>NC_053023.1:477991007-478591007 GCF_003073215.2 Triticum urartu
GAATCTTGTGAAATTAATGCTGCTTTGCTGAATCTTGTCATGAAAGATCAATTCGTCGGCCTTCCTAGTGAAGATGCCGCTACCCATCTAAATAGCTTTGTTGATTTATGTGATATGCAAAAGAAGAAAGATGTGGATAATGATATTGTTAAACTGAAGCTATTTCCATTTTCTCTTAGAGATCATGCTAAAACTTGGTTTTCGTCTTTGCCTAAAAATAGTATTGATTCATGGAATAAGTGCAAATGTGCTTTTATCTCTAAATATTTTCCTCCCATTAAGATCATATCTCTTAGAAACGATATTATGAATTTTAAGCAACTTGATCATGAACATGTTGCACAAGCTTGGGAGAGGATGAAATTAATGATACGTAATTGCCCTACACATGGTTTGAATTTATGGATGATTATACAAAAAAAATTGCCCGATTGAATTTTGCTTCTAGAAATCTTTTAGATTCGGCCGTGGGAGGCACTTTTATGGAAATCACTTTAGGAGAAGCTACTAAACTCCTAGATAATATTATGGTTAATTATTCTCAATGGCACACTGAAAGATCTACTAGTAAAAAGGTGCATGCAATTGAAGAGGTTAATGTTTTCAGTGGAAAGATGGATGAACTTATGAAATTGTTTGCTAATAAGGGTGTTTCTTCTGATCCTAATGATATGCCTTTATCTACTTTGATTGAGAATAATAATGAATCTATGGATGTGAATTTTGTTGGTAGGAACAATTTTGGTAACAACGCTTATAGAGGAAATTTTAATCCTAGGCCGTATCCTAGTAATTCCTCTAATAATTATGGTAATTCCTACAACAACTATTATGGAAATTTTAATAAGATGTCCTCTGATTTTGAGACTAGTGTTCAGGAATTTATGATTTCTCAAAAGAATTTCAATGCTTTGCTTGAAGAAAAATTGCCCAAGATTGATGAGTTGGCTAGGAACATGGATAAAATTTCTCTTAATGTTGATTCTTTGAAACTTAGATCTATTCCACCTAAGCATGATATCAATGAGTCTCAAGGCCATGAGAATTTCCATTGATGAGTGCAAAGAAAGAACCACTAGGATGCGTGCTAAAAAAGATTGCTTTGTGAAAGCGTGTTCTTCTAGTTTCCATGATAATAATGATGAAGATCTAAAAGTTATTGATGTGTCCCCTATTAAATCTTCATTTTGCAATATTAATCTTGATAATGATGGGATCGGAGATGATTCAACTTTAGTTAAAAGGTTTCCCAATGATTCAGAGTTTTTAGATCTTGATGCAAAAATTGGTAAAAGTGGGATGGAAGAGGTCAAAACTTTAGATAGCAATGAACCCACTATTTTGGATTCAAGGAATTTAATTATGATAATTGTTCTTTAATAGATTGTATTTCCTTGTTGCAATCCGTGCTAAATTCTCCGCATGCTTATGTTGACACACGAACACGTCCCATGTACCCTCGACGCCGGGGGTGATGCACCGCAGCTCACGTCGAAGGAGACCCGACCGACAGCGCGATACGCAGGACAGTCGGCGGGCGCTTTTGCAGACCCGAAACCCCACGCACCCGGGAGGGACCCCGTCAGGGATTGCGGTGGCTATGGGCTGCCCTAGGTCGATTCGCTCGCCCCTAGAGCCTTGTGGATCGCTGTCCTCCAACACGAAGAACGAACGAAGAACGAGAAAGAAAGAAAGATACAAGGGTAAGGGATAAAAGTAGATGAACACAAAAGTGTAATAGATTGATTTGTTCGATTGGTGTTGTTTCAATCGGCCGTCACCCCCAACATATATAAGAGGCGGCTGAACTTCCCATACAAGCAAAGGATTTATCTAGGCTTTCCTTACAAGAAAATTACATCAATCCACGTTCAAAACCCTAGTCAAATTCGAACTGATTTTATCCGAACTTTCCAAAACTGCTCGGTTTAAACTGGCTGCACCTTGCTGGTCCTTTTTGTGGTGGTAAACAATCTCGGATGGAAACGAGCCCAAAAGCAATCTTGACCATTTCGACGAGACGAACAACTTTCATGTTGAACGTTTTTCGATTTGAGGCCTTCTTCTGGGCCAAAACGTTCATGCAGAACACCTGTTCGCTCACGCTACCCATCAGACCTATGTCTGGTGGGGCGCGCCACATCTCGCCTCATGACAGGGCTGCACTCCGATAGCTCTAACTTTTGCATAAGAACTCGGATTGGAATGATTTTTATATCAAAATCAACCATTTCGGCGAGACGCACAACTTCCGTGTAGAACATTTTTTCATCCGAGATTATCTGAATAACCTTTTGAGCCCATCTTCAACTTCTCGTCCGATTGACTATCACAGCCTCCAACCCGGCAAGTTTTCCATCCGAGTAAGCTTTCCATACCACTAATGTTTCTACCCGGCAAGCTTTCACACCGGCAAGGTTTCACTCCGGCAAGGGTTCCTCCCTAACAAGGTTTCTCCCCCGGCAAGATTTCACACCGGCAAGCTTCCACACCGGCGATCTTTCTGTGCTGGCAAGCTTTCCACGCCGGCAAGCCTTCACACCGGCAAGCTTTCACACCGGCAAGGTTTTCGCCCCGGCATGCTGCTTTATGATCGTGCCACTTTTGAGCGTCAACACATGCCCCCTGTTTTTCGGTAAAGCTAGCGTGCCGAAAAATACTTGTACCAAGTTTGTTCTAAGGACGATGTCAACACTCCATCGGCCATTTATATGTTCTTAGGACGATAAGTATATATCGGCCATGTCTTGTGTAAACTTTCTGATGCAAACTTGGGTGAAACCTTCTCAGCTTCATTAACAATCCGGTGATAAAGTTCCATAAATATGTATCTCAATGTCATCCTCCGAACCATATTGTTCACCCTTTTGCTAGGATTTTGTAGACAATCAACAATAAACTTTCTCCAATCCTTACTTTCGCCTGTATAAAAATTTCATTAGTGGCCGAAGTTGTGGACTTAGGTTCGGCCTTACCTATGTTGACGAGACTAAGCATCGGCTATTGAGAGAAATGCAATACAACATGATGGACATGGTAGACGGATGCTTGCTATGCCAACTCTCTCCAATTGTCATGTCTAAATATATGAACAATTTTAATGCAACCCAAGGTAAATTCTTCATCTAGACATACCCCAAGATAAACTATAAGTGATTCGTCAAAACACATTGATAACCCTTGGATATTTGTTGCACTACTCATAATGAATCACCAAAAGCCTTAATACGTATAGCACCTATAGCAAGTAAAAGAGTCAATCCGAATAACAATGCATATTCGGCCTTGATTAATCGTGCATAAAAATATTCTAAGCGGCACGAGGCTTCAAAAAATAGTACCATAAAGAAATATATAAAAAACACCAACACTTTGGCATTGCTATGAATTGAACCATCAATACATAATCTCCATAGTACTAGAGAGACAAGGCTAATATTAATATTATGCATGACATTAATCCGATGTTCAGTAACAAAATCAGCTATGATTTGGCCTCTTATAGATCTCAAAGATGCATAAGCCAAATCATATCAAAACAAAGTATAAGCCCACCAACCAATTCTGCAGCTATGAATTGGTCTATGTAGCATATATTCAATGACATCGGTCATGATGTCTCAACTCCATTCAATCATAATATAGGCATACATATAAATTTTCATGAGCACGTACCTTGTCTCGCTCTCCAATCAAACTAAGGACGATGTTAGAATACTACACCGGCCATGCATTGACATACTCTTAGGACGATAGATAAATATCGGTCATTACCATGTAAACTTCATTCAAAGCACATATAGCCGAAATAAACAAATGAAAATGACAAATCAAGTATTTTGGCCCTTTGGATCAGCAACAAACTTGTAGCTAATCAAATGTATAGTGACTTGGTAATACCCTCTCATGACGTAAGAAATTATATTGCATCCATGGATTAAAATAAGCCCATTGAGGGTTACCAATCATACCTGATGACGAATTCCATGGCATAGTTGAAGAATATGGATAATGTGTAGACCAAAGATGTTGAAACCTTCGGCTTGGTCCTTTATAGTTTTTACTCTTTTCCTTCTTCACTTTTTCCGCACTTCTTGTAATGGAGGCTTGCACATAATTCTTATTTTGAGCACTTCCTTTGGGAACCCATGCCACGTTCCCTTCTTCAAGTTTTTGTGCACTAAGTTTGTGTAATTCCCTCTTTTGCCAATACGATAAGCCGAGTGGGCATCTTGGCTGTGATTCTGTTTTGACCAATGGCAATTCCTTTTTGGCCTTGTGCACTCTCAACTTCTTTTCTTCAGATTTGGCACTTTGACTCTCAATAATTGGTTGCTTCGTCTCATTGCCTTTTGTAGCCAATGTCAACACTTTAATTGGCTCTTTATTATTTGAGATCAAATCTGAAGTAGCACACTTACGACCATCTCTTTTCACGCGGTAGACTTGCTTGACCACCTCTTTTTTCATCCTTGAGCTCTGGACCGATTCCTTATGATTGAAACAGTTTTTAACATGTGATTGTTCAGATATTGATCCTCTCGGAGCTGCATAATATTGGTGAGATGGTCTAAAATAAGATGGATAATTTGCCCTTGTATCATACGTGTCCCATGATGGATATGGATTTACATGAGTGTAGGGACGCATCCACGACATTGGCATTGGCGGCCCAAAAGCATGATATGAAGTCTGCTTGCTCAACATCTTCCTTTGCCAATCCAAGTCTTCAGATTTATGCCTCGGGGGTGACTTCGATGCTTTTGCTTCACTCGGCTGATAAGCACTCTTTGCCTCACTTATCTTCTGAAAATTTTCTAATAACTGCACGAAAGTGACTTTCGGCCTTTTACCTTTGTGCTTACCATTGCATTTGCTTTCTTTAACTGTGCGTGCATCGGTCTTTGAATTTTCTTGTTGCCCCCCAGTGCTAGATGTCACCATTGTAGCTTTGATGGAATTCCCATCTTCAAGATTGCTGTTGATGCACTTTTTATCCATATCCTTGCTCGAAGTCTTGACCCCATCATCATTGTTGTGTACCTGTTGACCTTTAGGTGAATCGGCTTGAGATAGACGAGTCAACATTTGATCACCATCAAAACCAATCTAATCCGATTGTTCATATGATCGTGCCTCAACAAACTTCAATTGTCTCGATTGTGCGGCTTGATGAATCACGTTGTTGTCTTCGATATTCTCTTCAAACAAACATTGAATTTGTTCTTGTCCTGATGGCTCGACATCATGATCAATTATAATAGGATTAGTCGACGATGCACCAACGATGTGATCAACTATGCCCGGACCGAAGGTACACTGCTCGTCCATTAACTGATATTGTGATACTAGCTCTGAAACAAAACAACCTAGCACTGCTGGCTTAGCGTCATCCGACTCGGCTATGCATTGATTTTCATCCTCTTTTCCTGATGCTTTTGAATCGGCTCTGAAGGACTTTGGACCTGGCTTTACGTTTCTGCAACCAAAATAATTACAGAATATATGTCTCGTCCGAGACCAAATGTTAGCCAGGCATGAAACAAACAAAGTTATCCATATGAATACAAAGTTCAGTTGGCATGACAAGAACAACTTTGGTTTTGATAAGTTGTCACTATTAGCCTCTATGAATGATACCATGTGTCGACTATCATGATTAGTGACAAGATCATTCCTAACAAATAGATTACTCATTTCAATTGGTCTTTCAAAATTAATTAGAATCTTACTAACGGGTGCATCAACAATATGATTTTGACCGAATCGAAAATTGAGTAAACTATCTGCTAGGTGTACCTTTGTGAAGACGTTGGAAGGAGAAGATGGTTGCACTACTGGAACAATACATTGCTCCACTTCTAAATAATTCTCCAACGCCTCTTCCTCTTTTTCTGGATCTGGTGCCTCATCACTCGGATTGCCCGAGTATATTTCAATCGGATTGCCCGAGTGGATTTCACTCGGACGCTCTTTGTTGGTTGAACTTTGCTCGGCCGCATTTTCTTGGTCTTGATGTTCATCATTAACTGAACTGTGTTCAGCCATATTACTGTGTTCTTGATGCTCATCAATATCTTTAGCACGAAACTCATAGGGTAGCATGTAAGCTCCCTTACATCCAGAAAAATCAAGCACAGCCAATTGGTTGCATTTGTCGTTCCTTTGCTCAGCCAAGCTTGCATCTTCTATTTTGGTACACGCGGCAATAGTTGGCTTGATGCACTCGGCTTTAGCCGGTGATGCACTCGTCTGGAACGATGCACTCGGCTGGCATGATGCAACGCACTGGGCTTTAAACATTCTGGTGCTCAATCCGGTTTCAACCGAATCCACCATATTAGCCAAGTGAATCCCTTTTTGCTGGTTTGCTTGCAAAGCTTCTTTTTTATCTTGCCTCAAAAGTGTAGAAGGGCCAAAATGGTTTCTACATGGAGGAAGGCACTTGACGTATTCTTGCAAATATCCATCTCCACGCTTCTTCTTGAGTGCTTCGTAGGCCTGTCGATATGCTGCTGGTAATTCCTCAAGGGTAGGTGTAGTAAATTCGTTGACTCTATTCCCTGTCAGCTTTGGCTTGATCTTGTCCACTTGGGCCAGATATTTTTCTTTAGAATCATCCCTACTTGGATTCGCTTGCCCCCCAATACTTTTACGATCTTTCGACAATGAATTGATGTTGCCGAAATTTTGCGATTGTATAGGGGGTGTATAACATGCTGCAATGATAGGTCAAGACATGTGCACTGTTGTTGAATATTTTCTCATGCCAATTTGATCAATCGGCAACACTTTGTCTTCTTTCAAAACCCTAGCTCTTATTGCCTCATAATCAGGAACCAATCCCTTTTCGTGCTGCTCAAGGCAAATAGCACTAATCTTCTTATTTTGGGCTAAAAATTTTAATGCAGCCAGAGCCACCTCATCTCGTACAATATTAGGCACATATGCTCCTGCAGAATCTCCATTCACTCGGCCAAGGTGATCCGAGTCATGAATATTTTTAGTTTCATATGCCACTGAACAATTAATATCACGAGGTGTAGTATATGATGTTCGAGGATAACCGGCCAAATAGCTAATGGAAGCATGGCCGATTCCCCCATCCATCGGCATGTTTGGGGATGAACCCGCATATTGCGAGTCGGCTGCCGATGGATAAAACTGTGAGATGCCCTCCTGCACATGAGGTGTCATATATTGATCATTCGAACAAATCGTGTTGTTCACCGGAATATTGAAAGATGTTGCCGATGCACGAAAGTTTAGATTCATAAGTTGCGTGCCGCGATTATGTAAATTCCAAGTTTCTCCAACGGAATAACTAGTCGGCCTTTGCTCATTAGGGCTGGCCGACATCACATGTCCGTTGAAAGATCTATCAACATCAACATAATGGCTATTTGCATCTACGCAAGGAGATTGATGATACATGTTACAGTTGTAGATTGCAGCCGCTTGATGACGCTCTCCTCGTAGCAAGAACAGGTTGGAGACTGTTCAAAGCTTCGATCCCCAGCGGAGTGCCAAAAAGTGTGTTGACACACGAACACGTCTTGTGTACCCTCGACTCCGGGGGTGATGCACCGCAGATCACGTCGAAGGAGACCCGACCGACAGCGCGATACGCAGGACAGTCGGCGGGCGCTTTTGCAGACCCGAAACCCCGCGCACCCGGGAGGGACCCCGTCAGGGATTGCGGTGGCTATGGGCTGCCCTAGGTCGATCCACTCGCCCCTAGAGCCTCGTGTATCGCTGCCCTCCAACGCGAAGAACGAACGAAGAACGAAAAAGAAAGATACAAGGGTAAGGGATAAAAGTAGATGAACACAAAAGTGTAATAGATTGATTTGTTCGATTGGTGTTGTTTCAATCGGTCGTCACCCCCAACATATATAGAGGCGGCTGGACTTCCCGTACAAGCAAAGGATTTATCTAGTCTTTCCTTACAAGAAAATTACATCAATTCACCTTCAAAACCCTAGTCAAATTCGGACTGATTTTATCCGAACTTTCCAAAACTGCTCGGTTTAAACTGGCTGCACCTTGCTGGTCCTTTTTGTGGTGGTAAACGATCTCAGATGGAAACGAGCCCAAAAGAAATCTTGACCGTTTCGACGAGACGAACAACTTTAATGTTGAACGTTTTTCGATTTGAGGCCTTCTTCTAGGCCAAAACAGTCACGCAGAACACCTGTTCGCTCGCGCTACCCATCAGACCTATGTCTGGTGGGGCGCGCCACATCTCGCCTCGTGACAGGGCTGCACTCCGATAGCTCTAAATTTTGCATAAGAACTTGGATTGGGACGATTTTTATATCAAAATCAACCGTTTCGACGAGACGCACAACTTCCGTGTAGAACATTTTTCCATCCGAGATTATCTGAATAACCTTTTGAGCCCATTTTCAACTTCTCGTCCGATTGACTATCACAGCCTCCAACCCGGCAAGTTTTCCATCCGAGTAAGCTTTCCATACCGGCAATTTTTCTACCCGGCAAGCTTTCACACCGGCAAGGTTTCACTCCGGCAAGGTTTGTACTCCGGCAAGGATTCCTCCCGGACAAGGTTTCTCCCCCGGCAAGATTTCACACCGGCAAGTTTCCACATCGGCGATCTTTCTGTGCCGGCAAGCTTTCCACGCCGGCAAGCCTTCACACCGGCAAGCTTTCACACCAGCAAGATTTTACGCCGGCAAGGTTTTCGCCCCGGCATGCTGCTTTATGATCATGCCACTTTTGAGCGTCAACAGCTTATAGTCAAAATAAGGCTTTTACTAAACATGTCGTTGATGCTTTAATGCAATCTTATGAAGAAAAACTTGAATTGGAACTTTCTATCCCTAGAGAACTTTATGATGAGTGGGAACATACTATTAAAATTAAAATTAAAATTAAAGATCATGAATTCTATGCTTTGTGTGATTTGGGTGCTAGTGTTTCCACGATTCCTAAAACCTTGTGTGATTTGTTAGGTTTTCGTGAATTTGATGATTGTTCTTTAAACTTGCATCTTGCGGATTCCACCACTAAGAAACCTATGGGAAGAATTAATGATGTTCTTATTGTTGCAAATAGGAATTATGTGCCCGTAGATTTCATTGTCCTTGATATAGATTGCAATCCTTCATGTCCTATTGTTCTTGGTAGACCTTTCCTTAGAACGGTTGGTTCAATTATTGATATGAAAGAAGGGAATATTAGATTCCAATTTCCGTTAAGGCATGGAATGGAACACTTTCCTAGAAAGAAAATTAAATTACCTTATGAATCTATTATGAGAGCCACTTATGGATTGCATACCAAAGATGATAATACCTAGATCTATCCTTGCCTTTATGCCTAGCTAGGGGCGTTAAACTATAGCGCTTCTTGGGAGGCAACCCAATTTTATTTTTGTTTCTTGCTTTTTGCTTCTTTTTAGTAGTAAATAATTCATATAGCCTATGTTTAGATGTGGTTTTATGATTTTAATTAGTGTTTGTGCCACGTAGAACCTTTGGGAAGACTTGGGGAAAGTCTTTGCGATCTTGCTATAAAAAACAGAAACTTTAGCGCTCACGAGATTTGCTGCCATTTTTTACTGGAGAGTGCTATTTAGTTAATTCTTTTTTAAGATGATTAATAGATAAATTCCTCACGTCCCGAAATTTATTTTAGAATTTTTGGGGTTCCATAAGTATTAGAAACCTACAGATTACTACAGACTGTTCTGTTTTTGACATATTCTGTTTTTCGTGTGTTGTTTGCTTATTTTGATGAATCTATGGCTAGTAATGGAGTTTATGAACCATAGAAAAGTTGGAATACAGTAGGTTTAACACCAATATAAATAAAGAATGAGTTCATTACAGTACCTTGAAGTGGTTTTTTGTTTTCTTTCGCTAACGGAGCTCATGAGATTTTCTGTTTAAGTTTTGTGTTCTGAAGTTTTCAGGTTTTGGGTAAAGATTTGATGGATTATGGAACAAGGAGTGGCAAGAGACTAAGCTTGGATATGACCAAGGCACCCCAAGGTAAAATCCAAGGGCAACCAAAATCCTAAGCTTGGGGATGCCCCGGAAGGCATCCCCTCTTTCGTCTTCGTCCATCGGTAACTTTACTTGGAGCTATATTTTTATTCACCACATGATATGTGTTTTGCTTGGAGCGTCGTGTATGATTTGAGTCTTTGTTTTTTTAGTTTACCACAACCACCCATGCTGTACACACCTTTTGAGAGAGACACACATGAATCGGAATTCATTAAAATACTCTATGTTTTTTTAGAAAAGGAGGATGACCCCCGGCCTCTGCATCTGGACGATGCATGCGGCCACTTTATTAATTATTCTCACAAGACTTTACAAAGTCATACAACAACAAGACTGAAGCCACCGTCTAAGCAACAATTGTCGCTACACCTATCCAATTGATGAAGAGGCGCTGATAGCCTGGGCCTAATACCAAACAGACATCGCAGCCAAACCTAAACATCTAAGACCTAAGGTCCCAACCAGGACGCCTGCCTGGTATGGGGCACCTACCAGTTTGGCGCACTCCTCAACTAGGACGCCTGCCTGGTATGAGGCCGCCGCAGCCACCTGCCACGAGTCCATCTTCAGAGCTGTACTGTTGCATCTACCGTGACAGGTCTCACTGCCATCGACGCCACCACGACGTCAAACAGCGTCGTCCTCCTGCGCGAGTCCATCCTTCCACATCGAACTCCGAATCTGCACTGCGCCACGCCGTCATGATCCGTCACCATCAATGTATGGATGAAGCACCGCTCCACCAAATAAGTCGTCCGCTGGTCCCGCGAAGCCGAGTGCACCCCCCAAGAATGCTGCCCCCAAGGGGGTTACGGCCCATGATTGCCGCCAACATCCGATCAGTTGATCTAGGGTTTCCCCCAGAGGTATTGAGTGGAGTTGGGAGCTTCACCTCGATGATGCCTTCATGAAGGAAACAATGATAAGGGAATCATCATCACCGGCTTCGGCCATCGACCGACGACCAGGTTTTCACCCGGATCCATCCCAAGAAATCCACCAAACAACTTGTGCACCGTCTTGACCGCCTTCAAAGCCTCAAATCCAGCCGCCTAGATCCGGCGACCAACCACAGCAACAGTGCCACCGTGGGATCCCTGGCGCACCGGCCACTGCCTGAGTGTGCCACCACTGGAGCCTAGGAGGACGGCTCCCACCCCGCCTCGCCAAGCCGCGAGATCCGTCGAGAAGGATCCCGCCCTCGTCACCGTCTCTGATCCGAACCAATCCATAGCAGATCACCGTCACAGATCCTCCTTGGACAGGGACTGCACCACGCCATGCCGCCGCGGGAAGCCCTAGCTTCACCGGCCACCACCCTCCAGGGCCGCCGCCCCGGGATCCAGACAGAACATTGCCGCTGCCACCGGCCATGTTCCGCCGCCGCCGACCGGCCAAGCCGCCGGTCAATGCATGACCATGCAAGCACAGCCAGCCGGCCAACCAACTCCAACAAAGAAGAAGGCCACCACCACCAAGCCTAGGGCCGGCGCCCCAGACATCCTCGTGTTGCAGATCAAGTCCAGGAGCAGTGCACGGCCGACGGCGATTGAGATCGGCACCACAACATATTAGCCTGACAAGAGTCAATGCCAGATCCGCCATTGCTGGTGTCGTCCTCCCACGCCTCCGCCGCACCACTTCCATGCCACCGCCGATTTGCGCCCCCGCCACTGATCTGATCGAAAAGGAGCGCCGCCTCCCAACCAGATCGGGATCCGAGGAGAAAACCGCCGCCGCCGCCACGCCACAAGGGCTTTGTCCTGTGACGCCCCGGGTGATGGCAGCGAAGGGGAGCGGAGGTGGGGCGACGGCTGTAGGAGGAGGGCGGGGGCTCCCCGGTGCGGGGTGGCGCCGCCGCACGGGGGAGGGACGAGGCACGGGGGAGTCTCTTTCTTTTGAGTTAGATAATTTTGCTCTAGTGCTTCACTTATATCTTTTAGAGCACGGTGGTGGTTTTATTTTATAGAAATTATTGATCTCTCATTCTTCACTTAAATTATTTTGAGAGTCCTTTAGAACAGCATGGTAATTTGCTTTGGTTATAAAATTAGTCCTAATATGATAGGAATCCAAGATAAAAACCTTAAAGTGCATTAAATACTAAGAGAAGTTGGATACTTGATAGTTGTTTTGAGATATAAAGGTGGTAATATTAGAGGTGTGCTAGTTGAGTAATTGTGAAATTGAGAAATACTTGTGTTAAAGTTTGTAAGTCCCGTAGCATGCATGTATGGTAAATGTTGTGTGACAAATTTGAAGCATGAGGTGTTCTTTGATTGCTTTCCTTATGAGTGGCGGTCGGGGACGAGCGATGGTCTTTTCCTACCAATCTATCCCCCTAGGAGCATGCGCGTAGTGCTTGGTTTTGATGACTTGTAGATTTTTGCAATAAGTATGTGAGTTCTTTATGACTAATGTTGAGTCCATGGATTATAAGCACTCTCACCCTTCCATCATTGCTAGCCTCTTTGGTACCGTGCATTGCCCTTTCTCACCTTGAGAGTTGGTGCAAACTTCGCCGGTGCATCCAAACCCTGTGATATGATACACTCTATCACACATAAGCATCCTTATATCTTCCTCAAAACAGCCACCATACCTACCTATTATGGCATTTCCATGTCCATTCCGAGATATATTGCCATACAACTTTCCACGGTTCCGTTTATTATGACACGCATCATCATTGTCATATTGCCTTGCATGATCATGTAGTTGACATCGTATTTGTGGCAAAGCCACCATGCTTAATTTTTCATACATGTCACTCTTGATTCATCGCATATCCCAGTACACCGCCGAAGGCATTCACATAGAGTCATATTTTGTTCTAAGTATCGAGTTGTAATTCTTGAGTTGTAAGTAAATAAAAGTGTGATGATCATCATTAGATCATTGTCCCATGTGAGGAAAGGATGATGGAGACTATGATTCCCCCATAAGTCGGGATGAGACTCCGGACGAAATAAAAAAAAGAGGCCAAGAAAAAAAAGAGAAGGCCCAAAAAAGAGAGAAGAAGAGAGAAGGGACAATGTTACTATCCTTTTTCCACACTTGTGCTTCAAAGTAGCACCATGATCTTCATGATAGAGAGTCTCTTATTTTGTCACTTTCATATACTAGTGGGAATTTTTCATTATAGAACTTGGCTTGTATATTCCAATGATGGGCTTCCTCAAATGCCCTAGGTCTTCGTGACCAAGCAAGTTGGATGCACACCCACTTAGTTTCTTTGATGAGCTTTCATATATTTATAGCTCTAGTGCATCCGTTGCATGGCAATCCCTACTCCTTGCATTCAGTGGGCATCTCCATAGCCCATTGATTAGCCGCATCAATGTGAGACTTTCTCCTTTTTGTCTTCTCACACAACCTCAATCATTATATTTGATTCCACCCATAGTGCTATGTCCATGGCTCGCGCTCATATATTTCGTAAAAGTTGAAAGAGTTTGAAAAGGCTAAGTATGAAACAATTGCTTGGCTTGTCATTGGGGTTGTGCATGATGAGAGCATTTTGAGTGACGAAAATGAAGCATGGCCAAACTATATGCTTTTGTAGGGATAAGCTTTCTTTGGCTATTGTCACAGCCCTAGCTTAGCCTTTGCTTGTCCTTGCATGATCATCATATCATCATGTTTAATTTTCTCAGAAACTTGAAATGGGGATTGATCAAACCCTAGCACCAGATCAAATCAAATAGGTTCAACATAAAATCATTTTCAATAAACCCAAAATGCCCTTTGAAAATTTCATGATTTATGATAAAGGTGAAAACCTCTGCCAAAAATGATGAGCATATTTCTTGGACATTTATGGATTTTTGAGTTAAATCATATTGTATTTGAATTGGAGCATTTAATGTCTATAAATATTTTAAATGCTTCAATACTTCTGAAAACAATTGGGGGCTGTTGGAAATAATTCAAATAGTGCCCACAATTTTTGTCAGGATTTTACAAAATGAGTTAGTATTTTTACTAATTCAAAACAAATCAAAATAAATAGAAAACAAAAAAATAGAAAATAGAAGTGAGAGAGAGGAAACCTACCTGGGCCTTACCTGACAGAAGAGGCCCAGCCCACCAGGGGATGAGTGGTCTTCTTCCTCCTGCCAGGAGGACAGACAGGTGTGTGGCTTGCGCACCGACGACGCGTTGCCACCTCCTGCTTCAGCCGCGCAGCCCCGACCCCTCCGGACGTGCCACGGAGATGCCCCGAGACCCCTCTCTCCACTCCCTCACTCGATGCTCTCTCTCCCCTCCTCTGGTTCTCTTCCCCTCACTATTCCCGACCTCACCGAACCGCGCCGCCGCCACCGAGGAGCTCCACCACGGCCGCAGCCACTCCCTCGCTCCCTCTCCGCGTCCCCGAGCTCCGCCACGACCCCGTGGAGCAACACACCCGACGCACACGACCAGAAGAGGCCCCAGTCGACCAGAGTGTCGTCGTCTTCACCTCCGGTGCCCGGAGATCGACTCCGTCGATTCGCCTCACCCAGAGCGTCCCCGAGCCCGCCGAGCTTGTCTACATGACTGCTGTGAGCTTGCCGTCTTTTACCCCTCGTTATCTTCGTTGTTGCGACCTCTAGCGTCCATAACCGCCGTGGTCGAGCTTCCCCTGCCGCCGGCCATGTCGCCGTCGTCGTTGCAACCACTGCAGCTCGAGCCTGAGAGCGTCACCGTGCTCAGCATGTCTGCAGGAGCACGAAGCACCCCACCGCTCGCCCCGCCGTGCACCACAACGCTGATTCCGAGCTTGACCGAACCACGGCCGCCGCAAACCTCGTCGCCGGCGTTGATTCCGGCGACCCCCGCACCCAACTCCGCCTCCTCTTGATGCGGGCGAGCAAGGGCTATGCCCTGGTGCCCTCAGCGCGCTAACCTGACGCCTCTAGCGCAAATCCGGCGCGCCCCGCCGTGTTCTGTGGTCGCCGCCGGTTGAACTCCGGCAAGCCGACGTGGCCGCGTGATTAGGGATGGCAATTTTATCCATGGATCTGGATACCCATGGATACCCGACCCTGTTGGGCAAGGGTATGGAGCACATTTCTACCCATGGGTCCGTGGATATGGATACCCACGAACAGCCGGGTTGGGCATGGTTATAGTTTGTGCTCGATATCCAATGGATACCCGTATGACATGTGGGGTCATATGCTAGTGACAGTAGAAAGAACGAATCAATGCAAAATGGCAGGAAATATGCAACTTGTGCCATGAGCTATATGCTACAGAATCAACCTCTGGTATGTCACACTTAAGGGCTCATCGTATTACTGGTTACCTACTTATGCATGTAGCTTATGTTGTCATTTATGAGTGAATGATGATGAGTTGATTTGATATTTGGGAAGGCTTCATGCTGACTTTTCTATGCCCATGGAGCTCCATGGGTATGTGGGTATCCAGCGGGTTTGGCCATGGGCACAAGTTGTGCCCATGGATAATTTGGTGGATGGGCAGAGGGTAGGAACATGGATCATGGCTTGGATTTGGACCAGCTCCACCCGCCCCAAACCCGACCCATTGCCATCCCCACGCGTGATTAGCGCTAATCACCGCCAGCTAACCCTCTCTAGAGCCACTGACTACTGGGCCCCATGGCCTAATTAACACTTCTTAGCTCCTGTTTAGACTAAACTAACCCCATGGGCCCCACAGGTCAGTTTGACCTGGCCACATCACCGTTGACCGAACCCACCTGTCTATGACACTAAGTGTCTCAGGGTCACTGACCAGTGGGTCCCACTGGTCGGGTTTGACCTAGACCATGCCCTGTTGACCTGCTGACGTCATGATGATGTCAGGCTGACGCAGTAATCCTTTTCTGGAATTTAAATAAATCTTAAATGATTTATTTATTTCAGAAAATATCCAAAACTTCTAAAATTCATATAAATTCAACCGTAACTCCAAATGAAATAAATTATATATGAAAAATTATCAGAAAAATTCAAGGAATCTGTTTATGGCATTTGCATGCATGTTTGAACAACCTAGGGTTGCTGTACAGGGCAATTTGCATAATTGACATTTAAATAAGCACATATGGAGTTTGAATTTGAACCCTTGGTTCAAACCAACTTCATTTAATATGATTGCTAGTTGCATTAGCTCAATCAACAGCATATTGCCATGACATTATCATGCATCATAATTGTTGCATTGCATTGATTGTGTTCCTCTTTGTTTGCCGGTATTTGTCCCCTCTCAATAGACGTGGTTCCGACGATGAGTTCGATGACACCGATGAAGAATTATACTATCTTCAGAAGTGCCATGCAAGCAAAAACCCCTTGTTCATTCTGATACAGTCCCACTCTCTCACTCCTACTCTCTTTTACTGCATTAGGACAACAACGATTCAACTATTACATGTTGCGGTAGTTGAACCCCTTTCCTCTGCATGACCTGTCATTGCCACAGTAAATAGATGAAACCCACTAGCATGAGTAGGAATTTTTTGAGCCCTGATGTGCCTACTCATTCATGCTTGTTTGTCATGCCTGCTACTACTTAAAGTTGAGTCAGGTCTGATTCATCGCGAATGAATTGGAACGTGGTGAACATGCCCTGCCACTGAGAGCTAAGTGTGTGAACACGATTTGGTAAAGGTAGCGGTGAGAGGCCATGTAGGAGTACATGGTGGGTTGTCTCATTGCAGCCGTTCTCAGGAACTGAGTTATATGTTTGTGATCCATGAACAGTTACTACCACACATTGGGTTCCGGTAACTCGGCCCCTCGCGGCTTATTAATCTACTCGATCTCTGTCCAGGAGTTGCAACTAGTTTCTGGTGTTTGTAGGTAGTGTTAGTAGTCTACCAAGTGGCACCCGGTACAAGTGGGCTTGGGACAGACTAGGCACAGTGGCACGGTGTACCAAGTGGCACCCGGATGGTGGGCTTGGGAACCCTGCTCACATCGTTTGGGGCCGTGAGCGACACCCCGGCCGGATCTCCTTGCGGATGGAACCCGAATAGGCAATAAACCTGGGCGAGAGACTTGTGTGATTAGTCAGGTTGTGGCCGACTCCCTCGCCCGGCTTCCGCTTGAAGGTTGCCGAGGTACATGACATGTACAAGGCGATAAGTGGCGAGAGTGAAAGCACAAGTGCTCCCTAGGTGGTTTTGATAATTGATGACAACATATCTCTTATTGGACTAACATTTCTATCTAGCATGTTTCAGATAAGTTCAACAATGGAGTGGCATGGACTAAAGGTTGTGGGAACTCCTTCAAGATGCTAAGGACAAAGGATTGGCTAAAGCTTCAAGCTCAAGACTCTTCATTTTACATTTTAGTGATCCAAGATCACATTGAGTCCATAGGAAAAGCCAATACTATCAAGGAGGGATGAGGTGTTGCTTAATGAGCCTCTTGCTTCATGTGCTTAGTGATATTCTCCAAAACCCTCAACTACTTTCCCATATCCACATATGACCTAAACCCTAAGCCAAACTCGGTCCTACCGATTCTTTCTATCCGGCGCCACCGAGTTTCACTTGTCATAAGCCACTGCCAAACCCTAGCAATTCGGTTCTACCGATAGGGATCTCGGTCTCACCGAGATGGGATTGCAAACTCTCTGTTTCCCTTTCGTAACTTTTTGGTCTAACCGAAAGAGCGAATCGGTCCCACCGAGATTGCAGTGTAAACTCTTTGTTTCCCTTTTGTAACTTTTCGGTCTCACCGAAAGAGCAAATCGGTCCCACCGAGTTTGCCTGACCAACTCTCTGGTTAGCTTATTACCAAACTCGGTCTCACCGAGTTTGTGTAATCGGTCTCACCGATATTACGTTATGCCCAAACCCTAACCATATCGGTCCTACCGAGTTGCATGTCAGTCCCACCGAAAATCTCTAACGGTCACTAGGTTTACCTTTTCGGTCCGACCGAGTTTGTTGATTCGGTCCCACCGAGATTGGAAAACTGTGTGTAACGGTTGGGTTTTGTGTGGAGGCTATATATACCCCTCCACCTCCTCTTCATTCGTGGAGAGAGCCATCAGAACACATACACAATTGCAACTCATATGTTCTGAGAGAGAACCACCTACTCATGTGTTGAGACCAAGATATTCCATTCCTACCATATGAATCTTGATCTCTAGCCTTCCCCAAGTTGCTTTCCACTTAAATCTTCTTTCCACAAAATCCAAATCCTATGAGAGAGAGTTGAGTGTTGGGGAGACTATCATTTGAAGCACAAGAGCAAGGAGTTCATCACCTACACACCATTTGTTACTTCTTGGAGAGTGGTGTCTCCTTGATTGGCTAGGTGTCACTTGGGAGCCTCCGACAAGATTGTGGAGTTGAACCAAGGAGTTTGTAAGGGAAAGGAGATCGCCTACTTCGTGAAGATCTACCGCTAGTGAGGCAAGTCCTTCGTGGGCGATGGCCATGGTGGGATAGACAAGGTTGCTTCTTCATGGACCCTTCGTGGGTGGTTGCTTCTTCATGGACCCTTCGTGGGTGGAGCCCACCGTGGACTCGCGCAACCATTACCCTTCGTGGGTGGAGCCCTCCGTGGACTCGCGCAACCGTTACCCTTCGTGGGTAGAAGTCTCCATCAACGTGGATGTAGGATAGCACCACCTATCCGAACCACGGGAAAAACATCCGTGTCTCCAATTGCGTTTGAATTCTCCAAACCCTTCCCCTTACATTCTTGCAAGTTGCATGCTTTACATTCCGCTTCTCATATACTCTTTGCATGCTTGCTTGATATGTATTGTGTATGTTGAAATTGTGCCTGAAACTCCACTCAAACTGAAAAAAGCTTAAAAATTGCAACTTTAGCACTAAGTGTCTAATCACCCCCCCCCTCTAGACACATCTACTTCTAGATCCTACAGAGAGCGTGTGTGAAGAAGTACACCCCTGCAGGGTTATCATTATCTATTCGAATAGCCGGATTCCCCGGATATGGAAACTTGGACCCCTTGCATAGTTCATAGACAAGTGAAAGTGGATGCTCTAAAACTCGCAAGATAAGCGTGAGTGCTATGGATGGCGTTCTCGCAGGGAGACTGGAGCGGATCCATAGCGGTGTATTGGTATGGTGAATTTGTGGACTCGTGTGCGCCACCCCAAAAGAGTTACTTGCAGTCGTAGTTCAGGTTAGCCACTGAGTCAAAGCTGGCTTGCTGCAGTTAAACTCCACCACCCCTTTGTTGATACCGATGCATATGTAGTTAGTTCTGATGTAAGTCTTGTTGGGTACATTTGTACTCACGTTTGCTTATTTTATGTTTTGCAGAGAGACTTCAGTCTCGCTAGTAGTTCCACGTGGACTTCGACGTTTAGCTTGTTACCTCAGCTACGATCTTGTACCCTTGGGAGGGTCTTGTAGATAGTCAGGCTCCTCAGCCTTTTTCATTTGTAGATGTCTGTACTCAGACATGTTAAGCTTCCGCATGTGCTTGTTGCTTGTATGCTCTGTATGTTGGGTCATGAGACCCATGTTTGTAATATCTTGCTCCTCGGAGCCTAATGAATAATACTCTGAGTCATGGAGTCTTGTTGTGATGCCATGTTGTATTGCACATATTGAGCATATTGTGTGTATGATTGAAATGCTTGGTATGTGTGGGATCCGACAACCTAGTTGTTTATCCATGGTAGCCTCTCTTATGGGGAAATGTAGTCTTGTGATTCCATGAGCCATAGTAATCCGCTACAGCCCGGTTCACCGGAGTCCTGCTAGCCCAGCACTACTGCTCCGGAACACTTGACTGGCCAGCATGTGATTCACTTCGTTCCTGTGTCTGTCCCTTTGGGGAAATGTCACGCGGTGACATCCGGAGTCCTGCCTAGCCTGCTACAGCCCGGGTTCCCGGAGTCCTGTTAGCCCAGTGCTACAGCCTGGATTCGCATGCTGCTGACCGACATGCTCGATGTTGATTCATGTATGCCTGTCCCCGTAAGTTAGTGCCACTTTGGGTTCACAACTAGTCATGTCGGCCCGGGTTCTCTGTCATATGGATGCTAGCGACACTATCATATACGTGAGCCAAAAGGCGCAAACGGTCCCGGGCCATGGTAAGGCGACACCCGTGGAAATATCATGCGTGAGGCTGCAAAGTGATATGAGGTGTTACCGGCTAGATCGATGTGACTTGCAATCGGGGTCCTGACAGCTTTGGTATCAGAGCCTGACTGCCTGTAGGATTACCAAGCCAAACTGGTCAAAGTTGAGTCTAGAAATGCTTTAGTTACATAAGGGAATTGATTGTGGAAGGGAATGTAAGGCTCTTTTTACTCCTTATACCTTATGCCCTTCTGATCTGAGTCAACCTCTTCTTTTCTACGGGGTTAAGAACTAGGCTTCTCTTCTATCTCTCAGGATGACGTGTTACTAAACCGTAGTTGCCTAGGATTGTTGAGTTCAAGCCTCAGTTTAGTTCCTACTACTTCCATATGTTCATAGTTGGTCTCAGAACCTTGATATTGTGATGTTGAGTGGTTATGCCACCATTTTTGCAGGATGTCTCAAATCTTTTCGAGCATTTACAGCCGATATGCTGTCCGAGTCATCCCAGGTCACTAAATAGTCTGATGCAGTTGCAAATCCTTTCTTCCGCTCCCGATGTCCTTTTGGTCAGAATAAGCACACTAATCGGTGTGTTGAGGTACTCCATTGCCTCGACGTATATGTTGAAGCTTATTATGACCCTAGGTGTCTTAGAGAACAACCCAGTAATCTAGCCATGCTTTGTATCCCCACTGTGATGATTTTGGCCACCATTCTCGAAAGCATCCCGTGATGCCATTTAGTAGTAGGTATTCTACTCCTGGGTTCTTGACCCATGATTCGCTCTACTTACCCTCGTGTTGATAGTGTTGCTGGTACCTTTAGGATATTAGTAACCTTTGTGATAGCCTTCGAGGTCCGTGGTATCTCATTCTTCCAATACCATGAACTATCATGGCAGAAGTTCCTTTGAACCAAAATATTACAACCAGGGTTCTCTTGAGGAGTACTCCATTCATATTGTGACTCTGCCAATCCTACCCTTCCGCATGGGTTACCCGGAAGAAATGTCGAGCTTCGCTCGACATACTAATCTATGCGTCCACAACTCAGAAAAACATATGTTCCTTTGAGTTGTCTCTCTTTAATTGTATTCTGACCTTTGTCTATCAATTGATAGTCGGGACTAGTTGTGCATTCGTGTCATCGATACCTCTTATTCTTGTGGTCTGTCAAGCCATTCTATTCTGGAATGACTAGGAGAAACAAACTCTAGTACCTCATCCATTTCTAGGATTGGGTCAAAGTAGTTGTATTCCACAGATCAAAATGCCAACCCAGTTTTTGCTCTGTTCTACCTTGGAGTGTTACCATATTTATGTCAAGAATGTCATGAGAATTGCACCACCTCTTATGAATTCTTGACGCAGTGATACTTATCGCCATCATTATTCATTCTTCGGTCCCATGTTGTTGTAACCGGAATGCCGACAAGTGAATTATGATGTGTGAAATGAATACTACTAGCAACTCCGTTGCTTGGTAGCTAATGGACAACAATTTCATCCTTAGCGTGTTGGTTACTGAACCATCGTTCTGAGATTGATCGTGCTACCTAGTCCTTATTTCCGGTGCACTTTTTGATCAATGAGTTAGGATAGTGTCAATCCTTGCTTATTTGATCATATCGTCTTGCTCTGAAAAGCAAGATTGTTCTCGAGCTTAGTAACATATCGGTGGTTCGTGATTTTCCGAATATCTTCTCGGAAGCATTACCAGGTTGTCCCCTGACTGATATGTTGAGTTCGTGATCAAGTTGGTTTTTCAATAAATCACTCCTTCTCCAAGAATCTGTGTTGGATATCCCTGAGCTAGTTGGTTGAGCTAGACAACAACTTGGAGAGTTGGAAGATAAAAGCTTGTCTGACTTAGTCCATGTTAAGGGATATCTTTTTGTGTGTGCGTTGAAGAAAGATAATATCTCCATCAATTGGTCCTCGTGATCAGTTGTTGGATCTATTGCCTTGTAAAAACTTTGACTTGAGTATGGGCTATCGTCAAATCAAGCCAGAACCAATGATGTTCATAATGTTGTCTTACTCGTGGTTGATCCCTCGAGCATACACCATTACATCTTTTGGTCTGACCAATGCTATCACCGTGTTCACATGATGGTGGAAGTCCAGTGATATGGAAATTCCGATGAGTTGCTGTTGAGCCCATCAGCAGCATCTTGTCTCCTCCATGATTCATGTTGAACATTCAGCTAGTGTTGGAAACTTGTGTAAGCATTTTCTTCATGCCCCGTTCATGAAGTATATGTTTGGATGGAAGTAGTGACTTCCTCTAAGTTCATGTGCAATCGATGCAAGTTGCCGCCGTGAATTAGAGGGAGCTTGTTTTTGCTTCCTTTGGAATCATCCCAAGTCAGTCATGCATTCGTGCGAAGTATTCTATGGTTTGGCAGATTAATTACCTCCACTCCATTCGTATTCGTAGCACACCAAGCCACTGGTTGATTTGTTCAAAGATAATAAGTTCTAAGTGCTAGTCCTGAAGGTACCAGATGGATTTGTACAGGATTTTGTTATCCTCGTTGATGGTTCCCTCCTGAACTCGGTAGTGTTTCGTTGTAAGACTACCAGGTGGCCATGCTTGTCTAGGATAGCATGTTCACATGCTTGTAGCAGAACTGGCTCATGTTTTGGAGCTTACTACCGTAGTTCATTTCCCCGAGATTCTCGCAACGTCATATCGTCGAATTGTGTTGCAAACTCTCATTTTTCTTTCTAGACTTGATGAATCTGGAATATCCTGACACCAACTAGATCTGAATCTCAGGCAGATATGATGGTTGGAACACACTCCAAGAACTATAATATTGGTCTCTCTGTAACCGGTAAAGTGAATGTCGTGGACAACACTCCCAGCCGGAAGACCTATTATTGTAGTATCTTGATTGAGGAAGTTGGCCACCTCCCCATAAGGATTTCATAGGATTTACTCCAGGAGTTCTTTCTTATGGATCCTTTATATTCCCAAGTCCGACCACTACTTGATGACTATGTTGATGCTTTAAAGCATGACCGTGGTAACCAATACATCAAGGAGAACATTAGAAGCGGAGTGCTAAATGTCTCTCAGTCGATCATCCAGATTTCATTCCCTTGGCCTCGCTAAGGTGAAATCTGAGAAAGGGTTGTCTTTCTATGCATCTACATTGTCCATCACTATTCGTCAAGGTGGTAAGATGTGTTGCCAGGATCCTCAACTCGGATGTTGGTAGATCCTTGATGAATATGGAAATGCTCAAGTTCTTGAGAGCACACGCAAGCAAATTCATCCATTATGTTGTCTTCAACAAGGTAGTCCACATCATCCATCCTAGTCGGAGTATGCCATTCTTTCGAACCCCTTCCAACGATCGATTGTGATTACCTCGGGCTGGTATAAAGAGTTTCAATGATCCTTGTATCAAAAGTAATTCTTTTTTCCACTTAAGGGAAATGCTCTACGGGTCACCTTTCCCTAAGGTGTCCCATTATGGAATCATGGCAATTACCTCCTCGCTACTTTGAAACCATGCACCATCCTACTCCAGCATGGAATTGTTGCCTACCAATTTGAACCCTTGTCATCTATTACCTTCCATCTCTCTCGATGTGTGTTTTGTGTCTCAGCTCAAGAGATGTTCCCACATCTCACCCCATAAGTTAATCGTGAGTTGTTCGATCTTCGAGAAGATCGATTCCTATAGAGTTTCTTCTGTCGTCATCGTGTTGGATGAAGATCCAGAAGGCAGACAAGATCAATTTGAAGCAATGAATCAACATCTTCGATGAGGACAATCGGATCATGAAGATCATGTTAGCTTTATGACCCCTCTGTCTTCTTACCTCACGTCTTGAATCTCAAGACGAGATTCTTGTTTAGTGGGGGTGAGTTGTCACAACCCTAGCTTAGCCTTTGCTTGTCCTTGCATGCTCATCATATCATCATGTTTAATTTTCTCAGAAACTTGAAATGGGGATTGATCAAACCCTAGCACCGGATCAAATTAAATAGGTTAACATAAAATCATTTTCAATAAACCCAAAATGCCCTTTGAAAATGTTCATGATTTATGATAAAGGTGAAAACCTCTGCCAAAAATGATGAGCATATTTCTTGGACATTTATGGATTTTTGAGTTAAATCATATTGTATTTGAATTGGAGCATTTAATGTGTATAAATATTTTAAATGCTTCAATACTTCTCAAAACAATTAGGGGCTATTGGAAATAATTCAAATAGTGCCCACAATTTTTGTCAGGATTTTACAAAATGAGTTAGTATTTTTACTAATTCAAAACAAATCAAAATAAATAGAAAACAAAAAACAAATTAGAAAACAGAAGTGAGAGAGAGGAAACCTACCTGGGCCTTACCTGGCAGAAGAGGCCCAGCCCACCAGGGGCTGAGTGGTCTTCTTCCTCCTGCCAGGAGGACAGACAGGTGCGTGGCTTGCACGCCGACGACGCCTTGCCACCTCCTGCTTCAGCCGCGCAGCCCCGACCCCTCCGGACGTGCCACGGAGATGCCCCGAGACCCCTCTCTCCACTACCTCACTCGATGCTCTCTCTCCCCTCCTCTGGTTCTCTTCCCCTCGCTGTTCCCGACCTCACCGAACCGCGCCGCCGCCACCGACGAGCTCCACCACGGCCGCAGCCACTCCCTCGCTCCCTGAGCTCCGGCACGACCCCGTGGAGCAACACACCCGATGCACGCGACCAGAAGAGGCCCCAGTCGACCGAAGTGTCGTTGTCTTCATCTCCGGTGCCGGGAGATCGACTCCGTCGATTCGCCTCGCCCAGAGCGTCCCCGAGCCCGCCGAGCTTGTCTACGTGACCGCTGTGAGCTCGCCGCCTTTTACCCCTCGTTATCTTCATTGTTGCGACCCCCAGCGTCCGTAACCGCCGTGGGCGAGCTTCCCCTGCCGCCGGCCATGTCGCCGTCGTCGTTGCAACCACTGCAGCTCGAGCCTGAGAGCGTCACCGTGCTCAGCATGTCTGCAGGAGCACGAAGCACCCCACCGCTCGCCCCGCCGTGCACCACAACGCTGATTCCGAGCTTGACCGAACCACGGCCGCCGCAAACCTCGTCGCCGGCGTTGATTTCGGTGACCCCCGCGCCCAACTCCGCCTCCTCTTGATGCGGGCGAGCAAGGGCTATGCCCTGGTGCCCTCAGCGCGCTAACCCAACGCCTCTAGCGCAAATCCGGCATGCCCCGCCGTGTTCTGTGGTCGCCGCCGGTTGAACTCCGGCGAGCCGACGTGGCCGTGTGATTAGCGCTAAGCACCGCCAGCTAACCCTCCCTAGAGCCACTAACTACTGGGCCCCATGGCCTAATTAACCGGCGGATCCATAGCGGTGTATTGGTATGGTGAATTTGTGGACTCGTGTGCGCCACCCCAAAAGAGTTACTTGCAGTCGTAGTTCAGGTTAGCCACTGAGTCAAAGCTGGCTTGCTGCAGTTAAACTCCACCACCCCTTTGTTGATACCGATGCATATGTAGTTAGTTCTGATGTAAGTCTTGCTGGGTACATTTGTACTCATGTTTGCTTATTTTATGTTTTGCAGAGAGACTTCAGTCTCGCTAGTAGTTCCATGTGGACTTCGATGTTTAGCTTGTTACCTCAACTACGATCTTGTACCCTTGGGAGGGTCTTGTAGATAGTCAGGCTCCTCAGCCTTTTTCATTTGTAGATGTCTGTACTTAGACATGTTAAGCTTCCGCATGTGCTTGTTGCTTGTATGCTCTGTATGTTGGGTCATGAGACCCATGTTTGTAATATCTCGCTCCTCGGAGCCTAATGAATAATACTCTGAGTCGTAGAGTCTTGTTGTGATGCCATGTTGTATTGCACATATTGAGCATATTGTGTGTATGATTGAAATGCTTGGTATGTGTGGGATCCGACAACCTAGTTGTTTATCCTTGGTAGCCTCTCTTATGGGGAAATGTAGTCTTGTGCTTCCATGAGCCATAGTAGTCCGCTACATCCCGGTTCACCGGAGTCCTGCTAGCCCAGCACTACTGCTCCGGAACACTTGAATGGCCGGCATGTGATTCACTTCGTTCCTGTGTCTGTTCCTTCGGGGAAATGTCACGCGGTGACATCCGGAGTCCTGCCTAGCCTGCTACAGCCCGGGTTCCCGGAGTCCTGTTAGCCAAGTGCTACAGCCCGGATTCGCATGCTGCTGACCGACATGCTCGATGTTGATTCATGTATGCATGTCCCCATAAGTTAGTGCCACTTTGGGTTCACGACTAGTCATGTCGGCCCGGGTTCTCTGTCATATGGATGCTAGCGACACTATCATATACGTGAGCCAAAAGGCGCAAACGGTCCCGGGCCATGGTAAGGTGACACCCGTGGAAATATCGTGCGTGAGGCCGCAAAGTGATATGAGGTGTTACCGGCTAGATCGATGTGACTTGGAATCGGGGTCCTGACAGCTATGTTATTTTGATAAGACATAATTGCTTGGTTAGCATACTTGAAGTATTATTATTTTTATGTCAACATTAAACTTTTATCTTGAATCTTTCGGATCTAAACATTCAAGCCACAATACTACATTTAAGAATATGCTAGTAAGCAATCCACATCAAAAAAATTGTTTTTTATCATTTACCTACTCGAGGATGAGTGGGAATTAAGCTTGGGGATGCTTGATACGTCTCCAACATATCTATAATTTTTTATTGTTCCATGCTATTATATATTATGTTTTGGATGTTTAATGGGCTTTATTATACACTTTTATATTATTTTTGGGACTAACCTATTAACCCAAGGCCCAGTGCAAATTGCTTTTTTTTTGCCTATTTCAGTGTTTCGCAGAAAAGGAATATCAAACGGAGTCCAAACAGAATGAAACCTTCGGGAGCGTGATTTTTGGAACAAACATGATCCAGAGGACTTGGAGTGGATGTCAAGAAACAACCGAGGAGGCCACGAGGCAGGGGCATGCCTACCCCCTGGGCGCGCCCTCCCCCTCGTGGGCTCCTCGTGGCTCCACCGACCTACTTCTTCCTCCTATATATACTCATATACCCTGAAAACACCCAGGAGCACTGCAAAACCCTATTTCCACCGCCGCAACCTTCTGTACCCAAGAGATCCCATCTTGGGGCCTTTTCCGGCGCTCCACCGGATGGGGCATCGATCACGGAGGGCTTCTACATCAACTCCATGGCCCCTCCGATGATGTGTGAGTAGTTTACCTCAGACCTTCGGGTCCATATTATTAGCTAGATGGCTTCTTCTCTCTCTTTGGATCTCAATACAAAGTTCTCCTCGATCTTCTTGGAGATTTATTTGATGTAACTCTTTTTGCGGTGTGTTTGTCGAGATCGATGAATTGTGGGTTTATGATCAAGATTATCTATGAACAATATTTGAATCTTCTCTGAATTCTTTTATTTATGATTTTTTATCTTTGCAAGTCTCTTTGAATAATCAGTTTGGTTTGGCCTACTAGATTGATCTTTCTTGCAATGGCAGAAGTGCTTAGCTTTGGGTTCAATCTTGCGTTGCTCGATCCCAGTGATAGAAAGGGAAACGACATGTATTGTATTGTTTCCATCGAGGATAAAAAGATGGGGTTTATATCATATTGCTTGAGTTTATCCCTCTACATCATGTCATCTTACCTAATGCGTTACTCTGTTCTTATGAACTTAATACTCTAGATGCATGCTGGATGGCGGTCGATGTGTGGAGTAATAGTAGTAGATGCAGGCAGGAGTCGGTCTACTTTTCACGGACGTGATGCCTATATACATGATCATACCTTGATATTCTCATAATTATTCGCTTTTCTATCAATTGCTCGACAGTAATTTGTTCACCCACCGTAATAATTATGCTATCTTGAGAGAAGCCACTAGTGAAACCTATGGCCCCCGGGTCTATTCTCCATTATATTAATCTCCCGTCAACAAGTTATTTCTGGCACCGTTTATTTTGCAATCTTTACTTTTAATCTTTATCATAAAAATACCAAAAATATTATCTTATCATCTCTATCAGATCTCACTCTCGTAAGTGACTGTGAAGGGGTTGACAACCCCTTTATCGCGTTGGTTGCGAGGTTCTTATTCGTTTGTGTAGGTATGATGGACTTGCGTGCGGCCTCCTACTGGATTGATACCTTGGTTCTCAAAACTGAGGGAAATACTTACGCTACTTTGCTGCATCACCCTTTCCTCTTCAAGGGAAAACCAACGCAGTGCTCAAGAGGTAGCATCATGTTCCATATTAATTTTGTGCTGACATAGAGTGGTACTAATGCCCTTTAAATCATCAAGATTATATCCAATAGCAGCCCGGTGCTTCCTTAGAACTTTCAAAAATCTTTCTTCTCCATGTTCTGAAAGGTTAGCACTAATAATAACATGATATATCTTCTTTTCATCAAGATAAGCATATTTCAAAGTGTCAGGCAATTGTTTTAACTCAAACACAGGATCACCTTTAGGTGGAGGAGGACCTCCTAGAGTTTCAATAGGCAAGTTGTGTGTAAGCAGAGGACATTGTTCAAAGAAATTTTTATCTATTTCATTTCATTCGGTCTAGCAAATATTGTTCTAAAGGATCAGTAGGTGGTACAACAATAGAAGCAAGACCAATTAATTCATCCTTACTAGGCAATTCTTTTTCATGAATATTTCTACTGAACTTGGAAAAATTAAACTCGTGAGACTCATCACCAAAACTAACACCGATAGTTTGTTTCTTACAATTTATCTTAGCATTAACTGTATCAAGAAGGGTCTACCAAAGATAATGGGACAAAAGTCATCTTGTGGGGAACCAAGAACAAGAAAATTAGTAGGGTATTTTATTTCCCACACAAGACTTCAACATCTCTAACAATCCCAATAGGTAATATAGTGTCTCTATTAGCAAGTTTAATAGTAACATTTATTTCTTCTATCTCTGCGGGTGCTATGTCATTCATAATTTCTTGATATAAGGTGTAAGGAATAGCACTCACACTAGCACCTATGTCACATAAACCATGATAACAATGATCACCTATTTTCACTGAGATGACGGGCATGCCAACAACATGTCTAAGTTTATCCTTTTTATCAGGTTTGGCAATTCTAGCAGCTTCTTCACAGAAGTAAATAACATGCCCATCCATATCTTCTTCCAAGAGATCTTTAACCATAGCAATACTAGGTTATACTTTAATTTGTTCATCAGGTTTAGGTGTTCTAGTATAGCTTTTGTTAACCACAGCTGAAACTTTAGCATATTCCTTTATCCTAACAGGGAAAGGTGGTTTCTCAATATAAGTAGAAGGAACAACTGGATCAACATTATAAAGTATAGTTTCTTCTTTAATTGGTACCAGTTCTTTGATTTCTTCTTTAATAGGTGGGTGATATTTAAACCACTTCTCTTTAGGGAGTTCAGCATGAGTAGCAAATGATTCACAAAGAGCTACTATCTCAGAGTCAAGTCCATATTTAGTGCTAAACTTTTGAAAAGCATCGGTATCCATAAAAGATTTAACACAATCATAATTAAGTTTAATACTTGACTCTTTACCTTTGTCGAGTTCCCAATCTTTAGAGTTGCGTTTAATTCTTTCCAAAAGATCCCACCGAATTGAATAGTCTTCTTGATAAAAGAACCCGCACAAGAAGTATCAAGCATTGTTTAATCATTACGAGAAAGCCGAGCATAAAAATTCTGGATAATAATTTCTCTTGAGAGCTCATGATTGGGGCATGAATATACCATTGACTTAAGCCTCCCCCAAGCTAGAGCGATACTTTCTCCTTCACGAGGCCAAAAATTATATATATAATTCCGATCACGATGAACTAGATGCATAGGATAATTTTTTGGTGGAACTCTAATTTCAAACGATTCCAATTCCAAGATCCAATATCATCGCATAGCCTATACCATGTCAATGCTTTTCCCTTCAAAGATAAAGGGAAAACCTTTTTCATAACTTTATCTCTGGGTAAACCTACAAGCTTAAACAATCCACAAATTTGTTCCACATATATCAAGTGCATATCAGGATGTTCGGTTCCATCTCCTGCATAAGGATTAGCTAGCAGTTGTTGTATCATACCCGAAGGAATTTCATATTCAATATTTTCAGTAGGTGCAGTAGGTTGAGGGGTAGCTAATTGTGGTTCCGTACGAGCTGAAGATACCCCGAACAAACCCCTCAAAGGATTGTTTTCCATAGTAACAAGTAACAATAAATTTCAGCGCAGTATATAAATGTTTCCTTACCAAATTCCACTTACCAAAGGCACTTCACTCCCCGGCAACAGCGCCATAAAATAGCCTTGATGACCCACAAGTATAGGGGATCAATTGTAGCTCTTTTTGATAAGTAAGAGTGTCGAACCCACGAGGAGTGGAAGGAAATGACAAGTAGTTTTCAATAAGGTATGTCTGCAAGTGCTGAAATTGTAAGTAGGAGAGTAGTTTGATAGCAAGATAATTTGTAACAAGCAAGTAACGATAGTAGTAACAAAAGTGCAGCAAGGTAGCCCAATCCTTTTGAGGCAAAGGACAGGCCAAAACAGTCTCTTATGATAAGCAAAGCGTTCTTGAGGGTACACGGGAATTTCATCTAGTCACTTTCATCATGTTGGTTTAATTCGTGTCCGGTACTTTGATAATTTGATATGTTGGTGGACCGGTGGTTAGGTGCTGTTCTTACTTAAACAAACCTCCTACTTATGAATAACCCTACCACAAGCATCCACAACTACGAGAAAAGTTTCAATAATAAATTCTAACCATAACATTAAACTTTTGGATCCAATCGGTCCCTTACGGAATAGCGCATAAACTGGGGTTTAAGTTTCTGTCACTCTCACAACCCATCATCTAATTGCAACTCCACAATGCATTCCCTTAGGCCCAAAAATATGGTGAAGTGTCATGTAGTCGACATTCACATGACACCACTAAGGGAATCACAACATACATACTATCAAAATATCGAACACATATCAAATTCACATGATTACTTGCAACATGATTTCTCCCATGACCTCAAGAACAAAGGTAAATACTCACAAATGATAAACATACTCATGATCAGAGGGGTGTTAAATAACATATTGGATCTAAAATTATAATCTTCCACCAAATAAACCATATAGTAATCAACTACAAGATGTAATGAACACTACTAGTCACCCACAAGCATCAATCTATATTTCCGGTAACAAGATTGAACACAAGAGATGAACTAGGGTTTGAGAGGAGATGGTGTTGTTGAAGATATTGATGGAGATTGCCCTCCCCAAGATGGGAGAGTTGTTGGTGATGATGATGACGATGATTTCCCCCTCCAGGAGGGAAGTTCCCCCGGTGGAATCGCTCCGCCAGAGGGCAAAAGTGCTCCTGCCCAAGTTCCGCCTCGAGGCGGCGGTGCTCCGCCCCAAAAATTCTCTTCTTATTTTTTTCTAGGTCAAAATGACTTATATACCAAAAGATGGGCACCGGAGGTGGGCCGAGGGGAGCACAACCCACCAGGGCGCGCTTGGGCTCCCTAGCGTGCCCAGGTGGGTTGTGCCCACCTGGTGGGCCCCTCTGGTACTTATTTGCTCCAATAATTCTTATATATTCCATAAAAAATCCTCGTGAAGTTTCAACTTGTTTGGAGTTGTGTAGCATAGGTAGCCTGACGTAGCTTTTCCAGGTCCAGATTTCCAGCTGCCGGAATTCTCCCTCTTGGTGTGTACCTTGCAAATTATGAGAGAAAAGGAATTAGAATTGCTCCAAAATAGCATTATTATGGATAACAACATTATAAATAACAGTAAGAAAACATGATGCAAAATGGACGTATCAACCATTGGGGGGTATTAGGATCTTTTATTCCTCGACCTATACCATGGGACTCTGGTCTCTCTTCTATTCGGGTTAAAATGAATTTAATAACTCTGACTCTAGGTTCTCGTAACTACTTCCTCCCGGAGAGCCCCTTACTATAGAGGATCGCCTGCTACATTAGAAGATTCTGAAGATACTCTCTGATGTTCTCTTGAGACTCTGTACCCGTCGCTTTTGCAATCCCCTACCACCGATACATCCCTATGGATAAATACTTACACATGTCCTTACTTTCATTCCCAGCTGCTCTTGTTATTAAAAAAATGCATCGAATTATTCTTCGACTTTTAAGAATCTCTTGAGCCACTGCCTTATAGATCTTTGCCGCATGAATACCCCTACAGACAATTCCTCACACTTATCGAGTATCCGCTCATTCCCAGTTGTTCATGTGTGTCGCAAAAGACTTCGAAATGCCATTCGATCTTCCGAAAATCCTGAGCAGCCTATTGCTCTTGAAATTCTTGCTTGCATGCATTATGGTTAATCCCATAAGTCTCGTAATCTTATTGGCATCCCTTGTCTTTATCATTTTAAGTCTTTTGATTCAATATGTTGAGGATGCTCGCATTCCTCAATCGAATCCTAGAATTTATCCTTCTGGCTTAGACGTCATTCTGAATAGGAGCTGGCTCTCGACCAATCAAATTGTCGTCGATTGTACCCCTAAGTATATCCACTTATCCATCCTTAATCAGAGCGTATGCTTCTGATTCCTTGTTTTGGAAATCATAATACCTTTGCAATTGAGCTTTGAATTAGTCAGTTGTTTCTATAATCTGATGTCCTTGCATTCTTTCTCCTTCTGGTTGAGTACCGATGCTCACATTAGATCCCTTGTGGACCACCAGATCCTTTGTTGGATTTCATCCAACAACGTCCTTCATATTCAATAACCTTGTGAGCCTTTCCTAGGGTAAATAATGCCTTTGGTAAATTGTATCCTTTGCTTTGTCAACCATGCTCTACTTTTGAGCTTGTGTCCATTATTCTTGAAGTTCGTGGTATATGTTCCTAAGATACCCCGATGGGTTGAACCTATGCCTTCCTTAATCAGTATGAACCCGAAAAGTTTGCACGGTTCATACTCCTTTGGTAATTCACGATGTAGGTTTTCACACTCAAATATTTTTTTATAAGAGCAGTGAATGAATGGTCATGCATTGGAGAAGTGGGAGTCGACCTTGAACTTTGTGTTCATGCCCATGGACACAATGTAGATCTTATCATGGAAGCTACTCTTAAATTAATTATTCCCTTGGTATAAGTTCATCATATATCTGGGATCTGGTCTTCTGCAATCATGGTTATGGCCATATTGATACTCTTTGATTCCTTTTCTCGGGCAAGTTAAAGTACTTGCCTTCTATAGATCAATACTTCTCCGCAACCTCTATTTTGATCTACCTTCGAGTATTACCCCTTGGTATCTCGAGAATATCACGGAACTACATAACTTCTTATGAGTTCTTCATGAACTATTATTCTCGCCGATTCCAATTTTTCCCCTGGTTCTGATTTATTAGTCACTCAAGAACACCGATAACTAATTGAGTCTGCACCATGATTAAACAACTCTTAGTAATCTTCTTACTTATGAGTCTGTACCCGGTCACGTCATTCCTAGCCTAATTGGCTATATCATTATCGAGCTGATTTTAACTATGCTACCTCGTCCTTATTCCCAAAGCGCTACTCTCAATGATGAGCTAAGCTTAAGTCAATCTTCCTCGTCATATCGTATTGCCTTGAACAACAAGCTTGATTCCGAGTTGGTGTCGTATCCGTGGATCCAGTAATCTTTCGCTGCATCAGTCCTTTTGCTAGATGTAGTCATTGTTCGATTGCTTCTTTGTGGAGCCTCTTGAAAAAATTGCCATGATCATCATCAACATCTTGACTCCTTCTAGGATATCAATCTAATTCGTGATGAGAAATGCCATCCTTGCCCTCAATGATTTGTGTTATCATCGACCATTTTATTGCCTTCCCTCCAACACAAACTTGTTCGTGCTATCTAGCATTTTTTCTTCTTTACCTTGGAATGTTACCACCTTTTATGTCAAGAATGTCGTGGGAATTTCACCACCTCTTGAGAATTCTTAATACAAGTGATACTTCTCACCATCACCATTCATTCTTGGTCCCCATGTTGTTTATAACCGGAATGCCGACAAACAAACTGTGATGTGTAATTCCAATACTTCTAGCAACACTATTGCTTGAAGTTAATGGTTGATAGCTTGTTTCTTAACCTATTGGTTGTTGAACCACCCTTCTAACATTGATCATGCTACCTAAGCCCATATTTTGGGTGCACCTTTCAACCGATGTTTAATTGTGTATGTTTTCCTCGAGCATACCTCATTATATCATTTGACCAAACAAATGTTATCTCCTTGTTCACATAATTGTGGAAATCCATCTTTTGGAAATCTTGATGAATTGTCGTTGAGTTCATCAGCTACCTCCTCACTCTCTCCATGGGCAGGGACGAAGCCCGGTTTTGGACATGAGGTGGGCGAACGCGATAACAATCGTTCAGGACACACAATGCAAGAATATATTCCCAGAAGTTGCATTGATAAAAATCTTAGCAATTCCTGTGGTTATGTTCATATGATGTACTTCCATTTTATCAACTTCTTATACTTCCAACGGTAACTAGATTGGAGTTGAGTTATCATCTGCAACCGGTTAACTTTTGATGGAATTTCAGATCCAACAGTAGGAGCATCCAAGTTGGAAACATCAGATTTGTAAAAAGAATATATTTCTGTTGCCTTTATCGATCTTTAATCTTGAGTTAAAGGGAGTGATTTTTATCTCTAATGACATTTCTAATCTAAATAATAAATTTGACCACCAGCAAATTGCATTATGCAATTATTCTAATCTTCCAATTCACGGGCATCTAGTACTGATAGATTGTACTTTGTAGCCTGCATTAGTATATTGATGTGTGTACCTTAAACATTGAGCTAGAGTGCCAAGGTCGGGCGATGAAGTAGGCAAGCAGCCGTAATCGCTTCTTTGATGGAGTGAACTAGTCGTGCACATCATTAGTATTTTCCATGGCATCATGTTCATCACATGGTGCGAACTTAAATCAATTGGCCTGAAAAAAGGTCTCAATTGATTTCTTGCTCTTCATCTATAAAAACATGAGTAAACAGTCAAATATTTTCTGATCAATTTCTATCAGTTTTAGGGTACAAATTAAAACAGATCATAAACTTTAAATCTAGAAGTTAACCGCTTGATAAGACTAACCGCAGATCATAAGGCTAACCGCAGATCTGTGAATCATGGCTGTGCCTGCGCTGAACTGGAGGTTGAGGAAATCGCTTGTTTTAGTTGTAGATGGTTGACGTCATGATGGTGGTGAGCAGCTGAGCAACGCCTCTAGATCGATCTACAGCGCGCCGGCCCCGAGCGAAGATGACCAAGTGATGAAGATGAACAGAATAGCGAGCAGGCTGCTAGGCTTGATCGGATCATATATCCAAGACTAGGCCTGTAGCACTTATTTAGGGAAGACTTGGCTTGCTTTTGTTTGTTTTGGGCTGTTGTGAGTAGCAAGTAATGCCTAATGGTCTTTAGTTAGCCGCGAAGGCCTAGTCAGGGGGGGGGGCGAAAACGTTACAACGCTTTGGTTTAAAGCGATTCGTTCCTAAAAATAATATCGCTATTAGGGAGTTAGTGATTTGTTAGGGGGGGTCTAGCCCCCCCCCCCCCCCCTCGCCCCCCCTTGAATATGTCCCTCTCCATGGGTTAATGATGAACACTTGTTTCGGAACTCGCTTCCATAGTTCATTTCCCGAGAATCTTACAATGTCATCCCGTCAATTCGTGTTGCACCTTTTTCTTCTCAGGCATCCCGAGTCTGAGGTATCTAGACACCAATCAGATCTGAATCTTAGTCAGATATGATGGTTGGAACATATTTTCAAGAGTTATAACATTGGTCTTTATATGACCCGATAAGGTGATGTCATGCCTAGCACCCCCTGGCCGGAGGACCTATTGTTATAGTTCCCTTTTTAGCAAGGTTAGCCATTCTTCCATGAGGAAATTGTAAGACTTATTCTATAAGTTGTTCCCGATGAATTCTTTGAGTATCCAAAGTACGACTTTGCTTGAATACCATGTCAATGCTATCTCGACGCATGCTAGTGGTACTCCGTTCATCAACAAGAACATTTGAAGCACAATGCTAAATTTTCTTTATCAATTATCCAAACACCGTTGTATGGGAATGTCATGAAATTTCTCTCCCCTTACCTAAAGGGTTTTCTACGTTATATCCTGTCATGGGTATCATGCCCTGCTCGTCCTTGGGAAGGTATACCCCTAAAATATGTGTTTAAACACATTTTCATTTCCATTGTTCTATTTAATTTGATGATCACCTTTTCCTTTACATTGTTTGGTTTAACCTTTCTGGTGATCTATATGATCTATGCAGTAATATTCTTCTGCTTATGTAAACACCTAGGTGTACAATCGTGTCGGTAAGACCCTGTTACTATTGTTGATGACATTCCGGTAACCACCGATGGACGAGAACTTTGCCTATTGGTCTGCCTCATTCAACGAGCATGAGAATGGTTCTCTTCGTCCCTTGCCCTTGGTACTGATGTTGTTGCCGACATAACTGACTGGCTATCCTCTGACATGCATTGCTTACATGATCCTGCAAGACGTCACCTCCCTTCCTACTTTTAACCCACATGGTGGGCCCATAACAACAGTTCCACAGGATCGAAATCTGACTCTCCTGTACACCCCTAGTTCCCAAGGTTGTTCCTCGCGCATGGCCACGTATGTAATTCACGAGCCACCTTCCGAGAGATCATCAATTCTGGTATCAGACACAATAATTATTCCCATTGCTTTGAACCCCTTTCACGCCCTGTTTCAGGCATCGAACGATTGCCTGCCCGCTCGAAACTTCCCATGGCACCTTCTTACTTTGCTCTCAATGTGTTTCATTTGTTCAACTCGAGAGATACTCATGTGTTCATTCATGGGATAACCCTAGATGATTACCCCTTATAACATCCTATCGCTGTCGACCTGCCCCTTACCTATTCATAAGTACGATGGAATTGCCGAAGAAAGGATGAAGACTACATCGTGAAGACCTGAAACAGAGAAATGAAGACATCAATGTAATGGATCGACCTCTTCGAGGAGACCAACCAAGGATGAGAAGATCCGTTAGAATTTCGTAACCAGAACTTCTCCCCTTACCACACCTCTTAAATCTTGGTACGAGATATCTTGTAGTGGAGGAGAATTGTGACGCCCTGATAATTAAGCTACAGTAACCCTCTACTAATGATGCCACATCACCACTATTACCGTTGTCAATCTTGCGATGATTTAAATCTCGTTCGAATTCAAATTTCATTTAAAGCCAAATAAATAAAGTTTTCAAATGGCAAAATAAAAATGTGGGTTAGGTTGAAAATATTCAGTAACAAATTTTCATGAATGAATTAACATTTTTCAAAATATAAAATTGCACCTGGATATTAAAACAGTGGACAAACAACACCTTTTTATCCCATTTAAATATAAACTCAAACATAATAAATTATTTTGAACCCAAAATTTTTGTGGCAGTGCAAAATAATGCATAGTAATTATATGGCAATGATTTACATTTTAAAAAAGTATTTTGATGCTAAAAGGAAGTACAAAACAGTAGCTAAATAAATAAACAGAAAAGTAAAGCGGAACCTACTAATAAAAAGAAAACAAACCTAATCTACTGGGCCCCTTGGCCGATTTAGCAAAACAGCCCAGCCCACCTGCAGCCCCGTCAACCTATCGCTACAGGAGGCAGAGAGAGGTGTGGCGGCCATCCACGGCGCATCGCCGCGGTGGAAGCCATCCCGCGGCTCCCCCGGTGGTTAAGGCCTCGCCCTACAAGACCCCGGTTTCCCGTCGTCAACCCTAGCCCCCGCACATTTTCCCCCTTGCCTCGCTCTCCTCGATTTCTTCGATGCCCGAGCGTAGCCGTCGTCGCGCCGTTGCCGTACACGTGACCATCGGCCACTGTTCGTCGTCCGTTGGCGTCCGGGATGTTCGCCGTCATCCCCTATGTCCTCTAAGCACCACCGTTCGAGCCCAAGGCCACTACATCGAGCGGATCGAACTCTTCTTCAACCTTCGACCATCGGCCCATCTCCGTCGACTCCGTCGTCATCCTGCGCTCCCGTCCCTCACCGAGCCTCTCGTGCGCTCCCCGGTGAGCTCCTCTCTCAGATCCCCCTCTCCCTGATGTCTACCTTTCGTCATAGCGCAACCCCGCGAGCTCGCACCCGCCATGGCCGAAGCCATACCGGCTGCTCTTAGCTACCATCGCCCTGCACCTCACCGCACGCACGCTCTCTTGAGCGCTGGCGCCCGCGCACCCGCAGCCGCCTCCCAGGCGCGCCCGCCACCCTGCGTGTTGCGGCTTGCTGCCCCTGCCACTGTCCCACCGTGGCCGCGCCGGCTGCGCCCACCACTTCCCCCGCCGCGCCCTCGTTCGCTCCTGGCCGCGCCCCCTGCGAACGCCCCCGCTCGGCCCGCGAGCCGTCGTCGCTGCTCGTCGCCGCTTCTCTGCTGCTGCCTAATGCTACTGCTTCTTAGCGCCGCGGCCCCTGCTCGCCTGCTGCCGCCCAGCCGCTCCCCAGCACGGCCGCCTGCTGCCGCCGCAGAGTGCCGATGGAGCGATGTGGCTGCCGGCCCGCCTCTACGCGTGCACGCCTGCAACCCCCCTGCTGCTGCTTTCTCTGTTGCTGCTCGCTGCTTCTGCCGCATACAGAGTCGGCCCTGTTAGATTAGCTAAGAAATACGTTATGTACTAATTAGTGTATTAGGAGTAGTCTAATATATCACTGACATGTGGACCCCCTGTTGAATATTAAAATGCTAAATTAAATTAAAAGTGCCTAAGTCTATGACAGCCGAGACCCACCTTTACTATTCACCTTTTGACCAGTCAAATGTTGACTGGGTCAACTCGGCTGACCGGACCCCCTGACCCCACTGTCATACACCTTGGCTAGCACAACCCCATGTGACCAGAGTATTTATGTCATTTAACCATTTATTTAGTGCATTTCAGAAAATCATTTAAAATTTTGAAAATTAATATAAAATAATCTGTAGCTCGGATGAAAATACTTTGTACATGAAAGTTGCTCAGAACGACGAGACTAATCCAAATACGCAGGTTGTTCGTCCGCCACACGTCCCTAGCATAGCGAACCTGCAACCGCTTCCCCGGGTCCGTCTGTCAAAAACGCGAAACACCGGGAATACTTTCCTGAATGTTTTCCCCCTTCACCGGTATCACCTATCCCTGCATTAGATTACCCCTGGCACAACGTTTTGCCATGTCATGCTTTGTGATACTATTGTTTGCTCTGTTATTTATTTGTCCCCCCTTCGTTGCTCCTTTTCCGGTAGACCCTGATACTGCGGTAGACCCCAAGACCGTTGATGATCTGGTGATCGTCTACTTCGTTGAAGATCCGTTTTCATCTGCAGAGCTTCCAGGCAAGCAAACCCCCTTTGATCAACCAGATATCGCCCACTCTCTTCTCTCTTATTCTTGCATTAGGTTTTCTATTGTTGTTGATTCGATAGCTCCTATTCTGTTGCATAGCCGGTTATTGTTGCTACAATTGTTGATACCTTTACCTGATATCCTAATGCTTAGAATAGGTCGCTAGTATTACATCAGTGGTCCTACACTCTTGTCCGTCTGCCAAGCTATATTACTAGGCCGTGATCACTCGGGAGGTGATCACGGGTATATATACTACTGCAGGATGCTGCTAACGCGACACTACGATTAGAGACCCTTCGACGAAACTGTGTGCGATGCAATAATCGCAAACGGTGGTATAAAAGAACCATAAAAAGGTGCAAAATGTTTGCGATGGCGGAGCCATCAAACACAGTTCAGATTTTAGTTGCGTGTGCGATGAAGGGCATACGGTCCAGTTCAATGAACTGTTTGTTACGAGGCAGGACAAAAGAAACGGGGAGCCAGATGAAGGCGTGTGCGATATACAGCATACGGTTCACTCGTATTAACTGTTTGTAATGAGGAGGAACAATAGAAACAGGTAGCTAGATAAAGGTGTGTGTGATTGAGGGCATACGCTTCAGAAGGATTAACTGTTTGCGGTTAGGCAACAGAACAGAAACGGGTCAGCCTTATCAAAGTGTATGCGATTGATGGCATACACTTCACATGGATGAACTGTTTGCGATTAGTCACAACAAATTGAAACAGTTAGATAGATCAACATGTGTGCGCTAGACGGGCACACACATTCTAATTAAAAGAAGCATGCGCGATGGTAATAACGAGCGTGCACGGTTGTTGGAACAAGACATGTGCTGACATTGCCTATTGCGGTGCATCCTATGGTGCAAACGCCACATACACGGCCGAGAAGGCGTACATGCCCACGTTATGCCTTCCAAAAATAGTGCCGCACTTATAACCGTCAGTAAATTTTGAGCATGCGTCCCGTCACATTTCAAATTGCAAACCTATTCACACCGATCAAAACCTAAACGGTTTCCCACTTAGGAGCGTATTACTAGTCGGTTATAAATACTATTACTCCAAGATGACCGCACAAAAACAAACAGGTCCTTTATCATCGTTACCTTGCGTCAGCCATGTCTAGCGTGAGTTCTGGGTCAAGAGATTGCCACCAGATCCGAGCATGAAAGCGGAAGCACGAGAGATGTCCCGCCTCGTCGCGAACGCAGCCGGCATGTCCCGCCGCGTGGCCGTAGCAGCACAGAGGTCCCGCCGCGCCGTCGAAGCAACACACAGGTCCCGCCACACCGTCGATGCGGCAGACTGGTCCGGCCGCGCCGCGAAAGCAGAAGAGATGTCCCACCGCGCCGCGAATGCAGCAGAGATGTCCTCCCACGCCGCGGCAGCCTGGGAAAATGTCTCGCGGGCAGGCGAGGACTCTTACAGACGCATGCATGCGATCGTCCATAGCCAGATGGATCAGATCTCCGGCTGCGCGAGGTTGCAGGACGACATGAAAGCCTCTTTTGCCGGCTTCATTCGGCAACTAAATGAGAGAAATGCAAAGCTCCGGGACGAGCGCGACCTGCTGAGGGCGAAGATCATCGGAAGTGCGGAACAGCAAGAGGAGACCACTGCCTTGTTGAAGAGGATCGGCGTCATCGTCGACAAACTTATGGACGAGAATGCCATGCTGTGCATCGAGCGCAGAAGGCTGGTGGAGAAATCCGTGGATGCTCTCAAGCAGCATCTTGACGACAAGAAAGAGCTCATCGCCGCTCGCCGTGGAGACTAGTTCCCGCGGCCTGCAGCAACGCATGAAGAAAGTAGAGATCAGCTAGCCAGATCGTTGTCTTCCTTCTTCTGTTGTCGTTGTGTAATTCAGGCGTTGCCGCATGTGGCTTTTTTTAATTATGTTCCTAAATATGTAAGACAATTATTATCCACTATCATCGTCCTTATATTTATCATACTTGCTATAAGTTGAAGTCGATGCTATATAGGTCCATTGGATCTTACATCAAGATCCGTGCAAAACTTTATTTTCCGATTTTCATGTTTCTCTCTTAAATCTTGGTCTAGTGAGACATATAGCCACGCCGTAGAACAGGGGCTCGGGCGCCATTATTGGAGACGTTGGGAGGGAGGTGCGCGACGGGAAGCGGTCAAAGGGCTCTCCTCCCGATGAGCACGCGCAGGGGTCTGACCGCACGCCTCCCGTACTCAAATAGCTACCTCGCACGGCACCTCCTAGCCAATAAAAAAGGGGATGCGTGGCGGCACGTAATTGGTAAGTAGAACGTCCATGGTTTCAATAATACTTGTGTTTCCGATTTGTAATGTGACAACACTTGTTCCAAAATGACTTTGTTGATTGTTAATGTGTGCGCCTTCGCGAATCGGACAGAAAAATTACCACATCATGTTGGTGCCATATCATGACACCATGCCAAGTTTCATGATTTTCAGGCGTGTTTTGGATTTACAGGAATTAAAAAAACCAAGTATCTCAATCTTTCCGACCGAGCCACGACGTCCAGATGTTTGAATTTCATTCTCATTTCTTGCATGGGATCTAGAAATTCACCCAAGGACACAGATGTGATTTTTCAACCAACTTTGGTGCACTGGAGCATGTGCTTGTAGTTCAAATTTAAATTATGCACATTAAATGCCCAGAAACTCAATTAATGTATAAAAAAGGCCAAACGAATCCGGAATAATTCCAAAATTTAGCACGATACTTCCATTTGGTCTAATCTGCCTGTGTAAAAAAATTAAGACGGGAGAAGGCAGTGTACGTATGTCATTTCGCACACGAAGGTGACAAGTTCCCTCTCGGTACCATGAGCCTTCTTGAGGAAAGCTCCGGTTTGCAAGAAGCTTACACCAAAGTTTGTCCCAATTCGGCCAAAAAAAATTATTGTAGCATGTTGGTGTCATGTCATGACACCATGCCAAGTTTCATGATTTTCAGGCGTGTTTTGGATTTACAGGAATTAAAAAACCAAGTTTCTCAATCTTTCCGGCAGAGCCATGACGCCCAGATGTTTGAATTTCATTCTCATTTCTTGCATGGGACCTAGAAATTCACCCAAGGACACACATGTGATTTTTCAACCAACTTTGGTGCACTGGAGCATGTGCTTGTAGTTCAAATTTGAATTATGCACATTAAATGCCTAGAAACTCAATTAATGTATTAAAAAGGCCAAACGAACTCGGAATAATTTCAAAATTTAGCACGATACTTCTATTTGGTCTAATCTTCCCGTGTAAAAAAATTAAGGCGGGAGAAGGCAGTGTACGTATGTCGTTTCGCACACGGAGGTGACATGTTCCCTCTCGGAATGAGGAGCCTTCTTGAGGAAAGCTCCGGTTTGCAAGACGCTTACACCAAAGTTTGTCCCAATTCGGCCAAAAAAATTACCGCAGCATGTTGGTGCCATGTGATGACACCATGCCAAGTTTCATGATTTTCAGGCGTGTTTTGGATTTATAGGAATTAAAAAACCAAGTTTCTCAATCTTTTCGGCCGAGCCACGACGCCCACATGTTTGAATTTCATTCCCATTTCTTGCAAGGGACTTATAAATTCACCCAAAGACACACATGTGATTTTTCAACAAACTTTGGTGCATTGTAGCATATGCTTGTAATTCAAATTTTGAATTATGCACATTAAATGCCCAGAAACTCAACTAACGCATAAAAATGCCAAACGAACCCAGAATAATTCCAAATTTAAACACGACACTCATGTACTAGTTGCATGTTCACTCTACGTAAATGTTCTAGCAATTAAAACACCATCCTTTTCCTCCGTAACACCATTTTGTCTTTCAAAACATAATGAAAAAATTAGGTATATCACAAATAGTTTACTAGAAAGAATCGTGTGGGATGCGATATAAAATATCTTGGCGCACCGTCTTGTCTGGCTTACGCGGGAAGCTTCATCGTCTACAGTCCACCATCCCCGCTTGAACCACACTTGCGCGCCAGTTTCTCGCCGCACCGAGCAAAATTTTTTTGCCACCGTGGAAATATCTAACTCCCGCCCCTCCCTCCCACCAAAAGCCACATTTCCACTGTTCCTCCTTGCTTTCCAAGTTCAAACCTTCACTGCTGCTTTACTGGCAGCTCAGCCTCCTCGTCGGCGACCCTTCTTCTTGCAGCGCCGCCTCCTCGCCGGGTACCCTTCTTCTTGCAGAGCCGCCTCCTCGTCGGTGACCCTTCTTCTTGCAGCGCCGCCTCCTCGTCGGTGACCCTTCTTCTTGCAGCGCTGCCTCCTCGTCAGCGACCCTTCTTCTTGCTACGCGGCCTTGTCGATATGGTCAGGTAATCCACACCCCACCCACACCATCATCTTCCTTTCCTGTCCCACATGCCCCGACCGACGGCGCGAGACCTTCCACTGAAAACATTGCCCCCCTCCTCCAATTAAGCGCCGCCCACAACCATTTTGCTCGCAGTATAACATGGAGCTCAGTAGCATGCGGCCGCACGCACGCATGAGGTCGCTATGGCTGCCATGCGTGTCGACCCCCAGATCTTGGAGGAGCACCTCGTCTTCGACGCCACCGTCGACACCGCCATGCGGTTGTCTACTTTAAAATACAGCTCGTGCTATTTTCTCGAGGCCACCACCAGTGCCTTCTAGTGATTTGTCCTCTATAATGTTAATATGCAATCTGATGTTTAGTTAACGGTTTGGTCCTATGAAATGTAATGTTCAGTTAACACTTTGGTCCAACAATTGCTACATTTCGTAGTACCGTTCTCAAGCATTCTTTGTTTTTTTAATTGTCTTATCTTCTAGTACATGTTTCTATTCTGCAATGTCATTGAGGGAGTCCTGGATTAGGGGGTCTCCGGACAGCCGGACTGTTGGACTATGAAGATACAAGATTGAAGACTTCGTCTCGTGTCCGGATGGGACTCTACTTGGCATGGAAGGCAAGCTAGACAATACGGATATGTATATCTCCTCCTTTGTAACCGACCTTGTGTAACCCTAGCCCCCTCCGGTGTCTATATAAACCGGAGGGTTTTAGTCCGTAGGACAACATACAATCATACCATAGGCTAGCTTCTAGGGTTTAGCCTCTCTGATCTCGTGGTAGATCTACTCTTGTACTACCCATATCATCAATATTAATCAAGCAGGGCGTAGGGTTTTACCTCCATCAAGAGGGCTCGAACGTGGGTAAAACATCGTGTTCGCTGCCTCCTGTTACCATCCGCCTTAGACGCACAGTTCGGGACCCCCTACCCGAGATCCGCCGGTTTTGACACCGACATTGGTGCTTTCATTGAGAGTTCCTCTGTGCCGTCGCCAGAAGGAAGGATGTCTCGTCTTGTCTTTAGAGACGGTACTACTGCTGGAGGAGCTTTGGCTATCGGCCAAACTCTCCGGCTAGGCGGTTTCATCATGACCGCCTGTTCGGCCGCCGCGCTAACGATGACTTCTCGGGTCATCGAAAACAACCTCCATGTCAAATCGGCACTCGCCGAACAGATGGATCCAATGGAGCTCGCCTCCTTAAACGCGCTCTTGGATCGCATTGCCGCCTTGGGAGTCGCTACGGACTATGATCAGATTGGGCTTAAACCCGATCAAAGGGAGATTAACTCTCCACCGGTCACCCATCATATTGCAGTGGTGGAAGAACAATGTGGCGACCTTTCCTCTATCTTGAGGACCAATTATGTCCAGATTCCCGAGCTCTCCGAGCCGGACGCCCGTTCGCGGGAGGACAACATACAATCCCTGAACTTAGAGTCAGGCAGCGGGCCAGGATTATCGGTTAACATCCCGGAACCGGAACTTCCAAAACTGGAAACTCCTCGTCCCCTGGATCCCAGATCGGGTAGGGGTTCGGATTCAATTCCACCCACCCACCCAAACATAAGCGATCTTTCCCACATCAGGCAAGAGCCCCAGGAAACAGTACATCACTATTGGGCCAGATTCCTCCTTGCGATGAACAAGGTTAAGGACTGTCGCGAGGAAGACGCAATCCTATTTTTCTGCAATAATTGCACGGACAAGGGAATCCTTAACACCATAAATCGCCGTGAGATAACACGCTTCGCTAACTTGGCGTCCATAGTATGAAAGTATTGTGCAATGGAAAGTGCCTGGAAAACCGAAACAAACTTTTGGGATAATCCGACCCTGAATACAAACCCAGTCTAAAATAAAAGGGTGCATTACCACAATACACCGAGGTCAATTACCAAAAAGCAAAAACTCTCTACAGGGCATGGAACCATACTGGAGGGATGGCTCAACGGACCCTGCAAAATTCATAGTACAGCGGATATAATACCAACGCACAGCCTTAGAGCATGTTGGATACTCCGGCAGGTGGCCAAAAGTGGTGAGGATCTTCTTATCCCAAATACCACAGAGCACCATCCCGTGGATAACAATACGGTGTTAACAGTGTTTGAGACCTTCGCGTCAAATAATAGGCGCAAGCGAACACTCCACAGCATGGCCGAAATCTGCCACGTAGCAGCAATAAATCCATGGAGTGACACGGCTATTACCTTCAATGCCAGTGTCAAACCTAAATTCCGAACAGCCCGAGCACTAGCCGCACTGGTCCTCAGTCCAATTGTGGACGGCTTTCGACTCACCAAAGTACTCATGGACGGCGGCAGCGGAAGGAAACTCTTCAAAAGATGGAAATAGATTGGAACCACATTGAGCAAAGTAGCACAACCTTTAGAAGAATCATCCCCAGTCGGGAAGCACGCTGTGCTGGGAAAATCACACTAGATGTGGTATTCGGCACGCCGGATAATTACAGGTCCGAAGAAATTACATTCCAAGTGGCCCCGTTCAGTAGTGGTTATCACACTCTTTTAGGACGGGAGGCATTCACAATCTTCCAAGCCATACCCCATTACGGATACATGAAGCTCAAAATGCCCGGCCCAACGGAATCATCACCCTCGCCAGTGATCCGGACACAGCACTCCGTGCCGAAAATAAAACAGCCACACTAGCCCTCGAGGCATTATCCGAAGCCCTCTCGGCCGAAGAATTAACCACGCTACGCTCCAAAGTGGACAGGGACGACATGATACTCGACAAGAGATCCAAGTCCACCTCTTTTAAACCAGCGGATGAAATAGTCAAATTCCAAGTCCACCCAACGGACCCTACAAAAACAGCCTCCATCGGGGCACAGTTAAACCCCGTTGTGGACGCCGCACTACGAGAGTTCCTGCGCGAGAACTGGGACATATTCGCCTGGCATCCCTCAGACATGTCAGGAATCCCACGCAGGCTGGCCGAGCATAGCCTCGATATCCTAAAGGGATTCAAGCCGGTCAAGCAAGCTCTTCGGCGTTTCTCTGAACCTAAGAGACAGGCCATGTGAGAGGTACTAGCCAAGTTATTGGAGGCCGGATTCATCCGAGAAATTAAACACCCGGACTGGCTAGCAAACCTGGTGATGGTACCAAAGAAGGACAAATCATGGCGCCTTTTCGTCGATTTCAAAGACCTCAATGAAGCTTGCCCAAAGGATCCCTTCCCCCTCCCACGCATCGATCAAATCATTGATGCTACCGTAGGACACGAGTCATTGTGCTTCCTCGACGCATACTCCGGTTACCACCAAATCAAGATGGCGGAGTCCGACCAAGCCGCAACGGCATTCATCACACCATACGGCCCCTTCTGTTTTAACACAATGCCTTTTGGGCTCAAAAACGCCGGCGCAACATATCAGCAAACACGCCGACCATACGCCGATCCAAGTCCACCATATCAGCAAACACGCCGGATTCAGACATGTCTGGAGAAACAAATCGGCAAACAGTAGAGGCATACGTATGTGGTCGTCTAAACCAAACACATCGACCCTTTGATAGACGACTTGACGCTCACATTCGACAACCTCCGAACATATGACATCAAGCTCAATCCGGAAAAATGCGTCTTCGGCGTACCAGTCGGAAAGCTCCTGGGTTTCATTGTCTCCAGTAGAGGTATTGAAGCTAATCCGGCCAAAATCCGAGCTTTGTCACAGTTGGCTACCCCAACAGACCTCAAACAAATCCAGAAGTTACCTGGATGTGTGGCGCCTCTAAGCCGCTTTATCTCCCGCTTAGGAGAAAAAGCTTTACCCCTTTACCGCCTCCTTCGGCGCACCGAACACTTCGAGTGGACGGACGTGGCCACAACCGGATTGGAAGAAATAAAGGCCATCTTGGCAACCAACCCAACCCTGGCCGCACCAAACATCGGCGAACCAATGTTGTTGTACATTGCGGCAACTCATCAAGTTGTAAGCGCGGTGCTCGTTGTCGAACGGGACGCGGACGGACATAAATTCCCTCTTCAAAAGCCGGTATACTATGTATCCACTGCCCTCACTCCATGCAAATCACGGTACCCGCATTACCAAAAGATAGCATATGCAGTATTCATGGCATCGCGGAAGCTGCGACACTACTTTCAAGAGTGTTCGATTACAGTAGCCTCGGAAGTGCCACTTAATCATATTATAAACAACCGCAACGCTACGGGCCGGATTGCCAAATGGGCCATTGAGCTCCTCCCGTTCGACATAACATACAAACCTCGACGAGCCATTAAGTCGCAAGTATTGGCCGACTTCGTCGCCGAATGGACGGAGGCCGAACTCCCTAAAGAGTACGGCGCATACTCCAATTGGATCATGCACTTCGATGGTTCTAAAATGCTGGCTGGTCTAGGGGCTGGCATCGTCCTGACGTCCCCAACCGGGGATACCGTTCAGTACGTATTGCAAATATTGTATACAGACTCCAACAACGCAGCCGAATACGAAGCTCTGTTGCATGGTCTTCGGATGGCAGTCTCCATGGGCATTCAACGCCTGGAGGTACGTGGGGATTCAAACCTCGCAATATCCCAAATAAATGGAGACTTTGACGCCAAGGATCCGGAAAATGGCGGCCCATCGAAACGCCGTCCTAAAAATGTCAGCTAGGTTCGAGGGGCTCGAATTTCACCATGTGGCTCAGGAAAACAATCAGGCGGCGGATATCCTCGCCCGCATCGGCGCAAAGCGTGATGCGGTCTCCCCGAACATATTTTTGGAAATGCTGTTCAAGCCATCCGTAGTATGGGAAGGGGACACCGGTAACAACAGTCCAGACCCGACCAAAATACCCGATACCGAACTCTCTGACACAATAGGAGGCTCCGCCACCGAAATAACACCTTCGGCCCACGAAATAATGGTCATTATTGCCCCGTGGACAGAACCATTCCTGGCCTACCTAACTAGACAGGAACTTCCGGAGGACCAAAATGAGGCACGCTGCATAGTGCGGCGATCCAAGGCCTACAGGGTCCATGAGGGAGAATTGTACAAAAAAAGCACTACCGGAGTCCTTCAAAGGTGCATCTCCGAAGAGGAAGGGCGGAATCTTTTGGCAGAAATTCACGTCAGACTCGGCGGTCATCACGCCGCAACCCGGGCCCTTGTAAGCAAGGCCTTCCGTACATGATTCTATTGGCCAACGGCCCGAGCAGATGCACAGGACTTGGTCGAACGCTGCGTCGGTTGCCAGCTCTTTGCAAATCAAAGCCACATGCCACCCATCGCCCTCCGAACAATCCCCATTACATGGCCCTTTGCGGTCTGGGGGCTTGACATGGTTGGACCCCTTAAAGGGGGAACCCACAAGAAAAAATACTTATGGGTCATGGTGGATAAATTCACCAAATGGATAGAGGCCAAACCTGTTAAAACAGCCGAATCCGGACCAGTGATAGACTTCATATCCGGGGTTGTACACCGTTATGGCATCCCCCACAGCATCATCATTGATAATGGCACGAATTTCACGGCCGACGAGGTAAAACTCTGGTGCAGCAAAATGGGCATCAAGCTCGATTATGCCTCAGTCTATCACCCACAAACCAACGGTCAAGTCGAGCGAGCACACGGTCTTATAATGAGCGGCATTAAACCAGATTAGTGCGCTCCTTAACAGAGTCTAACACGCACTGGGTAGAGGAGCTCGACTCCGTACTCTGGGGGCTGCGGACCACGCCAAATCGTAGTACCGGATATACACCCCTCTTTATGGTGTATGGCGCAGAGGCAGTCTTGCCCTGTGACATAATTCATGACTCACCTCGAGTGCGCATGTACGAACAAAGATAAGCCGAGCTCGATCGACAGGACAGTCTGGACACCTTGGAGGAGGAGCGCGACGTAGCCAGAGCCCGTTCCGCATTTTACCAGCAACAGGCTCGCAGATACCAAAACAGAGAAGTATGGGCCAAAACTTATAACGTTGGCGAACTAGTTCTACGCCTGCCGGATAAGAAAAAGAACAAACTCGAGCCCAAATGGGAAGGTCCCTTCATTATTGACCAAGTTCTGACCGGTGGAGCGTACCGACTGCGGGATGCGTCGACTAGTCGACTCGAGCCGAACCCATGAAACGCGGCCAGGCTCCGAAGATTCTACGCCTAGCACCGGACTCTAAGTTAGTCCCCTCCCTTTGTCCATTTTTCGCATATGCATTATCTGTCTTGTTTTTCTTTCTTTCTTTTATTATTTCTCTAGGCCTTCAACGGCCACCTTGTGCCTCGCTTGCACATTACAGATGTGTTAGCCGCACTCTTCATACCTGGGGGCTTCTTTCACAGAAGCTTAAATTATTTATCTGAGCCTCATGTCCCACACATGTATTATACCTCCGCATGTACCTTTTTTCACCATTATATGCATCGATATGACTTAAGTTTTGGCCAAGCTGGGTTGCCTGACTCTTGTATTTATGCCCTACGTTCCTGTTAATTCGGCTTGGGCATAAGGGGAGCACCTCTGCGATTGTTACTGCCGGGTCAGCCGGATGTGTACCGCAGACTGGGTGAAGCCGAAAGCTAGCATTCTTAAGGGAATATTAGGTCGGTGAACAAAAGATGATTTTTATTTATTGTCCATATCTGCCCCCAGATGTTTTTCCTGTGTTTCCTATCGCAGTCCGGACATGCACTTTAGGGCATGCTTTCCCAGGGAAAGGAACCCTTAACGGAGCTATTCTCCCTGGAAGATGTTTCTTACTACCCATGTAATATAACATAACTAGTTGGGCACTTGTCTGATAAAGCACTAATGACCCCTACGCCTGGTCTCCACGCATACCCCGGTTCTTATATAACTGAGCGGGTATTCGGATACACTCCGGACTATTGGGCCCGGAGGTTGAAGCGAAAAGGTCCGCAACGACAAATGATCTACAATCCTGCTAGAAGGCATTATACATGTCACTTTAATTACATAGTCATGCAGACTGACTAAATTCCTCTTTTATACCATCCAACAGGCGGTCTAGCTTACAATCCTGTTGAGAATACTTTGCAGGTAATTCTACTTGCCCATAAACTAAGCTAACGGGGATCTCTTTTCCGTCGGGCCCCACAGGTCCGACCTCGGCCATGTGATTTGGGTCTGCCTTGGTATACCACGTCTTCACCATGGCCCAGGCTTCTCTGGCACCCTGTCGGCAGGCTGATATCTTCCATAATCGGAAGCGCCACCATGCTCCCTTGAGCTTCTCCGCAAGCTTGCAACACCCTCTAGCAGGGAGACGGATGGCCACAAGGCTTGGGCAACACCCTGCATCATCTGCCGAACTTGTTCATGCAGATGTGATAGCTCGGACAGAAGATCACCCGCAGACCCAGGCATTTCCTCCGCGGGACGACCTGTCAGCATACCTACATACATAACGCTGTTAGTCGGCTTCTTCGCCGAACTCCTTTAAAAGGATTCGTTCAAGCACTTACTGAAAATGCCGAGCCGAAGCCGCTTATTCTCCTTCTCGGAGTCTGCAAGCTGGCCCCGAACGTCTTTTAGTTCCACGCTCAACTTAATATTGGCATCTTGGAGATTGTTTTTCTCCCGCCCAACTTCAGTCAGCACGCGTTTGCCAGCCTCTAGCTGTTGCATAACATGCTGGACCTCCGGATTCTCTCCGGATTCACCTGCAACATCTGTTGTTAGATCTGCAGCCACGCCGCACACTATATGGTAACCATCATTCTTTAAAGTAAATGTTACTAGCGGGAGGATTTTTCTGTTCCTGCAATGCGGCAACAGCGGCCCGTAGTTGGGTCTTGCATTCCTCCAGCTCCTGGGACAGCCTAGTATTCTTCTCTGTAAGAACCTACACAATAAAGATGATCCTCAAATCAGTTCTGCTAACTGTTTCAAGTCTCAGGGGCTACTGATACATATAAATCACCAGATTCACTCACCCGTACATCCTTTACATACTGATTCATGGCTCTGGCTAGACCATCTTGAGCGGCACGGAGGTACGCCTCTCCAGACTTGAAGGCATCAAATGCCTCTGGTGAGAAACAAGCATCACGGAGTACAGCCCGGCGGCGCCTATGATTCATGGCGCTTTCCACTTCTGAGTTAGTAGCGGATGATCTATCCGCATCCTCTGTAGGGGGGTTATCCGGCACCTGCCCCATATCGGCTTCCGCCTCTATGTCCGGTCCTGGCGCCCGACTGGTGGAGGCGTGATCGGCAACATTGTCGGACATATTCCGGCGAGCGTTTTTTCTATTAAAGAAACACGGGTGTCATTACATTTTGAGAAAGACGACAGCCGAGGAGCAGGGTTTTTATACCTTTGCGCCGGCGTCTCCGTCCTGACCGCCTTCCTTTTTGGCCTACCCGGCCTCGGCGCCTCTGGTTGGCGAGTTGCTGCGGCTTCGGCAGGGCGTCCCGAATGCCTTCCCTGTAAAAAATGCCATGTGTATATGGTGGGTGAAGTGTTTAAGAGGGGATCCTAGTTTTTGGAGTTAGGATTTTTTGGTTTTTCTTACTTGCGATGCAGGGAGCTGTCCGGGATAGTCGGCCGTAATGGCCACCATGGCATCGTCGCAGCTTAACTGATAGAACTGCTGGTCTATCAGCTCCACAGAGATAACCGAATCTTCTTCAAGTCCAGAGTCGAGGGCCCGGTCAGGGTCCTCTTGTTGTGGAGAAGGGCTGCTGACCTCCTTTATGGCTTTTCGCAGTTCCTGCCGCAAAGTGGCAAGGTGAATACTTACGACAAAGAATGCAGGAAAAATGGGAGCAGGGAAATATAACTTACCCAACTTGGAGGATTGTACATGGAGAATCCCTCCCGTGGCTTGATGCGGCTGAACTCCTCTTCCTCACCCTTGAACAGTTCGGACATAATTTTTGCTAGAGCGGCAGCATTGTCCGGACCCTTACGCCCGCAGCGGGTGGCGTCATCCGCCCCGTTATAACACCACAAGGGGTGCCCACGATATTGAAGTGGCTGCACTCCCCGCATTATGCAAATCGACATAACTTCGATTATTGTCAATCCTGATTGAGCCAGTGCTTTGATTCGGTTCATCAGATAGAGGACTTCCCCGTTGTCTTCCGCCTGGGGGCTCCGTGGGCGCCAACTTTGGTGCTTCTTCAGAGGAGCATTGTTGAACTCAGGAAGACCCCGCCGAACAGGGTCCGGAAGGGGAACGTCCTCCATATAAAACCATTCTGAAGGCCAGTCTTCGGATGGCTTCTTTGGGGTACCGGACAGGTACCCGGTATCGGCGATGCACCATATTTCGGCTCCGCTCACTTGATAAAGTGATTCCCTCTGTGTGTGAGGGACGAGGCAGAATAGCCTTTCCCACAGCTCGAAGTGAGCCTCGCAGCCCAGGAACAACTCGCAGAGAGCAACATAGCCGGCGATATGTAGAATGGAGGCAGGGGTGAGATTGTGTAATTGGAGGTCGTAGAACTCCAGGAGCCCGCGGAGAAACGGATGAATTGGAAATCCGAGCCCCCTTAGTAAATAAGGAACAAGGCAAACCCGTTCCCCCATGGAGGGACAGGGAAAGCTCTCCGCTTGCTCCCCGCCATTGTAGGTGGCAAGCCCGGCTCGAACGGGCACCATATACGCCGGAGGGAGAAATCCCTTGGTCTGCAGTTCGACTAATCGACTGTGCGGGACTGAACACCTCTCCCAATCACCGGGCTTAGGGCTACGGGGGCGGGAGGAGGAGCTGCGGAGGTCGGCCATGCTGGAATGGATCTTTCCGAAACGCGCTCTGATGGATTCTCGCTGGGGGAGGATGGTATGGATCGGATCTAAGAATCCCCGTTCCTTTAATAGACAATTTATTTATCTGGCTAGGGAGGCGAATGTAAAAATGCCCTGGCGCCTCGTATTCATTCGACGCGTGGGAGATAGCCCTTATTGGGCACAGAAGCCAAGAGGTCTGAACAGTTATGGGACCGGACACTGCTTACAAACACTTGGAAATTGGATAAGAACCCGCCTTGCAATGCCGAAGACAATACTGCGCGCCGGACTCATCGTCATTGAAGCCTGGTTCGGGGTCTACTGAGGGAGTCCTGGATTAGGGGGTCTCCGGACAGCCGGACTATATCCTTTGGCCGGACTGTTGGACTATGAAGATACAAGATTGAAGACTTCGTCTCGTGTCCGGATGGGACTCTACTTGGCGTGGAAGGCAAGCTAGACAATACGGATATGTATATCTCCTCCTTTGTAACCGACCTTGTGTAACCCTAGCCCCCTCTGGTGTCTATATAAACCGGAGGGTTTTAGTCCGTAGGAAAACATACAATCATACCATAGGCTAGCTTCTAGGGTTTAGCCTCTCTGATCTCGTGGTAGATCTACTCTTGTACTACCCATATCATCAATATTAATCAAGCAGGACGTAGGGTTTTACTTCCATTAAGAGGGCCCAAACCTGGGTAAAACATCGTGTTCCCTGCCTCCTGTTACCATCCGCCTTAGACGCACAGTTCGGGACCCCCTACCCGAGATCCACCGGTTTTGACACCGACAGTTGTGCTCAGTTAACTATTTTGGTTCATTTGGTCAGCTGTCCATTTAACTGTTTGGTTCAATTCTGCAATTTGATTTTCATTTGCTGTGGGTACAATTTTGTATTGTTATGCATGTGACACCAATTGAATTTGGCTGTGCTCAATACATATTCTACTAATAGTATGGCAACTCTCAGTTAACCTGATCAAGATCTTCCTTATGTGTGTTGCAGGGAAACAATGGGAGACACTGCGGTTTACCATCAAGGTTTGTTCAAGCAGGGTCCTTTGGCTAATAGCACATTATTGTGCAGTTGCAAGAATCATTATAATATTTAGGTTTCTTACAATTTGGTCTTGCACATGTAGGTCCTGCTGTCAAAGACTTAGACCCATTGCTCGACCCATTTTGCATATGGGGAAATGAGATGTCCATGAATATCAGTCAAGTCAAGAAACTCAGAAAGATTGTTAGGATGAAGAAACTTGCGACGAATAAGAACAAGATCTTTGTTTGCACAATGAAGAAGACATCAGTCAACTATAGGATGGTGCTAACTCTTTTACCTTGTTTTTACCCCTTATGCCATTTCAAAATTTATAGCAGCGATTTATGCATAGCTTTGTTTTCGGTAATTTTCAAAGCAGTTCACCGATGATTACCTCTCGAACCACCTGCATGGTCAAGAGGCGAGGAAGGTATTCATTCAACACCCACGGTACAATATTGAAGTCTTGCTGAAGAGGACGAAGGTTGGGCGGGCAATTATCCATAGCCACTGGCCTAAAGTTGCAAGGACATTCAACCACTACAAAAAAGACACATCCGTGACATGTTGGGCCGAACGAACATTTTTCTGTCATACTTATGACACTTCTATGACGATAATTGTGACAAAACCCAGTATCATCATAGATGTGGTGGGCTCCTACTTCTATGACAAAAAATCATGACAGAAAACGGGCTTTTCATCCTGGGCGGGCCAGTGAAGTAGTTGCATGACATTCTTTGGGCCGTCCATGACGGAAAAAACAGTGGTAGAAGCAAGGGCGAGAAAAATATCGGGGTGTTCCCGGTTACGGTGGGTGGTCGGGGCCGAGCGATGCGCGTTTCTCTCGTACACGCACGCGAGGTGTTGGGCTCTAACTGAACCCGAGCGAGGCGTTGGGCTCTAACTGAACCCGAGCGATTGCACTACAGGCTACGCGTTACTGAACCCGAGCGATCGATCGATGGCTGTTAACTGAACCCGATCGAGCGATTTCTTCGCTACTGCTGCTAACTAAAGCCGATCGATGCTGCCTCTGGATGAACAGTGAGCGTTGCTGGGGGGTTTGGATGAACAGTTCCCGGTGGGGGTGGATGAACAAGACCCCGTGGTGTTGCCTCTGGATGAAAAGGACCCCGATCGATCGAGCCGGTTGGGGCTGGATGAACAGGACCCCGTGGAGGGCAGGACGAACAGGACCACCCCGTGGAGGGCTGGATGAACAGTAGACGATGGAGGGCTGGATGAGCAGTAGCCCATGGAGGGTTGGTTGAACAGGAGCCCGTGGAGAGGGCTGGTTAAACAGTATCCAGTGGAGTAGCGCGCGGTGGAGGCTGGATGAACAGTCGCAGGTGGAGGCTGGAGGAGGTCGACGGTGGATGAACAGTAGCCCGTGGAGGCTGGAGGGGCCCGGCGGTGGAGATGAACAGTATCCCGTGGAGTCCTGTTTTGTGGTACGCCACACCCCTCCCGATGAACAGGACCCCCGTTTCGACCGTAGTGCTCCAACACAAATCCGTTTCCTCCGTTTTGCAGTACGCCACACCCCTCCCGATCAACAGGACCCCCGTTTCGACCATAGGAGGTCCATTTCCTCTGTTTTGTGGTATGCCAGACCCCTCCCTATGAACAGGATTTCGTTTCGACCGTAGCCGGTCGAACACAAGGCCATTTCCTCCGTTCTGCGGTACGCTAGGCCTCGTTTCCATCGGCTATTCCGTCCAAGCCCTCCCGATGAACACGGCGACGCATTCTGTTCTAACCCAGCCGGTTGGCTCCCCATGAACACGACGACCATGATGTTTCTCCGTTCCGATCCAGCCATGTACACAAGCCCTGGCCGTACGTATGCGCGAGTAGGCGTTGAGACCCTGCCCATTGATACGTCTCCGTCGTATCTACTTCTCCAAACACTTTTGCCCTTATTTTGTACTCTAACTTGCATGATTTGAATGGAACTAACCCGGACTGGCGCTGTTTTCAGCAGAATTGCCATGGTGTTACTTATGTGCAGAAACAAAAGTTCTCGGAATGACCTGAAACTCCACGGAACGTCTTTTTGGAAATAATAAAAAATCCTTGCAAAAGATGAAGACCAGAGGGCCCACACCCTAGCCACGAGGGTGGGGGTGCGCCTGCCCCCCTGGGCGCGTCCCCTACCTCGTGGGCCCCCTGAAGCTCCTCCGACCTCAACTCCAACTCTATATATTTGCTTTCGGGGAGAAAAAAATCAGAAAGAAGGATTCATCGCGTTTTACAATACGGAGCCGCCGCCAAGCCCTAAAACCTCTCGGGAGGGCTTATCTGGAGTCCGTTCGAGGCTCCAAAGAGGGGAATCCATCGCCATCGTCATCATCAACCTTCCTCCATCACCAATTTCATGATGGTCACCGCCGAGCGTGAGTAATTCCATCGTAGGCTTACTGGACGGTGATGGGTTGGATGAGATTTATCATGTAATCGAGTTAGTTTTGTTAGGGTTTGATCCCTAGTATCCACTATGTTCTGAGATTGATGACTTTGCTATGCTTAATGCTTGTCACTATGGCCCGAGTGCCATGATTTCACATCTGAACGTATTATGTTTTCATCAATATATGAGAGTTCTTGATCCTATCTTGCAAGTCTATACTCACCTAATATGTGTTATGATCCGGCAACCCCGAAGTGACAATAATCGGGACCACTCCCGGTGATGACCGTAGTTTGAGGAGTTCATGTATTCACTATGTGTTAATGCTCTGGTCCGGTACTCTATTAAAAGGAGGCCTTAATATCCCTTAGTTTCCATTAGGACCCCGCTGCCACGGAAGGGTAGGACAAAAGATGTCATGCAAGTTCTTTTCCATAAGCACGTATGACTATATTCGGAATACATGCCTACATTACATTGATGAATTGGAGCTAGTTCTGTGTCACCCTATGTTATGACTGTTACAAGATGAACCACATCCGGCATAATTCTCTATCACCGATCCATTGCCTACGAGCTTCCCATATATTGTTCTTTGCTTATTTACTTTTCCTTGCTATTGTTACAACCACTACAAATTACCAAAAACATTACTTTTGTTATCATTACCTTTTGCTGCCGGTACCACTACTATCATATTACTTTGCTACTAAACACTTTGCTGCAGATATTAAGTTTTTAGGTGTGGTTGAATTGACAACTCAGCTGCTAATACTTGAGAATATTCTTTGGCTCCCTTTGTGTCAAATCAATAAATTTGGGTTGAATAGTCTACCCTCGAAAACTGTTGCGATCCCCTATACTTGTGGGTTATCAAGACTATTTATCCCTCAATTACGAGGGGAGGTAAGGAACTGCCATCTATCTCTGCACTTGATTCACCTTCTGTTTTGAGTAAGCTTGCGACACCTATACCTGCTTCTGCTATTCATTCTGATATGTCGCATGTTATTGATGATGCCAATTCTGCTATGCATGATACTTATGATGAAACTACTTCTATGTTTAACACCACTGTGCCACTTGGTGAATTTCTTGATGAACAACTTGCTAGGGTTAGAGAGAATGAAGTTATTGAAACTGATAATATTGATGAAAGTGATGATGAAGACTCTCCCCCCTAATAAATATGAATTGCCTATTGTTCCTGAGGGTTATGTTCTGGATGAAGAATCTGCTAGAGATACTCTTGCTTGTAATGATAGATATGATCTAAAGAGGTTATTAGCTAAATGGAAGCAACAATCTCTTAATACTAGAATAAAACCTGACCCTACTTTTGCTACTTCACCTATCTATGTTACTGATAAGGATTATGAATTCTCTGTTGATCATGATATAATTAATTTGTTTGAATCTGATTCTTTTTATGGCTATGAATCTGAAACTGTTGTGGCACATCTTACAAAGTTAAATGATATAGCCACTCTGTTCACTAATGATGAGAGAACTCGTTACTTTTATATCCTTAAAATATTTCCGTTCTCATTAAAGGGTGATGCCAAGATATGGCTTAATTCTCTTGATCCTGGTTGTGTGCGTAGTCCCCAGGATATGATTTATTACTTCTCTGCTAAATATTTCCCTACTCATAAGAAGCAAGCTGCTTTGAGAGATATATATATAATTTTGTGCAAATTGAAGAAGAGAGTCTCCCACAAGCTTGGAGGAGACTTCTCAAGTTACTTAATGCTTTGCCTGATCATCCTCTTAAGAAAAATAAAATACTTGATATCTTTTATAATGGACTAACTGATGCTTCCAGAGATTAGCTGGATAGTTGTGCTGATTCTGTTTTCAGGGAAAAAACACCGGATGAAGCTAAAATTCTATTGAATAATATGTTGACAAATGAAAATAATTGGACACTTCGTGAGCCAGCTCCTGAGCCTATTCCTAAACCAACTTCGAAGAAAAGACGTGTTCTATTTCTCAGTCCTGAAGATATGCAAGAGGCAAAGAAATCTATGAAAGAAAAAGGTACTCCCTCCTTACCGGTTTATAAGGCTCATATCTAAAATCTCACCAACCAAGAGAAATGTCTATTGGCTGAGATGAATTGAGCTGATTTAGAAAGTGCCCAATGAGCCTTCTGCTTTTTCTTCACGAAAACTGTGCACACTGTAGTATTAATTCTCGGCCGTTCCACTCCCGACGCAATAACTCCAACGCCCGCGTGCTCTAAGCTATGCGCTAACGGCTGCATGCGCGCGCTCTCTCCCGCCTCCGCTCTGAACTTATTTGCATGCGCGCTCTCTCTCCCGCCTCCGCTCTGAACTTATTTGCATGCGCGCTCTCTCTCCCGCCTGACCTCAAAACTGAACCGGCGCGAGCGCGCGGTCTCTCCCACCTCTCTCTCTCTCTCTCTGTCTCTCTCTCTCTCTCATCTGCATGGCGCATGCATAGGCCAGTTTTGTTTTCATGGTTTGCATGCACGGCGCCAAACAACAAATGAAAAAAGCACCGCCAAAATCCTCTGGTGCCATTAGCTCAATTTTTGGTTTTTCAGCGTTGGCGCCGCGAACTCGAACACTGCCTCTACCGCCATAGAAAATCGTAGATGCACTGCAGTATAAAGTGGTGGGCAGCAAGCAAGTTTAGCCACACCATTCTTCTCCCACATCTCCATCTTCTTTCCGGAACCATGGTCCTCATTGACCTAAACGAGCCACCACCAGAGGGGAATGAGAGGTTGGAAGCTGGCATAGGCGTTGGTTATGGTGATGCCGGGCGTGGCCATGGAGTTCACGGGCTCGCCGGCGCCGTTCTAGCAGGATTCCGTCAAACTGCAGTTCGGCATGCCGGCGTGGCTGGCGACGGAGTCAGTAGCGCCACTGCAGGCCGTGTTCCCAGCCGGCTAGGCCTGTCAGGCCGCGGTATGACCGCCGGGTGGTCCGCTGGTGCGGGCCTAACCGGGCAAGCACGAGGTCCGGCGCTCGGCCTCACAGGGCGCGGGCGCAGCCTAGGCGGTGGAGGTGGCCGTGGAGAGTGCTACGACGCTGCCGTACATGGCCGCGGACAAGGCAATGATAACACGGCTGTGGGGGCGACCTTGGCCATGCTGCTGGGCATGGCAACGATGGACATGGCCTTGGCGTTGGGCGTGGCGCGCGAGGTAGTGCTGGCCGTGGCGTTGGGCGCGACGCCGGTCGTGGCGTCGGTCGCGGCGCCGGTCGTGCAGCCGGTCGTGGCCGTGGACGTAGCGACATGGACGAGGCTGCGGGCCGTGGCGCCGGTTGTGCAGCAGGACGTGGCCGTGGAGCCAGAGGTGGGTGTGGGTTGGGCAACGTCCAAGAGGCCATGGTCATTGGTGTCGAACATGGCACCGGGCCTAGCGTCGGGCATGGAGACGGACGTGGCCGCCGCATACTAGGCCCCTGGTATGGAGAAGGTGATGCTGCCGGCGACGCTAGCATGGACGAGGACTCGGACAGCGACAACGAGAGCGAGAGCGACTCCGACAGCGACAACAACACCCAAGCTCGAACGGTGGACCTAAGTACGAACAACGTTTTGTTTTTCATTCAGATTGTGTGTATACATTACTCTCGGCTACAATAGTATTTACATTCTCGTTAGTATTGTTCATGTAATTTAAGGTTTCACCAACATGCAGATCATTTGGCGAACATTCGAACCAGATCTCAGTACACCAACAAGGACAAGCGACATGTTTATAACGTGCTGTTACAGAAAAACGGTTGACTAGGTCGGTTGAAGCATGGAGTGAGCAAGGCCGTGGCACTTCAATGCAATATGTCATGGAGGAGTGTAGTGCGGATATGGAAGGATGTCATGCTTGTTGGAGGTGTAAACGCTGTGATCAACAAGAAGAAGAAGCGATGTGGCCGCAAACGGATTGAGATTGACATCGTCGCCATGGAACAAATACCACCACAAGAAAGGACAACACTTGAATCCCTTTCGAAGGCTATGTGCATGTCCGTTTCAACCCTGCACCAACGTCTGAAAGAGAAGAAGTTTCGGCGCCACAACAATGCCTTGAAGCCGACACTAACAGAAGAGAATAAGAAGACCAGGGTACGTTATTGCCGTTCTATGTTGGAGCCTTGGATTTCAAGTTTGCATGAGAAACAACCCTTCAAGTCAGCATACAACATAGTTCACATTGATGAAAAATGGTTTTATCGCACCCGCGAAAGTCAATGGTTTTATTTCACGAACGAAGAGCCCGATCCAGAGAGACATTGCAAGAACAAGGGGTGGATCCAAAAGGTGATGTTCCTTGCTGCTGTAGCTAGACCAAGGTTTGATAGCAATGGAAATTGCATTTTTGATGGCAAGATTGGAGTCTAGCCATTCATTGAGTGGAAGCCTGCCGAAAGGGGCAGTCAGAACAGGTTAAGGGGAACTTTGGAATTGAAGCACATTAGTCCGGTCACTAAGGAGGTTCGCCTTCATTTCAATTTTCCAATTTCAGTGTATAAGATTTGATGGTTAACTAAAGATCATTTTTTTCTTCAAAATGCAGGTTAGCAAACACTTCCTCATCAACGTTGTGTTGCCAGCAATCAAGGCTAAGTGGCCAGACCACCGTAGTTCATTTTTTATACAACAAGATAATGCAAAAAATCATGTGTGCATCAATGATCGGGATGTTGTTTATGCTATGCAACATGGTGGATGGGGCATTAGGTTAACATGCCAGCTACCAAATTCCCCAGAAACAAATGTAAACGATCTAGGGTTTTTTGCATCATTGCAGGCATCGTTTCATAAGATGATGCCGCAGAATTTGGAGGACATATGCAAGAAATTACAGAAAGCTTTCAGGAAGTACTCTCCTAAGAAGTTAAACCGAATTTTCTTGACGCATATGACATGCATGAGAGAGATCATTCGGCATAAAGGATCAAATTTCTACAAGATTCCTCACATAAAGAAAATATCACTTGAGAATAGTGGTGGACTCCCAGATCAATTAGGCTGCGAGCAGGAGTTTGTGGCTGCGGCGGAAGAGTACTTGAACGCGGTTGAATAGTTTATTTTTCGAGGCATGATGTAGTAGAAATTGTAATGTAAACGGTTGAATGATGAATGCCATTTCTGATTTGCATTAGAAAAAGGATTTCTGAGATGAAGTTTGCATACATGAATCACTTTGCACGCATAAATTTAAATTAAACTTTGCATACACGAATCATTAAGCATGCAAACATACTACTAATATTCCAGAAGCGAAATTCCAAAAGTTTTTGCGTTCTCCATCACCTTCTTCAAAAGCAAACATACTCGAAAAGCATGAAAACACCATCAGTTATCTCCCTCACCTTCTTCCTCCGGGGACGATTCCTTCAAATACTTCTACATGTCAGCAAAAGTATAGCGCCGCTGAGGCCTTACGACGACTTCATCTTCTACGAAGCCATCACTACCCAGCATCACCGAGGACCTCCCCGGCTCTGGGAAGCCATCGCCCGTGCGCTGGGTGATCGTGAGCTGGTGCACGAACTGCTCGACCTGGTCGAGGAGCGTTGAGAAGTTATCCACAAACGCCTCAACTTGGTCCAGAAGCGCCCCCACTTCATCATCAGCATCGTGCTGGCCCTCGCCTCCAGCGGGAAGCTGGGTCTCCGCGTCTGCATCAGACGCATAATCAGTGGCGGACTGTGCGGACTGCGTCTCCGCCTCTGGATCACAGACAGCATCAGGGGCGGACTGCGTCTCAATGTCTGGATCACACACCACCTCCGCGCCCGTCTGCATCTCCATGTCTTGGTCGGCGACAAGGATCTCGTCCGTGGTGGCACGGGCCGCGCCCACTGCAATGCTGACCCCGTTGACAGCTGCGTCAGTAGCACCCATGGCTACGACGCCGCCGGAGTTCTCCGTGCCCATCACTAATGGCCGGAGCTCCTTCTCGACGTCCGGAATCCAATCTGACATAGCTTTGCTGCTCTCGTTTCGTATGTGGATGAAAAGAGTAGAGGAGGGTGGGTGGAAGAACACGAGTGCTTCGAGTCGTTTTAAAGAAGTGTGTGGTGCATGCATGCAACGAGGGAGAGGAAAGGAGTAACGGCCATTTCTCTTCGTACGAGAACAACAACCATCGAATTAATTGCGTGCGTAGGGATCGAAACGACCGCAACGCTTCAACCCAGCGGACCACGAATTGAGCCTTATATTATGGAAATCTGGCGATTTTGAAATGAGCCTTATAAACTGGCAAGGAGGGAGCATTAAAGATGAAGATGTTAAGAATTTACCTCCTATTGAAGAGATTCATGGTCTTAATTTACCGCCTGTTGAAGAAACATATGATCTTAATCCATTACCTATTGAAGAAATACATGGTCTTGATAACCCGACACAGGTAGTAAAGGTAAATTCTCTCTATAGATATGATAAAGTTGAAATCCCTCTCACTAAGTTTGCTAGCCAATGCTTAGATGAGTTTGATAATTTTATGGTGAAGCAAGAAGATTTTAATGCTTATTTTGGTAGACAATTGAAATACAATTCAAATATGCTTGAACACTTGGGTGATTATATGGCTAATGTCAAAGGTGAACTTAAACTTATTAGTAAACATGCTTCTAAGGTTACCACTCAAGTACAACAAGTACTTAAGGCTCAAAATGATTTGCTCAATGAATTGAATAGTAAGAATAATGATTATGTTGTTAGAGTGGCTACTAGAATTGGTAGAATGACTCAGGAACCTCTGTATCCTGAAGGCCACCCTAAGAGAATTGAGCAAGATTCTCAAATAAATAATATAGATGCACCTAGTCCTTCTAAAAGGAAGAAAAAGAAAAATGATAGGACTTTGCATGCTTCCAGTGAACCTATTGCTGAACCACCTGAGAATCCAAATGATGTTTCTATTTCTGATGCTGAAACACAATCTGGTAATGAACCTGAAACTAGTGATAATGTTAATGATAATGTTCATGATGATGCTCAACCTAGTAATGATAATGATATAGAAATTGAACCTGCTGTTGATCTTGATAACCCACAATCAAAGAATCAATGTTATGATAAGGAAGACTTTGTTGCTAGGAAACACGAAAAGGAAAGAGAGCCTTGGGTTCAGAAACCCATGCCTTTTCCTCCCAAACCATCCAAGAAAAAGGATGATGAGGATTTTGAGTGCTTTGCTGAAATGATTAGACCTATCTTTTTGCGTATGCGATTAACTGATGTGCTTAAAATGAATCCTTATGCTAAGTACATGAAAGAAATTGTTACTAATAAAAGAAAGATACCGGAAGCTGAAATTTCCACCATGCTTGCTAATTATACTTTTAAGGGTGGAATACCAAAGAAACTTGGAGATCCAGAAGTACCCACTATACCATGCTCCATTAAAAGAAACTATGTTAAAACTGCTTTATGTGATCTTGGTGCCGGTGTTAGTGTTATGCCTCTCTCTTTATATCGTAGACTTGATTTGAATAAGTTGACACCTACTGAAATATCTTTGCAAATGGCTGATAAATCAACTGCTATACCTGTCGGTATTTGTGAGGATGTGCCTGCTGTAGTTGCAAACGTTACTATTTTAACATACTTTGTTATTCTTGATATTCCCGAGGACGATAGCATGTCTGTTATTCTTGGAAGACCCTTTTTGAATACTGCAGGGGCTGTTATTGATTGCACAAATGACAATGTCACTTTTCATGTTAATGGTAATGAGCATACGGTACACTTTCCGAGGAAACAACCTCAAGTTCATAGTATCAACTCTATTGGAAAAATTCCATCGATTATTATTGGAGGTTTTGAATTTCCTCTACCTACTGTCAAAAAGAAATATGATATTCTTATTATTGGGGATGTGCATATCCCCGTTGAGGTAACATAGTGTTCTTCGAAATTTCTCCGGTTCCATGCTATTCGGAATAAGTTCGTTAACAAGACTTGATCAACCTTATTAGTGGATTCCTTTTGATGAGCATGAGATGGATGAAACTAGAAAACACAACTCTCTGTACCCTCCTTTTACTTTCTGTTATTTATATTAAATAAAGTAAAAATAGTATTTTCCTGTCTGTTTTCTGAATTATCCATGCAATATAAAAATACCCCGAAAATAAAAGTTCTCCAAATGCCCTGAAATTTAAATATGATTTTTTTCTGGAATATTTGAGAATATTTGGCACTGAGAACACAGCACGGGGGCATCCACCTGGTCACGAGGGTGGAGGGCGCACCCTACCCCCCTGGGCGCGCCCCTGCCTCGTGGGCCCATGGTGGCCCCCCTCCACTTATTCCTGCACCCACACACTTCTTCTTCCTCCCAAAAAAATCACCATCCAGCTCAAGCACGAGTTCTAGCTCATTTTGCTGTGATTTTCGATCTCCTTGCTCAAAGCACCTCTCACAAAACTGCTTGGGGGGTTGTTCCTTGGTATGTGACTCCTCCATTGGTCCAATTAGTTTTTGTTTTAGTGCTCTATTCATTGCAAATTTGTGCTTCCTAGGTGACCATGTTCTTGAGCTTGCATGTCAAATTTATATGGTTCCAAGTAGTTCTAATGCATGATATAGGCTCTAGGCACTTGTAGGAGCTGTTGCTATCAATTTTGTTGAGCTTGGCTCACTTTTATTTGAAGTTACTAAAAATTTCAGAAATTTTTCATAGAAAGAAATATGTTTAGGAAAATGTACCGAGGTGGCTCTTCAAGGAAACAAGAGCCCAGGCTTGCAATGCGTGATGCTGATGATGAGCCACCAAGGGACGCTCCAGTGCGGTCCTGTGAATGGCCTTCAGAGGACTTTATGGATCGAGTGGAAATCAAGGAAGAATTTAACGCATATTTGTGTAACACTGATCTTGTGAGCTTCGAGGAGGAAAAGTGCCGCCAGTACCACTATCTCACTAGTTCCTTTGTGAGGAGGTTTGAATTTTCATCTTCACGCAATTCTCCAACTGTCCTGTTTGATCTTTATGAAAAATCGTGTACGATGGACTTAGAGGATTTTACCACTGCTTGCAAACTTCCATAATGGGGTAGTGTCAGGGAACCTCGCAAATCTGAATTTAGAGATTTTCTTGCTAGTATAAATGTGGGGGGATCTAGAGATATAACACAAGCTACCATAGGGAGCATTCACTTTCCTTCTATACATTATTTTGCTCTCTTCATAGGTAGATGCATTAATGGTAAAGATGGGGCATGTCACATGTGTGTCCCTGACCTCGGTATTCTTAGGAGTGCTGTGTTAGGAGATAAATCTTATAATTTGGGAGCCATTGTTGCACGTAGGTTGCATATTAATAGATTTAATGGAGATTTCTTTGGTGGAATTTATGCAACCCGCTTAGCTGTTTTTCTTGGTGTAACCATACGTAATGATGATATTAAATTGCCTCCTGCTTACCTAGACATTAATGCTATGGTTCACCAGTAGTTTGTCGAGAGGAATGAATCACCTCTCCAGTATCGCTTAATCTTCGATAGACGTCGTGCTGTCTGTATTACTCTCCCTGCTCCTGCCTTCTTTGATTATCAGGCAAAAGGAAGACATTTTATTACCAGAGAGGAGGCAGATGAGTACGATAGGAGGGCGGAGGCAGCTCGCCGCCACGCTGCAGCTCAGGAGGCAATAGCCGTTGCATCACAGTACGACCCCAACTATTACTATGGATATCCGCCAGGCCAGCCGTGACCATAGACCAACTTAGGCCAAAATCCTAAGCTTGGGGGAGTACGTATTTCTCGCCGACATTACATTTATGTTCACACACTTATTATTAGATGTCGGTGCTCATACTTTTTCATTGTATCATCCATGCTAGTTTATTTCCTTTTTATGCTTCCTTCTTGTCTGTTTAATAAACCTTAAGAAAAACAAAAAAAATAGTTGTAGCTTTTAATTAGTTTACTTTCCATGCTTGTAGTAGTAATTAAAAAGAAAACCCAAAAAGATTTCTTGTTCTTCTTTTGCTTGTTGGGAGCTTTCCCGTGTAAATAGTTTTATTTCTTTTCTTTTCTTTGGGGTCGATAGGAGAAGACCATAATTAAATTGTTGAAGTGGCTCTTATATGCATTATTGTTGATCTGACAAAGGAGCCCATACTGCCTTCTCTTCTCCTGTTTATTGAATGCTTGCAGATTCCAGCTTAGTCCAATGCACGCGCACTATTATTATTATTCACATCATTCGGTCGTGCAAGTGAAAGGCAATTATGACGATATATGATGGACTGACTGAGATGAGAAAAGCTGGTATGAACTCGACCTCTCTTGTTTTTTGTAAATATGATTAGTTCATCGTTCCTGATTCAGCCTATTATGAATAAACATGTTTGCAATGACAACTAGAGATCATAGTTTCTTGTGCCATGCTTAATTAGCTAGGAGCTTATAATGGTTTACCTTGCGTGCCAACATGCTATTAAAATGGTTGTGATGTGGTATGATAGGGTGGTATCCTCCTCTGAATGATTTAAGTGACTTCACTTGGCACATGTTCATGCATGTAGTTGAAACAAAATCAACATAGCCGTCATGGTGCATTATATCCTACTCATGCTTGCATTCGGTGTTGATTAATTTTAATGCATGTTCATGATGGTTGTCGCTCTCTAGCTGGTCGCTTCCCAGTCTTTTGCTAGCCTTCACCTGTACTAAGCGGGAATACTGCTTGTGCATCCAATCCCATAAACCCCAAAGTTATTCCATATGAGTCCACTATACCTACCTATATACGGTATCTATCTGTCGTTCCAAATAAATTTGTATGTGCCAAACCCTAAACCTTCAAATAAATATCCTGTTTTGTATGCTCGAATAGCTCAGGTATCAACTAGGGTTGTCTGTATCTTCCATGTTAGGCGGGTTATTCTCAAGAGGAGTGGACTCCACTCCTCACTCATGAGAAAGTGGCTGGTCACCGGGATGCCCAGTCCCATGCTTTATGCAAATCAAATCAAAATAATTGCAAACAAAACTCCCCCTAGGACTCTTGTTAGTTGGAGGCACTCGTTGTTTCGAGCAAGCCATGGATTGATGCTTGTTGGTGGAGGGGGAGTATAAACTTTACCATTCTGTTTGGGAACCGCCTATAATGTGTGTAGCTTGGAAGATATCGCCATCTCTTGGTTGTTATGTTGACAATGAAAGTATACCGCTCAAAATATTATTCACCTCTATTTCAAAACCGAGCTCTGGCACCTCTACAAATCCCTGCTTCCCTCTGCGAAGGGCCTATCTATTTACTTTTATGTTGAGTCATCATCCTCTTATTAAAAAGCACCAGTTGGAGAGCACCACTGTCATTTGCATTCATTACTGTTAGTTTACATTGAGTATGACTTGACTGGATCTCTTTTACCATGAATTACAATGTCTAGTCAGTCCTTGATCTTTAAAGGTGCTCTGCATTTATGTTTTTGGGTCTCGGAAAGGGCTAGCGAGATACCATCTTGTTATATCATATTATGATTGTTTTGAGAAAGTGTTGTCATCCGAGATTTATTATTATTGCTCACTAGTTGATTATGCCATTCATATGAGTAAACATGAGACCTATGCCATTGATTATACCATTGTGAATATGGTTAGTTCATCTTTGCTGAAAACTTGAATGTTCGATTTACATATTTACAACAACAAGAGCAAACAGAGTTTGTAAAAGTTTTTCTTTATCACTTTCAGTTTATCAACTGAATTGCTTGAGGACAAGCAAAGGTTTAAGCTTGGGGGAGTTGATACGTCTCCGTCGTATCTACTTTTCCAAACACTTTTGCCCTTGTTTTGGACTCTAACTTGCATGATTTGAATGGAACTAACCCGGACTGACGCTGTTTTCAGCAGAATTGCCATGGTGTTACTTATGTGCAGAAACAGAAGTTCTCGGAATGACCTGAAACTCCACGGAATGTCTTTTTGGAAATAATAAAAAATCCTTGCAAAAGATGAAGACCAGGGGGGCCCTGCCCCCCCTGGGCGCGCCCCTACCTCGTGGGCCCCCTGGAGCTCCTCCGACCTCAACTCCAACTCTATATATTTGCTTTCGGGGAGAAAAAAGTCAAAGAGAGGGATTCATCGCGTTTTACGATACGGAGCCGCCGCCAAGCCCTAAAACCTCTCGGGAGGGCTGATCTGGAGTCCGTTCGGGGCTCCGGAGAGGGGAATCCGTCGCCATCGTCATCATCAACCTTCCTCCATCACCAATTTCATGATGCTCAGCGTCGTGCGTGAGTAATTCCATCGTAGGCTTGCTGGACGGTGATGGGTTGGATGAGATTTATCATGTAATCGAGTTAGTTTTGTTAGGGTTTGATCCCTAGTATCCACTATGTTCTGAGATTGATGTTGCTATGACTTTGCTATGCTTAAAGCTTGTCACTAGGGCCCGAGTGCCATGATTTCAGATCTGAACCTATTATGTTTTCATCAATATATGAGAGTTCTTGATCCTATCTTGCAAGTCCATAGTCACCTACTATGTGTTATGCTCCGGCAACCCCAAAGTGACAATAATCGGGACCACTCCCGGTGATGACCGTAGTTTGAGGAGTTCATGTATTCACTATGTGTTAATGCTTTGGTCCGGTACTCTATTAAAAGGAGGCCTTAATATCCCTTAGTTTCCATTAGGACCCCGCTTCCACGGGAGGGTAGGACAAAAGATGTCATGCAAGTTCTTTTCCATAAGCACGTATGACTATATTCGGAATACATGCCTACATTACATTGATGAATTGGAGCTAGTTCTGTGTCACCCTATGTTATGACTGTTACATGATGAACCACATCCGGCATAATTCTCTATCACCGAACCATTGCCTACGAGCTTCCCATATATTGTTCTTTGCTTATTTACTTTTCCTTGCTATTGTTACAACCACTACAAAATACCAAAAACATTACTTTTGCTACCATTACCTTTTGCTATCGTTACCACTACTATCATATTACTTTGCTACTAAACACTTTGCTGCAGATATTAAGTTTCCAGGTGTTGTTGAATTGACAACTCAGCTGCTAATACTTGAGAATATTCTTTGGCTCCCCTTGTGTCGAATCAATAAATTGGGGTTGAATACTCTACCCTCAAAAACTTTTGCGATCCCCTATACTTGTGGGTTATCACCCATATGTACGTATGTGGCCGTATTTTCTTTCTTGCACACTGGCCGCTGTATGTACGTGTACATGCTACGTGCGCGGCTCTACTACGACACATGCGCGCCTCTACATCGACCAGTATGTACATACATGTTCGCGACCAGAATGACAACGCTATGTACGCTTCGACCAGGTGGGTCCCAACTGTCAGGCACTTCCTTGGGTGCGAAGATGTAGCTGGTGGGTCCCAGCAGTCAGGGGAGTGAATAATTTTTCGTTTTCCCGGACACACTTCCCTGCGTGCAAAAATGTAGCTGGTGGGTCCCAGCAGTCAGGGGGAAACGTTTTTTCGCGAAATACGGTGGCCCGTCCGGTGGGTCCCCGCTGTCAGGTGGAGGAATAATTATTTTGCGCATAATAAGGAGGCACTTCTTGGCTGCGGCTCTGGACCCAGCTGTCAGCCTCTTGACGTACAGTCCACGTCCGATGGAAGCCGTTCCTTGACCATGTTGACCACGCCGCGCCGAGAGCACCAGGGCGGTGGACGACGGCGAGGCCTAGGAAGGGGACGATGCGGAGCCAGGGAAGACGCGGCAGTGGAAGCCCGCGCGGAGAGGAGTACGAGGGTTCACTGGTTTGGCTGCGGTGTGAGGCTGTCGTCGCCGCAGAATAACAGGGGGGTGTGGGTGAGTAGAGGGATGGCCTGGCCAGCGGTGGGAGTAGTAGGAGGCGGTGAGGCCTCCGCGGCATCGCGGTCGGCCACGGGAGGCAGGAGCACGAGGCACGACCGGCGCTGGTTTGGGCGGCTGGAGCAAGAAGACCAGAGGTTGAAGAAGCACTATGGTCGTTGGATGGACATCGTACGATCAATGGAGCTAGAATCATGCATATTGACTAAGTTGACAAAGCCCTCCGTCCCCGTTAACTTAGTAGGCCCACAAGTCAGCCTCCCGCTATACTGGGTCCCAGCTAGCAGGGGGAGTATTCATTTTTGTGTGCGTAATAAGGAGGCACTTCCTTGCATGCGAAGATATAGCTGGTGGGTCCAAACTGTCAGCGGCGGTAACATTTTTTCATGAAATACAGAGGCCCTTTCAGTGGGTCCCAGATGTCAGGTGGAGGAATCATTATTTTGCGCGTAATAAGGAGGTATTTCCTCGCGTGCGGCCGTGGATCCAGCTGTTAGCCTCTCCACGCACGGTCCACTTCAGATGCATGTCGGTCGTTGACCACGTTGACCAGGCCGCGCCGAGTGCACCAGGGTGGTGGACGACGGCGAGGCCTAGGAAGGGAACGACACGGAGCCAGGGAAGACTCGCCAGTTGTTTCCCACGCGGAGAGGTTCGTCTGCCGTCGCCGGAGAATAACAGCATGTGTGGGTGAGTAGAGGGATGGCTAGGCCAGCGATGAGAGTACGGTGGGGCGGTGAGGCCTGCGCGGCAGTGCTACCTCTTTTAGCACTGTGTTGGTTTTCCGGGGCTTCCCCGAGCTTTGGCTTTTAGGTGTCCTTAGATTATCTTGGGGGTGCCATGGGCATCCCCAATCTCAGGCTCTTGCCACTCCTTGTTCCATAATCCATCAAATCTTTACCAAAAACTTGAAAACTTCACAACACAAAATTTTAATGATGCTCACATGAAAGATAAGAATTGAAGCACAAAGAGAGCACCATAAAACATGTGACAAACACATATAAGTCTAACATACTTCCTATTCATAGGCATCTTATAGGCAAACAAATTATCATGGCAAGCAAAAACTAGCATATGCATGGAAGAGGAAAGAAACAATAGTAATCTCAACATAACGAGAGGTAATTTAGTAACATGAAAATTTCTACCACCATATTTTCCTCTCTCGTAATAATTACATGTAGGATCATAAGCAAATTCAACAAAATAGCTATCACATAAAATATTTTCAACACGATCCACATGCATGCAAAGTTGACACTCTTCCAAAATAGTGGGATTAACATTAACTAAAGTCATGACCTTTCCAAACGCACTTTTATCAAAAACTTCATAAGATTGAACATTCTCCAAATATGTGGGATCTAAGTTGACATTATTCCAAACCCAATTTCAATATTATTGCAAACATTATAATCAATATCATATTCATCATGGGGCTTAAATAAAATTTCAAGATTAAAAGAAGAATCACCCGAATCATGATCATTGCAACAAGTGGAGGACATAGCAAAACTAGCATCCCCAAGCTTAGGGTTTTGCATATTATTAGCACAATTGACATTAGTAGAATTTATAATAGAATCATTGCAATCATGCTTTCTATTCAAAAATCTATTGTGAATCGCTTCATAAGGTAATTCATCACACTTTCCAAATTCATGAATTTCAAGCAAAACTTCATAAAGATAATCTAGTGCACAAAACTCACTAGCAATTGGTTTATCATAATTGGACCTCTTAAAAATATTAGCAAGTGGATGAGGATCCATAGATCTTAGGTTCTCTGTTTAGTAATAAATAAACAATATTCTAACCATGTGAGCAAACAAGAAGCAAGCGAAAAAGATGCAAATAGAGAGGGAGGATAGAGACAGAGAGGGCGAATAAAACGGCAAGGGTGAAGTGGGGGGAGAGGAAAATGAGAGGCAAATGGAAAATAATGTAATGCGGGAGATAAGGGTATGTGATGGGAACTTGCTATGTTGACTTTTGCGTAGACCTCCCCGGCAACGGCGCCAGAAATCCTTCTTGCTACCTCTTTTAGCACTGCGTTGGTTTTCCCCGAAGAGGAAGGGATGATGCAGAAAAGTAGCGTAAGTATTTCCCTCAGTTATTGAGAACCAAGGTATCAATCCAGTAGGAGGCTACGCGCGAGTCCCTCGTACCTGCACAAAACAAATAAATCCTCGCAACCAACGCAAATAGGGGTTGTCAATCCCTATAAGGCCACTTACGAGAGTGAGATCTGATAGATATGATAAGGTAATATTTTTGGTATTTTTATGATAAAGATGCAAAGTAAAATAAAGGCAAAGTAAATAACTAAGTAGTAGGAGATTGATATGATAAAGATAGACCCGGGGGCCATAGGTTTCACTAGTGGCTTCTCTCGAGAGCATAAGTATTCTACGGTGGGTGAACAAATTACTGTTGAGCAATTGACAGAATTGAGCATAGTTATGAGAATATCTAGGTATGATCATGTATATAGGCATCACGTTCGAGACAAGTAGACCGACTCCTGCCTGCATCTACTACTATTACTCCACTCATCGACCGCTATCCAGCATGCATCTAGAGTATTAAGTTAAAAACAGAGTAACGCCTTAAGCAAGATGACATGATGTAGAGGGATAGACTCATGCAATATGAAGAAAACCCCATCTTGTTATCCTCGATGGCAACAATACAATACGTGCCTTGCTGCCCTTACTGTCACCGGGAAAGGACACCGCAAGATTGAACCCAAAGCTAAGCACTTCTCCCATTGCAAGAAAGATCAATCTAGTAGGCCAAACCAAACTGATAATTCAAAGAGACTTGCAAAGATAACCAATCATACATAAAAGAATTCAGAGAAGATTCAAATATTATTCATAGATAGACTTGATCATAAACCCACAATTCATCGGTCTCAACAAACACACCGCAAAAAGAAGATTACATCGAATAGATCTCCACAAGAGAGGGGGAGAACATTGTATTGAGATCCAAAAAGAGAGAAGAAGCCATCTAGCTACTAACTATGCACCCGTAGGTCTGAGGTAAACTACTCACACTTCATCGGAGAGGCTATGGGGTTGATGTAGAAGCCCTCCGTGATTGATGCCCCCTCCGGCGGAGCTCCGGAACAGGCCCCAAGATGGGATCTCATGGATACAGAAAGTTAGGGCGGTGGAATTAGGGTTTTGGCTCCGTATCTGATCGTTTGGGGTCATGGGTATATATAGGAGGAAGAAGTACGTCGGTGGAGCAACAGGGGGCCCACGAGGGTGGAGGGCGCGCCTGGTGGGGGTGGGCACGCCCCCCTACCTCGTGGCCTCCTGTTTCCTTTCTTGACGTAGGGTCCAAGTCTCCCGGGTTGTATTCGATGAGAAAGTCACGTTCCCGAAGGTTTCATTCCGTTTGGACTCCATTTGACATTCCTTTTCTTCGAAACCCTAAAACAGGCAAAAAAACAACAATTCTGGGCTGGGCCTCCAGTTAATAGGTTAGTCCTAAAAATAATATAAAAGTGGATAATAAAGCCCAATAATGTCCCAAAAGTAGATAATATAGCATGGAGCAATCAAAAATTATAGATACGTTGGAGACGTATCAGGCAGCACAGCCGGCCGTGGGGAGGAGGGAGCAGGTAATCCCGTCGGCGCTTGTTTGAGCGGCTGGAGCAGGAAGAGCAGAGATTGAAGAAGCACGACGGCCGTTGGATGGAAATCCAACAGTCACTGCTTGTGCGTCAACCTTTTTTTTAGGAAAGCCTCAAATCTATGGAAAACAACATACAACCCATCTGCCATTATTTCTAATAATTTACAACCCATTTGCTAATTCATAAGGTTTTTTTGGAGCCCATATTCTTTTTGTTAGCATTACAGCCCGTATTGTGGCCACGGTTAAAAAATTATACGAAATTTTGCATATTTCAGTGCGGCCCGAACTGTTTTTAATCCCAAAATTTTGAGTCACGTTCAAACTGATTTAAAAAATAAATATATATCAATATAAAATCAAACAAATTTTCCACGCATAAAAATCAATGCAATCTAAAATCTCGAAATGAAAAAAGGAAATTTGAAACTAATTGCTGGTTTGATGTGTTTTAAAAATGTACAGTCCATTTCTCATTACTGATAGGCCATTTTCTCGGCCAGCCGAATGAAGCTCTCCTCGTCTTGAAAGATTTACAGCCCAACAGACCTTACAAAGCGACTTACTTGGCAAATCACAAAAAAAAACTGGGTTGTGGCCGTGGACCCAGCTGTCAGCCTCTTCACGTACAGTACTCTTCCGATGGAAGTCGGTCGTTGACCACATTGACCACGCCGTGCCGAGAGCACCAAGGCGGTGGATGATGGCGAGGCCTAGGAAGGGGACGACGCGGAGCCGGGGAAGACGCGGTAGTGGATGCCCATGCGGAGAGGAGTACGAGGGTTCACTGGTTCGACTGCGGTGTGAGGCTGTCGTCCCCGCAGGGCCTGGTTAGCGGTGGGAGTAGTAGGGGGCGGTGAGGCCTCAACGACAACACAGCCGGCCACTGGAGGCAGGAGCAGGCGGTCTCGCCGGCGCTGGTTTGGGCGGCTGGTGCGAGAAGAGCATCGATTGAAGAAGTAGCAGGACCGTTCGATTCAAATCCAACGGTTACTACTGCTAGAATTGTTTGTTGACTAAGTTGACAAGCCATGCGTACGCGTCAACTTAGTAGACCCACAGGTCAGCCTCCCAACCGGTGTGCCCCAGATGTCAGTGGGAGGAATCATTTTTTTCGCGTAATAAGGAGGCGGTTGATTGCGTGCGGCCAGCCCAGCGGAGGGAGTAGGATGGGACAGGGAAGCCTGCGCGGCATCACAGCGGGCCACAAGAGGAGGGAGTAGGCAGTCCCACCGGTGTTAGTTTAGGCGGCTGGACCAGGAAGATCAGAGATTAAAGAAGCACGACGGTCGTTGGATGGACATCCAACAATCACTGCTGCTAGAATCGTGTGTTGACTGACAAAGCCTTGCGTAAACAAGTCATCCTCGAAATCTGTGGTGTGTACAGCCCATTTGCTATTATTTTTATAATTTTTACTCATTTTCTAATTCATATGGAATTTATTGCAGCCCGTTTTCCATTCTTAGAATTGCTGCCCATTTTCTGGTCAGTACCGGGGTTAAAAATCAACTAAATATGTGGGAAATTTTGAAAATTCGCAAATTTTTGCTGAGGAAAAAAAGATTCTTAATCCAAAAATTAGTAGCCATACTAAAACAAATTTAAAAATAAATTTGTACTATGTCATGTTAAATCCAATGAAATACTCCCTCCGTCCCAAAATTCTTGTCTTAGATTTGTCTAAATACGGATGTATCAAGTCACGTTTTGGTATTAGATACATCCGTATCTAGACTAATCTAAGATAAGAATTTTGGGACGAAGGGAGTATAAGATATCAGTGAAGAACAAAAACAAAAAGAAACTAATATCCCATTTGCTATAATTTTTTTTGGAATTTTCAACCCCTTTTGATATTACTTTTAACACACACTGACCATACTCTTTGGCCAGGCCCGAATGCCTCCCTCCTCGTCTTGAAAGATTTGCAGCCCAGTAAGTCAGAGAAAATAAATAGGCTAGCTTGGATATTCTTCAGAAATAAATACTGGGCTACCTATTTTCCCAAAGAAAAAACTGCTGGGCTGGTCATGTTGTTAGACGGGCCACAGAGACCGCACAACCCAGTTTATAGCCTCCACCTCCGAATTACTACTAGAAAAAGTTGTGCAACTCTGTCGTTAATTGACTATACGTTGAAAATGATGTGCGTCCCAGATATCAACAGGGTGGATTAGAATAAAAAATGAGGGGTTCATCTGAGTAGTAAAAGAGGCGCTTCCTTGTGTTCTGGAGTGGACCTGGTGGGTCCATACTATCATACTCACAACTACAGTCCTCTCCCGATTCACTATGTTGACAGGGACCGTTTTGAAAAAAACTATGTTGACAGGGCCGGACGGCGGCGCCGCGGCGAGCGCACCAAGGCGGAGGATAAAGTGTTGTCGCCAATGTGCTAGGCTGGGTTGGACATTCTTATTGAAAAATAAAAATGGACTAGATCTATTTACGATGTTGACTACGATTTGCATGGGTCCGCTGGTTGCAGGAAGAAAATGATGGGAGAAAGAAGACCGGTCGCTATCTTTGCCGAAGAATAATACCGACTGAATGTAACGACACTATCATAGGAAATAATATCCTCCTGTTAAATCGTGAATTTAAAGAACTGGTGCATGAGCATTTAGCTTTATTTATTTATTTATTTACTTATTTATGTTTAGGGGACCATGAGCATGTACCTGGGCCGGATTCATGTGAGAGCCTCCCTTCTAGTTAATTATGGGCTTCTCTATTGAGCCTTCATCAGTGGGTTGTATGTTATCAACAAGTGGAAAATGTGTTCCGTACAAAAAATAGTATGCGCTACATACGGTACGGGTCACTAAAGGATCGAACCGTGCAACGACTTCCAAAACATTGTGTTTGTCGTTCTAACAACACATTTATTCAACCAACTAATGAAATATACTACTGATTATACATTGAAAATAGCAGCAGCAGCAACCAGGGCTGGGGGTGCAACAGAAGCAGTAAGCAATCCAGAAGAGTGAAGACATAGCTCTCTCTTCCAAACCAAACATCATCCATCATTGCAAAAGGGCTACCAAAAAAGAACAAGTGTATGCATCAAACTAAATAAAGATCCTACTACACCAAGTGTACACATCTAACTAACTGGCTCAGTTAGACGTTACTATTTATTAAGCTGTGGAGATTGGCTGACGGCTTGAACCAGATGGGTGCCTAACGGGGGAAACTCCAGCCAGCAGGTCGAAGTCTGATACTTGCGACCCACTCTCCTACTTTGGGATGTAGAGCATGGCGGCACATATCAGGGTATGGTGCGTGCAGAGACGCATGGTACGCTGTGTACACACAGTTTTGCCTGATGAACGAAACCGCGCTGCCATCATGATCCTTGTCGTCGGTTATCTCCTAGTTAATCGGATAATTCAGTCCGACAAATAGAGAGCGTGTACCAAGGTTACTTACCAACCTCCAGTCAAAAATTCCTGAAGGCCCAGAGAAGTTGGGATCCTGCTCAAAGACCTTGCAGTGACTGTGATTGTATTCCATGAAACAACACGTCCGGTACGTGCGAACGATCATCAATCATTCGCCGTCATCTGATCGAGCCAGGAACCACCTGCAACTGTCGTGCCACTTTTCTTTGAAATGTTCTGGGATTAGGAAGGGTAGGGACACCAAGCGGCCTACAACATCATATCAAGTTGGAGTCAAATAACCCTAAAAAAAGTTGGAGTCAAATAAAAAAGGGCTCTTGATGTAGTCAATCTTAAGAACAACATGTTATGAGCATGAATATTTTTTCAGTAAATGTTGATAGTAATATAAGCAAGCCATCATGATATCATAGGAAAGTAACATACTTCTGTAACAGCCGTTTGTAGCGATGACTGGAGTAGGCCAGCAATACGTCCAACCATAGAAGGAGTCGACAGCGTAAATGAAGCCCTTGTGTTCAATGGCATCAGAGAACCATGGAGGATGTATGATCCTGCGATGGACGTGCTGATTTATCCACTTACCGCAGTGACCTGTCAGATAGGCAAGACCGCGGTTGAAGAACGCAATTAGCCTGAAGTCTTTATAATTCGCAGATCTTGTGGGCACTTAGCAGATTACAACCTTGAGCAAATCAAACTTGGTATCATGTTGGCTACTGTAAGATTCCGAGTATTCTGGGCCACGGTGCCAAAGCAGTGCAGTGTTAATCGAAGGAAGGGGGATCAATCGCCGGGTGTAGACCTCCACGAGCATCCAGCTGCCGCGACCGTCGACGAGCACCATCCAAGACATGTTCATGCCGACCCAGTACATACCGTTAATGTAGTTGAGGGTGACGGGGATCAGATCGCAGTCAAGGGGGTGGATGCTTGCCACCCTACGATCGTTATGCTGCGTGACACGCTGTTTTTGAAGATCAGACGGCATCAGCAAGCAAGGAGATGGCTTAAAAAGCTCCGACCTGAGGGCTTTGAGTAAACGGTACAGCCCCGACGAGCACGCGGCGAGCGGCATGGTACTGAGATTGTCCACACGCGAAACAATGAGCTTGATTACCTTTGTGGGGAGCAAATTCCAGCCACTCTTTCGGCGGACGCTGCTCGGTTCTGCCATGGTTAGTGCTTGGGTTTCGGACGAGGGGGGAGGCACCTTAGCAGGGATGGAAGATTGGACGAGGGGGGGAGGCGCCTTAGCGGGGATGGAAGAGCGAACAAAGATGGAGAAGCGAATATGTGCTACGGGAAGTGGACAGGTGATGACGACTACAGCACGCTGCTTGACTTACAAGACACATACCAGCAGCGTAGGGTCATATCGAAGTCAGACAACTTGCTTGAGTGATCACAGTACTGGTCCAATCATTGTTATATCAAAACCAAACTGTTTGGAGTGAAACATAAGATATTTTTAGTGATACGTATATCAAAAGTAAACTGTTTTCTTTCAAATTTGTGAATATGTATTATTCTACTTTGGATCTGTTGCAACGGACGGGCTCATTGTTATAAAGGTTTATCTCTTGCACTCTCCACAACCAACACCTAGTGTACTAGTCCGGGCCGGATGCTCGCAGCGCGATGACCTGAGTTTGAACTCTACCCTAAACTTTAGCTTTTTATATTTTTTTTAATATATACTATACTTCTTTCGCTACTGTACTAGCAGTGGAACCCACAGAGTACTTAGAATACAGGATTAAGGATGGATTTGCTTCTTTTTAACTTTCTGTACGAATCTGTAGCCAGCCTGCAAGTCATGTACACTGTACTGACAGTGGAACCCACAGAATACTTAGAATACAAGATTAAGGATGCAATTAACTTCTTATAGAGGGAGAATCATACACGCAATTAACTCAAATGGATTGGACGTGACTCTATTATTCTCCAACGGCAACCGACAAATTTCCTCCCACGGGCCGGAGTAGGTTTCTCGGTTCGCATGCGGGTTTAACGGAGGGGTTTGATGGAGGCGAGGAGGCGTGTTCAGCGGGGCGTGCAGTGGACAGCGCAATACTATTTGATTTGACAACTACAACTAGTATATTATTAGTATGCGGGTACGTGCACAGCACGTGCAAAGTTCAATTCGTGAAAATAGATCTCCCACGCTGATTTTTTTCTTCAAAAAAGAAGTCCTTGAAAAGTCTAACAAACCAACAATTCTGTTCTGTTTGTATGTAAAGTTATCATGACAGCTATCCGAATTTCACTAATCAAAATGTCCTAGTCACATTTTTTCTTCGAAGAAAAATATTTTCATGGTTGCAAAACTTGGTAACATAAATTTTTGTCCATCTCATGTAGTTGTGTAGTGTGATAGATGACTTAACCATTGTATTATCATATACATGCCGTATTCCCTAAAAAAATGCTATTTCATGGACGGACGGGATGCAAAGCTACCAGTACTTTGATACGCTCTAGGAAAAGGATGGAGATGGGAGTACAGGACCGAAAATCTGGCGTGACTCCGGTTTGCTGCAATGCAGGTCCATCAGTCCATGGCCGGACAACGTCCTTCTATCTACGTGGCCCAACCTTGCACTGCACAAATGCGACGTCCTGTAATAAACAATTCGGGTGGGCCTAGATTTTTCTAGAATGAACAACCAGCTGCATGGTGGATACTGTAGACGTGAATCCATGCATTCTAAACCATAGGATTGATCCTATCAATGGCTGAAATTACTTCTTAGGCCCATGTTTCAAATTTTCAAAATTGGTACACTATATAGTAGTATCTATATAGATAAAAAACAAAGAAGAGTAGTACAGATAGAGATAAGAATAGAGACTAGGGAGGAGCACCATCTACTGCTTCGTGGGCTACTCCTGCGCTCCATTCGGCGGCGCAACGTCCCCTACAACCACTCCCTCCTACGCTCCATTCGGCGGCGCAACATCCCCTACAACCACTCCCTCCTGCGCTCCATTCGGCGGGCGCTGTTCAAATTTGGGGAGCGCACTCTCGGGACTGCTAGCAGCGACGACTTCTTCCCCAACCTCGGCAACCTCTTCCTCAACAACATGGGTGACAACCTCAACGCCAATGGTGCTACTCCCGTTGCACCGTATGTGTTTCTGTCCTTCCTGTTCGAAATCGTGGTAGAATTCATGTTTCTAGTCTATGTCCTAGATTCGATATGTTCATCTACTATGCTAGTCCACATGATTAGTTTAATCTCTGTTATAGCGGTCATGATTTATTTTGTGCTTATTCGGACTAAATCTCGTAGTAACTTGCTCATATATTCAACTGGCGGAATGTCCCCTACAGCAACTCCCATTTCATGGACGGCCTGGTCGATGCCTCCAAGGAGCCCTTCGTCTACTGCTATGAGTGCCTGGTGCCATTTTGGGGCTCGCCGGCGGACATCGTGCATCACCTGACGCAGGCTTGCGGCGATCACTACTGGCCCTTGGTGAAGAACATCAAGTACGAGACGTGCTACCCGTTCACCGTGCCGGAGTCGCTGGAGGATCACCGCCGTCTGCTAGTCTTGGAGGAGGACGGCAGCATCTTCCTCTTGATCGTGGGCACCGGCGAGGCCCATGCAGGCCGCCGCCCCGTCTCTGTAGTGCGCGTCAGGGGCGACACCGCTGACGCTGACACTGACACGAGGCCGATGTACGGGTGCGTGCTCACTATTACTACCCCTCAGAGGTACGTGGGCGGTGGCACTTGCTACGTCAAGCTGACTTGGACTTTGCCGAGCTGGGACCTTCCCGCCGATGTGGACATGGAAGACGTATAGTATTATTTGACCCCCTACAATGTGCACGGGGACTCCAAGGAGGTTCACCTGGACATCTGCATTATCCAGTTAAATGTTGATCATTAGTCTTCGCTCAATGTAATCCGCTGTCTAAGCATGTGGAGACTTCCATGCATGATCTTGCTCTATTGGAGTATCGTGCATGAATAAAAGTGTATCCATTTATGGTTTAGTCTGGAATCTTCCATGTATGAATTTTTACTACAGTACTGGTGAAAGACTTATGATGAACCATTTCTTACATATCCTCTGCCCCCTTCCAAGTCATCCTGATTTAATCCCTCCATCTAGGTGTATAAGGGCATGGTTAATACTTAAATAGTATAGCCAACTGTTGACTATAAGAAAGTGCCATGTCATCTGTAGCCAACATGTATAACAATGGATACTCAAAAACTAATTCTTGATGATCATTTCTTGCAAAGCACAATAAGAGTTATTTCTTCACAAGTTTTGGATGCAGGTTGAACAGTTGAACGCTTTTGTTTGCAAAAGATACATTTTTTATCTATTTCACCCGGATGTTTGTGATCTCTAGAGATGAAATAATATCCGAAGAAACCTATCGATACATGTTACACATGAGATGACCCCCACATCCTTTGTCAAAATAAACAACTCCCTAATCATTGCATTTCACTCTTCCGTGCAACGCACGGGCACCTTACTATAGATTAGTACAACCAAAAATTGAACTAACATTATGTATAGTACGATAAATGATGACGCATGTCACCTAAAATTATATCATTGAAAACTAGGTTCAAATACGAATCCAACGATATTGTTTTTGTTGACATGCACTAACATTTTGTCAGATAAATCTTCGGTCAAATTCAATGGGGGATAAACCACGATCGATGTAGTAAACCACGACCGAGTACTGGTGTAGAGGCCGGCGTTGCACGGGAGTCTCACCCCGCTCGTGGCGCGGCAGTAAAGCCGTCATATCACAAAACCCAACCACTCTCAGTAATAAGTGGCCTGGTAAAATAAACAGACAAGCAACCATCACATCCCACCGTCTTTTTTGAATTTCATCTCTCTGCATTTACTTTCTCCGGTTCATCTCGCACACTCGATCCCTAGCTACTACTCCTAGTATCCCTAGCTACTACGCCTAGGGCCAGTTCTTTTGGCGGCTTCCCCAGCTTTTCCCATAAGACTAGTCACAGTGGAGACTAACTTTAAGGCGCCTCACTCATTTATTTGGGCTTCTAAAGTACAACTTGTAGTACCTCCATTTTGGTTTATTCCTCACCATTGTAATTTTTACTGAATTTTGACCAAAGATAACATTTCATTAGTTAAATTTATGATCAAAATTTGACACAGATTACAATGGGGACCAATAAACTAGGACAGAGGTAGTAGTTATGGGATTACTAATCTAGAAGCCTAAAAGAACTGGCCCCTGGTACTCCTACTAGTAGTAGTACTCAAGTTGGAATTCCAATTGCAGGGCACAACTTGTTAGGCAAAAAATTCGATACAGGGTGTAGGAAGCGGTTTGGGAATTTGCATGCCTTTCCGACCAGTGAGATACTCCGTACAAAGTACGAGAAAGAAATAACCACAGAGAAGGAAGCTAAAAGTAAACAATCAACCGAGCATTTTTGCATTTGTTTTGCATTGAATCATTTCACAAGCTTGACTAGTGTTGTTTTTTTAATTTTACACCGCATTGTAATGTTAAAACGTGCATTTGCACGTACATAAGTAATAGTAGTACTCCCTCTGTCTAGGTGTATAAGTCTTCCCTCCTTCTTGGTCACGGTGCACAACCAAAAATGACTTATTGACCTGGACGGAGGGAGTAGCACAGTCTGCAAGCATATATAGAGAGAGATGTGTAGTGCGATAGTATATAGTAAAGTTTATGCTCTATGCACATACTTACAAAATGCGTATGAATACACAAGGTTTCCAAACTTTCCCTTTTACATACTTAATTAAGGATGCTAATAATTCCTGAACGTTCCGGATTTATCATCTGCGTCCCAAAACTAATGAGATCGCCTTACGAAACAAAAATTATACTCCTACTACAAGCCACGGTGCTCGCAAGAGCGCTTGCGGCGCGCCACGAGTGCCCTGGTGCGCGACCGTTTCCCAACGCGCCGACACAACGCATCTTCCCCAGCCTCCCAACTCGCGAGGTGCTGATTGGCGGCTTGCCGGCGGGCGAGCGCGATCTCATCGGTGTGGTGATCCGGCGCCAACAGGTACTCCTCCTTGCTGGAAGCGTGCACCCGGTCCACGTACCGCCAAGCGTAGATGAGGCGCTCGGGCCCGACTGCACTCAGGGCTTCGGTACGGGCGTCCTCCGCCACCCTCACGGCCCTCGCACGAGCCTTCTGCCAAAGAGCCAATTGCGTGACTCTCTCGGACGCGACATAGGCCTTCCAGGCAGCTTGTTCCGCGGTGCGCTTCTCTTCCTCGGCCTTCTTCTCCGCCTCTATGTTGGCGCGCTCTGCTGGAGGAAAAGCCTCCCACAAGGCGACATCCATTTCTTTCCAAAGCTCCTCAAGGCTGGGGGCTCGGCAGGCGGCGCGGGTTCTCCTCATAGCGGGGAGCCAACGCGTCCTCCGACGCGTGTGCTTGCGAGATTGGGAACGCCGACGCGTCCACCCCGATGCGTTGCGGCGAGGAGCGGAACGCCGACGCGTCCTCCTCGACTAGTGGCGGCGAGAAACGGAACGGCGACGCGTCCACCTCGACGCGTCGCGGCGAGGAGCGGAACGCCGACGTGTCCTCCTTGACTAGTGGCGGCGAGGAACAGAACGGCAACGCGTGACCGTCCGTGCGGTGCAGGAAGGGGCGCCTAGGGCTTGGGAGGGGCGATGCCATGGTGGTCGACATGAGAGGGAGGGGGAGGAGATAGCGATGAACGTGAATATGAGAAGGAGGAGATAGCGATGTCGTGGGAGCCGTAGTATTTATAGCGAGCAATGGCACACCTACGTAAGATATGGACTGAGCTGCACTAACTTAACTGCAGGTCCAGTTGCGTCACTAACATGTGGGCCAGACCCCTGTTGGGACCATATGTCAGTGACCCAACGCACCTGCAGTTAAGTAACTGAAGCAGCGTCCCGGAAGATATGTTGCGTGATTAACGTAACAGCTACTCCCATCACATGCTCAGATTTCAAGGTGCATTAATTCATTGCATGCGAGGATTATGAGAAACTTGACCAATGCATGTACTTCATGCATGCATGCATTGCAATTAATGCATTGGTAAACACAATTCTTTGAGGAAAACGAGTGCATTAATTGAGTGCTTTTACAAACCATGAAAATTATTCCACCACTCATCACCTACCTTGGTTGGTGAGATTTTTTAATTGAGCCCTATAAACCGGAAAGGAGGTAGTACATGGGCATATTTGTTGGAGTAAATTACGGGGGAGGGAAGGGGTGGAAATATTGCTGGTCACAACGGATTGACGAGCCCGGGGGGAGGAGAGTCATGCATGCAGATTTTTTTCCACACGGGGTGGAGTGGTGGAACCTCCGGAGGGAGAAGGAGAGTCTGGCAGGATATTGTTTCCACACATGGAGAGGAAAAGATTTGGAGACGAACCGGCTTCCTGCAGGTATGGGGAACGGTGCATAATAAGTCTCATCTTGCATGTCGGGCTAGGTATAGTCTCAAGTCATTAAAAACATACACTGCCCACACATGTTCATATTTCAAGGTGCACTAAATTATTGCATGCGATGATTAAGGCTAGCCATAATGGTGGTATCTTAGCTGGTATCATGCACACAGAAATAGCAAACATGCTGATGTGGCAAAGAATTAAAGAAGAGAGGGGGGTTAGAGTAACTAGTGTTCATGCATGCATTGGTAAACACATTTTTTGTGAGGCGGAGCAGGCTAGGCATCTCCTGCTATCTAAAACTGTTGTCAATACAAAATTTCCTTCATAGTAGCTAGGTTGAAATGTTTATCCAGTCAGCATGCCTGTTGTGATGTCCGTGCATCTACTGATGTGGCGCAATTTTTTTGGGGTCATGCAATTACTTTCCAAACAATAACAGATGAAGCATTGGGCATGGTATAGTTCACGCGCAAGCCCGACATTCCAAGTTCAACTTCCACATCAAACTCATGTTCACAGATATCTCCACATTCATACATAATGTCCACAACCATGATTCACTTCAAAGCCAAAAAAATTGAGGAGAGTTATGAATAAAGAAAAACCTCTAGTTCCTGCTACCACTGCGAGCACAACAAGTCAAGACCATGTGTAATTAATTATATTTTGGTCATTTCTTGTGTTCAAAAATGTCGGCCGGCTCGTGGAAGGACGTGTTGTCGGCACACGCGTAGATTCAACGAAGGCAGGCGGGGCAGTCTGAAGCCGGTTGCATGCGGCGAGGAGGCGTGTTCAGCCGGGCCTGCAACGAGTGGGGCCCTCTTGGCCGGCGTGCCGGTTCAATGCATGTGCTATGAGAGGCCGCATCCGTGTCAGAGCAATCACTCCCTCCAGTCATTTTTTGTTTGCGTATAACAAAATTTCGTTTTCCACTCACATTTTACAAGTAAAATTCGTGGACAAACTTTGACCCAAAATACGATGGGGACTAGTAAACTAGAACGGAGGTAGTAGTTTTTTTAATCAAAGAAGGGTTTCCCCCTTCCGATTTTCATTACTGAAGACCAACATCTAAATCTAAACCATAGTTTTTCCCTAGAACTACCAGTTCAACATCTTGCAACATAAACCCATACAACCATACACTAAGGAGGTACGTAGTACTATGAATTCCATTTTCGCTCCATACCAATCGTTCTAAAAACTACTTAGTACTTATAACGCGACATTGAAAATCGGAACTCTTAACCCCGCTAAAAATGATATTTTAAACGTGGCTACTCGATCTGTGGCAATTGGCGAGCCACCTCCTCCAAGTCGTTCACCTATGGTCCCGACCACCAACTCCTATAGATCAAATTATCACGCGAGCTGACTATTCCTACAAAGGTGCGATCCACCACGTACCCGGTACCCGCGAATACAGCAATCGTGCACCTAGGGTTTTAGGGTTTATTTGTTAACGTTGCCTTTACGTAACACTCATGTGTGCGAGACAGCGAGAGACCGACTTCGTGCGTGCGCCTCTTCTCTTCGTATATGTACTCCACCGTTTGGCTGGTGTCCAAAAAGTTATAATAACTACTAGCAATGTGCCAATGCATTGCCACATGATCAGAGTAGATTAATACATATTCACCGATTTGATAGAAAAAAGTCTAGTTTTGAAATATGTATATCACTAAAAAAAATGTTATGTTTCACTCAAAATATATTCCTTTGGCGGTTTTGATAAGATAAGGGAGGAATGTTGTTGGTTTCAAGATTCGAGAAGTGGTATATGTTGGAAATATGCCCTAGAGGCAATAATAAATTAAGTTATTATTATTATATTTCATTGTTCATGATAATCGTTTATTATCCATGCTAGAATTGTATTGATAGGAAACTCAGATACATGTGTGGATACATAGACAACACCATGTCCCTAGTAAGCCTCTAGTTGATTAGCTCGTTGATCAATAGATGGTTACGGTTTCCTGACCATGGACATTGGATGTCGTTGATAACGGGATCACATCATTAGGAGAATGATGTGATGGACAAGACCCAATCCTAAGCCTAGCACAAGATCGTGTAGTTCGTTTGCTAAAGCTTTTCTAAAGTCAAGTATCATTTCCATAGACCATGAGATTGTGTAACTCCCGGATACCGTAGGAGTGATTTGGGTGTGCCAAACGTCACAACGTAACTGGGTGACTATAAAGGTACACTACAGGTATCTCCGAAAGTGTCTGTTGGGTTGGCACGAATCGAGACTGGGATTTGTCACTCCGTGTAAACAGAGAGGTATCTCTGGGCCCACTCGGTACGACATCATCATAATGTGCACAATGTGACTAAGGAGTTGATCACGGGATGATGTGTTATGGAATGAGTAAAGAGACTTGCCGGTAACGAGATTGAACAAGGTATTGGGATACCGACGATCGAATCTCGGGCAAGTATCGTACCGCTAGACAAAGGGAATTGAATACGGGATTGATTGAATCCTCGACATTGTGGTTCATCCGATGAGATCATCATGGAACATGTGGGAGCCAACATGGGTATCCAGATCCCGCTGTTGGTTATTGACCGGAGAGTCGTGTCGGTCATGTCTGCATGTCTCCTGAACCTGTAGGGTCTACACACTTAAGGTTTGGTGACGCTAGGGTTGTTAGGAAGACTTGTATGTGATTACCGAATGTTGTTCGGAGTCCCGGATGAGATCCCGGATGTCACGAGGAGTTCCGTAATGGTCCGGAGGTGAAGATTTATATGTAGAAAGTTGTCATACGGTCACCAGAAAGGTTCGGGGGCATATCGGTATTGTAGCAGGGCCACCGGAGGGTTTCCGGGGTCCACCGGGAGGGGCCACCTCTCTCGGAGGGCCTAATGGGATGTAGAGGAAAGGGAACCAGCCCTACATGGGCTGGCCGCATCCCCCCCTTGGGCCCATGCGCCTAGGGTTGGGAGGGGAAACCCTAAAGGGGGCGCCCCCCTAGCTTGGGGGGCAAGCCCCCTCCCCTTGGCCGCCGCCCCCCCCCCCCTCTAGATGAGATCTAGAGGGGGCCGGCCCCCTTCCTCCTTCCCCTATAAATAGAGGGGCTAGGGGAGGGCTGCACATGACATCCCTGGTGCAGCCCCTCCCCTCCCCAACACTTCTCCTCCTCCGCAGGAGCTTGGCGAAGCCCTGCCGGAGTACTGCAGCTCCACCACCACCACGCCGTCGTGCAGCTGTTGGAGCCCTCTTCCTAAACCTCTCCCTCCTCCTTGCTGGATCAAGGCGTGGGAGATGTCTCCGTTTTGTACGTGTGTTGAACGCGGAGGTGCCGTCCGTTCGGCGCTAGGATCATCGGTGATTTGGATCACGACGAGTACGGCTCAATCAACCCCGTTCACTTGAACGCTTCCGCTTAGCGATCTATAAGGGTATGTAGATGCACTCTCCTTCCCCTCGTTGCTAGATTACTCCATAGATTGATCTTGGTGATGCGTAGAAAATTTTAAATTTCTGCTACGATCCCCAACAGTGGTATCAGAGCTAGGTCTATGCGTAGTTTCTATGCACGCGTAGAACACAAAGCAGTTGTGGGTGTGGATATTGTCAATTTGCTTGCCGTTACTAGTCTTATCTTGATTCGGCGGCATCGTGGGATGAAGCGGCCCGGACCGACCTTACACGTACTCTTACGTGAGGCTGGTTCCACCGACTGACATGCACTAGTTGCATAAGGTGGCTAGCGGGTGTCTGTCTCTCCCACTTTAGTCAGATCGGATTCGATAAAAAGGGTCCTTATAAAGGGTAAATAGAAATTGGAATATCACGTTGTGGTTTTCGCGTAGGTAAGAAACGTTCTTGCTAGAAACCTATAGCAGCCACGTAAAAAAACTTGCAACAACAATTAGAGGACGTCTAACTTGTTTTTGCAGCATATGCCTTGTGAAGTGATATGGCCAAAAGGATGTGATGAATGATATATGAGATGTATGAGATTGATCATGCTCTTGTAATAGGAATCACGACTTGCATGTCGATGAGTATGACAACTGGCAGGAGCCATAGGAGTTGTCTTAATTTATTTATGACCTGCGTGTCAACTTAAACGTCATGTAATTACTTTACTTTATTGCTAAAGCGTTAGCCATAGTAGTAGAAGTAATAGATGACGAGACAACTTCAAGAAGACACGACGATGGAGATCATGATGATGGAGGTCATGGTGTCATGCCGGTGACAACGATGATCATGGAGCCCCGAAGATGGAGATCAAAAGGAGCAAAATGATATTGGCCATATCATGTCACTATTTGATTGCATGTGATGTTTATCATGTTTTACATCTTATTTGCTTAGAACAACGGTAGCTTAAATAAGATGATCCCTCACTAAAATTTCAAGATAGTGTCCCCCCTAACTGTGCACCGTTGCGAAGGTTCGTCGTTTTGAAGCACCACGTGATGATCGGGTGTGATAGATTCTAACGTCCGAATACAAGGGTGTAAGCCAAATTAACACACGCAATACACTTAGGTTGAGTTGACGAGCCTAGCATGTACAGACATGGCCTCGGAACACGGAAGACCGAAAGGTCAAGCATGAGTCGTATAGAAGATACGATCAACATGAAGATGTTCACCGATGTTGACTAGTCCGTCTCACGTGATGATCGGACACGGCCTAGTTGACTCGGATCATGTTTCACTTAGATGACTAGAGGGATGTCTATCTGAGTGGGAGTTCATTAAATAATTTGATTAGATGAACTTAATTATCATGAACATAGTCTAAATTGTCTTTGCAAATATGTTGTAGATAAATAGCTCACGTTGTAGCTCCGTGTTTCAATACGTTCCTAGAGAAAGATTAAGTTGAAAGATATTGTAAGCAATGATGCGGACTAGGTCCGTAGTCCGAGGAGTGTCCTCACTGCTGCACAGAAGGCTTACGTCTTTGATGCACCGCTCGATGTGCAAACCCCTACAATGTCGTCTGTGGATGTTGTGAACACCTGACAGACACGTCCTGATGACTACTTGATAGTTTAGTGCACCATACTTTACGGCTTAGAATCGGGATTCCAATGATGTTTTGAACGCCATAGAACATATGAGATGTTCCAAGAGCTGAAATTGGAATTTCAGGCTCATGCCCATGTTGAGAGGTGTGAGACCTCTGACAAGTTCTTTTGCCAACAAGATGGAGGAGAATAGCTCAGCTAGTGAGCATGTGCTCAGAATGTCTGGGTGCTACAATCACTTAAATCAAGTGGGAGTTAAACTTCGAGATAAGATAGTGATTGATAGAGTTCTCTAGCCACTATCACTAAGCTACTAGATCTTCGTGATGAACTATGACATGCAAGGGATGGAGTTGATCCCGGAGCTGTTCGTGGTGCTTAAGACCGCAAAAGGTAGAAATCAAGAAGGAGCATCAAGTGTTGATGGTTTAACAAGACCACTGGTTTCAAGAAGGGCAAGGGCTAAAAGGGAAACTTCATGGATGGAAAACCATTTGCCGCTCCAGTGAAGGAACCCAAGGTTGAACCCAAACCCGAGACTAAGTGCTTCTATTGTAAGGGGAACAGTCACTGGTAGCGGAATTACCCCAAATGCATGGTAGATAAGAAGGCTGGCAACTTCAACAAAGTATATACATGTTATTAAATGTGTACCTTACTAGTATTCCTAGTAGCACCTAGGTATTGGATACCGGTTCAGTTACTATTATTGGTGACTTGAAGCAAAAGCTACGGACTAAACGGAGACTGGCTAAGGGCGAGGTGACGATGTGTGTTGGAAGTGTTTTCAAAGTTGATGAGATCACCATCGCACGCTCCATCTGTCTTCGGGATTAGTATTGAACCTAGATAAATGTTATCAGGTGTCTACGTTGAGCATGAATATGATTAGATCATGTTCATTGCAATACGGTTATTCATTTAAGTTAGAGAATAATGGTTATTCTGTTTACATGAATAATACCTTTCATGGTCATGCACCCTATGTGAATGGTTCATTGAATCTTGGTCGTAGTAATACACATGTTCACGCCAAAAGATGTAGAGTTAATAACGATAGTACCACTTTCTTGTGGCACTGCCGCTTAGGTCATATTGGTGTAAGATGCATGAAGAAACTCCATATCGATGGATGTTTGAAGTCACTTGATTTTGAATCGCTTGACACATGCGAGCCACGCCTCATGGGCAGGATGACTAAGACCCCGTTTTCAGGTATAATGAAATGGGCAAGTGACTTGTTGGAAATCATGCATGCTGATGCATGTGATCCAATGAGAATTGAAGCGTGCGGTGGATATCGCTATTTTCTCATCTTCACTAACGATTTGAGTAGATATAGGTATATTTACTTAATGAAGCACAAGTCTGAAACGTTTGAAAAGTTCAAGCGATTTCAGAGTGAAGTTAAGAATCATCATAACAAGAAGATCAAATTCCTACGATCTGATCAATGAGAATATCTGAGTTATGAGTTTGGTAAACACTTAAGACATTGTGGAATTGTTTCACAGTTGAAGCCACCTGGAACACCACTAGGTTATGGTGTGTCCGGACGTCATAATTGAACCCTATGAGATATGGTGCGATCTATGATGTCTCTTACCAATCTACCATTTTCATTTTGAGGTTATGCATTAGAGACAGCTGCATTCACTTTAGATAGGACACCATCTAAGTCTGTTGAGACGACGTCGCATGAACATTGGTTTGGCAAGAAACCAAAGTTGTCGTTTCTTAATGTTTGGGGCTGCGATGCTTAAGGCTTCAGCCAGAGAAGCTCGAACCCAAAGCATACAAACACATCTTCATAGAATACCCAAAGGTGACAGTTGGGTATACCTTCTATCTCAAATCCGAGGGCAAATTGTTTGTCGCTAAGAACGGGTCCTTTCTCGAGAAGGAGTTTCTCTCGAAAGAATTGAGTGGGAGGAAGATAGAACTTGATGAGGTTGTCGAACCTTTACTTCAACCAGAGAGTGATGCAACATAGAAAGATGTTTTCTGTGGAGCCTACGTCTGTTGAACAGGAAGTTAATGATAGTGATCATGAAGCTTCAGATCAAGTTGCTATCGAACCTCGTAGGTCGACAAGGATATGTACTACTCCTAAGTGGTACGGTAATCCTGTCTTAAATATCATGTTGTTGGACAACAGTGAACCTACGAACTATGGAGAAGCAATGGTGGGCCCATATTCCGACAAATGGTTAGAAGCCATGAAATCCGAGATAGGATCCATGTATCAGAACAAAGTATGGACTTTGGTGGACTTGCCCGTTGATCGGCAAGCCATTGAGATAAATGGATCTTTAAGAAGAAGACGGACGTGGGCGGTAATGTTACCGTCTATGAAGCTCGACTTGTGCGAAAGAGTCTTTTCACAAGTTCAAGGAGTTGACTACGATGAGAATTTCTCACCCATAGCGATACTTAAGTCCGTCGGAATCATGTTAGCATTAGCTGTATTTTTCAATTATGAAATCTGACAGATGGATGTCAAAACAAGTTTTCTTACCAGTTTTCGTAAGAAAAAGTTGTATGTGACACAATAAAAGGTTTTGTCGATCCTAAGGATGCTAAAAGGTATGCTGGCTCTAGCGATCCTTCTATGGACTAGAGCAAGCATCTCGAAATCGGAATATATGTTTTAATGGAGTGATCAAAGCTTTTAGTTTTATACAATGTTTGTTAGAAACTTGTATTTACAAGAAAGTGAGTGGGAGCACTACAACATTTCTGATAAGTATATGTGGATGACATATTGTTGATCCGAAATAATGTAGAATTTCTGGAAAGCATAAATGGTTGTTTGAAGAGTAATTTTCAAAGGAAGATCTGGATAAAGCTGCTTACATATTGGGCATCAAGATCTATAGTGATAGATCAAAACGCCTCATGATACTTTCAAAGAACGCACACCTTGACATGTTTTTGAAGGAGTTCAAAATAGATCAGTCAAAGAAGGGGTTCTTACCTGAGTTGTAAGGTATGAAGTTGAGTAAGACTCAAAGATTGACCACGGCAGAAGAAAGAGGAAGGACGAAGGTCGTCCCCTATGCTTTTGTCATAGGCTCTATACGCTATGCCATGCTGAGTACCGCACCTGACGTGTGCCTTGCCACATGTCTGGCAAGAGGGTACAAAGGTGATCTAGGAGTAGATCACCAGATAGCAGTCAAAATTGTCCTTAGAGGAATAAGGAAATGTTTCTCGGTTATGGAGGTGATAAAGAGTTCGACGTAAAGAGTTACGTCGATGCAAGCTTAACACCTATCCGGATAGCTCTGAGTAGAGATACCGGATACGTATAATGGAGCAACAATTTGGAATATCTCCAAGTGGAACGTGGTAGCAGCATCTACGATATAAAGTTTTGCGAAATACATAGGGATCTGAATATGGCAAGACCCGTTGACTACAACCTCTCTCACAAGCATAACATGATCAAACCCATAACTCTTTGAGTGTTTATCACATAGTGATGTGAACTAGATCATTGAGTCTAGTAGACTCTTGCATGTTGGTCACATGGCGATGTGACCTGTGAGTGTTAATCACATGGCGATGTGAACTAGATTATAGACTCTAGTGCAAGTGGGAGACTGTTGGAAATATGCCCTAGAGGCAATAATAAATTAAGTTATTACTATTATATTTCATTGTTCATGATAATCGTTTATTACCCATGCTAGAATTGTATTGATAGGAAACTCAGATACATGTGTGGATACATAGACAACACCATGTCCCTAGTAAGCCTCTAGTTGACTAGCTCGTTGATCAATAGATGGTTACGGTTTCCTGACCATGGACATTGGATGTCGTTGATAACGGGATCACATCATTAGGAGAATGATGTGATGGACAAGACCCAATTCTAAGCCTAGCACAAGATCGTGTAGTTCGTTTGCTAAAGCTTTTCTAATGTCAAGTATCATTTCCTTAGACCATGAGATTGTGTAACTCCCGGATACCGTAGGAGTTCTTTGGGTGTGCCAAATGTCACAACGTAACTGGGTGACTATAAAGGTACACTACAGGTATCTCCGAAAGTGTCTGTTGGGTTGGCACGAATCGAGACTGGGATTTGTCACTCCGTGTAAACGGAGAGGTATCTCTGGGCCCACTCAGTAGGACATCATCATAATGTGCACAATGTGACCAAGGAGTTGATCACGGGATGATGTGTTACGGAACGAGTAAAGAGACTTGCAGGTAACAAGATTGAACAAGGTATCGGGATACCGACGATCGAATCTCGGGCAAGTATCGAACCGCTAGACAAAGGGAATTGAATACGGGATTGATTGAATCCTCGACATCGTGGTTCATCCGATGAGATCATCGTGGAACATGTGGGAGCCAACATGGGTATCCAGATCCCGCTGTTGGTTATTGACCGGAGAGTCGTGTCGGTCATGTTTGCATGTCTCCCGAACCCGTAGGGTCTACACACTTAAGGTTCGGTGACGCTAGGGTTGTTAGGAAGACTTGTATGTGATTACCGAATGTTGTTCGGAGTCCTGGATGAGATCCCGGACGTCACCGGGAAGGTTCGGGGGCATATCGATATTGTACCGGGGCCACCGGAGGGTTTCCGGGGGTCCACCGGGAGGGGCCACCTCTCTCGGAGGGCCTAATGGGCTGTAGAGGAAAGGGAATCCCCCCTTGGGCCCATGCGCCTAGGGTTGGGAGGGGAAACCCTAAAGGGGGCGCCCCCCTAGCTTGGGGGGCAAGCCCCCTCCCCTTGGCCGCCGCCCCCCCCCCTCTAGATGAGATCTAGAGGGGGCCGGCCCCCTTCCTCCTTCCCCTATAAATAGAGGGGCTAGGGGAGGGCTGCACATGACATCCCTGGCGCAGCCCCTCCCCTCCCCAACACTTCTCCTCCTCCGCAAGAGCTTGGCGAAGCCCTGCCGGAGTACTGCAGCTCCACCACCACCACGCCGTCGTGCAGCTGTTGGAGCCCTCTTCCTAAACCTCTCCCTCCTCCTTGCTGGATCAAGGCATGGGAGATGTCTCCGTTTTGTACGTGTGTTGAACGCGGAGGTGCCGTCCGTTCGGTGCTAGGATCATTGGTGATTTGGATCACGACGAGTACGACTCAATCAACCCCGTTCACTTGAACGCTTCCGCTTAGCGATCTATAAGGGTATGTAGATGCACTCTCCTTCCCCTCGTTGCTAGATTACTCCATAGATTGATCTTGGTGATGCGTAGAAAATTTTAAATTTCTGCTACGTTCCCCAACAGTATATGTCTAATTTCTACTCTTACTAGCAAGATGCACGTGCATTGCACGGAACATCAAGATCTTGTGGGAGAAAAGGATGGTCGAGGGAAGGCCTTATCTGCAAATGTGGAGAGGAGTGCGGGTAAATTTCCATAGTTTCGTTCCTATCCGTCAGATATAAATTGGACGGCCTATATTGCAGGATGGCAGGCCCACCATCATCACCAACTCTGTTTTTTATCCCTACTCTTATAAAAAAGCATAGTCGGTGATGATCGTGTGCCTACCATCCTGCAATATAGGCCGTCCGATCTATATCTGACGGATAGGAAGGAAACTATGGCAATTTTGCAAAAAGATACCCACGCCCCTCTCCACACTTGCAAATAAGGCCTTCCCTTGTTCATCCTTTTCTCCCACAAGATAAACTACTCATACAAATGCATCTTCATGTTCCCTGCAACGCATGGGCATCTTGCTAGTTGTTGCGAAAAGCCCATGTGTTGAGAGAGAGAGAGGGGGAGAGAGGAGGAGGACGAAGTGCATGTCTGACAAAGACACAAAGAGTGTGTGCGAGAGGTATCAGCTTAAAATGAGGCGATAGTGTGTGTGCACGATCGAGAGGGTGTGTCTCAAGAAGGGAAGAAAAATCTACATAGATACAAGGAGAGGGAGAGAGACATGTATGCGATAGTGGAAGCATGAGTGTGCGGGTGTATAAACCTATCTAGAGGCTAGTCGATAAATGTTTGTGAGAGAAATACGAGTCGGGGTGCGAAAGCGAGAGTTTTGTGTGTGTGTGTGAGAGAGAGACGGTAGTCGGGAAGGGGAGTGGAAGCAGGAGTTGTGTGTGTGAGAGAGGGGGAGTTTGTCTGATCGATAAACAAATGAATAATGCCAGTCTGGGATGGAGACGAAAAGGAGACCGCAACAAATGTTATGTCTACAGGAGAGAGAGAGTAATTTTAGTGGTATGATTCATATCTAGAAACATATAGGGTGTGTGAGAGAATCCCATATAGAGAAAGACAAAGTGAAATACGAGTGGAGGCTGTGTGTGTGGCGGTGAAAAAGAAAGCTTAGGTACCTAGTGATACGAGAGAACGGTTGAGACATGAGAGATAATGAAAACCGTGTAATGTATAATGATAGGGAGAGTGTGACACTTCTCAAGGGAGACGTCGAGAGACCATGTTTGCGAGGATAGGAGAAACATGAAGTGAGCGTGCAGGTGAGCTGGAGAAAAGAGAGTGATAGCTACATGAAGGAGCATGCATACGAGAGAGATGGGCGTTAAAGGAGTGAACATAAAAGGGATTCAAATATTTCAACTCGAGATGATGATACATGTAATCCATACTCGAACCAAAATTGATCTATCAAGCATGCATACTCATATGAATTCACGCACATCTATGTTATTTAATATGTAGATATTACTGATCCATACATTTTAGTAGAACATAATTTGGATTAATTTTTTGAATTCAACCTTATGATTTTGAGATCATTGTATTTGTAAATCATATTATACACATAAAGAAGCAGAATTCTTTGTTGTGCTTTTGAAAGTATATATAAAAAATGATTGATAACCCACAAGTATAGGGGATCGCAACAGTTTTCGATAAGTAAGAGTGTCGAACCCAACGAGGAGCTAAAGGTAGAATAAATATTCCCTCAAGTTCTATCAACCACCGATACAAATCTACGCATGCTTGATGTTCGCTTTACCTAGAACAAGTATGAAACTAGAAGTACTTTGTAGGTGTTGTTGGATAGGTTTGCAAGATAATAAAGAGTACGCAAATAAAAAGTAGGGGCTGTTTAGATAAAGAAACAATAAAGTAAATATAGCGAGTGTGGAAAAGTGGTGGTAGGAGTTGTGAAATTGCCCCTAAGCAATTGACTACTTTACTAGACCGATAGCAAGTATTATGTGGGAGAGGCCACTGCTAGCATGTCATCCCTGACTTGGAATTCTATGCACTCATGATTGGAACTATTAGCAAGCATCCGCAACTACTAATGTTCATTAAGGTAAAACCAAACCATAGCATTAAGATATATTGGTCCCCCTTCAATCCCGTATGCATCAATTTCTATGCTAGGTTGAAGCTTCTGTCACTCTTGCCCTCCAATACATAGTCCTATCAACATACAACTAACCCTAGGGTATGATCCACGCGTGCAATCATATGATGGGCACCAAAGGACAACAACATAACCACAAGCAAATTAAATCAATCATAGCAATTCATCAACCACCGATAGGACAACGAAAATCTACTCAGACATCATAGGATGGCAACACATCATTGGATAATAATATGAAGCATAAAGCACCATGTTCAAGTAGAGGGTACAGCGGGTTGCGGGAGAGTGGACCGCTGTAGATAGAGGGGGGAAGGTGATGGAGATGTTGGTGAAGATGGCGGAGGTGTTGGTGTAGATCGCGGTGATGATGATGGCCCCCGGTGGCACTCCGGTGTCACCGGAAGCGAGGGGGAGAGAGCCCCCCTCCTTCTTCTTCTTCCTTGACCTCCTCCCTAGATGGGAGAAGGGTTTCCCCTCTGGTCCATGGCCTCCATGGCACGGGAGGGGCGAGAGGCCCTCCGAGATTGGATATGTCTCTCTGTCTCTCTCTGTTTCTGCGTTCTCAGATTCTTCCCTTTCACCGTTTCTTATATTCCCGGAGATCCGTAACTCCGATTGGGCTGAAATTTTGACACGATCTCTATCCGGAAATTAGCTTTCTTGCGGCGAAAGAAGGGCACCAACCGCCTTTAGGGGTGGCCACGAGGGTCAGGGGCGCGCCTGACACCCTGGGGCGCGCCCCCTACCTCGTGGGCCCCTCGAGCATCGTCTCGCATGGATTCTTCTTCCCAAAAATCATATATATTCCAAAAAAAATCTCCGTCAGTTTTTATTCCGTTTGGACTCCGTTTGATATGGATATTCTGCGAAACAAAAAACATGCAACAAACAGGAACTGGCATTGGGCACTGGATCAATATGTTAGTCCCAAAAATAGTATAAAAAGTTGCCAAAAGTATATGAAAGTTGAATAATATTGGCATGGAACAATCAAAAATTATAGATACGACGGAGACGTATCAGCATCCCCAAGCTTAATTCCTGCTCATCCTCGAGTAGGTAAATGATAAAAAAGATAATTTTTGATGTGGAATGCTACCTAGCATAATCTTGATCATATGTCTAATCATGGCATGAATATTAAGATACGAGTGATTCAAAGCAATAGTCTATCATTTGACATAAAACAATAATACTTCAAGCCCGCTAATAAAGCAATCATGTCTTTTCAAAATAACAAGGCCAAAGAAAGTTATCCCTACAAAATCATATAGTCTGGCTATGCTCCATATTCACCACACAAAATATTCACATCATGCACAACCCCGATGACAAGCCAAGCAATTGTTTCATACTTTTGACGTTCTCAAACCTTTTCAACTTTCACGCAATACATGAGCATGAGCCATGGACATAGCACTATAGGTGGAATAGAATATGATGGTGGAGAAGACAAAAAGGAGAAAATAGTCTCACATCAACTCGGCGTATCAACGGGCTATGGAGATGCCCATCAATAGATATCAATGTGAGTGAGTAGGGATTGCCATGCAACGGATGCACTAGAGCTATAAGTGTATGAAAGCTCTAACTAAAACTAAGTGGGTGTGCATCCAACTTGCTTGCTCATGAAGACCTCGGGCATTTGAGGAAGCCCATCATCGGAATATACAAGCCAAGTTCTATAATGAAAATTCCCACCAGTATATGAAAGTGATAACTCAAGAGACTCTCTATATGAAGAACATGGTGCTACTTTGAAGCACAAGTGTGGAAAAAGGATAGTAGCACTGCCCCTTCTCTCTTTCTCTCTCATTTTTTTTGTTTTCTTTTTTTTCCTCTTTTTTTGGGGGCCTTCTCTTTTTTTAGCCTTTCTCTTTTTTATTTTTTTATTATTTTTATTATTTTTTCGTCCGGAGTCTCATCCCGACTTATGGGGGAATCATAGTCTCCATCATCCTTTCCTCACTGGGGCAGTGCTCTAATAATGATGATCACCACACTTTTATTTACTTACAACTCAATATTACAACTCAATGTCTAGAACAAAATATGACTCTATATGAATGCCTCCGGCGGTGTACCGGGATGTGCAATGATCTAGCATAGCAATGACATCAAAAAACGGACAAGCCATGAAAACATCATGCTAGCTATCTTACGATCGTGCAAAGCAATATGACAATGAATGCTCAAGTCATGTATATGATGATGATGGAAGTTGCATGGCAATATATGTCGGAATGGCTATGGAAATGCCATAATAGGTAGGTATGGTGGCTGTTTTGAGGAAGGTATATGGTGGGTTTATGGTACCGGCGAAAGTTGCACAGTACTAGAGAGGCTAGCAGTGGTGGAAGGGTGAGAGTGCGTATAATCCATGGACTCAACATTAGTCATAAAGAACTCACATACTTATTGCAAAAATCTATTAGTCATCGAAACAAAGTACTACTCGCATGCTCCTAGGGGGATAGATTGGTAGGAAAAGACCATCGCTCGTCCCCGACTGCCACTCATAAGGAAGACAATCAATAAATAAATCATGCTCCGACTTCGTTACATAACGGTTCACCATACGGGCATGCTACGGGAATCACAAACCTAAACACAAGTATTTCTCAATTTCACAATTACTCGAATAGCATGACTCTAATATCACCATCTTTATATCGCAAAACTATTGCAAGGAATCAAACATATCATATTCAGTGATCTACAAGTTTTATGTAGGATTTTATGACTAACCATGTGAATGACCAATTCCTGTCATCTCTCTAAATAGATATAAGTGAAGCACGAGAATTTAATTCTTTCTACAAAATATATGCCCGTGCTCTAACAAATATAAGTGAAGCAAAAGAGCATTCTACAAATGGCGGTTGTCTATGTAAAGAGAAACAGGCAATTCAAACTTCAAATAATATAAGTGAAGCACATGAAGCATTCTATAAAGCCATACTCAAAAGATATAAGTGAAGTGCAATGAGCATTCTATAAATCAACCAAGGACTATCTCATACCAGCATGGTGCATAAAAAGAAAAATAAAAACCTAAATGCAAAAGACGCTCCAAGACTTGCACATATCGCATGAACGAAACGAATCCGAAAACATACAGATACTTGTTGAAGAAAGAGGGGATGCCTCCCCAGCATCCCCAAGCTTAGACGCTTGAGTCTCCTTGAATATTTACTTGGGGTTCCTCGGGCATCCCCAAGCTTGAGCTCTTGCCTCTTTTCCTTCTTCTCACATCGAGACCTTCTCGATCATCGAACACTTCATTCACACAAAACTCCAACAGAAAACTCGGTAAGATCTGTTAGTATAATAAAGCAAATCACTACTCTAAGTACTGTTGCAAACCAATTCATATTTTGTTTTTGCATTGTGTCTACTGTAGTATAACTTTTTCATGGCTTAATCCACTGATATAAATTGATAGTTTCATCAAAACAAGCAAACTATGCATCAAAAACAGAATCTGTCTAAAACAGAACAGTCTATAGTAATCTGAACATTCACCATACTTCTGATACTTGAAAAAATCTACCAAAATTAGAAAAAATAAACAATTTGTATATAAATACAGTGCAAAAAGAATCAGAACCATTTTACGTTCCAGCTAAAAATGTAAAATCGTGCACTACAACCAAAGTTTCTGTCATGCACCGTACAAACCATCAAGCAAATGTAAACATCCTAAAGGCAAACCTTGGCACATTATTTTTATAATACAATGGAATTGTACAAGGGGATAATTATTTTTATTGAAAAGTTTCTGTAATCAAGATTCACAAAGTTGTCGTGAGCATGAACAAAGTTCAAGGAGCTCTCCCACTTCAACAATGCTTGTCTTTCTCACTTTCGCTTTCCTTTTTGAAAAAGTTTTGGGTTCCCCTCTTTATTTTTGTTGTTTTTAAACCATATGAAAGCACTGAACAGAAATAAATGACTCTCTAAAACTTCCGGGTTGTCTCCCTGGCAACGCTTTCTTTAAAGACATTAAGCTAGGCATATAGTGCTCAAGTAATGAATCCACCAGGATCCCAAGGTATATCAAAGCCAATTTTAATTAACAATGATTTATAATTTAGTAGTGAGCACAAAGTAACATATATCATGCAATAACGAAGTCTAACTCTCTTCCTATGCATTGGCATGTCATAAAAGAACAATTCATGCACACAAAGTAAAGGCCAATGCATAGTATAAACAGTTTCTTGCAATTTTATCGCATTGGAAACATAGAGAGGTGGAGATATAGTTCCTCTCTCATAATAATTGCAAGTAGGAGCATCAAGCACATGCATATTATATCTATCAAAATCATCATGTGCAACGGTAAAAGGCAACCCATCAATATAATCCTTAATAAGAGCAAACTTCTCCAATATAGTATAATCGGGAGAATTCAAGAAGATAATAGGACTATCATGCGTGGGTACAATAGCAACAATTTCATGTTTAACATAAGGAACTATAGCAAGTTCATCTCCATAAGCATCATTCATATTGGCATCTTGGCCACAAACATAGCAAGCATCATCAAAAAGGGATATTTCAAGATAATCAATGGGATCATAATAGTCATCATAGCAATCATCCTTCGGTAAGCACGAAGGGGAATTAAACAATGTATGAGTTGAAGGGTTACTCTCATTAGAAGGTGGGCATGGGTAGCTAATCCGCTCTTCCTCCTTTTGTTCTTTGCTCTCCTCATCATCTTTTTCATTCAATGAGCTCACAGTTTCATCAATTTCTTCTTCCATAGACTCCTGCAAAATATTAGTCTCTTCTTGGACAGCGGAGTATTCCTCAATATATGGTTTAACATAAGCATTAGAAGCATAATTATCAACGCAATATTTAAGTATGGCAAAATTTTCAGATTGGTAAAGAGTAGCATCATACTTTTCAATCAAAGAAGCAATTTCATAAGCACCCTTAAAAGCAACAAATTCTTCAATTTATTGAACATCATAGTAACTATAAACACCCTTAGCATAAGAGGATACGATTCCATTATCACTAAACAAACATTGGTATGGAAGGTGTTTCTTAGGGTCTTCAGAACAACAAGTATAATCATATATTTCACATAACTAATATCAGAACAACAGGCCGAAACTAATATCAGGCCGAATTACTAAATGGTCCTTTAGCAAGTGGGCCCAAAAGCATAGTGTCCATTTGACGGGCCGAATCTGATATGGGCCATAATTTAGCCCAAAGCCTCTTAAAGGGCCAGACCTGATCTGGGCCGTAATTTGGCCCAGAACATGTAGGCTTTTAACGGGCCGGATCTCATATGGGCCATTGTTAGGCCCGGAACATGGCAGGCCATTAATGGATCGAATCAAATATGGGCGGCATTTGGCCCAAAACATGGCAGCCAGTTAATGGGCCGGCCTACTAGGGTCCTCAAAATCTTGTGGGCCTACAGCTAGGCTGGCCCATTAATGTCGCCGAAATCTCGTGGGCCTTTAGCTGGGCCGGCCCATTAATGTCGGTGAAATCTCATGGGCCTTTAGCTCGGCCGGCCCATTATGGTCCACAAAAATCTTGTGGCCTTCACCTGGGCCGGCCCATTATGGCCCGCAAAAATCTTGTGGGCCTTTACCTGGGCCGGCCCATTATGGCCCGCAAAATCTTGTGGGCCTTTAGCTGGGCCAGCCCATTATGGTCCGCAAAATCTCGTGGGCCTTTAGCTGGGTCGGCCCATTATGGTCCGCAAAACCTTGCGGGCCTTTAGTTGGGATGGCCCATTTAAACTTTATGGACCACTTTTGGGCTGGTCCACGTGTCAATATATTGTAGGCGCATCTCGCCCATTGGATGAGTGACACCTGTGCCAACGCGGAGCTGACACGTGTTTCCGTCAGCCAATCAAAATTTTACACGTGGAAAATCCCCATTGGTTCGAGGTGTTTACGAGTTATCGGATCCAAAACCGGACCCGATAGCTTAACGGCGTTCCGTTATGGTGGATGCCACGTGTCATTCACCCTTGACCAAAGCACTTCTGTGACGCATGATTTATCATCATGGAAGTGGACACTTCCGTAATGATAATTTTGGTAAAGTCATGTAACACTTCTACGATAGCACAGGTATGACTATCTTGATTATGTCATAAAATTGTCATAGATGTACATGCATGCCAGAAAACGTGACCTACTGTGACAAACACGTACAGGCCCATACGGCAAGCATGTGCAGAGTGTGCGATTGCATAGGGCCCCTAAAAGTTTGGGGCCCCCAAACTCATCTTAAATAGCATTTAATAGTACTAATCAGAACAATAATCAAGGAATGGTAGATTTCCGGTGCAACGATCCAGTTTCCAATGCCAACTAGTAGTTCCAAACTCCAAGGCCAACAAATACACAAGCGCATGCATTTCTAGCCCCCTCTCTCTCTCTCTCCATTTTAAATGACAGTTAATTGTATTAATCAATGCTCCTTTGGATTATAAAATTTTCCCATGCAGCATACTGTGAGCTACTACTTTCTCCGTTTTGGTCAAAGTCAAACTATATAAAGTTTGAATAACTTTATAAATAAATATCTACACTCACAATATAAAATCAATATTGTTAGAAGCATCATGAAATTAGTTTTCATACCATGTATAGTTTGGTCAAATTAATTTTCATACCATGCACAATTTAATTCACAATATGAAATTTATATCAAAAATTTAATTCCTAGATGTTGATATCTTTTGATATAAAATTGATCAAACTATGCATAGTTTGACTTCAAACAAATCTTATATGCAGAGTAAAAAGAAACGGAGGGGGTAATTTACTTAAAGAATAAAGAAACTCGATTAGCCTTGAAGCAATTTATTTCAAGAATAGAAACTACTCCCTCTGTAAACTAATATAAGAGCGTTTAGAATACTAAAGTAGTGGTCTAAACGCTCTTATATTAGTTTACGGAGGGAGTAGATGGTAGCAATGGATTCATATGCTCCATTCTCATCCATTAGTTTTTCTTCTCATCATATATTGCCCTTGCATTATTATAGAGAATATTATGTTAATAGTAGTATGCTAAATAAGTAGTAATATATATATATATATATATATATATTTCATAATTAGTATTTCTATATTTTTTAGTTTTGTTAGACAATCTATATATTTTTAGTGGGAATTATTATTTCTATTTCAAAGGCCTAATTTTATATATCGCACCGGGCCCCCGGATTCTCGGGTATGGCCCTGAACACGTATCATCACGGAAGTGTATTTTTTTATTGAACATCACTGAAGGCTCAGTATTTGCCTTCCGCTTCTGCAATTTCCCAGATGAGATTCATCTGTCTATTTACCGTGTATGATGCTACTTTCCAAAGGTTTTTGACGCTGCATGTGAAACTTGGTGCTATTGTGTAATGGCGTAATTGAGTGTCGAAGCTATCTGATGTAATTCAATTATGAAATCCTGGTTGTGGTTAACAAATATGAAATATCTGGTGTGTTTTATAAGAAATATCAGTATGATTAGTACATGGATTATCAATAATAGGCTAATTATCCTGCTTATTGGGGTTTTCTATTGCAGACGGTTACTCAAACAGCACCGTGGGCGATGAACTCAAACAACCCACACGGTTTCTAGAAAGTAGGCGTGTTCGATCAACTAACAATCACACATGGCTTCCGGCAGCGAACTGTTTGCGTTAGGCCACCTTGCACAAACGTTTCCACACAAAAAAACTATGTGTGTTATACATACCTACGGAAATGTTTTTTTAGGATTCACCGTGTGGGATGTACATACCTACAGAAATGTCTTTTCTCGGATTACCGTGTGGGATGTACATACCTACGGAAATGATTGGGTTTCGATGCGTCACTCGATCGACCACGAGCTCATTTAGTGTCCTAGGAGGGCCTATCCTCGACGGTTTCTGGGTCGTGTGGGAAGGACTCCCCTATCGCCCACACTCACTTGGCGACGGTTCCAAATACCATCGCGGAAAGGGGTTAAAAACCGTTTGTATAGCACGTCGCTCTACCAGTAATACTATGCTATTACATACTTATGTTTATGATTCAGAGATGGGGGCTGAAGGGGCAGGTGGTTCCATCCAGGTAGTGGTGGGCCTGGGTTCCTAACGGCCCCCGAGTGTTACTTTGTGGTGGAGCGATAGGGCGGGTTGTGACCACCTAGGAGACAAGTGGGCCTGATCCCTGGTCGGCGTCTGCGGATACTTCAAATAACACGCTTAACGAGATCTGGATATTTGATCTGAGTCTGTCCACTGGCCTATACGCACTAACCAACTACGCGGGAACAGTTATGGACACTCGACGTCGTGGTATTAGCCGAAGCCTTCTTGACATCAGCGACTGAGCGACGCGCGCCGGGTTGGACCGCGTGACACAACTTCCTTTGTAATGGAGGTTGCAAGGTCTGCTCATCGACCGCGTACGCAACGTGCAGGTGTGCAATGGGTGATGGGCCCAAACCCCTACGCGCTTAGGATTTAGACCGACGTGCTGACCTCTCTGTTGAGCCTAGGTAGGGCTGCGGCGTGTTGATCTTCCGAGGCCGAGTATGACCCAGGAAAGTGTGTCCGGCCAGACGGATCGAGCATGTTGGGTAATGTGGTGCACCCCTGCAGGGAAGTTTATCTATTCGAATAGCCGTGTCCCTCGGTAAAAGGACGACCCAGAGTTGTATTCCGACCTTATGACAACTAGAACCGGATATTTAATAAAACACACCCTTTCAAGTGCTAGATACAACCCGGTGATCGCTCTCTCTCAGGGCGACGAGGAGAGGACCGCCAGGTAGGATTATGCTATACGATGATACTTGGTGAACTTACCAACTACTCTCTTCTATATGATTCAAGATAGAGGCTGCCAGAAGCATAGTCTTCGATAGGACTAGCTATCCCCCTCTTATGATGGCATTCTGCAGTTCAGTCTACAGATACTACCCCTTTTCATTGATATCAATGCATATGTAGTGTAGATCCTTACTTGAGAGTACTTTGGATGAGTACTCACGGTTGCTTTGCTCGCTCTTTTCCCCCCTTTTCCATTCTTCTTGGATGCCGCTACCAAATGATGGAGTCCAGGAGCCAGAGGATCCCGAGGATGTTTCTACGTGGAGTTTGACTTCGAGGAGTTGTTAGGAGGTCCCAGACAGGAGGCCTTGCCTTTTCGATCGTTGCTACTTTTGTGCAAGCCTTCTTAAGACATGTCTATACTCAGATATTATTCCTTCCGCTGACTCATGTATGATCAAGCTTGTGTATTCGAGACCTCGAGGCCCCCGACTTGTAATATAAAGCTTGTATTATTTTAATTTATGTCTAGAGTTGTGTTATGATATCTTCCCGTGAGTCCTTGATCTTGATCGTACACATTTGCATGTATGATTAGTGTATGATTAAATCGAGGGCGTCACATTCACAAATGCATAAAACCACATAATTTGAAAATTGCATCAATCGGGCGCCATAGGGAGAATTCTCAATGAGAAGCTTGTTACAGATCATCCATAAGGTCCAAGCGATGGTCCCAGTACAAAACCACATAATGCATCTAGTAGCTATAGAGGATCCACATAATTCAGTGTAAAGATTGGGGAAGTTCGGATGGCACTAGTACCAGCCAACTACTTCCCGAAAGCAACTCCATAAGAATCGAATCGTAACACAAGAGAATATCATATGATTGGAGCGCTCTGCCACCTCACACAAGGGACATAGACCATCTCTAGGACCATTGCTTTTGCGATCCTCCACCCCTAAAGGAATACACAATTGATCCATTGCCAGCCCAAAGTTGGGTGAGAGGTTCGGGGCCCGAAGACGCCACCACCACTTGATAAAGGGAGCGAGTCGAGAACTGCTTGTTGGCCCCGAGCCACCAGGAGACATGGTCGAGTTTAAGGTTTGGGGTGTGAAGAGAAACACACTCTAGCAGGCTTTCCCACTTGTCCCATTCAAGATGGGAGAAAGCGCGACAAATAGCAAGGCGTCCAAGATCATTTTGGGCAGCCTCAACCAAAATGTGGGGAACTCGCATATGACGAAAATAGATGGGAACCTAGTAGCACACAGACTATCACCTGCCCACCGGGAAAACCAGAAGAGGGTTGATGAGTCTGAGCCCACACAAATCATGGTGTCAATGCGTAAAACGGGCATGAGTTGGATCACGGATTGCCATAATTGAGAGCCACCCGACCATTGAAAGTTAAGTGTCTAACCCCTTAGTAACTTGATGCTAATAATAGTGAGCCATAGCACGCCCTCATTATTCATGATACGCCACACTCATTTAGAAAGCAAGGCTATGTCAATCCATTTGGTGGAGATTATCCCTAGACTGCCTTGATCCTTAGGCTTATGCATATTCGCCCATTTCACTATGTAGTAATTATATGTGGTATTTCTGCTTGTGGCCCTCGCCAGCTCCAAAAGACTTGGATTGATACATAGCAATCTCCTAGTGAAGGCTCTCGTGGTGCATATACAAGCCCATGATAAACATGGGCAGACTCTACACAAACGAATTAATTAAAATTGTCCTTGCTTCCTTGGAAAGCCACCTACCTTGCCAAGACTTGACTCTAAATTGGTTCTTCGTCACCACCGGACAATAAGGATCCCCAGATAAGATGTGGGGAAGGACCCTAGCCGGCAATTAAGCCGGACGAGAATACTTTTCCGAAAATCCTCAAAGCACCCTAACACCATAACCTCACGCTTATGAAAATGTGTAGCACTCTTAAAAGCAAAGTAGGAAAAATTTAACGTTGATAATATCAACCTATGTGCCCTCAACTAACAAGATAGTGTTGTCGGCATATTGGAGGAAAGATCCACCTCCGGGAACTAGGTGAGGTACTACGTCTCAGATATATACACCAGGAGCCGAAGGTGCATGTCCCGAACAGGTTCCTGGCGCCCGCTGCAGCACCTTGATGGGCCGGCCCACGATGGGAAAGGTAGCGAACAGAAATCACCAAAAAACATGGCAGAAACGTGGCTGGTCAGGAATCGAACTCCGATCAATCGCAAACACAAGACTTGTTCGAGCTTAGCTTACCGCCAGACCAATCGGGCAATTGTGATTTTCTTTGCGCTAACTCCACATGAACTAGTATGGCCGAAATATTTATTTATCATTTATTTTTTACTTCTATAAAATTGTGAATTTAAAAACGTACATCGATTTTGAGACAAACGTTCACAAACTTAAAAAAAGTTCAACGATCTTGAGAAATAGTTCATCATTTTTGAAGAAAAGTTCACAAACTTAAAAAAGTTCACTAATTTTAAAAGAAAGTTTATGAAAAAGTTTAAAAAGTTTATCATTTTCGAAAAAGAGTTCATCAAATTTAAAAAAAGATCATCAAATTTGAAAAAACAGTTCACCAAATTTGAAAAGAGTTCATCATTTTCAAAAAAGAGTTCATCATTTTCAAAAACATATCATCAAATTTGAAAAAAGAGTTCACTGAAATTGAAAAGAGTTCATCGATTTCGAAAAATAGTTCACCGAATTAAGAAAAAGTTCACCGATTTTGAAAAAACTTTCATCGAATTTGAAAAAAAAGTTCATTAAATTAGAAAAAGCTGATCGAATTTTAAAAATAATCCATGCATTTAAGAAAAAGAAAGGAAAAACAAAGAAAATGAACAAGAAAAAAGATAAAGTATAAAAACGTGTGGGAACTTTGAAAAAACCCGATGAAGGTAATAATAAAAGAAAGAAAACCGTTTACTGCACAAGTTAGGGATGTTGGCGTAGTTGTTCCTCCTATTAGCTAGGAGCGCAGGGATCACGAGTTCGACTTCCTTTGCTTTGTATTTTTTAAGCATTTTAGAACAAGGATAGAACTCTATATGGGCCGGCCCAGCACGGGGCGCTACAGGCGCCTGTTTGCAAAATACATGTTAATGGGCCGGCCCAGCACGGGGCGCTACAGGCGCCTGTTTGCAAAATACATGTTAATGGGCGCCTGCAACGTCGAATAGGATTTACGGTTTTTCGCTTTAGAAGAAAAATGAACCGACACTCACGTGCTCTGTGGGCCTAATGTGTTTCTAACGGGTGCAGCCAGACGTGGCCGTTCTAACGGGCCTGTTTCAGCTCCCACTGACGACCTAGCAGCCCTCAGTATCACCGGCCCACACAGGCCATAGGATGATAGTTCTACATGTGTAGAACTAAAAAAAGAGCATCTCCAGCCGTTGGCCCCACCAGAAGGCATAAAAATCACTGTTTAGGGGCGAGTCGACGGTACAATCGGCGCTGAGGGCAGTTGGGCATCCAGCCGTTGCCCCAGGTGCCGACATTGGCCCAGTTTTCGGCCCATTTTCGGCGAATAAAGGCTTCATATGGGCGAGAATTGGCCCATATTCGGCATGGTTCGTCGTGGCTCGACGTTGAATTCTCAACATAAATATTTTGTTTATCACATAGTTCATCATAGAAAATCAAATAGTTCAACAAAATAGTGCAACAACAAATAGTTCAATACAAATTATATAGTTCAACAAATAAAAAATCATCACATGTCAGCACTTGATCCTCCATAGGTGCTCCACCAGATCCTGCTGCAGTTGGTGATGCACCTGCGGGTCTCGGATCTCCTGACACATACTGAGGTAGGCAGTCCAGGTTGCCGGTAGCTGGTGATCAACTTCGGCTAAAGGACCCTACTTGTAGTATGGTTCAGTGTCAAACTCTGGCTCTTCCTGCTCGCTCTCGATGATCATGTTGTGCAAGATGACACAACAAGTCATGATCTCCCACATTTGATCTTTCGACCAGGTCTAAGCAGGGTACCGGACAACAGCAAATCAAGATTGGAGCACACCAAATGCCCGCTCGACATACTTCCTGCAAACCTCCTGCACCTTGGCAAAGTGGGACTTCTTGCCTCCTGGCACAGTGTTTGAGATAGTCTTCACAAATGTAGACTGTCGGTGTCAAAACCGGCGGATCTCGGGTAGGGGGTCCCGAACTGTGCGTCTAAGGCGGATGGTAACAGGAGGCAGGGGACACGATGTTTACCCAGGTTTGGGCCCTCTTGATGGAGGTAATACCCTACGTCCTGCTTGATTGTTCTTGATGATATGAGTATTACAAGAGCTAATCTACCACGAGACCGTAGAGGCTAAACCCTAGAAGCTAGCCTATGGTATGATTGTATGTTGTCCTACGGACTAAACCCTCCGGTTTATATAGACACCCGAGGGGGCTAGGGTTACACAGAGTCGGTTACAAAGGAGGAGATCTACATATCTATATTGCCTGGCTTGCCTTCCACGCCAAGGAGAGTCCCATCCGGACACGGGACGAAGTCTTCAATCTTGTATCTTCATAGCCCAACAGTTCGGACAAAGGATATAGTCCGGCTATCCGGAGACCCCCTAATCCAGGACTCCCTCAGTAGCCCGTGAACCAGGCTTCAATGATGATGAGTCCGGCGCGCAGTATTGTCTTCGGCATTGCAAGGCTGGTTCTTCCTCCGAATACTCCATAGAAGATTTTGAACACCAGAATGTTGTCTGGCTCTGCAAAATAATTTCCACGTACCACCGTAGAGAGAATAATATTTCCACAAATCTAATCTGCTGACGTGTTTAGATAGCACGACGTTACGTCATGGCCCGGTCATTATTCGAACCGTTTTTCTCAACCAGTGCCGCACATAACATGGGGCGGTTTTCTTGACACGTCCTGTCAAAGCAGAGATCGTGTTCCCCTTATTACGGGATTCTCATCAATATGGACGTGGGTAACCCAACCGTGCCATTACATACGGCGCTTGGGGAATAAGAGGTTTTACCAAGCGAGGGGGCGCATCGCCTCTTCCGCCCTTATAAAGGGACAAGAATTCACCCTCTTCACCCATACCTTCTTCCCAACTCATTCCATTCTGCTCAGGCTCCAACGCGCGATCGTTCACCTCCTCTACCCACAAGAGGTCTTCCAAAGATGACTGGATCCGGAGCAGGAGGCAAATGGATGGCCTCTACTGTCCGAGAGAAGGATATCAAAAAGCTTCGGGAGGCCGGGTATCTGGACAAGAAAATCGGCCACCGCTCCTGACGGCGGGACAGATCGTCCCCACTTCGGAACCCCAAGAGAGGGTTGTATTCCTCCCTCACTTTGTCCGCGGGCTGGGATTTCCCCTTCACCCATTCGTTCGCGGTATCATGTACTATTATGGGGTCGATCTTCACGATCTGTCCCCTAATTCCTTCCTCAACATCTCGACATTCATTGTCGTGTGCGAGGCTTTTCTCCGCGTTTCGCCACACTTTGGTCTATGGCTGAAGGTCTTTGATGTGAAGCCCAAGGTGGTGGGCGGCGAGCACGCCAAGTGTGCGGGCGCTATGATGAGCAAGATGCCCAACGTCATATGGCCAACATGAACCTTTAATGATTCTGTCAAGGAGTGGCAACAACAGTGGTTTTACATCACTGAGCCGAGCGGCAAGGAGCGGGCCGCTTCTCCCGAGTTTCGATCTGGCGCCCCTCTGCGACTTACGTCCTGGGTCAAGAAAGGACTGGATTGGTCCTCGTCCGACGAACTGTCGGTGCTCCAGATGCGCGTTAAGGATATGGGGGATAAGAACATTGAACTCGTCAACGTAGTCTAGGTGATGTTAGTCCGCCGGATACTGCCTTGTCAACACCGGACTCGCAATCTATGGGAGTTTGATCCGGCCAGGCACCAAACCTTGTGAAGGCTCTTTGGCTCGTCGCACGAGGATATTTGGAAGGTGCTTTTTAAGTCCAGCAAATCATGGCAGGACTACGCCGAAGACCGCGGGTACCAACTGACCCGCCCTGCAAGTTCGGTGAGTTTATCAAACTTTTCCATCCGCATGACCCAATGGACGCGCTTGACGCGTGTTTATTCAACTTTCCCAGAGCTGGATGAAGAAGGCGGAGCGGATCCATTGTCCGGCCCCGCTGCCCGAGGACCCGGCCATCCCACTTCTGACGAAGATGCTAGTCCCGGCGCCTTACAAGGTGCCGAAGAAGACGGCCGAGAAGGGGGCTAAAAAGACCCGGGGCGGCCTTCGTCGTTGCGGCACTTAGGGCACAATACCCGAAGGCTCTGAAGCCCATTCCGCCTTCGAAGAGAACAAAAAGGAGGAGGGAGATGAATCCCCTGCAGAGGGAAGAAGGAAGAGGACGGCCTCCGCATCCTTGGAGGCCGAACTACCCAAAAGAGGAAAGATTCCTCGTCAAGAGGAGTCTCCTACCGCCGCCGACAGCGGCACAGCGATCCCAGGGCCCAGCCCCTGGTGAACTCGTGAGTATCCGAATACGTTTAAGCGTCCGGACTCATCGTGGCTTAGTATTTTAACCTAAGCCGTATATTTCTTGTAGTCCGGCGAGGTCCCGTACCGAACAATCCTCATCAGAGGACTTGCTGAGCTCAAACGCCGTGGAGAGCGGGACGCCCCCGAAGGACCCTTCCTCCAAACAGGTGCCAAACACCGAGGCCTCGTCCCGACATGACCCCGACCAAGGAGAAAAGGAAAAAACCGTGAAGGCGGCGCCTGGAGGTCGAACCGCAGGGGCCGGAGACGTGGGGAAAAATATTCCACCGGCGACCTCTGTCCATCCAGAAGTGTCGGATGCTTTGCTGGTGGCGCTACGAGATGCCCCCATTGTTGATGAACACCGTGCCCTGATGGGCGCGGTGATTAAGAAAATTCAGTCGACCGAGAATGGACTGAACGAAGCCTGTATCAGCCTTATAAAAGGCTTTGAGGTATGTTATATGAGTTATCGAAGAGTGTCATAGTATAGATAGTAGCCCCTGATACACTGTTCGGTGAAAGGAAGAACCGGACAGGGGATCGAATTCATGATCTCAGGGAGACTTACTAAATGACATTGATTTCTCTCCTGTTTCGAGCAGATGCCTGTAGCGGCTGCTGCCTCTCATACTGCGGAGATCGCCGGACTGAATCAAAGTCTGGAGCGGGCCAGAGAAGAAATTGGCCAATTGCAAATGCAGTTGAGGGATAAGCAAGGTATGCACTAGTATTATGTGTATTTATTGCGAGATAAATGTTCGGTATGAAATAAGCCGCATAATTTGTGCTAGGAGTTATGACCGAAGTCGAGGCCCTCAAAAGGGTCATTGCCGAGGCCGAGAAAAAGACGGCCACGGCGCGGACTCTTCGTGAGAAACACGAAGCCAGAGTTATTAAAGCTGAGCAGGAGCTGCAAGAGGCCATAAGTAAATGCGAGGCCTTGGAGCAGAGTTTAACGGAGAAAGAGTCCAAACTCACCAAGGCGCGCCAAGCCACGAGCGACGCCTAGGGGGAAACCCAAAGCACGCTGCAGGGGATCCAAGGGGCAAGGCAGATCGCGGCAGGTAAGTTTTTCCCATGTAAAGAAAATATTTGAAGGGGAAACTATGTTACTGATTGCGAATCTGGACTTCTCAGGTGTATTTGCCGAGCTACCGCACAGTATATCAGATGCTGCTCACTTCTACCGAGCCGAAGGAAGGAACACCACCGACAAGCTTTTTTGGTCTCAGTATTTGGCACCGAAATATCTAGTGCCTTTTGCCGATCAACTGAAACAGCTGATCGAACTGCATAAGGCGGTGGAACTAGCCATGAAAGATGTGGTTATCCGGCTATGGCCTGCCGAACCGATTCCAAGCAGCTACTTTGGGCTCGTAAGGCGGCTTATAAGCACTTGCCCTTGACTTGACATCATCAAGCGGTCGGTCTGTATAGAAGGAGCGCGAATGGCCTTCGCCCTTGCAAAGGTGCACTGGGGGAAGATGGATGCTGAAAAGCTGGTGACCGAAGGACCGCCGGAGGGGAAGGAGCACCGCAAGCCCGAATCATATTATAAGAGTGTCCTGAAAGGATCCTACCTTGCGGCGGAGCTATGTACCAAGGACATTGTATTTCCCTGAATGCGGATCATATTGTCCGTTGTAATGTTTAAATAAGGTCGTTGATATGTCGACTGTTATATAAAAGTTTACCCTCCTATGCGGCCGTTTGTATATTAAGGTTGAGAGTTGGCCAGTCGTCGGCTTCTGCCCCCACGTAAGGAGTACGGGGGTGTTCGGGATAAACCTGAGCACTCTTTATCCCAGTTTTGGGTCCTCCAAGGGAGGTGCTCAGCACAACGAACCAGGCAATCGGACTATAGGGCTTTATCACTCTCACTTAGCCAGAGGAGCTTTAGTATGGTTGGCGCAGCCCCTTGTGTTCGGAAGACCGTACTAGGGGCTCTATAAGCGCCTGATCGAGGGGGGGAGCCGATCTGTCTCACGCTGCATTGGTTATGGCATTGTGCGGGAGAAATCCTTAAAGATTTTGTGACTGCTTGAACAGCTGACCAGCTCTCGCCATATCATGACAGTCAGTTTTCGGCTTTCTCTGCTGAGGTGCTTGTCCGGAAGAACCGGGACACTATCGCAGTAGTTCTCCCAGTGCTACCTTAGCCTATATAGTGGAACGCAAGGTACCAAAACATAGGAGCCGGGCAAACCCAACTATTGACCCAAGACATGATTCGGAGCTGATGCATATAATGCTATAAGTTCGGGGTGCCGAACTTCCGTGAAGGTGTTCGGACTTTTATTGTCGTGTTACGGGGAAGACGAAGCCCCTGACATATATAGGGCATACCGCTGTGTACGGATGCCATTTGACGAAATGATTTCGATAAGAAATAACCAGCAGGTAAACATGATATGAATCCACATGTTGTATAAATAATATGTCTATGCGTATGGTACAAGTAATGTGATAAATAATAATAAAAAGGAGTTGTGATAGCAGAACCTGCTGTGACCAGGGGAAAAGGTTGAGTGCGGGTTCGTATTGTGCCCGGACGGTCGCTGCGGGAAATGTCTAAGGATCCCCAGGCGCGTTCGAGCTGCCTCTGTGGAGTCCGTCCTGGTCGGTGCGAAGGTGGACCTGCGAAGGAAATATAAGAAATGTTTGCGTGCCGGAAGGCGGTTGAGCCGCTGAGTTCGGCCTGTCGTGGCCTTCGCCGGAGTGTTTACTTGAACCCTGGACGAGCCAGAGTATCCTTCCGTGAAGTAGTTCGGAGCCCCTTGACGGTGTCCTGGAGCCTAGGTGCCGACTCGAGGTTCGGCTGTGAGGTGCTGCTCGGTGTTCCTGCTGCTAAGGCAGTGATGTATTTGTTGGCGTCGAAAGAAAATTCGGCCTTGCCATGAACCGTGATGACACCGCGTGGACCGGGCATTGTGAGCTTACGGTAGGCACCATGTGGTACCGCGTTGAATCGAGCGAAAGTGGTTCGCCCGAGCAGTGCTTGATAGTTACTCCATATCTGGTATGATGTCTCTAAAAGTGGCTTTAGTGGCCTTGATCGCTGACTGGTCGATGCCCGTCTTGCGCACTATATCCTGGTAAAGCAGGTTTAAACTTCTACCTCCGTCCATAAGGAGTCGAGTGAGGTGGAACCCATCTACTATTGGTTCGAGGATTAGTGGGGCTGGATTGCCCCAATTGGCTTTAACCGGACGATCCGTGCGGTTGAAGGTGACCGTCCCTAGCTTATAACAAGTGGGCCGGTTGGGTGATATTTACCACATTCACCGATTGAGTATGGGGGGGGATTTCATTTACCCTCCTCTATTCGGAAACTGGGCTCTTCGTTGCTATCGTCGCTTTGAGACCCCTCTTCGTGTTTGGCGCCTGCCTTGCGAGCTTGTTTGAAGACCCAGCATTCTCTATTGGTATGGTGGCTGGCGTTTCTGGGGTGCCATGAATTTGGCATTGGCGAGCGAGTATGCGGTCCAGACTGGATGGACCCGGATTTGTATTTTTGTGGGGCCCTTTCCGCTGACCGGGCTTTGAGACCCTGAATCTGGCATTAACTGTCGTATTTTTGGTTTTATCACCATATTTGCGGCGCTTGTGTTTGTTGCGTCATGATTTGCCGTTGGCATCTTTGTTATCCGGAGTGCCCGGATTCCTGGATGTGTTGTTGCTGCGAGCCAGCCAGCTATCCTCGCCCACGCAAAAGCAGGTCATGAGTGTCGTGAGGGCTGCCATAGACTTCGGCTTCTCCTGGCTGAGGTGTCGGGCAAGCCACTCATCGCAGATGTTATGCTTGAATGCTGCTAAGGCCTCTGCATCCGGACAGTCGATAATTTGGTTTTTCTTTGTTAGCAATCGTGTCCAGAATTGCCTGGCCGATTCCCCGGGGTGCTGAGTTATATGGCTCAAGTCATCAGCGTCCGGTGGTCGCACATAAGTGCCCTGGAAGTTGTCAAGGAATGCGTATTCCAGATCCTCCCAACTACCGACGGAGTCTGCTAGCAAGCTATTCAGCCAATGCCGAGCTGGTCCTTTGAGTTTTAGTGGGAGGTACTTGATGGCATGTAGATCATCACCACGAGCCATGTGGGTGTGAAGGAGGAAATCCTCAATCCATACAACGGGATCTGTTGTACCATCACAAGATTCGATATTTACGGGTTTGAAACCCTCCGGGAATTCGTGATCCATAACTTCATTCGTGAAGCATAGGGGGTGTGCGGCACCTCTGTGCCGGGCTATATCATGACGCAGTTCATATGAGTCTTGTCTGCTGTATTTGGCCCGGTCAGATTTACTTTTCGTGTATCCGGCGCGACGATCATCGTCCCGCGTTGGCGCACGCGCCCGTGACCCATATATTGACCTTGCGAGTTTTGCCCTGCTGTCCCATAAGTCTCGCAGGTCCCGTGTGTTGCCCCGGCCTTGGTATTTTTGATTGAGTGGCGGCGGGGTGCAGGCTGAAACGCCTCTTTGGCTCGGCCACGTAGTGGCCGGTCGGCCGCATCGTACACTGGTGCATGAGGTTTCAATGCTTCCTCCTCGAGGTGAGGTAGCAACCTGCGTTTTGGGTAACTCTTGGAGGGGCGCTCGAGTTCGTATTCCTCGGCCGCAAGGACTTCGGTCCATCTATCTGCTAGCAAATCTTGATCAGCTTGAAGCTGTTGTTACTTTTTCTTCAGACTATTTGCTGTGGCCATAAGCCGGTGCTTGAAGCGCTCCTGTCCGATGGGGTCCTCGGGCACGATAAATTCTTCGTCGCCGAGGCTCGCCTCGTCTTCGAAGAGAGGCATGTAATTATCCTCCTCCGGTTCTCCATCTGCTGCCTGCTCTGGAGGGCTGGCTTGTTCATCCTCCGGCTCTACATCGTGCTGGAGGAGATTGTGGTTGTCTTCGGCACTATCCGGAGTGTTATTATCTCATGTGCCGGTATCACTACTTTTGTTGTGGCGGGACTTAGAGCGGCGCCGCTGACATCGGCGCTTGGGTTGCTTCTTGGAGGGGTCATCCTCCGCTGTCTCGTCGCCATTGCCTTCTTTAGGGGTGTCCACCATATATATGTCATGTGAGCTGGATCCTGTTCGTCTCCTGCATCTTCGTCCATGCCGTCGATGTCTTCAGAGTCGAAGTTGAGCATGTCGGTTAAGTCGTCGATAGTGGCTACTAAGTGGGTGGTGGGCGGGCAGCGAATTTCTTCGTTGTCTGTATCCCATTCTAGCCGGACATAGTTCGGCCAAGGTTCTCCCGACAAGGAGAGAGACTTTAACGAATTTAGCACATCGTTGAAAGGCGAGTGCTGAAAGATATTCACGGAGGTGAACTCCATAATCGGCACCCAGTCGGATTCGATGGGCACGGATGCAGGCGGCTCGAAGTCCGTGGCCGGAGATGAATCCAGTGGTTCGGCGACACGGCTCTCGTAAGCGGTGAAGTCAGTATCCGGCTCCATCGCCACTGAGAGTGTGGCCTCCATGGCGGGGTCTATCCCTCCGTCCTTGGATGGCGCAATTTGCTCCGGATTGAAGGCCGGAGTAGTTGTAGATGCGATCTCCCGAACATTCTCCGACGGCAGAGTTACGGCGTGCTCGTCATGACTGTGCGGCGCACCTGACACGGGCTCGAATCCGTCGAAGATCAAGTCTCCGCAGACGTCGGCAGTGTAGTTTAAGTTTCCGAATCTGACCTGATGGCCGGGGGCGTAGCTCTCGATCTGCTCCAGATGGCCAAGCGAATTGGCCCGCAGTGCGAAGCCACCGAAAGATCTGTCCGGGGAGGAAAAGCTCACCCTGGACCGCATCGCTACCGATGATCGAAGGAACCATCAAGCCTTATGATGACGATACAGTGGAACTCTCAATGAAAGAACCAATGTCGGTTTCAAAACCGGCAGATCTCGGGTAGGGGGTCCCGAACTGTGCGTCTAAGGCGGATGGTAACAGGAGGCAGGGGACACGATGTTTACCCAGGTTCGGGCCCTCTTGATGGAGGTAATACCCTACGTCCTGCTTGATTATTCTTGATGATATGAGTATTACAAGAGTTGATCTACCACGAGATCGTAGAGGCTAAACCCTAGAAGCTAGCCTATCGTATGATTGTATGTTGTCCTACGGACTAAACCCTCCGGTTTATATAGACACCGGAGGAGGCTAGGGTTACACAGAGTCGGTTACAAGGGAGGAGATCTACATATCCGTATTACCTAGCTTGCCTTCCACGCCAAGAAGAGTCCCATCCGGACACGGGACGAAGTCTTCAATCTTGTATCTTCATAGCCCAAAAGTCCGGACAAAGAATATAGTCCGGCTATCCAGAGACCCCCTAATCTAGGACTCCCTCACATCTCGGATAGATGTCATCAGCTAGGTAGTACCCCTTGTTGTAGTGCCGCCCATTGACCTCGAAGTTCACCAGAGGAGAATGACCTTCAACAAGCTTGACAAAGACAGGGGAGCACTGCAGCACATTGATGTCATTGTGAGTTCCTGGCATACCAAAGAAGGAGTGCCAAATCTAGAGGTCCTGTGTGGCCACCGCCTCAAGTACCACACTACAACCGCCTTTGGCGCCTTTGTACATCCCCTGCCAAGCAAATGGGCAGTTCTTCCATTTCCAATGCATGCAGTCGATACTTCCAAGCATCCCAGGAAATCCTCTTGCTGCATTCTGCGCTAGGATCCGAGCAGTGTCTTCCGCATTGGGTGTTCGCAAGTATTGCGGTCCAAACACTGCCACCATTGCCCGACATAACTTGTAGAAGCACTCAATGGTGGTGGACTCGGCCATGCGCCAATAGTCGCCGAGTGAATCACCGGGAGCTCCGTATGCAAGCATCCTCATCGCTGTCGTGCACTTCTGGATCGAGGTGAATCCAAATTTGCTGGTGCAATCCTTCTTGCACTTGAAGTAGCTGTCGAACTCCCAGATGGAATTCACAATCCTGAGGAAAAGTTTTCGGCTCATCCGATAACGGCGCCGAAATATTTTGTCGCCGTGCAGTGGAGCGTCGGCGAAGTAGTTGGAGTAGAGCATGCAGTAGCCTTCGAGACGATGCCGGTTTTTTGCTTTCATCCGCCCCAGCACCGAGCCACCTCGCCGCGGCTTTTCATTGCTCGCCAGGAGGTCGACGAAGGCGGCGAGGACCATGAGATGTTCCTCTTCCTGGACGTCGGCCTCGGCTTCCTCCTCCAGCAGCGCGACGAGCGCTCCCTCGTCGTCCGAGTCCATTGCCGAGGCAGGCAAAATCGCCGAACACCTTACGGGCGCGGTGGGCATGTACCCGCCGAAACTGCCCCTCCGCGGCCGGAAACGACGAAAAAATCGCCCAACTGGTGGTGGAAGGGCTGCCTCGGCGAAACCTCTGCTCTTTTTCCGACGGGATGGACTATCTAGCGGTGGCGGGGCGGTGGGCGGCACCGGGATACAGCCGGTTGGCGGCTGAGCGTGTGGGGGGTGGGAGGCGAATCGGGAAGAAATACTTAACTTTTCCCCTAACGGTGTGGGCCAGACGTATTTTTCCCTTGCGCCGGAGCACCCGAGCGCCCCCCAGTACGCCGGGTTCGGCCTGCGATCGTCGAGCCAAAAAACGGGCCGAACAGGCGGATTTCAACATTCTAAGACGTTTTTTCGATGCCAACCCCGAAAAAGTTGTCTGAGGGTGGCGCGGCTAAAACACCGTCTGTCGCCGCCGTGGCGTCCGTCCAGCAGGAGCGGAGCCAGCAGGAGCGGAGCAACCGAAGCATCCAGAACGCTACCGTCGGATCCGTGCTCCCGTTGGCGCACAAAATGCCGGATGGCGCGGGGACGCGGGATCCGACCAAGGGCCCCCGGCCGCGCCTGCCGCCTGGTGTCAATGACGCGTCTCTTCTCTTCTCATCCGTATCCCAGCCAAGCGCCCCGTGACCGTTCCATTTCCACGCTCCTCCTCTTCCCCTCTCCCCCTTTGCCTCGCTCCGGATTGCAGCGCGGCGGCGGCACACTTCCTTCCTTCCTACCAGTACCAGGTCAGTCTCCTCTGCTCTTCTCATCCCATCTCCCAATTTCCAAATCCCGCGTCAGATAAGTGGTGCCCAAATGCAACGGTAAACCAGCACTGTTCAATGTTCATCACTTGGTTGATTTCGCCTGTGCTGTGTAGACTCTAGTGCGATGCGAATGTGCAATGCAGGGAACCCCGCCTGCACCTCGTCTTGCCTGCTTCGCCACTCATGCTCTGCTCCCTCCCTCTCATAAATGTGTAGCACTATGAGTTGCGCTGATTACTTGAGGTTTCTGTAGGATGGACAAATCTGATAGGTATACTATACTGAGTTCTGACCATGCCTGTCGAATTATATGGGTCCAAGTCCAACTGTCCAACCCCAAATCTAATAAGCACTACTAGTATCACTTGACATTACTTTCTGTTTTGACATCAGCAGCATATAAAATTACGGCTTAGTTTCAGTGCCCAAACCACAACCTTATCTGCAGATATGTAAAGTAGAGTATTGGGCTTGACATGCACAACATGCTGTCAAAGATGCCGCGCTTACTCTTATCGGCATTACTTATGTTCTAAGGGTTTCAGCTTACTCTGAAAGAGCTTTGTGGTGAAAAGGAAATCTAAAAGGTCTCGCGTCATACTATATCATGCGGCGGGTCATTCAAGTGCGGATGACAAAGATCCACATAGAGTTTCCCACATAAACGGAAAAGCTGATTCACTACCATAGACTTGATATGTGTCATGCACTTTGCAGTCTCATCCATATCCCAATCCCAAATACATGTTGTCGAAAACTATTGGCTGCAACTGGATATCTTTTACTCATCAGGCACTTACTTGACTGTAATAGCATCGCTTCTACTTTAATTAATGTCCATTGTCAGAGATTAAAAAATTTGGTCCATGCTCATCAACTAGCTTCTAATGTCCATGTTTTATGGCCCATTCGGGTCATTCTTCTGCCTTTTTTTTCCGTGCGAAAGGTGTCGTGGGGAAGAGTTGTATTGCTTTCTTCGAAGTGGATATGACAAACTTCTGTGATCAGACGATATTGTTGTTCTTTCGTAACTGCGAAAACGTCTTACATTTGTGAACAGATGGGGTACCTGCTAAGACGGGTAGGACATAGTTGTGACACTTTACTTCATTTTAGCACTTGCTTTCAGACCTATTTTCTAGCCAGAAATACTAATTTGATTGCTTGGTCACATCGTATAGCTCAATCAACACCATACTTTCTAAATAATTTTGCTGCCGTATATAGTAGACAAGTGCCTCCCCAACCTGCTAATCGTCTCGACCGCTCGTGGCGGATCTCCCAGTCAAGGTTCGTGTTATGGTTTGACACTCGTTGATTATGGATGATACTCTGTTGTGCCGTGGGCCGTGGGGCTTGGTACGCACGCCGGTGCGGTGCGTTAGGTTGTTTGCATAGTCTTGGCATTGTGATCCCTCAACAACACCCCACATCTACTTGTGTCTCTCGTGGTGTTGGTCTTTCTGCATGCTAGCTAGGTCGTGCCTTCTCCTGGGCGTCAATTTTTTTCTCTTCTTCTGTAACCTTGTTACCTGTACGGTTTTCGGCCCGGTTTCCCTCATAAACAGGGTCAACTTGTGTAGGTTTTCGGTCTGGTTTTCCTTATAAACTGGTTCAGGCTTTGGCAGCTTTTTGAGCAATATATTCAGGTGGGGATCCTCCCCCCCGGTGACCGTCCAAAAAAAATTGGTCCTTGTAAAGCATAATTTTGGGACAGGTCTAATTGAAGTGTTGGGTTTTGAAGTAGTGTAAAACCAATTTATTTAAGCCCACATGTTAAGCCTTATTGCACCCAAAAGTGGAAATTTTGGGGCCAAATATTTCTGCTTGAATTTTGTGCCTGTAAACTCCTTCTACTTTCTGTCTGTTATTACTATAGCATCTCCTCTCTTGTTTCTGAATGATGAATACCATTTTAGCAGACCCCAAGCACCCGAGATGGCAACTACATTCACGGCACCAATTCTGTGCAACTTGAGAGCGAACCCACGCCTGAACCACAGCACCAGACAACAACCGGCGCACTTGCACCTGAGCTCGGCGAGAATGGCGCCCACGCTGACAGGCTCAAGAGCACGGAGCGACTTGCGCGCGGCGGCGGTGTACAAGGTGAAGCTGATCGGGCCGGAGGGGAAGGAGAGCGTGATCGAGGTGGCGGAGGACAGCTACATCCTGGACGCGGCGGAGGAGGCCGGCGTGGAGCTGCCCTACTCGTGCCGCGCCGGCGCGTGCTCCACCTGCGCCGGCAAGGTCCTGGAGGGTGGCGTGGACCAGTCGGACCAGTCCTTCCTGGACGACGCGCAGGTCGGCGCCGGCTACGCGCTCACCTGCGTCGCCTACCCCACCTCCGACCTCATCATCCAGACGCACAAGGAGTCCGACCTCTACTAGCAGCACTAGTTTCATTCAATCTTTGGCACTGTGAGTGTGATCTGATCCGCCTGCATAATGTAGCTGTCGCCTGAATCTTAGCTAAATTTTATTCTCACCCCCCTTCATCGCCGTCGACTTTAACCTGAGCAAGTGCACTTTGTATTTTCATTTTGTCGTTCTCTCTACGTTCTCATGTGGGTATCTGGAATCTGTCGAGCCCATCTTGACGTCGACGGCCGTGGGTATTGCAGTGGCGCGTCAATCGGTTTCAGGTTCGCCGCCGCTCTCGCCACGTCCACGAACAAGAACGGATGAATCTTCCCCGGAGTGTTGTGCCGCGCGCATTGCATTTTCTGCTATCGCGCGCGGCAACATCATCCCATTATCTGGATGCTTTGGTGCAGAAAGGTGTGTCACTTGACTTGGGGGGTAAAGTGTACGTACGTAACACACCACCACCGCCACCAAAACATCGATCTCGACAGCGCGAGGAGATGCTTTCTTGAACTCCGAAATTGCTGTGATCTTTGCCGGTATATGTTGTTTGGTTGGTTGGTGTATACGTACGTTTTTATAAGGAAACACACATGAAAAGACCTTTTGCGGTTTGGTGCGAAGAAAAGGGATGTAATAATAGGGCCGGCACGAAGCGTGCGTGTCCAAAACGGATTCGCGTGTACCTGTACTGGATATCCCATCGGCGTTAGGTGCGGCACCGTGGCAGGGAGGTGGCGAGCGAGCGACTGGCCGTCCCTGGTCGTGGTCGTGGGGAGCGCAGTGCAGACAAAAGTTGAGGAGGCAAAAGGCGATGAACTGGCGGCTCGAGGACGATTTGTAGGGCAAAGATGCGGAATTTAAAAGGCGCCAAATGGAGGAAAAGGAATCGCTGATCACGACGTTGCTCACATGTAGCGTATCGAATTATTGTTGTCACGAACGAAGGAATCATAGGATCCAGTCGTGGGTCTGAGCTAATGCGCCAATTCCACAGGCTCGCGCGGTGCCTGGCCCGTCATGTTATGTTAATAAGATTGGAAGTAGAGCCAAACGAATTGCTACAATTTTTACTGTATGCGGCAATGTCGCAGGTCGGCGTGGACAAGAAAGGAGGCAGCCCGTGACCGGAACGCGGCTGGTCTGACGGACGCGCACAGCGTGCGATCGGGCGGCGGGCCCGGTCCACGTGCCGCCGAGTCGGAGCGGCGTCACAGGCACCCAGCCGGATCGCGTACTGGTCGACGGCCACCGCCCCATCACCACGCACCGACGCCAGCCTGCCGCCTGCCGCCTGCCGTGGTCCCGCTCTAGGACGGAGCCGTCGACTTAACCTTGCTTCCCGTTTGGGAGAAACCATTCATTCTCGGACGTCCAGTCCAGTACAAAATGCATATGCATGCGTGTGGCCTTCAACTTGCGTCTCGTTGCCTCGCCTGAAACCTGCGGCGTGATTCGTGCCGCGCGCGAGAGTCTATTTTCGTCTGGGGAAGCTCCTCTGATCTCACCAACCACAACCAGCCGGCTCGACGGAGGGAGGACAAGGAATCACGAGGGGGGAATGCAACCTGCGGGCGCGCACGTCGGATCCCGCCCCGAACATGGAATGGTCGGCGTGGCGGAGATACATACCAGGTCGACACGCGTCGACGGCGCACATGTACAAGGCAGCAGGGCTGTACCTGCCGCCAGACCGGCCCACGCGCGCACAATCGTTTCCGTCCCAGGCTCTTCCCGACCTCGCTCTCCCTCCCTCCTCGCGCTTTCCTCCTGCATCAGGCACAAAACCCTCGATCCAGAAGCACACGCAACGCAGCCCAACCAACGGCTGTAACTGTCGTCGGTCGTCACCATTGCCGCCCCCCCTTAAATATCCCAAAACACCACCCCAAGCCCAAAAACGCAAGCAAAACGCAGCGCAGCGAAGCGAGCGACAAACACACTCCGTCCACACAAACAGGCACGCGAGCGGGCGAGCATCGAGAGGTCAAGCTAGCATTTCCCCAGTGCCTGGTTGGAATTGGAGCTTCAAGCTATCTGCGTCCACACTCCTCGAGTATTCCGGCCATGGCCGTGGCGGAGCCGTCAAGAACAGGGTCGCCGCCTCGCGTCCTCCTCCTCGTCTACGCCGTCCTTCTCACGGCCACAGGTGAGCGCCGTGCAGCTCTGTGACTATACATCCTCCCATGTATATTCGCACACCGGCGGAACGCCGTTGCATATTCGCACGGACTAGAGAGGGTTTTGCGAGGCATACAGAGAGTTGGATGTCTAAGTCGGGTACATGATCATCGCATGATGCTCCAAAGGGCCTTGTGATCGATCTGTTGTTGACCCCGTAGAGCTAACTGGTTTCGATTTGGGCTCAAACTCAAAGTACACGATCCTTTATTAATTCTCCTCGCAAATGCCTTGCACGCCACTGTTGCTGCACTCTGGTGTTTACTTGTGCTTTCTGGCATTCCATTGTCATCTATCAAACTTATTGCACCACATCATTTCCTGTTTTCTGTGTACCTTTGATATCTGATACATTTATTTTATCAATTTTGCTAAAGCACATCTAGATGTGCCATAAGTATTGCACATCTAAGTCATATGACATTGATCTTACATTGAGATTCGTGTGAATATTTTTTTTTTCTTTATACTTGATTCACTCATTTAGATGTGCAATAACTAGAGCACATCTAGATGTTCCAAGCCTCCGAAATTAAAATTTAATCCTGGCTGCCTGATTTCCCTTAAGTAAGGGCATGACATGACGATCTAGCTAGCCATCGATAGTGGTTGTTAGGTGTACTTGCTGAGATTATCTTATCACTTATCTGGACGTAGTACGTTTTAAACGAATATCCGGGGGAGCTCACATGGTCCCTCAAGGTGCTCCATGGCGTAAGGAAGGCTGCCCACTAGGTACCACTTGGGAGCATCTCCCAAATCCCAATACCAAATCCAAGCCATTCCGGCATTATTTTCCCTTTGCTTTCCTTCCCAAATTGACGTGGATCCGATCTGGTGCTGAGCTGCGATGACTTTCCCCGTAAAGTATCGCCCAAAGGGTGCCCAAGTGGCTTGCTGGTTACAGTTCTTGAGCTAAACCTGGCGTACTTTTGGATGGCTTGTGGCCACTGGATGGCTGGTAGAAAATGTAACACTCTAGAAAGGTGTTTGACAACGTACGTGGTCTTTATATTGGCTTGATTCTTGGTAGGATGCCCCAATCACATGCTCTTTCATATGTGGACCCGAGCTTTCACTGTTTCGTGCAATTAAACAAGTACTTCCTGATGTTCTAACTTGTTTTTTTCTAAATCAGATATATGTAGACGCATTTTGATGTGTTTGTTCATTCATTTCAGTCCGTCCGTAGTTTATATTAAAATATCTAAAACATCTTATAATATAATAGTGAACGAAGGAAAGTACTAACGTGTGTGCGGAGATAGATGTAGCTTAGATTTTTGTTCATTTTATTTTGAACCTTTGAGGACGTATCTCCAATTGGACGAACTTGATGTATGTTTCGTACTAATATGCTCCAAGCGACCATAATCAAATTATTAATCACGATCTCCAATTAGTCATGATGAATATAGTGAACCTCATCGTCAAGATCTCCCGTTACTAGTCATCTTCTCGTTTTGCCTGTGAGCGAAATGCAGTTTCTGTCTGTGTGAACTTGATGTTGATGCATGCATGCATGCAGATCGTGGTTTTCTGACTTGTTAGTACAATGGCAGCAGATGGGGCGCTGGCAGCCGGGGGCCTATCGATCGGCATCAACTACGGGCAGATCGCGGACAACCTCCCTTCGCCGTCGCGCGTGTCCATGCTCCTCCGGTCGATGCAGGTGAGCAAGGTGAAGCTCTACGACGCCGACCAGAACGTGCTGAGCGCGTTCCTGGACACGGGCGTGGAGTTCGTGATCGGCATCGGCAACGAGAACGTGTCGGCGATGACGGACCCGGCGGCGGCGCGGGCGTGGGTCCAGCAGCACGTCCGGCCGTACCTCCCGAGCACGCGCATCACCTGCATCACCGTCGGGAACGAGGTGTTCAAGGGCAACGACACCGCCCTCAAGGACAGCCTCCTGCCGGCGATGAGGTCCGTGTACCAGGCGCTGGGCGCGCTGGGCCTGCAGGGGCAGGTGAACGTCACCACGGCGCACTCCCTGGACATCATGGGCAGCTCCTACCCTCCCTCCGCCGGCGCGTTCCGGCCGGAGGTGGTGCCCTACATCCAGCCGCTCCTCGACTTCCTGTCGGCGGCGAGGTCCCCGTTCCTCATTAACTGCTACCCCTACTTCGCCTACAAGGACGACCCCGCCGGCGTGCCGCTGGAGTACGTGCTGTTCCAGCCCAACGCCGGCGTGACGGACCCGACCACGGGGCTCAACTACGACAACATGCTGTACGCCCAGGTGGACTCGGTGTACGCCGCGGTCCAGGCGCTGGGCCACACCGACGTGGACGTGAAGATCTCCGAGACCGGGTGGCCGTCCAGGGGCGACCCCGACGAGGCCGGCGCCACGCCGCAGTACGCAGGGATCTACATCGGGAACCTGCTGCGGAGGATAGAGACGAAGCAAGGGACGCCGCTGCGGCCGGCGGTGCCCATAGATGTCTACGTCTTCGCGCTCTTCAACGAGAACCTCAAGCCGGGGCCGGCCTCCGAGCGGAACTACGGGCTCTTCTACCCCGACGGCACGCCGGTCTACGACGTCGGCCTGCGCGGCTACCTCCCGCCCATGGATGAATCGGACGCCACGCGGACGGTAAGGCCCGCCCTTCGGGATCCGTCTTTGTGAGATTCTGCAAGTTCGTTGCAAACTTTCTGAATGTGGATCATACATACGTCGTCCGAGAATATTTGGTGCCTTGCTCTTTACGAGACGGCACTGTCGTCTTTGGCATTTCTACTTTGTGTGAGACCTCAGCCTGACGTGCCTGGAAATGGCCTCTGTCTTTTGCAGGCGATTCACTTGTTGGCGCTCATCGCCTTGGCATTTGTCGCCCTCGTCTTATCCTGAGAGTATATACTGCTGACCACTGCAGACCGCAGTAAAGCGAGCGAAGATGTTGACCCTGAGCGAAGATCTTTTTGCTGCTAGGGATTTCACAAGCAGATCAGAAGGTGAGATAGATGGCTGAAAAACCTGCTTTTGGGAATTGCTTGTGGGTAACATTTGCTGCTTCCACCCAAGCAACGTGCTATTTCGCTGGAAAAAACTAACCGACGTGCTTTGTTTCTCCAGGATGCTCGTGACCATCAGAAACGCACAGCTAGCCCTGGCAAATCACTCTTGTCATTTCGGCAGCATGCCAGGAGCTGTAGCTGTTAACTCCATACATACATACATACATACATACATACTGAGAATGAAGTTTAACTAACTGCTTGGGCATGATAGATGGCCAATATTTGTACAAACAACAATCATTTCATAGGATTCCTCTTGATTCATTCTGGAGATATCTTCTCTGTACATGAAGCTGTATAGTATTTGTACATAGGACAAAAATATTCAGGACAAGGCTGCCAATTTATCACGTGTACTGTTCTTCTCGTGATACTTCTTAAGAGCATCACCGACCCTCAAATCGGACATCACATCCGTCTGTGGACAGGGGTCCGGACTCCGGATACTGATATGGGGTCACATTTGATGTAAATTTAAACAAACTTGACAACTTTCATTCAAACTTAGATATTTTTTACATATAACCGGATGATTTTTCACTAGTAGGAAACAGGGCTTTGGTCACAGCGCCATATACACATTAGTCCCGGTTGTATTACGAACCGGGACTAATGTGAGCATTAGTCCCGGTTCGAGCGGCTAAAGGTCTAATCTTTAGTCCCGGTTCGAGCGGCTAAAGGTCTAATCTTTAGTCCCGGTTTGAGACACGAACCGGGACTAAAGGGTGTGATGCCCTTTTGTCCCGGTTCGTGTCTCAAACCAGGACTAAAGGGCCATTTCTCAAACTCTAGCCCCCCCCCCCTCCCGTGTATCGCTATTTCAGTTTTGAAAAAAACAAAAGAATATGATAAAATCTTAAAAAAATAAAATCCTTCGAGGTGTAGTTATATTACTATATCTATTAGTTAGGAAAATAAAAAACTTAAATTTGGACATGTTTTGTAAAAAAGTGTCATGAAAAAGTAAAACGGCTATAACTTTTGCATATGATGTCGGAAAAAAACGTATAATATATCAAAATGTTCAGCACGAAAACCCGCATCCGATGTTGACAGCCTACAACCTATTTGCAATTTTTTAGAATCCTCAAATTCTAAAAGGAAAAAAAGTTATGCTCAAATTTCTTTTTTTTTAATTTTGGTTAAATCTGGTCAAACTACTTATTCAAGAAGTATTAGTGTTACTACATAATTATTCAAGAATATTAGTGTCACTAAATAATTAATTCATTTTTTAAAATTTTGGTCAAATCTGGTCAAACTACTTACTCAAGAAATATTAGTGTTACTAAATAATTTTGTTTTTTAGAATAATAGTTTCAAACACAAACAGTGAAACATGTGACTTCATGCTCAAGCTAAACTTTTGAGGGTTAATAGGATTGACATCTTACTATTGTTAGGAAAACAACAAGTGCGGACTTGGAAACGAGGGAGAATAGAACCCGGAAGTTAAGTGTGCTCAGGCTGGAGTAGTGAGAGGATGAGTGACCGGTCGAGAAGTTAGATGGTTTGAAATGATGAGGGGTGATTAGAGATTAGAGGTTAGATTGAGCAGCGATGAGGGGTGATTAGAGATTATAAAATAATTCATAAATTTGAAATCGAAAAAAATAAAAAAAAATAAAAAAAATCGTGAAATTTTCTTTAGTCTCGGTTGATGTTACCAACCGGGACTAAAGGTGAAGCTCCAGACAGCATCCACGTGGAGGGCCTTTAGTCCCGGTTCGTGTAAGAACCGGGACTAAAGGGCCTTTAGTCCCGGTTCCAGAACCGGGACTAAAAGCCCTCACGAACTAGGACAAATGGCCCTGTTTCTACTAGTGTTCATCTAAACCGAAGCACATTCATTACATTTTCGACATATTTCAACTAAATTATAACGGACTCGGCTATTATAACCTAGTCTAAAAAAGCGCCGGCCGCCGCCGTGCCCGTTTCCCACGACATGTCTTCCTCATGGCCGGCAACAAGCTCACTGGACGACCCTGAGCCCTAGAAAATGAAGCTTCAACGGGAGGGGAAGAGTAGCCTCCACATCCACGAAGCGGGCAAGCTAATCGGCCGACGATGAGCCCACCAAGTTTCTAATTACTAGCTATCTATGAGACTTTGTGTGTATGATATGTTCAAATTTTTGGATCTTCTGAATGTTTAAATATTTGTGCAAATATCGCAGAAACTAGTCGTTGCACCCACTTGTCCGCTCTAGGGGAAACCGATGCCTCTCACTTTGTCTGTGGACTAGTAGTTGGGAATCTAGATGAGATGTCCTAAGCTCGGACAGTGCACATCCTCAATTTTATTATAGGCTCTCGGGCAATACACTAATTAGGTCAAATCATTAGGTTAATTCTGCTCTACAACGAGTTGTTCTAAGGAGCCTCGAGCTAGACGATGGCCTTGTGTAATTAGGTCAAATCATTAGGTTAATCCTTCTCAACAACGAGTTGTTTTGGGGAGCCACGAGGTAGACGATAGCTTTGGGCTAGGCTAGGTTGCTACAGGTTCTTGGCCCAAAAGGGAAGGTGGTTTGGTTTCCCTCTTTTCTTCTTTTCTATTTCAGCTTTCTTTCGAACATCTTCTGAATTTCGTTTCTAATTCAAAAATAAAACTTCAATTCCCTTGCAATTTTTTACGAGACTTTAGGAAATTATTTCGGGTACAAATAAAAAAAATCACTCTGTACAAAGGTTTACTTCATAGTATTTGGGAAATTTTATCCGGCGACCGTTCGCCAAGAGGCTAACCCTAGCGGACGTTGTCGCCCATCGCCACTGGGCTAAGAGGGACTTTGTGAATCTTTGTGTTGAAAATGCCATATATATTTTTTCAATCCCGAATTTTTCATTTCTCACATGCAGTTTTATTTATTTTATAGCATGGCATATTTTATTAATGAGATATGGCATTTAACCATCGATGATTTCCTCTTTATCACTAACCGTGCGGCCAAGAGAGTTGAGCCTTGGGTAGGAAAGTATCAGTCCACTGGTGGCAAAACTACCTTGAATAACTCATGTGTGTCCTTACCAATGTTTACCATGGGATTCTTTTTTTACTTCAAGATGGGGGCCATGTGAAATTTGATCTAGTGCGATCCCAGTTCTTTTGGGGAAAAGAACTTGGAAAAAAGAAATATCACATGGTCCACTGAAGTATCGTTTGTGCACCAAAGGAGGTTGGGGGCCTCGGTATTATAAATACCAAACACATGAACAGGTGCCTAATGACTAAATGGGCTTGGAAAATGCTTACAGGCCAAGGCGGGTTGTACTTGGATATTGTAAGTGCAACTAGTGACACCCCTTGTTGGTTTTTGGAGTATTGAAGACAAACATGGTTGAAAGACTAATGTGTTTGTGAGATTCACAAGATAACACAGACAAAAAGTCCTTGGAGATTCGGTTTAACTGTTGAAGAAAACCCCTAAAAATGTCTGAAGACATTGAAGATATTGGTGGTGTGTGCCGACATTCGCTCGAAGACAATAAAACACGAAGACAATCTTTTGGATAACACAAATAGAATTCTCATGTGTCCTCGACAACGCTTTTCTTAATATAAGAAAGACTTCTGGCTTGTCCTTTGTTATAAAAAGGATTGGACCATCTTACTGCACCTTTCTTACTATTGTTACTTGCTACTTGTTATGAATCGCCTTACTATCAAACTATCTGTTACTACTACTTACAGCACTTGCAGAGAATACATTCCTGAAAACTGCTTATCATTTCCATCTGCTCCTTGTTGGTTCGACACTCTTACTTATCATGAGGACTAGATTGATCCCTTATACTTGTGGGTAATCAGGGGTTTGATCGATGAGTCTTGACTCATTCTACGTGTATCACGCGCGCGGCGCAACGGGAACTGTTCATCGAGAGGCAACCATCCGGCTAGCTCAACTCATGTCTTGCACGAGGGCTCAGTGCAACACGTCGATCGCCCGGGTTTAGTAAGTAGTAGCGATCGATCGCTTGGGTTCAGTTAGTAGCGAAGGAATCGCTTGGGTTCAGTTAGCAGCGAATGAATTGGTTGGCTTCAATACATAGCTATTGGGGTCGGTCGCTCGTTTTCGGTACGTACTGCGAGAGATCGACCGATCGCTCGAGTTCAGTAAGCGAACGCCTCGCTCGAGTTCAGTTAACAAAAACGACTCACACACACGTGCGCGTACGAGAGAAACGCGCTAACGACTGCATCACTCGGGCCCGACCACCCATGTATACCCGAACTCCCAGAAAATTTCCTCGCCTTCACTTCTACCACAATTGTGTCATGGACGCCCAAAGAATGTCATGCAGGTGTGTCTCCGACCCGCTCAGGACGAAAACCCATTTTCCATCATAATTTTTATCATAGAAGTAGAAGCCCATCACATCTATGATGATACGTGTTTTTGTCACAATTATCATCATAAAAATGTCACATCCATGACAGTAAAAGTTTTCGTTCGGGCCATAGTGCCACCGAAGTTTCTTTTTTTGTAGTGGCAGCTGCCCGAGGCACGTGCGCTCGGCCAAGGTAGCCAATCGCGTCGACTCCAAGGCAAGAGCCTCGGGAGTCGTCACCGTGATAGGTCTATGTAGAGCTTTCTCGGCTCTTCGGTTGAGTCTATCCCTCTGCTCCCAATTCAGAGGTGGATGCATCGACTCGGGGGTCGTCTTTGAGGCCGTCATCAGCGCGTAGACTCGTGTTGGGCCTCCAAACGCAGAGTTTTGTAGGACAGTAGGATTTTTCCCTCAAGTGGATGATCTAAAGTTTATCAATCCATGGGAGACGTAGGATGAAGATAGTCTCTCCCAAACAACACCTGCAATCAAATATAAGAAATCTCTTGTGTCCCCAATACACCCAATACAATGGCAAATTGTATAGGTGCATTAGTTCGGCGATGAGATGATGATACAAGTGTAGTATGGATAATAGATATAGGTCTTTGTAATCTGAAAATATAAAAACAAGAAGGTAGCAAGTGATAAAATGGAGCACAAACGTATTGCAATGCTTGGAAACAAAGCCTAGGGTTCATATTTTCACTAGTGCAATCTCTCAACAGTGCTAACATAATTGAATCATATAACAATCACTCAATGTGCGACAAAGAGTCACTCCAAAGTTCTTATCTAGCGGAGAACATAAGATGAAATTGTTTGTAGGGTACGAAACCACCTCAAAGTTATTCTTTCTGATCAATCTATTGAGCTATTCCTATAAGTGTCACAAACAACCCTAGAGTTCTTACTAAAATAACATCATATGAGACACATCAACCAACTCTAATGTCACCTAGATACTCCAATATCATCACAAGTATTCATGAGTTGATTATTCGATATGCATCAAACAACTTCAGATTCATAACAATCCAACACAAAGAACTTCAAAGAGTGCCCCAAGATTTCTACTGGAGAAAGTAGGACGAAAACGTGCATCAACCCCTATGCATAGATTACCCCAATGTCACCTCGGGAATCCGTGAGTTGAGTGCCAAAACATACATCACGTGAATCAATATAATACCCCATTGGCACCACGAGTATTCATATGCAAGACATACATCAGGTGTTCTCAAATCCTAAAAGTATTCAATTAGATAATAGTGAAACCTCAAAGGTAAAAATTCAATTCATCACAACAAGATAGAGAGGGAGAAAGACCATATGATCCAACTATATTAACAAAGTTCGCGGTACATCAAGATCGTGCCAAATCAAGAACACAAGAGAGAGAGAGCGAGAGATCAACCACATAGCTACTGATACATACCCTCAGCCCCGAGGGTGAACTACTCCTTCCTCCTCATGATGGCCGCCGGGATGATGAAGATGGCATCCGGTGATGATTTCCCCCTCCGGCAAAGTGCCAGAGAAGGCCACCAGATGGGATCTCTTTTGTACAGAGGCTTGTGGCAGCGGCGTGGAAATTCTAGGTTTCTTTCTGGGGTTTTGGTATTTATAGAAATTTTTGGCGTCGGTCTACGTCAAGGGAGCCTACGAGGGAGCGACAAGCCTGCTCTGTGTGCCCTGGGGAAAGGGCGTGCCCCCAGGCTTGTCGCTTCCTCATGAGGCTTCTGGTCCTTCCTCGAAGCTTCGGGGGTCTTTTTTGATCCATAAAAAATCACCATTAATTTTTAGCCCATTCCGAAAACTTTTATTTTTGCACAAAAAACAACACCATGGTAGTTCTGCTCAAAACAACGTCAGTCTGAGTTATTTCTAATCAAATCATACCAAAACCATATAAATTATTGCAAACATGACATGACTACTTTATAAATTATAGATACAATGGAGACATATCACGTGTCTATGTGACGGGCGGCCGTGACCACCCTGATCGTTCTGAAACCCGGGTGGGCCATTATCCATATCTGCCATAAAACTTTTGCAAAGGACTCGACACTCTCGTGGCTGACCTCATCTTCTGACCCCTCATGAAGAGAGGTGAACTGATCGTGGAAGGATTCATCGGGGTCGAGTGTAGCTGCCAGCTAGGTCGTGGCCGGAAGAGCCACGACATGCTTGATCCACCGTTGGAGCCGTGATTGACCGAAGCGCTTGCGGAAGCGTCCAGCGGGGAGACAAGCAGTTGTCTGGTACAAGATTGACGGTTGCCAGAGTCTCTTTACTCATTATGTAATACAAGACCCCGTGACTAACTCTTTAGTCACATTGCTTGCAAGCTCTTTAAGATGTCGTATTACTGAGAGGACCCAGAGATATCTCTCCATGATACGAGTGAAAAAATCCCAGTCTTGATCCATGCCAACCCAACAGATACCTTTAGATATACCCGTAGAGCACCTTTATGATCACCCAGTTACGAAGTGACGTTTGGATACAGACTGATTATTCCTCCGGTGTCAAGGAGTTACACGATCTCATGGTTTAAGGAACAGATACTTGACATGAGGAAAGCTATAGCAAATAAACTAAACGATCTGATGCTATGCTTATGGTTGGGTCATGTCCATCACATAATTCTCCTAATGATGTGATCCCATTATCAAATGACAACTCATGTCTGTGGTTAGGAAACCTTAACCATCTTTGATCAACAAGCTAGTCTAGTAGAGGCATACTAGGGACACGGTGTAGTTTATGTATTCACACATGTATTTAAGTTACCGGTTAATACAATTCTAGCATGAACAATAAACATTTATAATGAATGAAACATATGATAATAACCATTTTATTATTGCCTCTAGGGAATATTTCCAACATGTTGTCTATTCGCCTCCCTTGCCTGAGTGCAGATAGAGCAACCGAGTGGATTGTCTGCATCCGAGTGGTCAGGTGACCATCCGAGTGGATGGATGCAATACGAGTGGAATGTTTCTTGGTGAACACCTAAGTGTGCTTATGGCCCGATGGCCTTACTATTTGTTGATGTGGGGTCCTGTGTTGGTCCAAGATGTCTGCTTTATGACCCTACCTGCAGTAGGTGACCCCATCACAAAGTTCAGAAGATTCATAGTTAACACACTAGAAGCCACAATTCAGAGCTTCTAACTAGAGATACTAACCCACAAGGTCAGATTAAAAATTAGTCTTGAACACAAATATCCCTGGTCTCCTTGAGCTTCCTCTTGTTATTTTCACCTGGTTCTTCGGGGCAGCAATGTAACACACTAGATTGCTCTTCTCAATGCTGAACTTCTCCTTCTATTTCTTCAGGTCAGCAATGCAACACTCCAGATTGCTCTTCCTACTGCTCAGCTTCTCCTTCTCTTTTTAGGCATGCAAAGCAAAACTCCAAAGTCCTCTTATCAGTGCTCATCTTTTCCTTCTCTTTAGGATGATTGAACTTCAAATTCCTAATGGCATTGCCTTGAGCAACATGAATGAACTTCAACTGGTCAACAACACCCTTTAGTTTAGCGACCTCAGCATCCTTTGCACCAAGTAGTTCCTTCAAATTTACCGTGTTGTTTTCAGTAGAGAGAGTGATCTTCTCCTATTCATCCTCCTTGTAGCTGAAAGTGCTAGTGATCGACTAGAGGGGGGGTGAATAGGAGATTTTTATGAAAGTCTTCAAAACATGGAAGTTTCGAAGACAAACAATAGAAATGAACCTATTAACATGAAGTGGAAGGTAGACTACACTAGGCAAGCCATAGTCAAGTATTCAAAGAAGTGAAAGCATGAAGACTATTAGCAGCTAGGCAGTATGGAACAGGATGGAAGATAGTATGAAGCCAATCAGAACAAACAGTCCCACAGTGAAGACAAATAGAAAATGCAATCGGGCAATGACTTTACAAGGACCAACTGTAAATAAAGAGAAGGAAGGGATAGAACCAATTGCTTGGTGAAGACAAGGATTTGTTGGACCAGTTCTAGTTGCTGTGACAACTGTACTTTTGGTTAGGGAGGCTGAGATTCAACTCAGAAGACCGCGTCTTCACCTTATTCCCCTTGAGCTAAGGACACACAGTCCTCGCCCAATCACTCAGGTAAGTCTTCAAGGTAGACTTCTAAACCTTCACAGACTTTGTTCACCAGCGATCCACAATAACTCTTGGATGCTCAGAACGCGACGCCTAACCGGCTGGAGGATTCACAGTCCTCAAGTGTAACAAGTCTTCAGATCACACAGACAGAAAGACTTCAGTGATGTCTAACACTCTTTGGCTCTGGGTGTTTAGGGCTTTGTCCTCGCAAGGATTTCTCTCTCAAAGGCTTCGAGGTGGGTTGCTCTCAAACGACAAAAGCCGTGCACTTACTCTAAGCAGCCACCAATTTATGGTGTAGGGGGTGGGCTATTTATAACCACTAGGCAACCCGACCTGATTTGTCCGAAATGACCCTGGGTCACTAAGGAACTGACATGTGTTCCAACGGTCAGATTTCAAACACACGCGGCAGCTTGACTTGGGCTACAAGTAAAGCTGACCTATCCAACTTTGGATAAGATTTGCACTCATTGTCTTCACTCGAAGACTTAGGATGTGGTTGAGCATCACTTTAGTCACTCTGACTTTGTTCACTTGGACCCCACTTAACAGTACGGTGGTTCCTATGCAAAACAAAGAAGAAAATGAAACTACGAAACAACTATGTCTTCGCGCTCCAAAGTCTTCATGCGATGTCTTCTCATGTCATAGTCTTCAATGTGAATATCTTCACATACCACCATTGTCTTCAATATCTTTACACATTTTTAGGGGTCATCTCCGGTAGGTAAACCGAATCTATGAGGGACTACTACCTGTGTTATCCTGCAATTCTCACAAACACATTAGTCCCTCAACCAGGTTTGTCGTCAATACTCCAAAACCAAGTAGGGGTGGCACTAGATGCACTTACAATCTCCCCCTTTTTGGTGATTGATGACAAACTGGTTGAAATTTCAATGGGGATAAAAGTTTGTGAAATTGTAAAGGATTGAGGTATTGTCTTCGTAAGTAGAAAAAAGGCTCCCCCTGAAGATGTGCATATAAGTATTTTGCTTTTCAATGCAAATGCACATGGCAGGTTGTACTTGCGGAGATCCTCTTCTACTTATGAAGACAATTCATCATGCATGAATGGATATAGCTAAGATAATGACATGCATAATGAAAAATAGACATCTGCAAAATGACTTTGTGCGGAATTTATCGTCGCACATGCGAAAAGGTAGCAGACGACCATCAAGTTTAAGTGTTACAACTCAAAGAACCAAATGTATCAAAAGCGGGAGTTGTAAGCACTTGGCAAATGTAGCAAAAAGTATAGCAACCACCCATATGGACCCGCTTGAAGACTATCAACTCATATGCTTCTCCCCCTTTTGTCAGTAAGGACCAAAAAGGTTTGAAGACATAGAGCTTCTACTCGTTCCCAAGAGGAGTAGGTGAAGCAGCAGGGTCGTCGTTGAGGTTTGGTGGTGCAGAAGAACTTGGTGCAGTGTCGATACACGCCGAAGTGGAAGGTGGTGAGGTAGCATCATCTTGGTCATCAATGACTCTGGCATTAACAGTTGCAGCTGAGGAAGAATAGTCGGATTCTTCGAGTGAGGGAGTCCGACGCGAGTGAGCATTCCTTGGAGGAGTTGAGTCAAACTTGAATCTTTCCGTGAAGCCATCGTCTTGAAGATCAGCTTCAGCACTGAGCAATGTCAAGCTCTTCCACGACCTCCGACAGGTCTCATGAGTGACAAAGGCATTCTTGGTGGTAAGGTTGCGAATGCGATTGACATCCACCAAGAGGCTTTGCATCTGACGCTTGATCCAGTCATGATGCTTATCCTGTTTCTGATGCATGGCGACAAGAAGCTCTCGGTCACTAAGAACACGAGAACGCTTGCGAGGCCTTTGGGAAATTGTGCTTTCAGTGGCTTCAGTATGGGCACGAGGTGCGCGTGTATTTCCAGCCAAAGGATAAACACGAGTGACGTCCTGAACTCCTTCAATGGTATGGGTGAAGCTTTGACGATCGACATTGTGAAGATAAATTGGCTCTTTTGCAGGCTCTGGGTAAATGGCTTCGATAGACAGATCAACCTCAGGCAAGAATATGAGATGATTGCGCGCAGATGGCTGATAGTTGATAGCAGAGTGAAGCTTGATGAGGCGCATTACTCATGGAGCATAAAACTTCAGACCAAAGAGATCAGAGCCAGATGTAGCCAATTACCCGATGAAGAAGTCTTGAGCATTGAAGTTGATGCCATTGAAGATATAGAAAACCAATGTCTTCATTGCTCCTTCAAGCTTTACTGTAGAAGAATGTCCTTTGACAGGCCATAGAGTTCGCCTGATGATATGATAAATAGTGCGGGGCAGATACTCTAGGTCTTCAACAAAGAAATCCTTTGGATATTCAGCGTCTTGGGGCTGTGGCTTCATCATGCTCAGCATTTGACTCATGCTGGGCTCTGGCTTCTGAAGGATGCTCTCCAATGCATTGCGGTGAAGCTGACAACCTGGTTCATAGTGTTCACCAGGAGTGGGCAGGGCAGTAAGCTCAATGATGTCTTGGGCTTTGGCTTCATTGTGTACATCGCATGTATACCTGGCCATACCTCGGGCCGGGCCGGGCCTAGCCAAGCCCGACGCAAAATACCCAGGCCCGGGCCTGTCCCGGCCCAGCCATCAGGCCTGTTTTTGGGCCCGAGCCCGTCCCGTACATGTAAAAGCCCGTCGGGCTTCAGCCCGGCCCGGCCCAACCTTTAGAAAAATGCAAAAACGACGAGCCCGGGCCCGGCCTGTCCATCGGGCTTAAAATCTAGGCCCAAGCCCGGCCCGGGAGCAGTGTCGGGCCGGGCCGGGTCGGGCTTTTTCGTGCCGGGTCGGGTCGGGCTGGCCGGGCCGGGTTTCCCATGGCCAGGTATAATCACATGTCATCCACTCAAGGATCCAAGTCTTCGGATCCCTGTTGTAGCCACGAATGTGGAGAGTTGCATAGAATTGCAACAGAAGCTCTTCATTCCAATGCTCTTTAGCAGTCACAAAGGTCAGGAGACCAGCATCACAGAAGCAGTCAAGAGCTTCTTCCAAGCAGGACAGTCCAGCAATAGCTTCACAGTCTAGACGCATATGCGGGAAAATGCGCCCTCGATTGTATAGTATGCAGGAATAGTAACTGCGCTGCTGATAACTGCAGAACCTATCAGATGATATTCTTGGCTTGGAATATGGGTTCTTGGCGCTATCAAAGAAGGTGTTGTGTGCTATGAAGCCATTCACATTAAACGATCCTGGTGAAGTTGCAGTACCTGGAAACCTTGGCAGCCTTGGCTTTGGCTTCTGGATCTGAGGCCTGTGCTCCACATGATAGTCAAATTGCGGACCGACAGCAGGTGGAGGTACCAGAATGGGCCAGCGGACGGTGGTAAGTTGACCTTGATAGAGTGCTTGCTCAATGGTGTGTGGCCTGGGAGTTGGTATAGGAGCATAGGCATTGTCTTCGAGCTGCGGATTTGCTTCAGGTGCAGCATTGGCTTCAGGTGCATTCACTTCTGGCACCACATTAGGCTTCAGGCGTCATATTAGCTTCGGCCATGACAACGTCATTAGCTTCAGTATTGGTGTTAGTGGCCGCCGCAGAGTTTTCAACCTCCACTCGAGTAGCTGGAGTGTCGGACACATTCTCCTCGAGAACAACTTCAGGGTTGGATGGGGGTGTAGCAACACGTTCTTCTTCTCTTGGTTCTTCTTGTTATCGGTTGATGCAGTCGGAATGTCTTCAGCAGCTTTCACTTTGGACTGAGAGACGTTCACAGTTGGAGTGGCGTCAGGGAACACTTGTCGTGCCACTGAGTTATGTTGCTCTTCTCCTTCTGGAACACCCGACAGAGTGACTTGTGGCCTTGGTCCTTTGCGAAGCCTGCAGAGTGTGGGCGACGTCTTTGGAGAGGGAGACGGCTGGACCACAAAGTCATCATCTTCAAACACCGGAGTGGAGGCTTGAGGTGGGGGAGTACTTGGTGATTCTTGACGGGGGGGAGTCTTGAGGGTGATCAGCCCATGAATCATCCCGAGCAATTGGCGTCAAAGGACGACCAATGCTGATGAGTTCGCTATTCGTTAGAACAGGCGATGATACCATGTTGTGCTCGATCTGAGGAAGGACTTCATCATCTTCAACATTGTCTTGGGGACCAATGTCTTTAGCTGCGGTGGGGTCAATAGCTGGATCTTCTTCAGCTTCAGGAGCCTCTGTGGTAGCAGGCTCATGAACTATCAACTGGCGCTCACGGTGTTCATACGCAGGACGAGCCACTGAGATGGATCGACGACAAGGGGCTCTGTTGGAGCAGCCCGATCTTTCTTCTTAGTTTTTCTCTTCTTGGTCGGTGGAGCGTCGTCAGTGGTGTTCTTGGTCTTGCGCTTACGGGCTTCGGCTTCAGCTGCCCTTGTTTTCTTGAGTTCAGAAGCAGCTACGGGGACCTTAGGCTTCGAGCCTGTCATACTGGCAGGGAAAACAATGCGGGGTTCTTCCTGCCTTGATGCTTCAGCTTGGGCCACAGCAGGCTTCTTCTTCTTCTTGGCAGCCATTTTGGGGTCGATGCCAGGGCGCCACAGAGCCTTGTGCTTTTCTGCTTCATTATGGGCTTGAACACTTTTCTCAGCAAAGTACTTCATTCTCTCTCTTGAACCCTTTGCTTCCTGATGCTTCTGGTGGAACTGTTCTTTGAGCTCATGCAACGTCTGCTTGAAGCTTTGAACATCAGCCACACTGAGGTTGGCTACATTCTTCTTGAACTGAGCCTTCTCATAATCGATTTTGTTCTTCAATTCAACAATCTTCTCAGCCAGAGCCAGCTCAGAAGCAATGGCATTATGGAAAGAGACACTGATGCCAATTGGAAGCTCAAGGTCATTGAGGTTGATGCTGGGGTTTTCAAACCATTCATCTATGAAGTTGTTCAAGATGTCCACATCAAACAGGGGTAGATCATTGAAGATCTTTGCCTCTTCTTTTCTCTTTATCAGCAGCTCAAGAGCATCATCGCCAAGATCTTCGTCACTTGACATATCAATGGCTTCATTCTCGTTTCTCAGAATAGCAGCTGGGGTCAATGCTTGACCAGAAGTTTGAATGGGCTTCTTTCTCTTCTCAGTCTTGGAGATGCGTGAGAGATCTTCAGACTGCACACTGGCTTCAGGAGGTGCAGTAGCTAGAGGCTTCGCATGCGAAGCTTTTGGTGCAGAGGAGGGCTTTGAAGCCTTTGGTTTCTTCTGCTTCTGTGGCTTGGAAGGAGCAGGCGCTTCATCAGAATCAGTGTCATCTGCAGAGTGCTCCACGGCTGCCCCCTGAACAACAATGTGTGATATGAGACCTTCAAGGTTGTAGAAGGGCCCGATAATATTGGGTTCAGCATCACGGGTGCCATAATCCCGAGGAGCAGATGGACCGGGTTGAAGTCTAACCCAAGCGATTTCTTGTTCTCTTTGGCAGATGCTTTAGCAAACTGAAGGTTGCACTTGAACAAATTGTCGTCGCGACACCATAGCAGTGATGATGGGTCGACATTTGCAGACAGTGGTCCACGAACCACACAAGTGTAGAAACCCTGAGCAATAGCTTCAGGTCTGTTCTTGGGTTGAAGATTTATAAAGAGAATATCACCCCAAGGACACTTGAGGGCATTCTTCTCAACATACTCCTTGGTCACGAACTTGTATTTGAACCATTGCTCGGCCCAATATCTTTGAATCCATTGGATTCGTGTTTTGCGCTGATTGTAATCCTCTTCGGGATCAGTCTTGTACAGCTCAGAGAGATCTTCAGGAAAATCCTTTGATGCATCCCCGCGGCGCTTCCTGCCTCCCTTCCTTGCTGACTTATCTGCCGCCATGTAGTTCAGACTAAATGGCTTCAAAACTGTCAAAGGCTTCCGTCTGCTGGTCAGACAGGAACTAGCTTCGGGAGAATTGATGTGATGCTGTAAGAACTCTGCAAATGAATGCAGACTATGAGAACCAAGGGATTCTCCCACAAACATGTACCTGTGACAGCATTAGAGATGCGAGGGAAGGGGAAGAGGTCATATGCATTCTCAGAAGATTTTGAAGATAAATCAGTTTAGAAGACATTGACGTCATGTTGGAAATATGCCCTAGAGGCAATAATAAAAGCATTATTATTATATTTCCTTGTTCATGATAATTGTCTTTATTCATGCTATAATTGTGTTATCCGGAAATCGTAATACATGTGTGAATAACAGACACCAACATGTCCCTAGTAAGCCTCTAGTTGACTAGCTTGTTGATCAACAGATAGTCATGGTTTCCTGACTATGGACATTGGATGTCATTGATAACGAGATCACATCATTAGGAGAATGATGTGATGGACAAGACCCAATCCTAAACATAGCATAAGATCGTATAGTTCGTTTGCTAGAGTTTTGCAATGTCAAGTATCTTTTCCTTAGACCATGAGATCGTGTAACTCCCGGATATCGTAGGAGTGCTTTGGGTATACCAAACGTCACAACGTAACTGGGTGACTATAAAGGTATACTACGGGTATCTCCGAAAGTGTCTGTTGGGTTGACACGGATCAAGACTGAGATTTGTCACTCCGTATAACGGAGAGGTATCACTAGGCCCACTCGGTAATGCATCATCATAATGAGCTCAAAGTCACCAAGTGTCTGGTCACGGGATCATGCATTACGGTACGAGTAAAGTGACTTGCCGGTAACGAGATTGAACGAGGTATGGGGATATCGACGATCGAATCTCGGGCAAGTAACATATCGATTGACAAAGGGAATTGCATACGGGGTTGCTTGAATCCTCGACATCGTGGTTCATCCGATGAGATCATCGTGGAGCATGTGGGAGCCAACATGGGTATCCAGATCCCGCTGTTGGTTATTGACCGGAGAATCATCTCGGTCATGTCTGCATGTCTCCCGAACCCGTAGGGTCTACACACTTAAGGTTCGGTGACGCTAGGGTTGTAGGGATATGTATATGCAGTAACCCGAATGTTGTTCGGAGTCCCGGATGAGATCCCGGATGTCACGAGGAGTTCCGAAATGGTCCGGAGGTAAAGAATTATATATAGGAAGTGCTATTTCGGCCATCGGGACAAGTTTAGGGGTTATCGGTATTGTACCGGGACCACCGGAAGGGTCCCGGGGGTCCACCGGGTGGGGCCACCTGCCCCGGGGGCCACATGGGCTATAGGGGGTGCGCCTTGGCCTACATGGGCCGAGGGAACCAGCCCCAAGAGGCCCATGCGCCTAGGGTTCACAAAAGGGAAGAGTCCCACTAGTGGAAGGCACCTCCTAGGTGCCTTGGGGGGGGGAGGGAAACCTCCCTAGGCCGCCGCCCCCTAGGAGATTGGATCTCCTAGGGCCGGCACCCCCCTTGGCCCTCCTATATATAGTGGGGGAAGGAGGGCTTTTCATCCACGCCTTTGGTTGCCTCCTTCTCCCTCTCCAACACCTCCTCCTCCTCCATAGCGCTTGGCGAAGCCCTGACGGAGTACTGCAGCTCCATCACCACCACGCCGTCGTGCTGCTGCTGGAGCCATCTTCCTCAACCTCTCCTTCCCTCTTGCTGGATCAAGAAGAAGGAGACGTTACGCTGACCGTACGTGTGTTGAACGCGGAGGTGCCGTCCGTTCGGTGCTAGGATCTCCGGTGATTTGGATCACGTCGTGTTCGACTACCTCATCCCCGTTCTTTGAACGCTTCCGCTCGCGATCTACAAAGGTATGTAGATGCATCCGATCACTCGTTGCTAGATGAACTCATAGATGGATCTTGGTGAAACCGTAGGAAAATTTTTGTTTTCCACAACGTTCCCCAACAGTGGCATCATGAGCTAGGTCTATGCGTAGTTCTTCTTGCGCGAGTAGAACACAATTTGTTGTGGGCATAGATGTTGTCAACTTTCTTGCCGTTACTAGTCTTATCTTGCTTCAACGGTATTGTGGGATGAAGCGGCCCGGACCAATCTTACACGTACGCTTACGTGAGACCGGTTCCACCGACTAACATGCACTAGTTGCATAAGGTGGCTGGCGGGTGTCTGTCTCTCCTACTTTAGTTGGAGCGGATTAGATGAAAAGGGTCCTTATGAAGGGTAAATAGAAGTTGACAAATCACGTTGTGGCTTTCACGTAGGTAAGAAAACGTTCTTGCTAGAACCCTATTGCAGCCACGTAAAACTTGCAACAACAATTAGAGGACGTCTAACTTGTTTTTGCAGCAAGTGCTTTGTGATATGATATGGCCAAAGTTGTGATGAATGATGAATGACATATATGTGATGTATGAGATGTTCATGCTATTGTAATAGGAATCACGACTTGCATGTCGATGAGTATGACAACCGGCGGGAGCCATAGGAGTTGTCTTTATTTTTGTATGACCTGCGTGTCATTGAGAAACGCCATATAAATTACTTTAATTTATTGCTAAACGCGTTAGCCATAGTAGTAGAAGTAATAGTTGACGAGCAACTTCATGGAGACACGATGATGGAGATCATGATGATGAAGATCATGGTGTCAAGCCGGTGACAAGATGATCATGGAGCCCCAAGATGGAGATCAAAGGAGCTATGTGATATTGGCCATATCATGTCACTATTATTATTTGATTGCATGTGATGTTTATCATGTTTAGCATCTTGTTTACTTAGAACGACGGTAGTAAATAAGATGATCCCTCATAATAATTTCAAGAAAGTGTTCCCCCTAACTGTGCACCATTGCGACAGTTCGTTGTTTCGAAGCACCACGTGATGATCGGGTGTGATAGATTCTAACGTTCACATACAACGGGTGTAAGACAGATTTACACATGCAAACACTTAGGTTGACTTGACGAGCCTAGCATGTGTATAGACATGGCCTCGGAACACGGAAGACCGAAAGGTCGAGCATGAGTCGTATAGAAGATACAATCAACATGAAGATGTTCACCGATGTTGACTAGTCCGTCTCACGTGATGATCGGACACGGCCTAGTTGACTCGGATCATGTTATACTTAGATGACTAGAAGAGGGATGTCTATCTAAGTGGGAGTTCATTGAATAATTTGATTAGATGAACTTAATTATCATGAACTTAGTCTAAAATCTTTACAATATGTCTTATAGATCAAATGGCCAACGTTGTCCTCAACTTCAACGCGTTCCTAGAGAAAACCAAGCTGAAAGACGATGGCAGCAACTATACGGACTGGGTCCGGAACCTGAGGATCATCCTCATAGCTGCCAAGAAAGATTATGTCCTACAAGCACCGCTAGGTGATCCACCCGTCCACAGAACCAAGACGTTATGAACGCTTGGCAGACACGTGCTGATGACTACTCCCTCGTTCAGTGCGGCATGCTTTACAGCTTAGAGCCGGGGCTCCAAAAGCGTTTTGAGAGACATGGAGCATATGAGATGTTCGAAGAGCTGAAAATGGTTTTTCAAGCTCATGCCCGAATCGAAAGATATGAGGTCTCCGACAAGTTCTTCAGCTGTAAGATGGAGGAAAATAGTTCTGTCAGTGAGCACATACTCACTATGTCTGGGTTACATAACCGCTTGACTCAGCTGGGAGTTAATCTCCCGTATGACGCGGTCATTGACAGAATCCTCCAGTCGCTTCCACCAAGCTACAAGAGCTTTGTGATGAACTTCAATATGCAGGGGATGCAAAAGACCATTCGTGAGGTATTTGCAATGCTGAAATCAGCAGAGGTAGAAGTCAAGAAGGAACATCAAGTGTTGATGGTAAATAAAACCACTAAGTTCAAGAAGGGCAAGGGTAAAAAGAACTCCAAGAAGGACGGCAAGGAAGTTGCCGCGCCTGGCAAGAAAGCTGCCGGGAAGAAGCCAAAGAATGGACCCAAGCCCGAGACTGAGTGCTTTTATTGCAAGGGAAGTGGTCACTGGAAGCGGAACTGCCCCAAATACTTAGCGGACAAGAAGGCCGACAAAACAAAAGGTATATGTGATATACATGTAATTGATGTGTACCTTACCAGTACTCGTAGTAGCTCCTGGGTATTTGATACCGGTGCAGTTGCTCACATTTGTAACTCAAAGCAGGAGCTGCGGAATAAGCGGAGACTGGCGAAGGATGAGGTGACGATGCGCGTCGGGAATGGTTCCAAGGTCGATGTGATCGCCGTCGGCACGCTGCCTCTACATTTACCTACGGGATTAGTTTTAAACCTCAATAATTGTTATTTAGTGCCAGCTTTGAGCATGAACATTGTATCGGGATCTCGTTTAATTCGAGATGGCTACTCATTTAAATCCGAGAATAATGGTTGTTCCATTTATATGAGAGATATGTTTTATGGTCATGCTCCTATGGTGAATGGTTTATTCTTAATGAATCTCGAGCGTAATGCTACACATATTCATAGTGTGAGTACCAAAAGATGTAAGGTTGATAATGATAGTCCCACATACTTGTGGCACTGCCGCCTTGGTCACATAGGTGTCAAACGCATGAAGAAGCTCCATGCAGATGGACTTTTAGAGTCTCTTGATTATGAATCATTTGACACGTGCGAACCATGCCTCATGGGTAAAATGACCAGGACTCCGTTCTCAGGAACAATGGAGCGAGCAACCAACTTATTGGAAATCATACATACTGATGTGTGCGGTCCAATGAGTGTTGAGGCTCGCGGTGGCTATCGTTATGTTCTCACCCTCACTGATGACTTGAGTAGATATGGGTATGTCTACTTAATGAAACACAAGTCTGAAACCTTTGAAAAGTTCAAGGAATTTCAGAGTGAAGTTGAGAATCAACGTGACAGGAAAATCAAGTTTCTACGATCAGATCGTGGAGGAGAATACTTGAGTCACGAATTTGGCACACACTTAAGAAAATGTGGATAGTTTCACAACTCACGCCGCCTGGAACACCTCAGCGTAATGGTGTGTCAGAACGTCGTAATCGCACTCTATTAGATATGGTGCGATCTATGATGTCTCTTACCGATTTACCGCTATCTTTTTGGGGCTATGCTTTAGAGACTGCCGCATTCACTTTAAATAGGGTTCCGTCGAAATCCGTTGAGACGACACCGTTTGAATTATGGTTTGGTAAGAAACCTAAGTTGTCATTTCTAAAAGTTTGGGGATGCGATGCTTATGTCAAGAAACTTCAACCTGAAAAGCTCGAACCCAAGTCGGAAAAATGCGTCTTCATAGGATACCCTAAAGAAACTGTTGGGTATACCTTCTACCTCAGATCCGAAGGCAAGATCTTTGTTGCCAAGAATGGATCCTTTCTAGAGAAGGAGTTTCTCTCGAAAGAAGTAAGTGGGAGGAAAGTAGAACTTGATGAAGTATTACCTCTTGAACCGAAAAATGGCGCAACTCAAGAAAATGTTCCTGAGGTGCCTGCACCGACTAGAGAGGAAGTTAATGATAATGATCAAGATACTTCTGATCAAGCTCCTACTGAAATTCGAAGGTCCACAAGGACACGTTCCGCACCAGAGTGGTACGGCAACCCTGTCTTGGAAATCATGTTGTTAAACAACGGTGAACCTTCGAACTATGAAGAAGCGATGGCGGGCCCGGATTCCGACAAATGGCTAGAAGCCATGAAATCCGAGATAGGATCCATGTATGAAAACGAAGTATGGACTTTGACTGACTTGCCCGTTGAACGGCGAGCCATAGAAAATAAATGGATCTTTAAGAAGAAGACAGACGCGGATGGTAATGTGACCATCTATAAAGCTCGGCTTGTCGCTAAGGGTTATCGACAAGTTCAAGGGGTTGACTACGATGAGACTTTCTCACCGGTAGCGAAGCTGAAGCCCGTCCGAATCATGTTAGCAATTGTCGCATTCTACGATTATGAGATATGGCAAATGGACGTCAAAACGGCATTCCTTAATGGTTTCCTTAAGGAAGAATTGTATATGATGCAGCCGGAAGGTTTTGTCGATCCTAAGAATGCTGACAAGGTGTGCCAGCTCCAACGCTCGATTTATGGGCTGGTGCAAGCATCTTGGAGTTAGAACATTCGCTTTGATGAGATGATCAAAGCGTTTGGGTTTACGCAGACTTATGGAGAAGCCTGCGTTTACAAGAAAGTGAGTGGGAGCTCTGTAGCATTTCTCATATTATATGTAGATGACATACTTTTGATGGGAAATGATATAGAACTCTTGGAAAGCATCAAGGCCTACTTGAATAAGAGTTTTTCAATGAAGGACCTTGGTGAAGCTGCTTATATATTAGGCATCAAGATCTATAGAGATAGATCAAGACGCCTCATAGGTCTTTCACAAAGCACATACCTTGATAAGATATTGAAGAAGTTCAATATGGATCAATCTAAGAAGGGGTTCTTGCCTGTGTTACAAGGTATGAAATTGAGCTCAGCTCAATGTCCGACCACGGCAGAAGATATAGAAGAGATGAGTGTCATCCCCTATGCCTCAGCCATAGGTTCTATTATGTATGCCATGCTGTGTACCAGACCTGATGTAAACCTTGCCGTAAGTTTGGTAGGAAGGTACCAAAGTAATCCCGGCAAGGAACACTGGACAGCGGTCAAGAATATCCTGAAGTACCTGAAAAGGACTAAGGAAATGTTTCTTGTTTATGGAGGTGACGAAGAGCTCGTCGTAAAGGGTTACGTCGACGCTAGCTTCGACACAGATCTGGATGACTCTAAGTCACAGACCGGATACGTGTATATTTTGAATGGTGGGGCAGTAAGCTGGTGCAGTTGCAAGCAGAGCGTCGCGGCGGGATCTACATGTGAAGCGGAGTACATGGCAGACTCGGAGGCAGCACATGAAGCAATATGGGTGAAGGAGTTCATCACCGACCTAGGAGTCATACCCAATGCGTCGGGGCCGATCAAGCTCTTCTGTGACAACACTGGAGCTATTGCACTTGCCAAGGAGCCCAGGTTTCACAAGAAGACAAGGCACATCAAGCGTTGTTTCAACTCCATTCGTGAAAATGTTCAAGATGGAGACATAGATATTTGTAAAGTACACACGGACCTGAATGTAGCAGATCCGTTGACTAAACCTCTCCCTAGAGCAAAACATGATCAACACCAGAATTCCATGGGTGTTCGATTCATCACAATGTAACTAGATTATTGACTCTAGTGCAAGTGGGAGACTGTTGGAAATATGCCCTAGAGGCAATAATAAAAGCATTATTATTATATTTCCTTGTTCATGATAATTGTCTTTATTCATGCTATAATTGTGTTATCCGGAAATCGTAATACATGTGTGAATAACAGACACCAACATGTCCCTAGTAAGCCTCTAGTTGACTAGCTCGTTGATCAACGGATAGTCATGGTTTCCTGACTATGGACATTTGATGTCATTGATAACGAGATCACATCATTAGGAGAATGATGTGATGGACAAGACCCAATCCTAAACATAGCATAAGATCGTATAGTTCGTTTGCCAGAGTTTTGCAATGTCAAGTATCTTTTCCTTAGACCATGAGATCGTGCAACTCCCGGATATCGTAGGAGTGCTTTGGGTATACCAAACATCACAACGTAACTGGGTGACTATAAAGGTATACTACGGGTATCTCCGAAAGTGTCTGTTGGGTTGACACGGATCAAGACTGGGATTTGTCACTCCGTATGACGGAGAGGTATCACTGGGCCCACTCGGTAATGCATCATCATAATGAGCTCAAAGTGACCAAGTGTCTGGTCACGGGATCATGCATTACGGTATGAGTAAAGTGACTTGCCGGTAAGGAGATTGAACGAGGTATGGGGATACCGACGATCGAATCTCGGGCAAGTAACATATCGATTGACAAAGGGAATTGCATACGGGGTTGCTTGAATCCTCGACATCGTGGTTCAGCCGATGAGATCATCGTGGAGCATGTGGGAGCCAACATGGGTATCAAGATCCCGCTGTTGGTTATTGACCGGAGAGTCATCTCGGTCATGTCTGCATGTCTCCCGAACCCGTAGGGTCTACACACTTAAGGTTCGGTGACGCTAGGGTTGTAGGGATATGTATATGCAGTAACCCGAATGTTGTTCGGAGTCCCGGATGAGATCCCGGACGTCACGAGGAGTTCCAGAATGGTCCGGAGGTAAAGAATTATATATAGGAAGTGCTATTTCGGCCATCGGGACAAGTTTCGGGGTTATCGGTATTGTACCGGGACCACCGGAAGGGTCCCGGGTGTCCACCGGGTGGGGCCACCTGCCCCGGGGGCCACATGGGCTGTAGGGGGTGCGCCTTGGCCTACATGGGCCGAGGGCACCAGCCCCAAGAGGCCCATGCGCCTAGGGTTCACAAAAGGGAAGAGTCCCACTAGTGGAAGGCACCTCCTAGGTGCCTTGGGGGGGGAGGGAAACCTCCCTTGGCCGCCGCCCCCCTAGGAGATTGGATCTCCTAGGGCCGGCGCCCCCCCCTTGGCCCTCCTATATATAGTGGGGGAAGGAGGGCTTTTCATCCACGCCTTTGGTTGCCTCCTTCTCCCTCTCCAACACCTCCTCCTCCTCCATAGCGCTTGGCGAAGCCCTGACGGAGTACTGCAGCTCCATCACCACCACGCCGTCGTGCTGCTGCTAGAGCCATCTTCCTCAACCTCTCCTTCCCTCTTGCTGGATCAAGAAGAAGGAGACGTTACGCTGACCGTATGTGTGTTGAACGCGGAGGTGCCGTCCGTTCGGTGCTAGGATCTCCGGTGATTTGGATCACATCGTGTTCGACTACCTCATCCCCATTCTTTGAACGCTTCCGCTCGCGATCTACAAAGGTATGTAGATGCATCCGATCACTCGTTGCTAGATGAACTCATAGATGGATCTTGGTGAAACCGTAGGAAAATTTTTGTTTTCTGCAACGTTCCCCAACACGTCATAGTGTGAAGACATTCACTCATATGTTGAGAGTTGGTTCCAGATTTGTACGAATCCAAAAATAAGTACAAGTGAGGAATCTAACTAGTTTGTGAAGCATAAGTGAATATACTAGGCATGTTATGAGATGCAGAACAGGATAGATCCAAATTCCTAGGGATAGAAACCACTTGTGGTTGAAAAGGATGAATCTTTCGGATCAAATGGACTGTAAAAAGAGGTTTTATTTACCGCACGAAGAACTGCTAGACAGAGTAGAAGATGAGGCCGAGCAGCTCGATCTTCCGTGCCCTAACTTGGCGACAGAGGACACCTACGGCGATGGTGGAGAAGACGATGTCCGCGGCTGGCGTGTGGACGGCGTCGTCAAGAGCTAGCGGTGGCGCTAGGGTTCGTGCGAGAAGGAGAAGTGGAAGAAGAGATAATGACTGGGGTGTGGTGTGTATTTATAAGGACAGGGACGGCACAACGTTATTATGCAGGTGCCCCTGTCGGTTCACATCTGAGGGACACGTGGCGAACATGCAACACATTGGAGGTTGTTCCATGTTCCCACGCACGTTTAGATTGTCGGGTGGTCGTTCCCGCTTCTTCGGGTTTCAGGCAAAAAGGATTGAGCATTTAAAATAGATTATTTGTTTATCTCTGTATCTTCTGCTGACAAGGACGCAGAGAAGACATTCGACGGTTTCAATAGAATGCATATGATTTGGATAGATATATTTGAGATGGGAGCATAGAGAGGTTAGGGTCCGATCACATTCACTTAGTTCAAAAGATTCAAACACGAAGACATAGCTATAAGTGAATGCTGTAGAGGACAGAACGCTAATATATGAAAATATCCGAATAAGATCAAATCGAAATAGTGAAGATAAACATGAAGACATGTTAATATTGAAGACAAACCAAATGCGAAGACTTAGCAAATGTAACGCCAACAGAAAAACACTCCAAACAAAAGTTTGGTGGTGACGTTACCCACCGTATAGGAAGTATTAGACCCAGACACGGCGCACAATTATCGTGGCGCTCCGAAGTCAAATTCCATGTTAATGTATTCACACTTAGATTGTAAGTATTCATTAATTGAAGATATACGTTACTTCGTGTGTTGCACATCTAAGTCATCAACATGCATAAGTGTTAGGATGTGTGCCTGATCACAGGACATTTGAGGATTCCAAGATATTTAGCTCAGACCGCAACTTGCAAAACCTGTTCTCATCCAAGGGCTTTGTGAAGATATCTGCCAGTTGCTCTTCAGTGTTGGCGTGAATGATATCAATATCTTTCTTCATGACATGATCTCTGAGAAAGTGATGACGAATTTCAATGTGCTTTGTCTTCGAGTGCTAAACTGGGCTGTTGGCAATCTTGATAGCGCTTTCATTGTCGCAGTAGAGTGGTACTTGCTTCAGATGGATACCATAGTCTTTGAGTGTTTACTTCATCCATAGAAGCTGAGCGTAGAAAGATCCAGCAACAATGTATTCAGATTCAGCAATGGAGACAGATACACAGTTCTGCTTCTTTGAAGACCAACAAAGAAGTGATCGTCCCAGAAAGTGACATGTGCCTGATGTAGACTTGCGATCCACCTTGTCACCAGCATAATCAGCATCCGAGAATCCAACTAGATAAACTCTGAGCCCTTTGGATACCATAATCCTAGTGTTGGGGTGTAAGCCAAATATCGAAGAATTCGCTTCACAGCTAAGTGATGTGATTCCTTTGGTGCCGCTTGGAATCGGGCACACATGCAAACACTAAGCATGATATCTGGCCTAGATGCACATAAATAAAGTAAAGAACCAATCATGGAGAGGTATACCTTTTGATCGAACTCTTTACCACTGGCATCAGGACCCAGATGACTTTTGGTTGGCATTGGCGTCATGTAACCTTTGCAGTCTTGCATTCCAAACTTCTTCAGGCAGTCTTTGAGGTATTTCTCTTGAGATATGAAGATGTCGTTGTTTTGCTGGCATATTGGAAGACCAAGGAAGAACTTCAGCTCACCCATCATGGACATTTGATATTTCTCTTGCATCGTGTGTCCAAACTCATCACTGTATTTTTGATTAGTGCAGCTGAAGATAATTTCATCCACATATATTTGACACACAAACAGTTCACCATCATATGTCTTTGTGAAGAGTGTGGGATCCAGGGAACCAGGTTTGAAACCTTTTCTCTTCAGGAAGTCTTTGAGTGTGTCATACCAAGCACGAGGGGCTTTTTTGAGGCCATACAGTGCCTTGTTGAGTTTGTAAACCATGTCAGGATGTTTTGGATCTTCAAAGCCAGGTGGTTGTGCAACATACACTTCTTCTTCAATCTTGCCATTGAGAAAGACACTCTTCACATCCATTTGATACAGAAGGATGTTATGATGATTTGCATAGGCTAGCAGTATGTGAATGGCTTTAAGCCTAGCCACGGGAGCAAATGTTTCATCGAAGTCAATCCCTTCAACTTGAGTGTATCCTTGAGCAACGAGACGAGCCTTGTTTCTAACAACTTGACCATGCTCATCTTGCTTGTTGCGATATATCCATTTAGTGCCTATGATATTGTGTTTATGAGGATCAGGACGCTTGACCAATTCCCACACATTGTTCAACTTGAACTTTTGAAGCTCTTCTTGCATATCTTGAATCCACTCAGGTTCCATGAAGGCTTCAGCAACTTTCTTGGGTTCAGATATTGAGACAAATGCAAAGTGCCCATAGAAATTTGCTAGCTGTGTTACTCTTGAACGAGTAAGTGGACCAGGTGCATTGATGCTATCAATTATCTTCTCAATCTGTACTTCATTTGCAACACGAGGATGAACTGGACGAAGATTTTGCCCTTCCTGATCATTGTCATCATTAGGAGGATTGTCTTCAGGTTGATTAGGTGCAGAAATGATAAGTTCCTCTTCAGCCTGAGCTTCAGACGGTATGATTTCTCCAGTTCCCATAAGCTTGATGGATTCACTAGGTGGAATTTCATCTAGCACATTTGGCAGGTGCTCTCTTTGCGAGCCGTTAGTCTCATGGAACCGCACATCCACAGTTTCAACCACTTTATAGTGAAAGAGGTTGAAGACTCTGTAGGAGTGCGAATCCTTTCCTTAACCAAGCATAAAACCTTCATGTGCTTTCGGTGCAAATTTTGAAGTGTGATGTGGATCCTTGATCCAGCACCTAGCACCAAATACTCTGAAGTAACTGACATTTGGCTTCTTACCAGTAAGGAGTTCATAGGATGTCTTCTTCAGAAGCTTGTGAAGATAAACATGGTTGATGACATGGCATGCAATATCAATAGCTTCAGGCCAGAACTTTCTTGGAGTCTTGTATTCATCAAGCATCGTCCTAGCCATCTCAATGAGTGTTCTGTTCTTGCGTTCCACGATGCCATTCTGCTGCGGCGTGTATGGAGCTGAGAACTCATGAGTGATACCCAAGGTATCAAGATAAGTGTCGAGGCCGGTGTTCTTGAATTCTATGCCATTGTCACTTCTCATGTGCTTGATCTTGATGCCATAGTTGTTCATGGCATGGTTGGCGAAGCGTCTGAAGACATCCTGCACTTCAGTCTTGTAGAGGATTATGTGCACCCATGTATATCTTGAATAATCATCAACAATGACAAGTCCATAGAGATAAGCAGTAGTAGTGAGAGTAGAGTAGTGAGTAGGACCGAATAGGTCCATGTGTAGTAGTTGGGTTGAGTTGTTGTCATGATTGTCTTCGAGGGATGCTTGGCCCTCGTCATCTTTCCAGCTTCGCAGGCACCGCATAAGTGATCCTTCTTGAACTTGATGCCCTCGATGCCTATGACATGCTTCATCTTTGTGAGAGTATGCAAGTTCCTCATGCCAGCATGCACTAGCCTCCGATGCTAGAGCCATCACTCTGAAGCTTTTGCAAGAAGACATACGGCAAGATGTGGTCCTGCTGAGAAATCTACCATGTACAAATCATCTTCCTGATACCCTTCAAAGACTAGAGACTTGTCAGATTCCATTAGAATAAGGCAACGATATTTTCCAAATATCACAATCATGTTCAAATCGTAAAGCATTGAGACAGACATTAAGTTGAAACCAAGCGATTCAACAAGCATCACTTTATCCATGTGCTGATCCTTTGAGATTGCAACTCTACCTAGACCCAATACCTTGCTTTTACCAGTGTCAGCAAATGTGATGCGACTCTTGTCAGATGGACATAAGGTTGAGTCCATGAGAAGACTTTGATCACCAGTCATTTGATTAGTGCATCCACTATCAATAATCCATTCTGAAGCAGCTGGTGTCATACCCTACAGAACAGTTAGAGGGATAGGCTTCACGAAGAGTATTGTGAAGCATAAACATTTGACAAGCAAGTGGACGATGAAAGCTCAGATCGAGGTTAGAACTGATAGGATGCACGCCAAGCGACTCAGAAACGAAATACATAATAAGATCATTTGGGCATTTTATCTTGTGCCCCACAAGATGTTTTAGGTCCCCAGCAATAGCATCTGACGCATTTGATTTCAGACTGGAGACCTTTCCCTGCAAAAGAGAGTTAAGTCTTCTTAACCACCCACATCTTCAGGGGTGGCTTCGAAGCAATGAGTCTAAGTGCAGCATCTGAGAACTTCGACTTTGGAGCCCTAGCAGATAGCCTTGTAGGAGACGAATAGTACTCATATGAATAAGCAGAGTAGTTCTTGGTCTTATGAACATGGCGGTTTGATGAAACACGCTCATATTCATAGGCCTGAGTATGGTTTCCCTGCAAAACATTTGTGTTAGGGCGACTCTGGTGAGTCCTCTGTCTGTATGAAGCCTTTGGACCATGTGAAGCCTTTGGTCTGGGGTTTGTCTTCTTCCCAGGTTGTGTCATGATGACATTCACCTGAAGATTTTCAAGACAACTCTTGGGCACCCAGATCCTCTTCAAGGGTGGTCCATTCCTTCAGTTAGTACTAATATACCTGGCAAACACTTCACCATTCTGATTCTTAAACATTGTATAGTTTGCATCAAAGGATTCATCAATGATAATAGGGTTAGCACAAGTGAAGCCAGATAGGGTGGATGGATCCACTGAAGGTTCCTTTGTAGCAACCCAAGTGGTTTTGGGGTACTGCTCAGGCTTCCAGTAAGAACCATCAACATTCATTTTCCTCTTGAACCCAACGCCCTCTTTCCTAGGGTTTCGGTTCAGAATCTTCTTTTTGAGGACAACACATAGTGTTTGATGCCCTTTGAGACTTTTGTACATCCCTGTTTCAAGTAATGTCTTCAACCTAGCATTTTCATCAACAATAGCAGTGGCATCCTTAGCAGAGGGGTTAGTTTCCACATCAACAGTTGAAGATATTGCAACAGTAGCAACAGTAGAACATTCAGCAACAGAAGTAACGTTATCACGCTCAAGGCATTTTAGACATGGTGGTTCAAATCCTTCCTGAGCGGGACTGATCTGTTGAGCACGAAGTGACTCGTTTTCCTTTTGAAGATCTTCATGAACTGCTCTCAATTTCTCAAGTTCTTGCTTCCTTTGAAGATAATCATAGGAAAGCTTTTCATGAGTTGTTGAGAGCGTTTCATGACGACTTTCAAGTTCCTCATACTTAACATGAAGATTTTTTATGTCTTCAATTAAGGACTGAGATCGAGTCATTTCCGCGTCCAACAGGTCATTGCTTTTGTCTAACAGTTTTTGAATATGTTCCATAGCTTTCTGTTGTTCAGTTGCAATTTTAGCAAGTGTTTTGTAGCTGGGTTTGGAATCACAATCAGAGTCATCTTCACTGGATGTTTGATAGTGAGCATTGCGTGAGTTTACCTTGGCACCACGTCCCATGAAGCAATAGGTGGGAGCAGAGTCGTCCTTGTCATTAGCATCAGCGTAGGTGATGAAGCCATTGTCTTCAGTGTTGAAGATGGACTTGGCAACGTAGGCTGTAGCTAGACTTGCAATGCCAGAGTCGGACTCCTCCTCGGACTCCACTTCCGCCTCCTTAGAAGCAGACTCCTCATCTGAATCCATTTCCTTGCCAACAAACGCACGAGCCTTGCCAGATGAGCTCTTCTTGTGAGATGAAGACTTGGAGGAAGACTTGGAAGAAGACTTTCAGTGTTTCTTCTTCTTGTTGTTGTCATCAGAATCATATTCCTTGCTCTTCTTCTTCTTCTTCTTCTTCTTCTTCTTCTTGTTCTCATTGTCCCACTGCGGACACTCAGAGATGTAGTGACCAAGTTTCTTGCACTTGTGACATGTTATCTTCTTGTAATCATGAGTAGAAGCTTCATCATTTCTTGAGCTGGATCGCGAAGACTTTCTGAAGCCTTTCTTCTTGGTGAATTTATGGAACTTCTTCACAAGCATAGCAAGCTCCTTTCCAATGTCTTCAGGATCATCAGAACTGCAGTCAGATTCTTCTTCAGATGAGGAAACAACTTTTGCCTTCAAAGTGCGAGTTCGGCCATAATTGGGACCGTATATATCTCTTTTCTCAGAATGCTGAAACTCATGTGTGTTGAGCCTCTCAAGTATGTCAGACGGATCGAGTGTCTTGAAATCAGGGCGTTCTTGAATCATCAGGGCTAGGGTGTCAAACGAGCTGTCAAGAGATCTCAGTAGTGTCTTGAGGATTTCATGCTTAGTGATCTCAGTAGCGTCGAGAGCTTGAAGCTCATTTGTGATGTCAGTGAGGCGATCAAATATGAGCTGAACATTCTCATTGTCGTTTCTCTTGAAGCGGTTGAAGAGGTTGCGAAGGACACTGATCCTTTGATCTCTCTGGGTTGAGACGCCTTCGTTGACCTTGGAGAGCCAGTCCCAGACTAGCTTCGACATTTCTAGAGCACTCACATGGCCATACCGTCCTTTGGTCAGATGACCACAGATGATGTTCTTGGCAGTAGAATCCAGTTGAACGAATGTCTTGACATCAGCAGGGGTGACACCTTCACCAGTTTTGTGAACGCCATTCTTGATGACATACCAGAGGTCGACATCAATGGCTTCAAGATGCATGCGCATCTTATTCTTCTAGTAGGGATATTCAGTTCCATCGAAGACAGGGCACGCAGCGGAGACTATGATTATCCCTGCAGTCGACATAGCTAAAACTCCAGGTGGTTAAACCGAATCACACAGAACAAGGGAGTACCTTGCTTTGATACCAATTAAAAGTGCTAGTGATCGACTAGAGGGGGGTGAATAGGAGATTTTTATGAAAGTCTTCAAAACATGGAAGTTTCGAAGACAAACAATAGAAATGAACCTATTAACATGCAGCGGAAGGTAGACTACACTAGGCAAGCCATAGTCAAGTATTCAAAGAAGTGAAAGCACGAAGACTATTAGCAGCTAGGCAGTATGAATCAGGATGGAAGGTAGTATGAAGCCAATCAGAACAAACAGTCACACAGTGAAGACAAACAAAAAATGCAATCAGGCAATGACTTCACAAGGACCAATTGTAAATAAAGAGAAGGAAGGGATAGAACCAATTGCTTGGTGAAGACAAGGATTTGTTGGACCAGTTCTAGTTGCTGTGACAACTGTACTTTTGGTTAGGGAGGCTGAGATTCAACTCAGAAGACCGCGTCTTCACCTTATTCCCCTTGAGCTAAGGACACACAGTCCTCGCCCAATCACTCAGGTAAGTCTTCAAGGTAGACTTCTAAACCTTCACAGACTTTGTTCACCAGCGATCCACAATAACTCTTGGATGCTCAGAACGCGACGCCTAACCGGCTGGAGGATTCACAGTCCTCAAGTGTAACAAGTCTTCAGATCACACAGACAGAAAGACTTCAGTGATGTCTAACACTCTTTGGCTCTGGGTGTTTAGGGCTTTGTCCTCGCAAGGATTTCTCTCTCAAAGGCTTCGAGGTGGGTTGCTCTCAAACGACAAAAGCCGTGCACTTACTCTAAGCAGCCACCAATTTATGGTGTAGGGGGTGGGCTATTTATAACCACTAGGCAACCCGACTTGATTTGTCCGAAATGACCCTGGGTCACTAAGGAACTAACACGTGTTCCAACGGTCAGATTTTAAACACACGCGGCAGCTTGACTTGGGCTACAAGTAAAGTTGACTTATCCAACTCTGGATAAGATTTGCACTCATTGTCTTCACTCGAAGACTTAGGATGTGGTTGAGCATCACTTTAGTCACTCTGACTTTGTTCACTTGGACCCCACTTAACAGTACGGTGGTTCCTATGACTCAACAAAGAAGAAAATGAAACTACGAAACAACTATGTCTTCGTGCTCCAAAGTCTTCATGCGATGTCTTCTCATGTCATAGTCTTCAATGTGAATATCTTCACATACCACCATTGTCTTCAATGTCTTTACACATTTTTAGGGGTCATCTCCGGTAGGTAAACCGAATCTATGAGGGACTACTACCTGTGTTATCCCAACTCTCACAAACACATTAGTCCCTCAACCAGGTTTGTCGTCAATACTCCAAATCCAACTAGGGGTGGCACTAGATGCACTTACAATAGCATTCCTTTCCCGCGCAAGGTTATTTCGAGAATGCAGGAGGCTGTTCACATCCTCAACAAACTTCTAATAAGTCTCCTGCAACTTCCTTTTCTGTTCTGTAAGATTATGAACAGTATATGAATGTTCTAGGCATGCAAGCCTATTAATTAGCATACTGGCTATCCTCATTCATCAGCCATAGTTTGTGAAGAGCATTCTATAGATCCTTTGGCCACTCCTCATCTATCCACTGTACTATTCCACAATTACCAACTCCTCGTGATTCAAAGTCCAGTTAAAGATTTAGTCTAAAGTAAAGTTAAAAGATTCAGTAAAAAGTTTAGAGAGAGATCTAGTTATAAGTTCAGTTAGAGATCCAGTTAAAAAGTTCAGATTTGAGATTCAGTTAAAAGTTAAGATAGAGATTTAGTTAAAAGTTCAGTTACACATTCAGTTAAAAATTAAGTTAAAGATTCAGTTAAAAAGTTCATATTTGAGATTCAGTTAAAACTTTAGTTATCGATTTAGTTAAAAGCTTCAGTTAAAATTGAATTTTACACTAAATACTTGACTGAACTTTTCCTTACACCTGATAATCAAATCATCAAATTTACTCACCAAACTAAACATCAAAATGGGTACATAATCACATTTTAAACATGCTCATCTTATCAAACTAAAAATTACAGAGCTATATAATCAAGAAAAAAGTCCATTTTACTACCCTGAATAAAGTGGGTGGTTCACTTTATCCCTGATCTATTTTTGTGCTTCTTTTACCCCCAAACAAACCCAAACCGAACAAAACACCCTCCTGGCTGGTTTTTCTCCACCCGCTGCTGATGTGGCACTAGTCAACGACGGTTCTGACCTGGGTGGGGCCCCCTTGTCTAGTTTCTCTCTCTCTCTCTCTCTCTCTCTCTCTCCAGGTCGGATCCTCCGCCGCCCGAAGGAGCTCGCCCCGGGTCGATCTGGGCCCGAGCCACCCGCGCCCCACCTCCCTCACCGCGTCGCCCAGGAGCCGCCGCCCTCTCCACGCCATCGCGCCGGTGTCCTGCCAGAGGAGCCCCGTCCCGCGCCGCCGCAAATCGCCCCGCCCCCACGCCGCCGACGCCTCGCCGACCCCGCCATCCCGCCGCCGCACGAGCCCACCCCGAGTACCCACCGCCAGTGGTTGCCACCACCGCCTCGACCCCGCGCGCCACCGTCTCCTGCCGACCCCGCCTGGCCCTGCTCCGCTCGCCGGCACGCCACCGCCTCCTGCCGACCCCGCCGGCCACGCGAGCCCGCCCCAGGTACCAACCGACTGCCTCCTGCTGACCCCGCCTGGCCCTGCTCTGCTCGTCGGCGGGTGCAGCGGCAGCTCTATCCCAGCACCACCTGACAAGGGGGCTCCACCCAGATCAAAACCGTCGTTGACTAGTGCCACATCAGCAGTGGATGGAGAAAAACTAGCCAGGGGGTGTCTTGTCTGGTTTGGGTTTGTTTAGGGGGTAAAAGAAGCAGAAAAATAGATCAGGGGGTAAAGTGCCACTTTATTCAGGGTAGTAAAATGGATTTTTTTCTATAATCAAACTACAAATTATAGTTGACATGAACGGGAACATGAACTTTGCACAGTGAACCCTATAACATTTTTTCTATTTTGCACGAAAGAGTGCACAAGGAACCCTCAAACTGATAAGTTCCAAATATTTGCTAACTTACAGTTAGGGCACAAGCAATGAACCTCCTTCCAGTGCTAATCCCTTCGAATGCAACAAACCTCTCCACCGGCTTCCCATGCTCAAACATCACCATCACCTCGTTGTCAACACCACAATAGTTTGGGTAATCGATTGTAGCTGGGATCTGGACCAACCGAAGAAACGAGTTCAAATCGATCTGGAGTCGCGGAAACCCTAAATCCCCAAGTACCCAAATCAAAACCCTCGCTAGCAGTACTGACCTTGATAGTGGAGTCGCAGGAGGAGATGTATTGGGCGGCGGAGTCCTTGTTGTTGTCGTCGTTCCAGGACACCATGGCGGCGCGCGGCGAGCAGCCTTGTCAGTGATGGTCACGAGAGTAGAGTAGAGAGCACGTGAGCGCGCGAGAGAAGAGAGAGTGGTTGCATCTGTCTGGCCGACTGGGTCGACCGGTTCGTTTTGACCAGCTTCATTTCAAACAATGTCGTTCGCCTAGCCCTTATATCACGTCAGTGTTTTCGGGCCTCACCTATCGGAAACGCGCTCAAACGCGGCAACACAAGCGACCAGTTCTATTTGCAAAAAGTTTACCAGAAATCTGGTGCCTTTTACAAAAAATTAGGAACTTTTCTGGAAACCTAACCACAAATTTAGCGGTTTTCTGCTTTTAACTCTCAAATGGGACATAGGGCATAATGCTGATGCTTTTAACTCTCAAATGGTCACTGCCGCTTCATCGGTAAAAATGTTAGTGCCGAATTTGAGAAATCATGTGCATGCGGTTGTAGCCGTTTGCGCGTGCATCGCTAATCTTGCATCTCCATGTCGGACTCCATGTCTTTGTACTTTGTGCGGCATTTTATGCATGCAACTCTTGTGAACAGTGTGTCCTGATGGACTGATGCTTTGCACGTACTATTAAACATCACCATGATTTTCCAAAAATTAAAACAAAACAGCACCATGGACCGACCTTATCCTCCCCCACTAACTGTAAGCGATCATGGGGCGGCAAAGGTGAAGTACGTAAATCCAGAATCCCGTGGTTAGCATTGGAAGTGGCCGGACATGTCACATATATGGCCTGCCATAGGCTCTACCCCTATTCAATTATTCCCTTGACTACTGTTGATCACTTGATCTTGCTGGAGTCAACTTTTTGCGCCTGCTGAAAGTGGTAGGCAGTGCAATGCCAGGCCTGCATGGATCAACTTATGAATGTCAACCTCTTAGACGACAAGCAGGCGCGTCTATTATTTCATCCATGATTCCTTCCAGAACGTGCCATGCATGGTCCCTGAAGCTTGCAGTGTCTCGAATAGTGTGATGTATTCCCGTAGATAAGCGACGTTTTCCTGCCCCTTGCACGTCTCTTGGTTCTAGCTAGTGATGGGCCTTGGTCTCACAGTGCTGTCAAAGGTAACGGGGGTTCTTGTCACTTTTTCACTCAGTTGTGTTACTGCCTGCTGTTTGGATTAATTGCAGGGCTTTATTGTATATCTCGTTGATCGGTCATGATCTATTGATCTCACGAAGATCAAGTACTCATTGACGACCCGCGGAGGAACGCACGTGCATGGCATATCTACACGTAAATGCATGTGTGGCAACTCTAGGGAAAAATGACCGGACCCGCAACACGGTGCAACAAGGCAGAATAAAACGGCCCCTCCTAATTCCTATATATTGTTTTCTTGAAGTGATCATCTATTGTTCAAAGAGCGCGGGAAGAATTGACGTCTGCCAAAGGGCCTGAGCCGCGCGCGCGCCTGTGGTGCATACACGACGTGGAGGACGTAGTCAGAAACATGGGCGAGCCTCAAGGGTGTGGAGGACGTGGCCCAACAATCTCTGAAGCACGACTCGTGCATGCAGCATGCACGGTGAAATTGCTTAGCACGTACGTACGTGCTACGATTACCGCGGGGAGCACTAGCCACCACTCCTCCCACGCGCACCGTAACTCTCTGCAAGCAAGAGTGATGGGCCACATCGGCTAGTGGCGACCTGACCTGACCTGCCCTGCCCTGCCCTGTGTATAAATAGGAGACTGGAGCCATAGCTAGCACCTTCACCGGCAGCGCGCGTTCTTGCTCGGGTCTCGTCTCGGAAGAAAGATTCCAGCACCGAGAGCTCGAGGTCGACTACTCGCCTTTTGGAAAGGCTACTCGGGTTCTTGTGAGGTGACGGTGTGTGGCTATCAGCATCCCGGCCTACGACCTCATCTCTTCTCGATCGAGGCCCTGCATGATTACGCTCTTTTGCGCATGATCTTGTGATGGGTATAGCGAATCGCCTCACCTTCCCTCTGTCTTTTTGCAGGACCTTGCATCTCCAGTAGACCGGGCGCGTCCACTGCTCCCAGGACCAGAGCATCGCACTTGGCAAAGCAGAGGTAGGCGGAGCTCGGGCCGGCCGATGGCCACCACAGTGCCACAATTAAGCACTATCTGTCTATTCGCCCCCTATTTATTTGCGCATTCTACTTCTGTTCTACCTGCGGCTTAACTTCGAAGAACACACCCATTGCAGGAGAAGATGGGGAGTACTCGCGACGGAGATGCATCAGCCATTGCTCTGCTGCTGCTGTGCGCTTGCTTTCTCACCTCCCTTGCATGTGACAGCAGTACGTTAATTCTTCTTCCTAGCACATTTGCGGTTCGGATTTCACTGTGTTTTTGATGTATGATATGCCCAACCATCCTTGATGCGTAGCAGATGGTGCCAAGTTTGGGTACACCGGTCCTCTCGGCCCCGATCACTGGGGGGGATTGGACCCCAACTTCACGCAGTGCGCCATGGGGACGTACCAGTCTCCGGTTGATATCAAGACCAGAGACGTGGTTTACAACCCGATGTTGGGGCCTCTTCACAGGGAGTACACCGCCGCGAATGCTACCCTCGTAGACAACATCTTCAACATCGCGGTAATTTTGCTCTCAACCAAACGCCGCTTACCTGCCTTCTGCGTTCAGCAGTTTGCGTTTCATCCTCTCGCTGCGTTTCACTGTGTTCTTGTCCTGTGTGATCGGTCGATGCAGCTGCGGTGCGAGGATGCTGCTGGGACGGTGCAGATCGACGGGGTGAAGTACAAGCTGGACAACATCCATTGGCACTCTCCTTCAGAGCACACCATCAACGGCGAGAGGTTTGCGGTGGAGCAGCACATGGTTCACTTCAGTGACGACGGCAACATATCCGTCGTGTCGATCCTGTACCGGCTCGGCAGGCCAGACCCTTTCCTCATGCAGGTGAGTTTTGATCCTCAAAAAGTTTGTATGCCTTGACTGCGGATTCGTTTCTAGATTTGACCGTTTGGTCCGTTGATGGATGGCAGCTGCAGGATAAGCTATCGGAGCTCTACGTGGAGGCCTGCAGGGCCGAGAAAGGCGCTCCCATCCCCGCCGGAGTCGTCAACATGTGGCCGCTGCGGCGTTACGCCAACATGTACTACCGGTACGTCGGGTCGCTGACCACGCCGCCGTGCACCGAGAACGTCATCTGGAACATCCACGGCAGGGTACGTCGTCGTAACCGGCCTCCAAACCAGTTAACTTTTTTACTTTCGAAAAGGAGGATTACCGCTGAATCGCAGCTTGTGCTCTGAATTCGTTTGATGTTTGAACCTGGGAGAAACCTGGTGCAGGTGAGGGAGATGACGTTGGGGCAGGCTGCCGCCCTGATCGCGCCCCTGGAGGAGGGCTACCGGCGCAACAACAGGCCGACGCAGCCGCTCAACGGCCGCACCGTGCAGTTCTACCGCAGGTTCTGGAAGAAGAAGGGGAACGGGAAGCCGTAAGCCCGGTCGATGCGCCCCGATCGATGTTTGGAGATGATGATGATGTTGCAGTGTCTCTCGTCTTTGCTCTCGGTTCGGGAGAAAGTTATAGTAGTCGTTTATCTCTGCAAGTCGTGTTAGCATATAGGTTTGCTTTTATAGGTTTGCTTTATCGGTCTTGCTCTGAATTTGGTTAAGTAAGTGTTAGGTCTTTGGTATCTGTAAATGGGCCAGGAGGGTTGATGTGATCGATCCTTCTTTTGTCTACAAAAAGTTAAGCTAATCAACAAAGTTTCACTTTACGATCTGGTGATGGTCATGAAAACTGTGCGTCTTGCTCTGACCTCGCGGAGGCGGTGAGGAACTGACGTTGAAAGAGCATCTGGCCAGTTGAGACTCGTAACGAGAAATTCCCCCGAAAAATACCGTAATGACGTCTTGGATGAAACCCTTGACGATGCGCTCTTCCACGCGGGGCGTACGGCGTACCTATGCGCTCTGCGCCATATTGCGGTTCTATGTAAAAAAATCCTTATAGGAAACTTACGTAGCCTCATTTGGTTGGAAGAGAAAAAAAAACCCAGGCCCACCCTCTGAAATTGGGAGTTTTAGGAAGGACAGAAACATAACATTACGTAGCACGTTATGCAGGTGTACGGTGCACTGAGTTAGGGCGATCGACATAGGGAGACCACCGGCTGAGAGCCGCCCTCTGCTACCTTGATAGCCCCGCTAGTCATTGGTGCTGGTTATGTTTCAGCGTTGCGTCGCCCATGTTGCCTATGGCATATATCCCTTTCCTTTTCGTAGAACTTGACTTTGTGAATTCGTAAGGGCCTTGGTTTAAGACCGGGCAAGCGCCTCCGCTTTAAAAAAAAAACGTTATGCAGGCGTAGCATTTTTGGCCGCAAGACCATGCCGTGGGGATAAGAGCATCTCATAACATAGCATCTCAAACCAGAGTGCAGACTTTTGAAGACCGGAGCTCGGTATTAACAAAACAAAAAAGCATAATTAAATGTTTTAATTTTTTTAATAAAAACATACATGTGTCCCACACGAACCCGTGGAATTTTGTTTAAAAATGTTACAATTTGTAGGGTGTAAAAATCAAATTTCCAGCCCAACAACAAAAGTAAAGGGCACATTTTGAAAATACTTATTTGCCTTTGTTCTGTACGTGGCGTGTAAAAGTATAATGTTGTGAATTTTGCACGTGCATAATATACATGTGTATGTGTGTTCACAAAAGAATTTAAAAAATCACGTTGTGGAAAATTTGAAAACGAGCTCCTTTGGCATTTTTCGCCCGCCCTTATACATTAAGTATTTATGTTTTAGGATTTAAATAAAAATTGTTTCCTAGCCAAACCCCTAAAACTTAACTCCTTAATAAAAGGTCTTCGTCAATTTATCTAAGTTTTTGTTTACATACTTCATATTAAATCCATACATGATGATAAATGTTGACAAGACAAATTATTCAAATTTAAACACACGAAAGGTTCCAAATGAAGTAATGAGCATGAAAGCATCTCCAATAGATGATGTAAAATATACTGGGCCACTTTTTACATCACCAGTGCAAAAACACTGCTCCAATATATGATATAGATGCAGATATTTTTACTCGAGGGATAGGGTGTGATGTAAAATAAGCCACCAACTGATGCCAATTTGCATCACTTGATGCTGTCGAGCAAATTTTATATCACCGGGGGACCACACTGCTGGAGCAAAATTTGTATCACCAAGTGCTATTTTTACATCACCAAGTCCTCCAACAGATGATGTCAAATAGGGCACCCACAAGAAGACATGTATTTTGCAACACCTATTTTACATCATATGTTGGACTTGTAGGTTTTTTATGATATATAAAAAACTTTTTGGTGATACAAATTTTACTCGAAGCACAATTTGATATTGTATTTTACATCATCTATTGGAGATGCTCTCATAGAAACACAACAATCAAGTGCTATGGAGTAACCATTGATGCTCAGCAAGATCATCTTGGAGCTGGGTATGAACTTCTTGGTTTACGATGCATCGATGCGCTGCGAGGAATCTCTATATCCTATTTGCGTCGTGTTCTGCCCTCAAGTACTCCGCCCCATATATTTGCCAGTGTAGCTTATTAGTTCTAATTGTGAGCTTTTAAACATATCAATGGTGGAGATATTCCCTCATGAACATATGTCGATAATTATAAAACACTAATTAAACGTTCACCCACATAGATCATTAATTGAGGGCAAATACGTTCCGACACAATAATAGTTTTTTAATGATTTTTTGCTTAAAATGCTATTGCTAATTTTGCCGGGGAATGATGAAACTTGTTTTGTTCACCTAATAAATTATGATTGCAAAATCACAAAACATTTCAATAGAACGAAAAAAGGTGCAAGCTGAATCACCAGTGTATTTATTCCAATACAGAGCATTTCGCATGAAATAAATTGTATAATTTGTATCAAGTCGCCGACAAGTTATATCCGTCTGTTTGTTTTACATGTGATGCATCCATGACATACATTTTTGTAAGGAATTTATGTTGAATTTTTAATCAACTAAGAATATGAGATTGTGCTCACATTTTGGTATTTGTCTTTGCATGTTAGAGATTGGTATGCTCATAAAAATAGAAATGCTTCTCTTCGACCAAAATGATGCTATCATCAAGATGTCATGTTTTATCAGTTACAAAGCTTCCTTTTATTATGAACTGAAGAATGGCACAACTCATTGCAAATGAACTTATTGCCAATGAAATCATATGTGGTGGAAAATGTTGAAACTATTGTTTTGGTTAATCTCTCTTGATGAATTATAGTGTAGTTGATTATAGTTCAACTAACATGTTGTTTTCCTCACATCTTCATGGAAAGTCCCACGTTGACATTTTGCATGCATGTATATTCTCTCTACCATTCCTCCCCTTTCCCTTAAGAGTGAGATCGTTGTCCCGTGGGTTCGATTGTCATGGGTAGCTGGTTCTTCCTATGTTTAATCTCACTTGATGAATTGCAGTGTAGTTAATTCTAGTTCAGCTAACATACTGTTTTCTCTACATCTTCATGGAAAGTCACATGTTGACATTTTGCATGTATGATTCTCTCTACCATTCTTTCCCTTCCCCTTAAGTGGTGTGGTCGCTGTCTTGTGGGGTCGATTGTCGTGGGTAGTTGGTTTCTTCCTGATACGTCTCTGTTGTATCTACTTTTCCAAACTGTTTTGCCCTTGTTTTGGACTCTAACTTGCATGATTTGAATGGAACTAACCCGGACTGACGCTGTTTTCAGCAGAATTGTCATGTTGTTATTTTTGTGCAGAATAAAAAGTTCTCAGAATGACCTGAAACTTCAATGAGATAACTTTTGGAATTAATAAAAATATTGGCGAAAGAATCAAGTGAAGGGGGCCCACACCCTGGTCACAATTGTGGGGGGCACCCTCCGACCTTGTGGGCCCCCTGGACCTCCACCGACCTCAACTCCAACTCCATATATTCACTTTTGGGGAGAAAAAAATCAAAGAGAAGGATTCATCGCGTTTTACGATACGGAGCCGCCGCCAAGCCCTGTTCTTCCTCGGGAGGGCAGATCTGGAGTCCGCTCGGGGTTCCGGAGAGGGGAATCCGTCTCCATCATCATCATCAACCATCCTCCATCACCAATTCATGATGCTCACCGCTGTGCGTGAGTAATCCCATCGTAGGCTTGCTGGACGGTGATGGGTTGGATGAGATTTACCATTTAATCGAGTTAGTTTTGTTAGGGTTTGATCCCTAGTATCCACTATGTTCTAAGATTGATGTTGTTATGGTTTTGCTATGCTTAATGCTTGTCTCTAGGGCCCGACTGCCATGATTTCAGATCTGAACCTATTATGTTTTCATGAATATATTTGTGTTCTTGATCCGATATTGCAAGTTATAGTCACCTACTGCGTGTTATGATCCGGAAACCCGGAGTGACAATAGTCATGATCACTCCTGGTGATGACCGTAGTTTGAGGAGTTCATGTATTCACTAAGTGCTAATGCTTTGGTCCGGTGCTCTATTAAAAGGAGGCCTTAATATCCCTTAGTTTCCATTAGGATCCCGCTGCCACGGGAGGGTAGGACAAAAGATGTCATGCAAGTTCTTTTCCATAAGCACGTATGACTATATTCGGAATACATGCATACATTATATTGATGAATTGGAGCTAGTTCTGTGTCACCCTGTGTTATAACTGTTGCATGATGAATGCCATCCGACATAATTATCCATCATTGATCCATTACCTACGAGCTTTTTCACATATTGATCTTTGCTTAGTTACTTTTCCGTTGCCAATGTTACGGTTGCTACAAAACTGCTATTGTTACTTTTGCCATTGTTACCGTTACTTCCATACTACTTTGCTACTAAATACTTTGTTGCAGATATTAAGTCTTTCAGGTGTGGTTGAATTGACTACTCAACTGCTAATACTTGGGAATATTCTTTGGCTCCCCTTGTGTCGAATCAATAAATTTGGGTTGAATACTCTACCCTCGAAAACTGTTGTGATCCCCTATACCTGTGGGTTATCACTTCCCATGTTTGTTTGGATCAGTGTATTGTTTGCCGTTTGTGTGGGGGCAGTGTTTGTTCTAGTCAATCTATGTGTTATAAATATTGAAAAATAATAATTGAAACAACGAGTTTTGAGGTTGAAGGCATTTTTCTAGTCTCTTTGGGAGAGACTAATCCTCACACTGAGATGGTAAAAACCCGAACTTAGAATCAAACTTCATGCCATCGAGGCTGTTCAAAAATTGTTGAAAATGCAAATTCAAGGTGTAAAACATACTTTAAATTTATTGGTTGTATAAATGTAAAAACATTATCAAGTAGAACTAAAAAAGGATAGTAGTTGAATCACTAGTGTATTTATTCCAATATAGAGCAATTCGCATGAAATAAGTTGTATAATTTGTATCAAGTCATTGCCAAGTTATATTCTTCATTTGATTTACATGTGATGCATCCATGATACACATTTTTGTAGGGAATTTATGCCGCATTTCATGATCAATTAAGAATATGAGATGGTTTTCACATTTTGGTATTTTTCTTTGCATGTTAGAGATGCATATGCTCATAAAAAAATAGAAATGCTTCTCTTCGACCAAAATGATGCTACCATCAAGCTGGAATGTTCTATTAGTGTTATACAAAGCTTCCTTTCATTATGAAATGAAGAATGGCGCAAGTCACTACAAATGAACTTATTATTGCCAACGAAATCATATGTGGTGGGAAATGCTGAAACTTTTGTTTTGTTTAATCTCTATGGATGAATTATAGGGGAGTTGATTCTGGTTCAGCTAACAAATGTTTTCTCTACATTTTCATGGAAAGTCCCACATTGACATTCTGCATGTATGATTCTCTCTACCGCTCTTCCCCTTCCCCTTAAAAGGTGTGGTCAATGTCTTGTGGTGTCGATTATTGTGGGTAGCTAGTTCTTCATATGTTTGTTTAGGGCATCACCAATGCGGACCCTAAAACTGCCTGCAATCGTCTGGATTGGACAGACCGGACGTGTTTTGCCATCCAATGTGGTCCTGTATCCATCCACAAGCTGGTCCGGACATCCTTTTTCTTGCAAACCAGAAGCAAACCTGGGGCCTTTGCGGGGGTCCGCACCACTGCCATGCACGCGACAACCTAACCCCACCCAAAACCCTCTCCCTTGCCCGCACCTTTTCCCGCCCAAAGCGGTCAGCACCATTCCATAGCGTCAGCACTGCATTCATGTTGTCCCAGATCGGACGCGACCTCTCAATGGAGCCGACATTCAAGCGGCACGCCAGCCGAGAGCGTCGCCCACACCGCTTCCCGGTGCATGGGCCTTCTCTGTGTTCAAACGACAACCCATCCATTCATCTCCCTTCATTAATCATGTGTGCTCCATGTTCAAGTGACAACCCATCCATTCGTCTCCCTCCATTAATCAGGTGTGGATGATGAGAAACCTACTTCGGTGCCACCATCTATCCATCTATCACCCATGGTCAACCACCTCGCCGCCTGACCTGCCATCTGCCTGCTATTTAAACTGTTGGAAAATGTAGTAGAAACCCCAAAAAAGCGCCCTAGAATCAAGATCTCGAATCACTATGAAGATGCATACAAGGTTAGATCAGATTGTTACTGAAAGAACATGTGGTGCACCCATGTTTGGTTTCGGTAATTGATGACAATCTCTATGGACTGATGGTTTCCTTGAGCTATATTTGAAGGATTTGTCCATAGGCTTTTCTTGAAGTCCATTTGTTGGTTTCAAGGAGGGTATGTGATGACCAAGGAGCTCTTCAAGGAATTATCTAAAGATTGGTCGTGTGAGAGGTTGATTAAGACTAAGTCAAAGAGTGAATCAAGTTGATCAACACATAAAGCGTAGAAGATGTATCGAGAGGGATCAAGTGATCCCATGGTATGGTAAGCATTGTCCATTACGCTTTGTGCACTAACCCATGGTCTACGTGGAGTTCTTTGAGGGGTTAGGTTGGGGTGTGCAAGTTCAAGTGGATCGTCACGTCCTTGAAGCTTGTCGTCCATTATGGTGACAATGGACTCATGAAGATGTGCCGAAGAGTGGCTCACCCCACTACAAAAAATACACTTCCTGATGATACGTGTTTGTCACAGTAGGTCACGTTTTCTGCCATGCATGTACATCCATGACAAATTTATGACAGAATCAAGATAGTCATATCTGTGTTGTCGTAGAAGTGTTCCATGACATTACCAAAATTATCATCACGGAAGTGTCCACTTCCATGACGATAAATCGCGCGTCACAGAAGTGCTTTCGTCAAGGGTGACCGACACGTGGCATCCACCGTAACGGAACGCCGTTAAGCTATCGGGTCCGGTTTTGGATCCGATAACCCATTAACAGCCCCGACCAATGGGGATTTTCCACGTGTAAAATCATCATTGGCTGGAGGAAACACCTGTCAGCTCCGTGTTGGCACAGGTGTCACTCATCCAATGGGCGAGATGCGCCTATGATATGTTAACACGTGGACCGGCCCAAAAGTGGCCCATAAAGTTTAAATGGGCCGGCCCAACAAAAGGCCCACAAGATTTTGCGGACCATAATGGGACGGCCCAGCTAAAGGCCCACAAGATTTTGCGGGCCATAATGGGCCAGCCCAGGTAAAGGCCCCCAAGATTTTTGCGGGCCATAATGGGCTGGTCCAGGTGAAGGCCCACAAGATTTTTGTGGACCATAATGGGTCGGCCCAGCTAAAGGCCCACGAGATTTCGCCGACATTAATGGGCCGGCCCAGCAGTAGGCCCACAAGATTTTGAGGACCCTAGTAGGCCGGCCCATTAAGTGGCTGCCATGTTTTGGGCCAAATGCCGGCCCATATTTGATCCGGTCCATTAATGGCCTGCCACGTTCCGGGCCTAATAATGGCCCATATGAGATCCGACCCGTTAAACGTTCTGGGCCAAATTATGGCTCAGATCAGGCCCGGCCCTTTAAGAGGCTTTGGGCTAAATTATGGCCCATATCAGATTCAGCCCATCAACTGGATGCTACGCTTTTGGGCCCATTTGCTAAAGGCCCATTTAGTAATTCGGCCTGATATTAGTTTCGGCCTATTAAGGGCCCGTCTAACATTTCGGCCCTATATTAATGTTGGTGTGTTAAAAGCCCGTCATATAGTTGGGCCTAACTACGATCCGGTTTGCATCCGGCCTGCTCGCAGCCGATAATCTGATTGGGACAAATAAGGACCGAGACAATTTTGGCCTGTTATAAGCCCATGATTTGATTGGCACATTCATGGGCTGGGGTCTATTTCGGCCTGCGGCCGGCCCGTGAGCTGTTTGGCACGTTTCAGGCCCAACCTACTTTTCAGCCTCCTAAAGGCCCATTGAGTTTTCTTGGGAAAATAGGGTCAGCGGTTTACTCGGCCTATTAAAGGCCCGAATCTACTAGTGGGCCAGTTTACATTTAGGCCTGTTAACGGACCAAGATGACGAGGCCCATGATGCGGATCATACATGGTGATTTGCATGACGGCCCGATTATGTACCGTAATTTTACGGTTTGGCCGGTTTACTGCGAAGACATGATATATATACAGTAAAATAACTGCAGCATCGTGAATAAGAAAAAAACCTAGACTATACAATAAAGAGATTACGGCATATTACATCCACTGGGCATCAAAGTTCGCCACTATGATAATAAAGCACAAGCAGAAAGCAGATTACATACACTGGGCATCAGAGATCGCCACTAGTGCAACTAAACACGCCGAGAAAATAATATACAAAACCGACAGCACTTCAATAGCGTTCAAGAAAGGTTAGCCCTGCCGGGAGCTGCAGCGCAAGCAGCTGAGCAAGCTGGTGAGACTGCACTTGTTTGACACTTATATCCTCCTCACTCTGAAAGATAAACAAGTAGAAATACGACAGGTTTTGCATATATAAGTATCAGTGGTGACAATTCATCACATTTCTTACTAACGAATAAAGTGACACGGTTTAAAATAGCATTAACACAATATGGTATTGTTCAGGTCAAGACATGGCAGGAAATGACATTGTGAAGGAGTTGGCAGCTTCATGACACCACTGGATTACAGATCAAGAACTCATAAGTATCAATGGTTAGCCTGCTGTCAATTTATCCCATTTCAGATTGGCAAAATAAGACCACTTGGTGTGTATAGTTTACATGGTATGAAGAAGGAACTTGGTTGTACAACTGAAAACTTAAATTGAGAAGGACAAACTTTTGTTTATGAACTGGAGTACATAATAAACTTTAAACATGCAATTTGATGCAAACACCAAAAATAAATAGCTGTTGCAGTCATGCCTAACCAAATATACACAACAAAGTTTGAAGGCTTGAGAAGGACAAACTTACATTATTGGTGAAGGCAGGCTCTATAAAGCCCTTGTCCATGCTGATGGGGGGGGGCAATTCAAGAAGTTCACCACAGAATCTTCTTCATAAGCATTGGCTTTATTCTACATTTTGTTAAGAGTGAATATAGATGTGACAATATAAGAAAAAATGGAGAATATTTAAGATAAGATGAAGAGTGATGCTACATAACCAAGTAGCTATAAATGTAAGTAGAGCGATACAGGCAAAAGGTACAACCAAGAGCAATGCAGAGCTAAACTTCTTCAGTACCATCGGTGTTATCCAACCTTATGGTAAGAGTAAATATAGATCTTATGTGTAGAAAATGGAGGGCAAAGGAAAATAAGCTGCATAGTGATGGTACATGAACAACTACCTGTCAATATAAGTACACTGATAAAGGATAGCAGGTACTTACAAGAACAATGCAGAGCTAAAAAAATTCATTGGCATTGGATATATTCTACACTAATGTAACCATTCATATAGATCAGATAATTCGGAGCGAACAATTGATAAGCAAGCTATCATGCATACTGCTGTCACATAATGAACCAGGTATGTATGCAAGTACAGTGATACAGGACAACATGTACTAACAAGAGCAAAGCAGCGGGCAACATATTTGCGATATCCTGTCGTTCTTTTCAAACCGGAATTCTTTTTCGAGCAGATTTCCTGCAAAAAAGATCCGTAAGGCACATGCGGAAAAGTAGAAGTTCAAATTGTCATGCGATATCATAGACACTACCTCATCCTCGAAACGAGACCAGTGCATAACAAGGTTTTTCCACTCAATGTCTTCTAAATTTAGCATAGGAGACTTCACCAGAAATTCATTTATAGACTTGCCATCAAAGTGTGATTTCCTTAGGTAACACCGATACCGCTGCAATGCTTCCTTGAAAAGCGCAAGCAAGCTTTGCTCGTTATGACTATCCAGATTGACCCTCGCCTACTTACAACAATGTAATGTAAATCATTGATGTGTTAAATCAGCAGGAAACAGGAAAATAATCACCATGAATAATAGCACTTACACATAAGTGGGACAGGAAGATGTGAAAATGGTGTTTGTCTTTACTATAATCTTCCCATGATGGGAATATATGCACGTAGTCCTTAATAACATTCAAATCATTGTCTTTTAAACTGAGAATAACTAGAATGGGGTTCCAATCTGTAGGAATTGGTTGTCTCTGCAGTTGGGATAGGTCTTCGGCCGGTGGACTTGCTGTACTTTTTGCTGGAGTGGGATTTTTCTGTGGTACGGCTGGTGCTATGGCAACTGAAATCGGCATACCTTTTGCTGGAGTGCAGGTCATGTGTGGTGTGGCTAGTGGTGTGGCCAGTGAAGTATGGGTACAGTCTGCTGGAATCGGTCCTATGTTTTGTGTCACTAGTTGTACAACCAATATAAGTGGGGTGATGTCTGATTTCTCCGGCACAACCACATTTTTCAAGGACTTTGCTGGTGCTCCTTCAGGTTCGGCAATCACCCTCTTTCTTTTTGATGTCTGATGCACAAAAACAACATTTGAGTGGAAAAACATGGTATGATGACAGATGGAATATGTATTGATACTGGATGGGCATGGTATCTCGACATATATGATGAGTAAACTAAGCAGATGGCGGTGCAACAAAGTAGAAGAAATGCAAGACAACATATGCAAGATACGCGCAATCAATAAAACCTTGCCAAATTAGAACAGACACCTTGATGGATGAACAGGACGGGCCATCTGCCTTTGACTCCTCGAGGTTAGAATAGTCATTAGGGTGGTGAGCATATGAGTTTCATTGCATCCAGAATGGCACTCAATACCTTGGTGCCAATTTTGTAAGTCATTGCGGTGTTTAGCTTCAAGAGTGGACTGCTGCTAGTGCGACACAAAGCAGCTACACAGATCATAGTGTAGATATAACGGGAAAACCGTAAGCATCAGAGTAAAATCAGCAAAGTGGAACTTGCTGGAATATATGTGCTAGTATTGTCGGTATGGCTAGAAAGCCTTCGGATACCAGCTCTCTTCAACTGAAGGTGTGGTACTGTTGATATCAGTGTAACTCTCAAAGGCGACGCAACTCCCCGCATTTCCTTACTATTCTTATAGGATTCAAGTGGGCAGGCCACTGCAAATCCTATTCCCATGTTTACAAAATCCTATGAATCAAAGAGGCCCGACGAGTTCAAAGTGTCCATGCCAAATGACCGTATAGACCTCGACACTGCAAATGTCCCTGCTCATATTCACTACAAGGAACATACTGTACTACTATCATACTCCCTCCGTTCCAAAATATAAGTCTTGGTAGAGATTTCCACTATGGATCACATACAGATGTATCCAGATACATTTTAGAGTGTAGATTCACTCATTTTGCTCCATATGTAGTCCATGGTGGAATCTATACAAAGAATTGTATTTAGGAACGGAGAGAGTACATATTAAAGAAGAACAGAAGAGGAACATGCTAAAGAAGAGCAAGCAGATTTTGGATAATAAAATGTTCGTTGCGTAGTGCCCACACATGATGAACCAGAGCGCATTAAGAAAGCAACTCCCAGCTGTCTCTCTATATGTTGTGCACATGCTTTTTTGAAGGTAAAGTAGGAACATTAGCTGACCAATTAAATTTTATCTGTTTTAGTAATATCAGCATCATATCATATTCGTACTTGAGCAACAAGTTTGGAATTATGAGTGGCACGTTGTTTAGCTTGATGGATTCAGGAGCAGTGCTAAGCAGGCACGATAATGATACTGAATATAAAGGCATGTCTGCATTTGGGTCAGTCGACCATTTCAGGCGGTTGGATGAAGATCCTACGTCTCCTAACCCTTCTTCTTCCTCGTCTCTAATTCTTCCCATACAGAACACCGCACGGGCCGCTGGCTGGACCATCGGCCCCCACCGCATGTGTTCCTCCGCCACCCCCCCCCCACCCGCGTCGAGTTTTCTTCGTTCGGCGAGGGCCCACCACCGCCCCCCAACAACCAAAGTCCCCACCCGAGCCCCTTCGCTCGCACCGGCGAACTCTGGCGAGCTTTGAAAAATCGACTGACCCAATTTTGAAATTTAGTCTACTGTTATTTAACTAGTGTGGAATATAAAAGGCGAAAACCATAAGCATTGGGAGTATAGTGTTGAGCGTGCCATGGTGGATCCGAAGGTGCAAACCGGACAAAGGCAACTTCGCAACCAATGTTTGCTCTCAACTAGCAAGTAAGTGATGGACAAGAAATTAGAGTAAAGCAGTGGCGATCTATTTTCTTGCTACGATAAATAAGTTGAGCAGATACGAAAGAGTATCGCCTCTGGTGTGGCGCCGTGTATGCATCTACTGGGAATTTGACGGTGCTGCGATAGCGATGGCTGTCGGTGGCGTGGAAGCAGATCTAGGAGGGTAGACGGTGGCGGCGGGGCTCGGTGGACGAGACGGTCGTAGGAGCGGCGCCGGCAAGGTGGACGACGGCGGGGATGAAGCGAGAGGACGGGATGCAAGGATCCCGGTCCTAAGCTGTGGATGAGAGAGGTCGATCTCTTATAATGGACGGCGGTGTCGGGGTATCAGCTCCGACATGGTGGAGGAGGGCGGCGGTGGATGGGGTGGTGGACGGAGGAGGCTGCAGTGGAGAGGGTGTTTTGGCACCCACGGAGTACGAATGGGGAAATGGAGGTGGAGAGGAAGGGGGGAACCATGTCTTCAGGGCACGCTTGTCTCAAATGCGAGGAAATTTACAAACTTAGCCCCCGTTTCAAATTTCCTACATCACAACAATATTAGTCAGTTGGGGATAGGACGGTAATCTTGCATACACCGAATATTTGCCCACGAGAGTTTGTTTTTGGCGCCCACCGTGTATAAATTGGGGAGGGAGTCGATTTTGGCCGAGGACACACTGTGTTTTGGCGCCCACCGTGTATGAATCCGGGTGAGAGGCGGTTATGTCACGTTCGAGTGAAATTACAAACCTACCCCTATCAAAACCTATAGAAATCGAGCAGATAGGCTTTGCGTGGCAGGGATAGGCAGCAGTAATTTCCATCTCGCAGATTTTGGTTTCGGACGGTTACTGCGACTTTCCCCGCTTCGTTCAAATTTTGCAGAGTGCACGTTTACCGTGCCAACTCAATTCAAATCCCGTTTGTATTCTAATTTTTTTTGGGCGGGATCCATTTTCGATTGGAATAAAATTCTATATACATCATTTTTTAATATATACTTTCAAAAGCACAACAAATAATTCTGCTCCTTTATATGTATAATATGATTTACAAATACAATGATCTCAAAATCATAAGGTTCAATTCAAAAAATTAAACCAAATTATGTTCTACTAAAATGTATGGATCAGTAATATCTACATATTAAATAACATAGATGCGCGTGAATTCATATGAGTATGCATGTTTGATAGATCAGTTTTGGTTCGAGTATGGATTACATGTATCATCATCTCGAATTCAAATATTTGAATCTCTTTTATGTTCACTTCTTTCATGCCCATTTCTCTCGCATGCATGCTCCTTCATGTAGCTATCACTCTCTTTTCTCCAGCTCACCTGCACGCTCACTTCATGTTTCTCCTATCCTCGCAAACATGGTCTCTCGACGTCTCCCTTGAGAAGTGTCACTCTCTCCCTATCATTATACATTACACGGTTTTCATTATCTCTCATGTATCTACTGTTCTCTCATATCACTAGGTACCTAAGCTTTATTTTTTACCGCCACACACACAGTCTCCACTCGTCTTTCACTTTGTCTTTCTCTCTATGGGATTCTATCTCACACCCTATATGTCTCTAGATATGAATCATACCACTAAAATTACTCTCTCTCTCTCCTGTAGACACATCATTTGTTGTGGTCTCCTTTTCGTCTCCATCCCAGACTGACATTATTCATTTGTTTACCGATCAGACAAACTCCCCTCCTCTCTCTCTCTCTCTCACACACACACACACTCCTGCTTCCCCCCTTCTCGACTACCGTCTCTCTCTCACACGCACACAAAACTCTCGCTTTCGCACCCCGTCTCGTATTTCTCTCACAAACATTTATCGACTAGCCTCTAGATAGGTTTATACACCCGCACACTCATGCTTCCACTATCGCATACATGTCTCTCTCCCGCTCCTTGTGTCTACATAGATTTTTCTTCCCTTCTTGAGACATGCCCTCTTGATCATGCACACACACACTATCACCTCATTTTAGGCTGATACCTCTCGCACACACACTCTTTGTGTCTTTGTCACACATGCACTCCATCCTCCTCCTCTCCCCCCCTCTCTCTCACATACACACATGGGCTTTTTGCAACAACTAGCAAGATGCCCGTGTGTTGCACGGAACATGAAGATGCATTTGTATGAGTAGTTTATCTTGTGGGAGAAAAGGATGAACAAGGGAAGGCCTTATTTGCAAGTGTGGAGAGGGGTGTGGGTATCTTTTTGCAAAATTGCCATAGTTTCCTTCCTATCCGTCAGATATAGATCGAACGGCCTATATTGCAGGATGGCAGGCACATGATCATCCCGACTATGCTTTTTATAAGAGTAGGGATAAAAAACAGAGTTGGTGATGATGGTGGGCCTGCCATCCTGTAATATAGGCTGTCCGATTTATATCTGACGGATAAGAACGAAACTATGGCAATTTACCCACACTCCTCTCCACATTTGCAGATAAGGCCTTCCCTCGTTCATCCTTTTCTCCCACAAGATCTTGATGTTCCGTGCAACGCACGGGCATCTTGCTAGTAAGAGTAGAAATTAGACATATACCACTTCTCAAATCTTGAAACCAACAATATTCCTCCCTTATCTCATCAAAACCGCCAAAGGAATATATTTTGAGTGAAACATAACAGTTTTTTAGTGATATACGTATTTCAAAACTAGACTTTTTTTCTATCAAATCGATGAATATGTATTAATCTACTCAGATCGTGTGGCAACGCATTGGCAAATTGCTAATAGTTATTATAATTTTGTGGACCCAGACAAACGGTGGAGTACATATACAAAGAGAAGAGGCGCACGCACGCAGTCGGTCTCTCGCTGCCTCGCACACATGAGTGTTACGTAAAGGCAACGTTAACAAATAAACCCTAAAACCTTAGGTGCACGATTGCTGCATTCACGGGTATCGGGTACGTGGTGGAGCGCACCTTTGTAGGAATAGTCAGCTTGTGTGATAATTTGATCCGTAGGAGTTGATGGTCGGGACCACAGGTGAACGACTTGGAGGCGGTGGCTCGCCAGTTGCCACAGATCGAGTAGCCACGTTTAAAATATCATTTTTTAGCGGGGTTAAGAGTTCCAATTTTCAATGGCGCGTTATAAGTACTAAGTAGTTTTTAGAACAATTGGTATGGAGCGAAAATGGAATTCATAGTACTACCTACTACGTACCTCCTTGGCGTATGGTTGTATGGGTTTATGTTGCGAGATGTTGAACCTGGTAGTTCTAGGGCAAATACTATGTTTAGATTTAGATGTTGGTTTTCAGTAATGAAAATCAGATGGGGGAAACCCTTCTTTGATTAAAAAAACTACTACATCAGCATGTTTGCTATTCCCGTGTGCATGATACCAGCTAAGATACCACCATTATGGCCAGCTTTAATCATCGCATGCAATAATTTAGTGCACCTTGAAATATGAACATGTGTGGGGCGTGTATGTTTTTAATGACTTGAGACTATACCTAGCCCGGCATGCAAGATGAGACTTATTATGCACCGTTCCACATACCTGCAGGAAGCCCGTTCGTCTCCAAATCTTTTCCTCTCCATGTGTGGAAACAATATGCCTGCTAGACTCTCCTTCTCCCTCCGGCGGTCCCACCACTCCACCCCGTGTGGAAAAAATCTGCATGCATGACTCTCCTCCCCCCGCGCTTGTCCAATCCATTGTGACCAGCAATATTTCCACCCCTTCCCTCCCCCGTAATTTACTCCAACAAATATGCCCACGTAGTTGTTACTTAACTACAAGTGCATTAGGTCACTGACATATGGGCCCAATAGGGGTCTGGCCCACATGTCAGTGACGCAACTGGACCTGTAGTTAAGTCAGTGCAGCTCAGTCCATATCTTACGTAGGTGTGCCATTGCTCGCTATAAATACTGCGCCTCCCACGACATCGCTATGTCCTCCCCCTCACGTTCACGTTCATCGCTATCTCCTCTCCCTCCCTCTCACGTCGACCACCATGGCATCGTCCCTCCCATGCCCTAGGCGCCCCTCGCTGCACCACGCGGACGGTCACGCGTCGCCGTTCCATTCCTCGCCGCCACTAGTCGAGGAGGACGCATCAGCGTTCCGCTCCACGCCACGATGCGACGCGTCGCCGTTCCGTTCCTCGCCGCCACTAGTCGAGGAGGACGCGTCGGCGTTCCGCTCCTCGCCGCGACGCGTTGAGGTGGACGCGTTGGCGTTCCCAATCTCTCCAGCACGCGCATCGGAGGACGCGTCGGCTCCCTGCTACGAGGAGAACGCCGCGCCGCCCGTCGAGCCCCCCCAGCCTTGAGGAGCTTTGGAAAGAAATGGACGTCACCTTGTGGGAGGCTTTGCCTCCAGCAGAGCGCGCCAAAATAGAGGCGGAGAAGAAGGCCAGGGAAGAGAAGCGCACCGCGGAACAAGCTGCCTGGGAGGCCTATGTCGTGTCCGAGAGAGTTAGGCAATTGGCTCTTTGGCAGAAGGCTCGTGCGAGGGCCGTGAGGGTGGCGGAGGACGCCCGTGCTGACGCCTTGAGTGCAGTCGGGCCCAAGCGCCTCATTTACGCTTGGCGGTACGTGGACCGGGTGCACGCTTCCAGCGAGGAGGAGTACCTGTTGGCACCGGATCACCACACCGGTGAGATCACGCTCGCCCGTCGGCAAGCCGCCAATCAGCACCTCACGAGTTGCGAGGCTGAGGAAGAGGCGTTGTGTCGGCGCGCTGGGAAATGGCCGCGCACCAGGGCACTCGTGGCGCGCCGCAAGCGCTCCTGCGAGCGCTGTGGCTTTTAGGAGGAGTATAATTTTTGTTTCGTAAGGCGATCTCATTTGTTTTGGGACGCAAATGATAAATCCCGAATGTTCAAGAATTATTAGCATCCTTAATTAGGTATGTACAAGGGAAAGTTTGGAAACCTTGTGTATTTGTACGCATTTTGCAAGTACGTGCATATAGCACAAACTTTACTATATACTATGGCACTACACGTCTCTCTTTATATATGCTTGCAGACTGTGCTACTCCCTCCGTCCAGGTCAATAAGTCATCTTTGGTTGTGCACTGTGACCAAGAAGGAGGGAAGACTTATACACCTAGACGGAGGGAGTACTACTATTACTTATGTACGTGCAAATGCACGTTTTAACATTACGATGCGGTTTTTGTAAAAGTAGAAAAACAACACTAGTCAAGCTTGTGAAACGATTCAATGCAAAACAAATGCGAAAATGCTCGTTTGATTGTTTACTTTTAGGTTCCTTCTCTGTGGTTACTTCTCTGTCGTACTTTGTACGGAGTATCTCACTGGTTGGAAAGGCATGCAAATTCCCAAACCGCTTCCTACACCCTGTATCGAATTTTTTGCCTAACAAGTCGTGTCGTGCAATTAGAATTCCAACTTGAGTACTACTACTAGTAGGAGTACCAGTGGCCAGTTCTTTTAGGCTTCTAGATTAGTAATCCCATAACCACTACCTCCATCCTGGTTTATTGGTCCCCATTGTAATCTGTGTCAAATTTTGATCATAAATTTAACTAATGAAATGTTAGTGCATGTCACATGCACTAACATTTTATCAGTTAAATCTTTGGTCAAAATTTAGCACAAATTACAATGGTGAGGAATAAACCAAGACGGAGGTACTACTAGTAGTAGTTTAGAAGCCCAAATAAATGAGTGAGGCGCCTTAATGTTACTCTTCACTGTGACCAGTCTTATGGGAAAATCTAGGGAAGCCGCCAAAAGAACTGGCCCTAGGAGTAGTAGCTAGGGATACTAGGAGTAGTAGCTAGGGATCGAGTGTGCGAGATGAACCGGAGAAAGTAAATGCAGAGAGATGAAATGCAAAAAAGACGGAGGGATGTGATGGTTGCTTGTCCGTTTATTTTACCAGGCCACTTATTACTGGGAGTGGTTGGGTTTTGTGATATGACGGCTTTACTGCCGCGCCACGAGCGGGGTGAGACTCCCGTGCAGAGCTGCTCTCTACACTAGTACTACTACATCGGTCGTGGTTTATCCCCCATTGAATTTTACTGAAGATTTAACTGACAAAATGTTAGTGCATGTCTACAAAAACAATATCGTTTGATTCGTATTTGAACATAATTTTCAATGATATAATTTTAGGTGACATGCATCATCATTTATCGTACTATATGTAATGTTGGTTCACTTTTTGGTCGTACTAATCTATAGTAAGGTGCTCGTGCGTTGCACGGAAGAGTGAAATGCATTGATTGGGGAGTTGACTATTTTGACAAAGGATGTGGGTGTCATCTCATGTGTAACGGGTATCGATAGGTTTGTTCGGATATTATCATCTCTAGAGCTCACAAACATCGGGGTGAAATAGATAAAAAAGTATCTTTTGCAAACAAAAGCGTTCAACTGTTCAACCTGCATCCAAACTTCTGAAGAAATAACTCTTATTGTGCTTTGCAGGAAATGATCTTCAAGAATTAGTTTTTGAGTATCCATTGTTATACATGTTGGCTATAGATGACATGGCACTTTCTTATAGTCAACAGTTGGCTATACTATTTAAGTATTAACCATGCCCTTATACACCTAGACGGAGGGATTAGATCAGGATGACTTGGAAGGGGGCAGAGGATATGTAAGAAATGGTTCATCATAAGTCTTTCACCAGTACTGTAGTAAAAATTCATACATGGAAGTTCTAGACTAAACCATAAATGGATACACTTTTATTCATGCGCGATACTCCAATGGAGCAAGATCATGCATGGAAGTCTCCACATGCTTAGACAGCGGATTACATTGAGTGAAGACTAATGATCAACATTTAACTTAGTAATGCAGATGTCCAGGTGAACCTTCTTGGAGTCCCCATGCACATTGTTGGGGGTCAAATAATACCACGCGTCTTCCATGTCCACATCGGCGGGAAGGTCCCAGCTCGGCAGAGTCCAAGTCAGCTTGACGTAGCCAGTGTCGTCGCCCACGTACCTCCGAGGGGTAGTAATAGTGAGCACGCACCCGTACACCGGCCTCGTGTCAGCGTCAGCGTCAGCGGCGTTTCCCCTGACGCACACTACAGAGATGTGGCGGCGGCCTGCGCGGGCCTCGCCGGTGGCCTCCGGCACGGTGAATGGGCAACACGTCTCATACTTGATGTTCTTCACCAAGGGCCAGTAGTGATCGTCGCACGCCTGCGTCAGGTGATGCACGATGTCCGCTGGCGAGCCCCAAAATGGCACCGGGCACTCATAGCAGTAGACGAAGGGCTCCTTGGAGGCATCGACCAGGCCGTCCATGAAACGGGAGTGGCTGTAGGGGACATTCCGCAAGTTGAATATATGAGCAAGTTACTATGAGATTTACTACAAAATAAATCATGACGGCTATAACAGAGATTAAACTAATCATGCGGACTAGCATAGTAGATGAACAGATCGAATCTAGGACACAGACTATAAACATGAATTCTACCACGATTTCGAACAGGAAGGACAGTAACACATACGGTGCAACGGGAGCAGCACCATTGGCGTTGAGGTTGTCGCCCATGTCGTTGAGGAAGAGGTTGCCGAGGTTGGGGAAGAATTCGTCGTCGGTGAAGTCGTCGCTGCTAGCAGTCGCGAGAGTGCGCTCCCCAAATTTCAATAGTGCCCGCCGACTGGAGCGCAGGAGTAGCCCACGAAGCAGTAGATGGTGCTCCTCCCTAGTCTCTATTCTTATCTCTATCTCTACTACTCTTCTTTGTTTTTTATAATATACTAGTTGTAGTTGTCAAATTGAATAGTACTGCGTCGTCCACTGCACGCCCGGCTGAACATGCCTCCTCGCCTCCATCAAACCCCTCCATTAAACCCGCATGCAAACCGAGAAACCTACTCCGGCCCGTGGGAGGAAATTTGCCGGTTGCCGTTGGAGAATAATAGAGTCACGTCCAATCCATTTGAGTTAATTGCGTGTATGATTCTCCCTCTATAAAAAGTTGATTGCATCTTTAATCTTGTATTCTAAGTACTCTGTGGGTTTCACTATCAGTACAGTGTACATGACTTGCAGGCTGGCTACAGATTTGTACAGAAAGTTAAAAAGAAACAAATCCATGACTTGCAGGATTGGAGTTAGCACCGATGGCGGTTCGTAGTCGTTCCACGCTCGGGCATTGAAGTTTGTAACTATTTTAGATTAGAACATACTACTCCTCTGGTGCTAGTAGTAGAGCAGAGTCCTACTCCACTACTACTCTACTCAAGCAAGTTAGGGCATAGTAGCAGGTACTGTAGGGAGTACCAGTATTGTGATCACTCAAGCAAGTTGTCTGACTTCGATATGACCCTACGTTATAGGCCGCCTGGTGTCCCTACCCTTCCTAATCCCAGAACCTTTCAAAGGAAAGCGGCATGGCAGTTGCAGGTGGTTCCTGGCTCGATCAGACGACAGCGAACGATTGATAATCGTTCCCACGTACCGGACATGTTGTTTCACGGAATACAATCACAGTCACTGCAAGGTCTTTGAGCAGGATCCCAGCTTCTCTGGGCCTTCAGGAATTTTTGACTGGAGGTTGGTAAGTAGCCTTGGTACACACTCTCTGTTTGTCGGACTGAATTATCCGATAACCAGGAGATAACCGACGGCAAGGATCATGATGGCAGCGCGGTTTCGTTCATCAGGCAAAACTGTGTGTACATAGCGTACCATGCGTCTCTGCATGCACCATACCCTAATATGTGCCGCCATGCTCTACAGCCTAAAGTAGGAGAGAGGGTCGCAAGTATCAGACTTCAACCTGCTGGCTGGAGTTTCCCCCGAAAGGCACCCATCTGGTTCAAGCCGTCAGCCAATCTCCACAGCTTAATAAATAGTAACGTCTAACTGAGCCAGTTAGTTAGATGCGTACACTTGGTGTAGTAGGATCTTTATTTAGTTTGATGCATACACTTGTTCTTTTTTGGTAGCCCTTTTGTAATGATGGCTGATGTTTGGTTTGGAAGAGAGAGCTGCGTCTTCACTCTTTTGGCCTGCTTACTGCTTCTGTTGCACCCCCAGCCATGGTTGTTGCTGTTGTTTTCAATGTACAATCAGCAGTATATTTCGTTTGTTGGTTGAATAAATGTGTTGTTAGAACAACAAACACAATGTTTTGGAAGTCGTTGCACGGTCCGATCCTTTAGTGCCCCGTACCGTACGTAGCGCATACTATTTTTTGTGCGGAACACATTTTCCACTTGTTGATAACATGCAGCCCACTAATGAAGGCCCAATAGAGAAGCCCATGATTAACTGGAAGGGAGGCTCTCACATGAATCCGGCCCAGGTACATGGTCATGGTCCCCTAAACATGAATAAGTAAATAAATAAATAAAGCTAAATGATCATGCACTACTTCTTTAAATTCATGATTTAACAGGAGGATATTATTTCCTATGATAGTGTCGTTACATTTAGTCGACATTATTCTTCGGCAAAGATAGCGACCAGTTTTCTTCCTCCCAGCATTTTCTTCTTGCAACCAGCGGACCCATGCAAATCGTAGTCAACATCATCAATAGATCCGGTCCATTTTTATTTTTCAATAAGAATGTCCAACCCAGCCCAGCACATTGGCGGCAGCACTTTATCCTCCGCCTTGGTGCGCTCGCCGCAGCGCCGCCGTCCGGCCCTGTCAACATAGTTTTTTTCGAAACGGTCCCTGTCAACATAGTGAATCGGGAGAGGAATGTAGTTGTGAGTATGACAGTACGGACACACCAGGTCCACTCCCAAACACAAGCAAGCGCCTCTTTTACTACTCAGATGAACCCCTTGTTTTTTTACTCTAATCCACCCTACTGATATCTGGGACACACATCATTTTCAATGTATATTCAATTAACGACAGAATTGCACAACTTTTTTTAGTAGTAATTCGGAGGAGCAGGCTATAAACTAGGTTGTGCGGTCTCTGTGGCCCGTCTAACAACATGACCAGCCCAGCAGTTTTTTCTTTGGGAAAATAGGTAGCCCAGTATTTCTTTTTGAAGAATACCCAAGCTAGGCCTATTTGTTTTCTCCGACTTACTCGGCTGCAAATCTTTGAAGACGAGGAGGGATGCATTCCGGCCTGGCCAAAGAGTATGGTCAGTGTGTGTTAAAAGTAATATCAAAAGGGTTGAAAATTCCAAAAAAATTATAGCAAATGGGATATTAGTTTCTTTTTTTGTTTTTTTTCTTCACTAATATCGTATACGTATTTCATTGGATTTAACATGACATAGTACTGATTTATTTTTAAATTTATTTTAGTATGGCTACTAATTTTTGGATCAAGAATATTTTGTTCCCCAGCAAAAATTTGCGAATTTTTAAAATTTCCCACATATTTAGTTAATTTTTTTAACCCTGGTACTGACCAGAAAATGGGCAGCAATTCTAAAAATAGAAAACGAGCTACAATTAATTCCATATGAATTATAAAATGAGTAAAAATTATAAAAATAATATCAAATGGGTTTTACACGTCATAGATTTCGAGGCTGATTTGTTTACGCAAGGCTTTGTCAGTCAACACACGATTCTAGCAGCAGTGACTGTTGGATGTCCATCCAACGGCCGACGTGCTTCTTCAATCTTTGATCTTCCTGCTCCAGCCGCCTAAACTAGTGCCGGCGAGACTGCCCGCTCCCTCCTCTTGTGGCCCGCTGTGATGCCGGGCGGGCTTCCCCGGCCCACACTACTCCCTCCGCTGGCCTGGCCGCACGCAATTAACTGCCTCCTTATTACGTGAAAAAATGATTCCTCCCACTGACATCTGGGGCGCACCGGTTGGGAGGCTGACCTGTGGGCCTACTAAGTTGATGCGTACGCAGGGCTTGCCAACTTAGTCAACAAACGATTCTAGCAGCAATAACCGTTGAATTTGAATCGAACGGTCCTACTGCTTCTTCAATCGCTGCTCTTCTTGCACCAGCCGCCCAAACCAGCGCCGGCGAGACCGCCAGCTCCTGCCTCCACTGGCCGGCTGTGCTGCCGTTGAGGCCTCATCGCCCCCTACTACTCCCACCGCTAACCAGGCCCTGCGGCAACGACAGCCTCACACCGCAGCCGAACCAGTGTACCCTCGTACTCCTCTCCGCATGGGCATCCACTGCCGCGTCTTCCCCGGCTCCACGTCGTCCCCTTCCTAGGCCTCACCGTCGTCCACAGCCTTGGTGCTCTCGGTGCGGCGTGGTCAATGTGGTCAACAACCGACTTCCATCGGAAGAGTACTGTATGTGGAGAGGCTGACAGCTGGGTCCATGGCCACAGCCCAATTTTTTCTGATTTTCCAAGTAAGTCGCTTTGCCAGGCCTGTTGGGCTACAAACCTTTCAAGACGAGGAGAGCTGTCATTCGGCTGGCTGAGAAAATGGCCTATCAGTAATGAGAAATGGGTTGTACATTTTTAAAACACATCAAACCGACAATTAGTTTCAAATTTCTTTTTTTTCATTTCGAGATTTTAAATTGCATTGATTTTTATGCGTGGACAATTTGTTGAATTTTATATTGATATAATATTTATTTTTAAAATTAGTTTGAACGTGACTCGAAATTTCGGGATTAAAACAGTTTGGACCGCACCGAAATATGCAAAATTTCGTATAATTTTTTAACCGTGGCCACAATATGGGCTGTAATGATAACAAAAAGAATATGGGCTCCAAAAAAACCTTAAGAATTAACAAATGGGCTATAAATTGTTAGAAATAATGGCAGATGGGTTGTATGATCTTTTCCACAGATTTGAGGCTTTCCTAAAAAAAGGTTGACGCACAAGCAGTGACTGTTGGATGTCCATCCAACGGCCGTCGTGCTTATTCAATCTCTGCTCTTCCTGCTCCAGCCGCTCAAACAAGCGCCGGCGGGACTGCCTACTCTCTCCTCCCCGTGGCCGGATGTGCTGCCGCGCAGGCCTCACTGCCCCACCGTACTCCCATCGCTGTCCTAGCCATCCCTCTACTCACCCACACCTGCTGTTATTCTCGGGCGACGGCAGACGAACCAGTAAACCCTCGTACTGCCGTACTCCCCTCCGCGTGGGAAACAACTGCCGAGTCTTCCTTGGCTCCGTGTCATTCCCTTCCTAGGCCTCGCTGTCGTCCACCGCCCTGGTGCTCTCGGCGCGGCCTGGTCAACGTGGTCAACGACCCACATGCATCTGAAGAGGACTGTACGTGGAGTGGCTGACAGCTGGATCATGGCCGCACGCAAGGAAATGCCTCCTTATTACATGCAAAATAATGATTCCTCCACCTGACATCTGGGACCTGCCAAAAGGGCTTCAGTATTTCACGAAAAAATGTTACCGCCGCTGACAGCTCGGACCCACCAGCTATATCTTCGCACACAAGGAAGTGCCTCCTTATTACGCACAAAAAAATGAATACTCCCCTTGCTAGCTGGGACCTAGTATAGTGGGAGGCTAACTTGTGGGCCTACTAAGTTCACGGGGACGGAGGGCTTTGTCAACTTAGTCAATATGCATGGTTTTAGCTCCAGTGACCGTACGATGTCCATCCAACGGCCGTAGTGCTTCTTCAACTTCTGGTCTTCTTGCTCCAGCCGCCCAAAGCAGCGCCGGTCGTGCCGCATGCTCCTGCCTCCCACGGCCGGCTGTGCTACCGCGGAGGCCTCACCGCCCCCTACTATTCCCACTGTTGTCCAGGCCCTGCGGTGATGACAGCCTCACTCCGCAGCCGAAATAGTGAACCCTCGTACTCCTCTCCGCGTGGGCTTCCACTACCACGTCTTCCCCGACTCTGCGTCATCCCCTTCCTAGACCTCGCCATCGTCCACCGCCCTGGTGCTCTCGGCGCGGCGTGGTCAGCATGGTCAAGGAACGGCTTCCATCAAACATGGACTATACGTGAAGAGGCTGACAGTTGGGTCCACGGCCGCAGCAAGGAAGTGCCTCATTATTACGCGCAAAATAATTATTCCTCCACCTGACAGCGGGGACCCACCAGATGGGCCATCGCATTTCGTGAAAAAAACGTTTCCCCCTGACTACTGGGACCCACCAGCTACATCTTCACACGCAAGGAAGTGCGTCCAAGCAAAAAAAATTATTTGCCCCCCTGACTGATGGGACCCACCAGCTACATCTTCGCACGCAAGGAAGTGCCTGATAGTCGGGACCCACCTGGTCGAAGCGTACGTAGCGTTGTCATTCTGGTCGCAAACGTGTACGTACATACTGGTCGATGTAGAGGTGCGCACGTAGCATGTACACGTATGTACAGAGACCAGGGTGCAAGAAAGTAAATACGGCCATGTACGTACATACGGGCGGGGTCTCGAACGCCTACTCGCGCCTACGTAGGGCCAGGGCTCGTGTACATGGCTGGGTCAGAACGAAGAAACATCGTCGTCGTCGTGTTCATGGGGAGCCAAACAGCTGGGTCGGAACAGAATGCGTCGTCATGTTCATCGGGAGGGCTTGGACGGAACAACCGATGGAAATGAGGCCCGGCGTACCGCAAAACGAAGGAAACAAACTTGTGTTCGATCGGCCATGTTCGAAACAGGATCCTGTTCATTGGGAGGGGTTTGGCATACCGCAAAATGGAGGAAACGGACCTCCTACGGTCGAAACGGGGGTCCTGTTGATCGGGAGGGGTGTGGCGTACCGCAAAATGAAGGAAACGGACTTGTGTTGGAGCACTACGGTCAAAACAGGGGTCTTATTCATCGGGATGGGTGTGGCGTACCGCAAAATGGGACTCCACGGGAAACTATTCATCTCCACCGTAGACCCCCTCCAGCCTCCACGGGCTACTGTTCATCCACCGTCGACCTCCTCCAGCCTCCACCTGCGACTGTTCATCCATGGGCTCATGTTCATCCAGCCTCCACCGCGCGCTACTCCACCGGCTACTATTCAACCAGCCCTCTCCACGGGCTCCTGTTCAACCACCCCTCCACGGGCTACTGTTCATCCAGCCCTCCACCGTCTACTATTCATCCTGCCCTCCACCGGGTGGTCCTGTTCATCCCGCCCTCCATGGGGTCCTGTTCATCCAGCCCCAACCGGCTCGATCGATCGGGGTCTTGTTCATCCAGAGGCAACCCCACGGGGTTCTGTTCATCCACCCCCATCGGGAACTGTTCATCCAAACCCCCTAGCAACGCTCACTGTTCATCGAGAGGCAACATCGATCGGCTTCAGTTAGCAGCAGTTGCGAAGGAATCGCTCGATCGGGTTCAGTTGACAGCCATCGATCGATTGCTCGGGTTCAGTAACGTGTAGCCTGCAGTGCAATCGCTTGGGTTTAGTTAGAGCCCAATGCCTCGCACCCACGCGCGTGCGTGTACGAGAGAAACGCGCATCGCTCGGCCCCGACCACCCACCGTAACCGGGAACACCCTAATATTTTCCTCGCCCTCGCTTCTACCACGGTTTTTCTGTCATGGACGGCCCAAAGAATGTCGTGCAACTGCGTCTCCGGCCCGCCCAGACGAAAAGCCCATTTTCTGTCATAGAAGTAGGACCCCACCACATCTATGATGATGCCGTGTTTTGTCACAATTATTGTCATAGAAGTGTCATAAGTATGACAGAAAAAAATTCGTTCAGCCCAAAATGTCATGGATGTGTCTTTTTTTGTAGTGCCCATAGTGGATTATGGGGGAGCAGTCAACTAGTCTTCACCAAGCCAATGCAATCAAGAAAGGTGGTCCAACTTGAGGAAGTCAAGATTGTCATCATCTAGCTCAAGTGGACTATGTGCAAGGCGAAGGTTTTCCCTTGATAGGTTTTCTATTTTACTGGCCTCATGGTGGTAGTTGGGAGGCCAGGTTATAGGATCAATTACCGTACTATCAAGGGGGGCTCTCAAGTGAGTAGCTTGATCGTATCGTTCATACAGAGCTCAAACCATTGCATCCTTGCATCATATTTATTGGTTCTTGTTTGGTTTTTCTCCTTGTGACATTTGGAGCATTTTGTCATATTCTTGACAACCTCGAGTTCATTGAAAACGGAGTTCACATGCATCTTCTATGATGTTTTCGATGTTGGAGGTTATGTCGGTTCAACTTTGTTGGAGGTTTCACTCCTCTATATCTTAGGCATACCTCCACTGCCTCTTCTTACTATATACAACCGCTATTTGGATGCTATTCGTCGTCATCTATCCAACAAGCTTGAGTTTGCTCAAATCAGAGCTCATTTGCAGAAGTTGTGGCAGTTCAGGCTTTATTGCATCCTCCGTTTTCTCTAATGTGTTCCTAAAAGCCTCAAGCGGTAGTACTGCTCTCTCGAGCGGTAGTACCACTTGTAAGAGGCAGTACCACGGCCCTGTGCCGCGCGTAGTACCACTGCTTCTGGGGATGCAATTTTTCGTGTTGGGTTTCGTGGTAATAGAGCGGTAGTACCTCTTATAAGCGGTACTACCTCTCCCCCGAGCGGTACTACCTCTCTGGAAGAACTACAACTCATGTTTTTCTGTCTCGTTGGGCTGTTTTGACTGTGCTAAGCAGTAGTACCACTCCTCTGAGTGGTAGTACTGCTTGTGCATGACCTGAGTGCATAACAGTTGGATTCGGGGGTGCCTATAAAAGGGGGTCTTCTTCCCCATTGAACCTTATCTCTTTAGCTCGTGTTCTTCCCCCATTGTTGACCTTTTTCGAGCTTGCTATTGATACGTATCCAACATATCTATAATTTTTTATTGTTCCATGCTATTATATTATCTGTTTTGGATGTTTAATGGGCTTTACTATGCACTTTTATATTATTTTTGGGACTAACCTATTAACCGAAGCCCCAGTGCAAATTGTTGATTTTTTTGCCTATTTCGGTGTTTCACAAAAAGGAATATCAAATGGAACGAAACCTTCGCGAGGATCTTTTTTTGGAACAGATGCAATCCAGGAGACTTGGAGTGGACGTCAAGGAAGCAGCGAGGAAGCCACGAGGCAGGAGGGCGCGCCCCCACCCTCATGGGCCCCATGCAGCTCCACCAACCTACTTCTTTCGCCTATATATACTCTTATACCCTGAAACCATTGGGGAGAGCCACGAAACACCTTTTCCACCGCCGCAACCTTCTGTACGCATGAGATCCCATCTTGGGGCCTTTTCCGGCGCTCCGCCGGAGGGGGATTCGATCATGGAGGGCTTCTACATCAACACCATAGCCTCTCCGACGATGTGTGAGTAGTTTACCACAGACCTTCGGGTCCATAGTTATTAGCTAGATGGCTTCTTCTCTCTCTTTGGATCTCAATACAAAGTTCTCCTTGATCTTCTTGGAGATCTATTCGATGTAATTCTTTTTGCGGTGTGTTTGTCGAGATCCGATGAATTGTGGATTTATGATCAAGATTATCTATGAACAACATTTGATTCTTCTCTGAATTCTTATATGCATGATTTAATATCTTTGCAAGTCTCTTCGAATTATCAGTTTGGTTTGGCTTACTAGATTGATCTTTCTTGCAATGGGAGAAGTGCTTAGCTTTGGGTTCAATCTTGCGGCGTCCTTTCCCAGTGACAGCAGGGGCAGCAAGACACGTATTGTATTGTTGCCATCGAGGGTAAAAAGATGGGGTTTATATCATATTGCTTGACTTTATCCCTCTACATCATGTCATCTTGCCTAATGCGTTACTCTGTTCTTATGAACTTAATACTCTAGATGCATGCTGGATAGCGGCTGATGTGTGGAGTAATAGTAGTAGATGCAGAATCATCTACTTGTCACGGACGTGATGCCTATGTTTATGATCATGCCTAGATATTCTCATAACTATGTGCTTTTCTATGAATTGCTCGACAGTAATTTGTTCACCCACCGTAATATTTGCTATCTTGAGAGAAGCCACTAGTGAAACCTATGGCCCCCGGGACTATTTTACATCATATTAGTCTCCCGCCAACTAGCTATCTCTGTCGCAGTTTACTTTGCAATCTTTACTTTCCAATCTATACAAAAAATACCAAAAATATTTACCTTATTATCTTTATCAGATCTCACTTTTGCAAGTGGCCGTGAAGTGATTGACAACCCCTTTATCGCGTTGGTTGCAAGGTTCTTGATTGTTTGTGCAGGTACTAGGCGACTTGCGTGTAGTCTCATACTAGATTGATACCTTGGTTCTCAAAAACTGAGGGAAATACTTACGCTACTTTGCTGCATCACCCTTTCCTCTTCAAGGGAAAACCAATGCATGCTCAAGAGGTAGCAAGAAGGATTTCTGGCGCCGTTTCCCGGGGGATCTACGCACAAGTCAAGACATACCAAGTACCCATCACAAACTCTTATCCCTCGCATTACATTATTTGTCATTTTCCTCTCGTTTTCCTCTCCCCCACTTCACCTTTGCCTTTTCTTCGTCTTACCCGTATGTATCTTTATTTGTGTTTCCATGTGCCTTCTATTTGCTTGTATTTTTCTTGTAAAAATCTATTGACATGGATCCACTTAAAGTGTTCTACTTGGATCATCTTCGATCCTTATGCGTTCGTGCTGAAACCCCAACTAGCCTAGTTGATGGGAAATCTTTAGATGAGCATGCTCATTTTATGCGTCACCGTTTGTCTGAAAAAGGGAGACTCTTATGGGATCAAATAAACATATTACTGTGTTATGCTTGGAATCTTTGTGAAATTTATGATTTTATTTATTGCTCTAAGAACCCTAAAAAACACCTCCCCTACCTATGTGAGTTTAATGATAATGAAATCTTATCTGCTTATGCAAAGGGTGTTTATAGTTACTACGATATCGAACAAATTGAAGAATTTGTTGCTTATAAGGGTGCTTATGAAGTTGCTTCCTTGATTGAAAAGTATGATATTACTCTATACGAATCTGAAAATTTTGACATACTTAAATATTGCTATGAAAACTATGCTCATAATGTCTATGTCATAGAATTTATTGAAAGAATGATCGTTGCTTGGGAAGAAAATAATGATATGCATGAATCTATAGATAATTATGATTCCGATGATTTGATTAAATATCCCTTGATGAACATGATGCTTGCTATTCTTGTGGCCATGATGCCAATATTTATGAAGATGAGTTTGCTGTAGTTCCTTATGTTAAACATGAGATCGTTGCTATTGCACCCATACTTGATAGTTCCTTCGATGAAAAGCATGATTGTAATGATGTTATTATAAATTCTCTTAATGAAAATTGTGTTAATGATATGCAAAACCTCAAGCTTGGGGATGCTAGTTTTGCTATGACTACTATTTGTTGCAATGATCATGATTGGGGTGATTCTTCTTATGATCTTGAAAATTTATTTAAGCCCCGTGATGAATATGAGATTGATAATATGTTTGCAATAATATTGAAAGTGGGTTTGGAAGAGTGTCAACTTTAGATCTCACATATTTGGAGAATGTTCAATCTTGTGAAGTTTTTGATAAAAGTGAGTTTGGAGAGGTCATGACTTTAGTTAATGTTAATCCTACTATTTTGGAAGAGTGTCAACTTCGCATGCATGTGGATCGTGTTGAAAATATTTTATGTGATAGCTATTTTGTTGAATTTGCTTATGTTCCCACATGTAATTATTATGAGAGAGGAAAATATGGTCGTAGAAATTTTGATGTTACAAAATTACCTCTCGTTATGTTGAGATTGCTATTGTTTCTTTCCACTTTCTTGCATATGCTAGTTTTTGCTTGCTATGATAATTTGTTTGCCTATAAGATGCCTATGCATAGGAAGTATGTTAGAATTAGATGTGTTTGTCACGTGTTTCATGATGCTTTCTTTGCGCTTCAATTCTTGTCTTTCATGTGAGCATCATTAAAATTATAGATGCCTAGCTAGGGGCGTTAAACGATAGCACTTGTTGGGAGGCAACCCAATTTTATTTTTGTTCCTTGCTTTTTTTCCTGTTTAGAAATAAATAATTCATCATGCTATTTCTATTATTGTGTTTTTTGTGTTTTAATTAGTGTTTGTGCCAAGTAAAGCCTTTAGGATCTTCTTGGATGATTGTTGTTTGATCTTGCTGAAAAAAGGTAAGTATGCGCTCATGAGAATAATTTTCATTTTTTACCAGAGGGCGATAAAATACCAATTCCAACTGTAGTAGATCAATATACAAATTATTCAGGACGTCCTAATTTATCAGGTTTTGGAGTTACAGAAGTATTCGAAACCTACAGATTACTACAAACTATTCTGTTTTTCACAAATTCTGTTTTTCGTGTGTTGATTGCTTATTTTGATGAATCTATGGCTAGTATCGGGGGGTATGAACCATAGAGAAGTTGGAATACAGTAGGTTTAACACCAATATAAATAAAGAATGAGTTCATTACACTACTTTAAAGTGGTGATTTGTTTTCTTATACTAACGGAGCTCATGAGATTTTCTGTTGAGTTTTGTGTTGTGAAGTTTTCAAGTTTTTGGGTGAAGATTTGATGGATTTTGGAATAAGGAGTGGCAAGAGACTAAGCTTGGGGATGCCCAAGGCACCCCAAGGTAAAATTCAAGGATAACCAAAAGCCTAAGCTTGGGGATGCCCCGGAAGGCATACCCTCTTTCGTCTTCGTCCATCGATAACTTTACTTGAGACTATATTTTTATTCACCACATGATATGTGTTTTGCTTGGAGCGTCTTGTATGATTTGAGTCTTTGATTTTTAGTTTACCACAATCATCCTTTCTGTACACACCTTTTGGAGAGACACACATGAATCGGAATTTATTAGAATACTCTTTGTGCTTCACGTATATCTTTTGAGCTAGATAATTGTGCTCTAGTGCTTCACTTATATCTTTTAGAGCACAGTGGTGGTTTTATTTTATAGAAATTATTGATCTCTCATGCTTCACTTATATTATTTTGATAGTCCTTTAGAACAGCATGGTAATTTTCTTTGGCTATAAATTTAGTCTTAATATGATAGGCAACCAAGATGGGTATAATAAAAACTTTCATATAGAGTGCATTGAATACTATGAGAAGTTTAATGCTTGATGATTGTTTTGAGATGTGAAGATGGTAATATTAGAGTCATGCTAGTTGAGTAGTTGTGAATTTGATAAATACTTGTGTTAGAGTTTGCAAGTCCCGTAGCATGCACGTATGGTAAACGTTGTGTGACAAATTTGAAGCATGAGGTGTTTTTTGATTGTCCTCCTTATGAGTGGCGGTTGGGGACGAGCGATGGTATTTTCCTACCAATCTACCCCCCTAGGAACATGCGCTTAATGCTTGGTTTTTGATGACTTGTAGATTTTTGCAATAATTATGTGAGTTCTTTATGACTAATGTTGAGTCCATGGATTATACGCACTCTCACCTTCCCATCATTGCTAGCCTCTTCGGTACCGTGCATTGCCCTTTCTCACCTTGAGAGTTGGTGCGAACTTTGCCGGTGCATCCAACCCCCGTGATATGATACGCTCTATCACACATAAACCTCCTTATATCTTCCTCAAAACAGCCACCATACCAACCTATTATGGCATTTCCATAGCCATTCCGAGATATATTGCCATGCAACTTTCCACCGTTACGTTTATTATGACACGCTCCATCATTGTCATATTGCCTTGCATGATCATGTAGTTGACATCGTATTTGTGGCAAAGCCACCATGCATAATTTCATACATGTTACTCTTGATTCATTGCCCATCCCGGTACACCACCGGAGGCATTCATATAGAGTCATACTTTGTTCTAGTATCGAGTTGTAATCTTTGAGTTGTAAATAAATAGAAGTGTGATGATCATCATTAATAGAGCATTGTCCCAAAAATAAGAAAAAGGGGGAAGGCCAAATGAAAAAAATGGCCAAAAAAGGAAAATAAAAGGGACAATGCTACTATCCTTTTTCCACACTTGTGCTTCAAAGTAGCACCATGATCTTCATGATAGAGAGTCTCTTATATTGTCACTTTCATATACTAGTGGGAATTTTTCATTATAGAACTTGGCTTGTATATTCCAACAATGGGCTTACTCAAATGCCCTAGGTCTTCGTGAGCAAGCAAGTTGGATGCACACACACTTAGTTTCTTTTGTTGAGCTTTCATACATTTATAGCTCTAGTGCATCCGTTGCATGGCAATCCCTACTCCTCGCATTGACATCAATTGATGGGCATCTCCATAGCCCGTTGATTAGCCACGTCAATGTGAGACTTTCTTTTTTTGTCTTCTCCACATAACCCCCATCATTATATTATATTCCACCCATAGTGCTATGTCCATGGCTCACGCTCATGTATTGCGTGAAAGTTGAAAAAAGTTTGAGATTACTAAAGTATGAAACAATTGCTTGGATTGTCATCGGGGTTGTGCATGATGAGAGAATTTTTGTGTGACGAAAAAGAAGCATAGCCAAACTATATGATTTTGTAGGGATAAGCTTTCTTTGGCCATGTTATTTCGAGAAGACATAATTGCTTAGTTAGTATGCTTGAAGTATTATTATTTTAAGTCAATATTAAACTTTTATCTTGAATCTTTCGGATCTGAACATTCATGCCACAATAAATAAAATTACATTGAAAATTATGTTAGGTAGCATTCCACATCAAAAATTCTGTTTTTATCATTTACCTACTCGAGGACGAGCAGGAATTAAGCTTGGGGATGCTTGATACGTCTCCAACATATCTATAATTTTTTATTGTTCCATGCTATTATATTATCTGTTTTGGATGTTTAATGGGATTTACTATGAACTTTTATATTATTTTTGGGACTAACCTATTAACCGAAGGCCCAGTGCAAATTGCCGTTTTTTGGCCTCTTTCGGTGTTTCACAGAAAAGGAATATCAAACGGAATCCAAACGGAACGAAACCTTTGCAAGGATCTTTTTTGGAACAGATGCAATCCAGGAGACTTGGAGTCGACTTCAAGGAAGCGGCGAGGAAGCCACGAGGCAGGAGGGCGCGTCCAGGGGGCAGGTGTGCCCCCCACCCTCGTGGGACCCTTGCAGCTCCACCGACCTACTTCTTTCACCTATATATACTCTTATACCCTGAAACCATCAGGGAGAGCCACGAAACACCTTTTCCACCGCCACAACCTTCTGTACCCGTGAGATCCCATCTTGGGGCCTTTTTTGGCGCTCCGCCGGAGGGGAATTCGATCACGGAGGGCTTCTACATCAACACCATAGCCTCTCCGACGATGTGTGAGTAGTTTACCACAGACCTTCGGGCCCATAGTTATTAGCTAGATGTCTTCTTCTCTCTCTTTAGATCTCAATACAAAGTTCTCCTCGATCTTCTTGGAGATCTATTCGATGTAATTCTTTTTGTGGTGTGTTTGTCGAGATCCGATGAATTGTGGATTTATGATCTAGATTATCTATGAACAACATTTGATTCTTCTCTGAATTCTTATATGCATGATTTAATATCTTTGCAAGTCTCTTCGAATTATCAGTTTGGTTTGGCCTACTAGATTGATCTTTGTTGCAATGGGAGAAGTGCTTAGCTTTGGGTTCAATCTTGTGGTGTCCTTTCCTAGTGACAACAGGGGCAGCAAGGCACGTATTGTATTGTTGCCATCGAGGGTAAAAAGATGGGGTTTATATCATATTGCTTGAGTTTATCCATCTACATCATGTCATGTTGCCTAATGCGTTACTCTGCTGTTATGTACTTAATACTCTAGATGCATGCTGGATAGCGGTCGATGTGTGGGGTAATAGTAGTAGATGGAGAATCGTTTCGGTCTACTTGTCACGGACGTGATGCCTATGTTTATGATCCTGCCTAGATATTCTCATAACTATGCGCTTTTCTATCAATTGCTCGACAATAATTTGTTCACCCACCGTAATATTTGCTATCTTGAGAGAAGTCTCCTACTAGTGTAGTCTCCTACTGGATTGATACCTCGGTTCTCAAAAATTGATGGAAATACTTACGCTACTTTGTTGCATCATCCTTTCCTCTTCAAGGGAAAACCAAAGCATGCTCAAGAGGTAGCAGCTATCTCTCAATCCCTCCATGGATTCTTGCTAGTGTTGGGGGGGGGAAGAGAGAGGAGATCTAGATCCACATTTCCGCCAATCACTTTCTCCTCTATGTGAGGGGAAACCCTTGGATCCTGATCTTGGAGTTCTTCACGGTCTCTTCTTCGTTCTTCCTCTCATTTTTCTCCCTAGCATTAGTTGCTTTGGTGGGATTTGGGAGAGAAGGACTTGGGCACTTCGGGTGCCCTTGCCATTGCATTTGGTGCATCGGTTTGACTTCTCCATGGTCATACGCGGAAGTTACAAGTAGAGAAGCTTATTACTCTTGGGTGCTCGGTACCCTTGAGCTTATTCCTCTTGGGTGCCTTGGTGACCTAGACGGTTGGTGGCTTTCAGAGCTCAATCATTGTGATGTAAAACTCCGAGCAAGCGTAGGGGTCTCCAATAAGGTTGTGGAGATCGCCCCGAGCATTTTGACAGGTTTCGGTGACCGTCCCCAAGGGTTGCCAAAGTGTACGGGTTCGATGACTGCCCCCAAGGGTTGCCATTTGTACGGGTTCGGTGACCGCCCTCAAGGGTCCCTTAGTGGAATCACGCCATCTTGCATTGTGCGAGGGCGTGAGGAGATTACGGTGGCCCTAGTGGCTTCTTGGGGAGCATTGTGTCTTGACACCGCTCCAAATGGAGATTAACATCCTGAAGGGTATGAACTTTGGGATACATCATCGTCTCCGTGTGCCTCGGTTATCTCTTACCCGAGCTCTTTACTTATGCACTTTATTTTGTGATAGCCATATTGTTTCTTGTCATATATCTTGCTATCACTTAGTATTTTATCTTGCTTAGCTTAAGTTGTTGGTGCACATAGGTGAGCCTAGTTGTTGTAGGTTTTGTGCTTGACAAATTAACCGCTAGGTTTATTCCGCATTTGTTCAAGCCTAAACCATAATTATTTTAAAGCGCCTATTCACCCCCCCTCTAGGCGACATCCAAGATCTTTCAGTTACCAACTTCAAGCTTCAGCGAAAGAATAGTTGGCATAGATTGTTCTTGAAGTCCCATGAATTGTCCATGATAACCCACAAGTACAGGGGATCGCAATAGTTTTCGAGGGTAGAGTATTCAACCCAAATTTATTGATTTGACACAAGGGGAGCCAAAGAATATTCACAAGTAGTAGCAGCTAAGTTGTCAATTCAACCACACCTGGATAACTTAATATCTGCAGCAAAGTATTTAGTAGCAAAGTAATATGATAGCAGTCGTAACGGTGGTAAAAGGTAATGGTAGCAAAAGTAATATTTTTGGTGTTTATAGTGATGATAACAATAGCAACGGAAAAGTAAATAAGCGAAGAACAATATATGGAAAGCTCGTAGGCAACGGATCGGTGATAGAGACTTATGCCGGATGTGGTTCATCATGTAACTGTCATAACATAGGGTGACAAAGAACTAGCTCCAATTCATCAATGTAATGTAGGCATGTATTCCGAATATAGTCATACGTGCTTATGGAAAAGAACTTGCATGACATCTTTTGTCCTACCCTCCCGTGGCACCGGGGTCCTATTGGAAACTAAGGGATATTAAGGCCTCCTTTTAATAGAGTACCGGACCAAAGTATTAACACATAGTGAATACATGAACTCCTCAAACTACGGTCATCACTGGGAGTGGTCCCGATTATTGTCACTTCGGGGTTGCCGGATCATAACACATAGTAGGTAACTATAGACTTGCAAGATAGGATCAAGAACTCTCATATATTGATGAAAACATAATAAATTCAGATCTGAAATCATGGCACTCGGGCCCTAGTGACAAGCATTAAGCATAGCAAAGTCATAGCAACATCAATCTCAGAACATAGTGGATACTAGGGATCAAACCCTAACAAAAATAACTCGATTACATGATAAATCTCATCCAACCCATCACCGTCCAGCAAGCCTACGATGGAATTACTCATGCACGGGGGTGAGCATCATGAAATTGGTGATGGAGGAAGGTTGATGATGACGATGGCGACGGATTCCCCTCTCTGGAGCCCCGAACGGACTCCAGATCAGCCCTCCCGAGAGAGTTTAGGGCTTGGCGGTGGCTCCATATCGTAAAACGCGATGAATCCTTCTCTCTGGTTTTTTTCTCCCCGAAAGTGAATATATGGAGTCAGGGTTGAGGTCGGTGGAGCGTTAGGGGGCCCACGAGGCAGGGAGGCGTGCCCAGGGGGGTAGGGCGCACCCCCACCCTCATGGACAGGAGGACGCCCCCCTAACCTGGATCTTCCTTCAAGTATTTTTTATATATTCCAAAATAATTCTCCGTTGATTTTCAGGTAATTCCGAGAACTTCTATTTCTGCACAAAAATAACACCATGGCAATTCTGCTGAAAACAGTGTCAGTCTGGGTTAGTTCCATTCAAATCATGCAAGTTAGAGTCCAAAACAAGGGCAAAAGTGTTTGGAAAAGTAGATACGACGGAGATGTATCAACTCTCCCAAGCTTCAACCTTTGCTTGTCGTCAAGCAATTCAGTTGATAAACTGAAAGTGATAAAGAAAAACTTTTACAAACTATGTTTGCTCTTGTTGTCATAAATATATAAAGCCAGCATTCAGGTTTTCAGCAGAGATTATGAACTAACCATATTGACAATAACACTTTGGTCTCATGTTTACTCATATCAATGACATAATCAACTAGCGAGCAATAATAATAAATCTAGGATGACAACACTTTCTCAAAACAATCATAATATGATATAACAGGATGGTATCTCGTTAGCCCTTTCTGAGACCGCAAAACATAAATGCAGAGCACCTTTAAAGATCAAGGACTGACTAGACATTGTAATTCATGGTAAAAGAGACCGAGTCAAGTCATACTCAATGAAAACTAACAGTAATGAATGCAAATGACAGTGGTGCTCTCCAACTGGTGCTTTTTAATAAGAGGACGATGACTCGGCATAAAAGTAAATTGATAGGCCCTTCGCAGAGGGAATCAGGGATTTGTAGAGGTGCCAGAGGTCGGTTTTGAAATAGATATGAATAATATTTTGAGCGGTATACTTTCATTGTCAACATGACAACCGAGAGATGGTGATATCTTCCATGCTACACACATTATAGGCGGTTCCCAAACATAATGGTAAAGTTTATACTCCCCCTCCACCAACAAGCATAAATCCATGGCTTGCTCGAAACAACGACTGCCTCCAACTAACAACAGTCCCGGGGGAGTTTTGTTTGCAATTATTTTGATTTGATTTGTATAAAGCATGAGACTGGGCATCCCGGTGACCAGCCATTTTCTTGTGAGTGAGGAGCGGAGTCCACTCCTCTTGAGAATAACCCGCCTAACATGGAAGATACGGACATCCCTAGTTGATACATGAGCTATTCGAGCATACAAAACAGAATGTTTATTTGAAGGTTTAGAGTTTGGCACATATAAATTTACTTGGGATGGCAAGTAGATACTGTATATAGGTAGGTATGGTGGACTCATATGGAACAACTTTGGGGTTTATAGAATTGGATGCACAAGCAGTATTCCCGCTTAGTACAGGTGAAGGCTAGCAAAAGACTGGGAAACGACCAGCTAGAGAGCGACAACAGTCATGAACATGCATTAAAATTAATCAACACCGAATGCAAGCTTGAGTAGGATATAATGCACCATGAACATAAATATCGTAGAGGCTATGTTGATTTTGTTTCAACTACATGTGTGAACATGTGCCAAGTCAAGCCACTCGAATCATTCAAAAGAGGATACCACCCTATCATACCACATCACAACCATTTTAATAGCATGTTGGCATGCAAGGTAAACCATTATAAGCTCCTAGCTAATTAAGCATGGCATAAGAAACTATAATCTCTAATTGTCATTGCAAACATGTTTATTCATAATAGGCTGAATCAAGAACGCTGAACTAATCATATTTACAAAAACAAGAGAGGTAGTTCATACCAGCTTTGTAATGCCCTCGATGCGGCTATATCTCCCACGTGTCGAAGCACGACTTAGAGGCATAACCGCATTGAAAGCAATGTAGCAAGTGAGGTAATCTTCACACAACCCATGTAATACATAAGGGAAAGAGATACATAGTTGGCTTACAATCGCCACTTCACACAATTACATGAATAAAGCATTACATCAACCAGATACAATCAAGGTCCGACTACGGAACCAAAATAAAAGAAGACTACCCCAAATGCTACACAGATCCCCGATCGACCCCAACTGGGCCCCACTACTGATCAACTAGAACGAAACAACACAAAGGGCAAGATCTTCATCAAGCTCCTCCTTGAGCTTGGTTGCGTCATCTGCATGGTTCAACAGCTCCTGCAAGCTGGTTTTGGAAGTATCTATGAGTCACGGGGACTCAGCAATCTCACACCCTCGTGATCAAGACTATTTAAGATTATGGGTAAGGTAAAGGTACGAGGTGGAGCTGCAGCAAGCGACTAGCATATATGGTGGCTAACCTATTCGCAAAAGAGAGCGATAAGAGAAGGCAAAATCATGGTCAAGAATCTATGATCAAGAAGTGATCCTAGAGCAACCTACGTCAAGCATAACTCCAACACCGTGTTCACTTCCCGGACTCCGCCGAGAAGAGACCATCACGGTTACGCACGCGGTTGATGCATTTTAATTAAGGTCAACTTTAGGTTTTCTACAACCGGACATTAACAAATTCCCATCTGCCCATAACCGTGGGCACGGCTTTCGAAAGTTCAAATCCCTACAGGGGTGTCCCAACTTAGCCCATCACAAGCTCTCACGGTCAACGAAGGATATTCCTTCGAGCGGGAAGACCCGATCAGACTCGGAATCCCTGTTACAAGACATTTCGACAGTGGTAAAACAAGACCAGTAAAGCCACCCGAATGTGCCGACAAATCCCGATAGGAGCTGCACATATCTCTTTCTCAGGGCACACCGGATTCTCCAAGGTTCCGGTAGGCCAGCCCAGAGTTGCCCCTGGTGGCCACCGGCAGCTGACAGGTTGGACCAACACTTAGAGGAGCACTGGCCCGGGGGTTTAAATAAAGATGACCCTTGAGTCTGCAGAACCCAAGGGAAATAAAAGGCTAGGTGGCGAATGGTAAAACCAATGTTGGTCCTTGCTGAAGGAGTTTTATTCGAGGTGAACTGTCAAGGGGTTCCCATTATAACCCAACCGCGTAAGGAACGCAAAATCCGGGAACATAACACCGATATGACGGAAACTAGGGCGGCAAGAGTGGAACAAAACACCAAGCATAAGGCCGAGACTTCCACTCTTTACCAAGTATATAGATGCATTAATTAAATAAGAGATATTGTGATAACCCAACAAGTAAACATGTTCCAACAAGGAACAACATCTCCATGTTCCAACAAGGAACAAACTTCAATCTTCACCTTCAACTAACAATGCTATAAGAGGGGCTGAGCAAAGCGGTAACATAGCCAAACAACGGTTTGCTAGGACAAGGTGGGTTAGAGGCTGAACATGGAAATATGGGAGGCATGATAAGCAAGTGGTAGGTATCGTAGAAGAGGCGTAGAAAAAGAGCGAGCAACTAGCAAGCAAAGATAGAAGTGATTTCGAGGGTATGGTCATCTTGCCTGAAATCCCGCAAGGAAGAAGAATGAGTCCACAAAGAAGACAAACGGACGTAGTCAACGGATCCTCACAACTCCGGAACGGAACCGAAGCTCACAAGAAAGGCAACCCGGAAAGAAGCAAGCAACATAGTAAACAACCACCACATAGTCATGGCATGATGCGCAAACAAGTATGATGCATGTCCAATTTAATGAGGCATGGCATGGCAAAGTGCACAAACAACCCTACAAATTAAGTGGAGCTCAATATGCAACTCCGTTGCATATTGACGAAACACCACATTCAAGTTATTTAGTTCTATCTCGTTTATGTACCCAACAATATTAAATGTTGTTAAAACATGGCAAGAGGGTGAATCAAAGTAAAACTACCTATCTAGTCAAGTTTAAATGAGGCGGGAACAACAAACAACAAGTCCGGAAAACCTCATGTGCAATATTATAGGTTTGGTACTGTTCTGCCCTAAACACAATTTTAGAGTTATTAAACATGCAAAGTGAGTACACCATGTTAAACTAGACATTTTTCTACCCCATTTACATATAAAGTTTGTTACAAAACCGAGTTACGGTTATTTAGTTATGAATTAAACCATTTTAGCAAGTTATTTAAGAAAATTTAAACAAACAGCTTTTTAAACATTTTAAACATAGATGAAAGTTGCATATTATTAAACTAGATGAAATTCTAAGCAAGTTTCATATTAAGTTTGTTTTAATCTGATGCACGGTTGGAGAGTTATAAAATGCATGATGTTTAGGGGCTATACTGAAAAACTGTAAAACCTGAGATAAAAGGAAAATCGCTGGACGAAAAAAACACGTAACGGGCTGGATCTGGAACAGAGCTAGGGAGCTGCTCACATTGGGCCTTAGCAGGCCGGCTGTTGCAGAGGCTGGCAGGGGAAGGAAGCGCCTGGGCCGGGAGGCCGAGCGCTGTGCCTTGGCGCTAGAAGGGAGGCAGCCCAGGAAGGTAGCGAGGCCGCTCGGTCAAAACGGAGGGAGTCAACGCGGGCACTGGTCGCTGGTCGTCCTCATCCTCGAAGCAGCGGGAGTAGGTGCGCGACGGCGCCGGGAACAGCAAGGAGGTGGGCTCTGGTCGGGGATCGAGGGACTTGGCCGCGGCGACTCCAGGCGATGCAGTGGCTACTCCAACCGGCGAGGAAGGCAAGCGGCCGGGCGGAGCTGGAGGCCAAGGCGGCGGCGTCCTGGTAGAAGCAGAGGACGCAGGCAGCAGCGGCAGAAACGTGGCGGCGGTGAGGAACGCTTGGCGTGAATCTATGGCGGCTCTGGACGCCGGTGACAGGGCGCAGGGGTCCAGGACCCGTGTGGAGGAGAGGGGCGGCCATGGCGTTTCCTTGGACTTGGCCGGCTCGATGAAGACGAGAAGCAACGGACAGGCGCGGCTCCTGCAGGGGAACGAGGTGGCGCTGTACTTGGCGCGATCTCCGGTGATGTGGGAAAAACGAGGGAGGCCGGAGATGAGACTGGGAACGCAGGTTCTTGACGCTGGTTGCGGTCAGATCGAGCAGTAAGGAGAGTTGATGAGGCCGACGACGTTCTTGAATTGGTGGCGCAGTCCTTGGAGGGGAAAACACGGTGACCACGCGATTAGTAGCAGGAGAAGAGAAAAACAGCGAGAAAACAGGGAGGAGGCCTTGCGGGTCGGGGCGGCTTGACGGCGGGGGCCATGGCGCGGGGTGCTCCTGTCGATAGAGAAAGGAGAACAGAGAGAGATGAGAGAGGGAGAAACGGGAGGAGCACGGGAAGGAGAAGAAGGGGGCGACGCTCATCTGGTAATGGTCGCCGAAGATGTGGTTTGCCGGGGCGGCGGGGACGGCACGAGGCAGGAGGCGACAGGGAGCTTCTCTCCCTGGCTCACGATGAGGGGAACAGGGGTTCTGCGTGGGCTGTGGTGGTTGGATAGATCGGTGCATGGATTGGATCGAATGGATTCCGGTGGGGATTGGTCGGCACTGGATCCAAGGAGAGACCAAGTGGCGACGAGATGGATCCCGAGAGAGAGGAAAACGCAGGTAGGTGGCGGCGGAGGGACAAGGCTCCTAGATTTTAGGGTTAGGTTGATTTGGTAGGTGGTGGTCTATAAATATAAGGAGAAGGGGGAGTTTGGATCATCCGATCAAAATCGGACGGTTCAGAAAGAATAGGCTAGGGAGTCCAAATAATAAAACGGTGATATTTTGTAGATGTTTGGGGATGATCTGGACACAACGGTGACGACTGTCCGGGTCGGGTCCGGGACAGCTTCGGACGCACACGTGAGTGGTCGGTGCACTGTGCAAGAGGGGTAGGTTGGAGCTTGTGGGCTGTGCAGAAGGCCTCAGGCTGAGAGGAGAGAAGAGAGAGAAGCCCGGCGTCTGTTTCTGGAGACCGAAAACGTCCGACGTTAGACCGGCTATATTGTCCCTATAGTTTAACGGTTGGGCTATCAAACGGACTCCGAATGCGATGAAACTTGGCAGGCGACCTACTAACAACATAACTTTCAACCCATACCGAGAACATTTTCTGGCCACTTATAAAATAATATTTTGGACGTGCCGCGGGCGCGTGCAAGTGTGTCTGGACTCAGAACGGACAACGGACGGAACTGGGGGAACCCGGACGGACGGAAGTTTCGAAAACATGATGATGGAATGCACATGATTACATAACAAAGATTCAACACGCAAGCGAATGACATGGAAAAGACAGCGAATAACTGGAGGACACCTGGCACATCGGTCTCGGGGCGTTACAAGCTTTTCCTTATCTCAATAAGTTCATCATATAATCATCATTATTGCCTTTCACTTGCACAACCGAATAGTGTGGATAATAATAATAGTGCACGTGTATTGTACTAAGATGGAATCTGCAAGCATTCAATTCAAGAGAGAAGACAAGGTAATATGGGCATTATGATCAACAATAATGCATATGAGAGCCACTCTACATTTTCATTATGATCTTATCCTCTCGACCCCCAAAGAAAAGAAACAAAACTATTTACACGGGAAAGCTCCCAACAAACAAAAGAAGAACGGGAAATCTTTTTAGGTTTTCTTTTTAATTACTACCACTAAAGCATGAAAAGTAAACTAACTAAAAGCTACAACTATTTTTTTGTTTTTCTAAAGGTTTATTAAACACACAAGAAGAAAGCATAAAAAGGAAAATAAACTAGCATGGATAATACAATGAATAAGTATGAGCACCGACACCTAGCATGAGTGTGTGAATAGGAATGTAATGTCGGTGAGAGATACGTACTCCCCCAAGCTTAGGTTTTTGGCCTAAGTTGGTCTATGGCCACGGCTGACCTGGAGGATATCCAAAGTTGTGGCTGGGGTCGTACTGAGATGCAACAGCTATTGCATCTTGGGCCTTAGCATGGAGGCGAGCTGTCTCATTCCTCCTCTCATACTCATTCGCCTCTTCCCTGGTTATGACATGTCTCTCTTTTGCCTGAAAGTCAAAGAAAGTAGGAGCGGGGAGAGCCACGTGATAGGTGCGTCGTCTGTCAAAGATTAGTCGGTACTGGAGAAACTGATCGTTCCTCTCAACAAACTGATGACGAACCATAGCCTCATAATCTAAATAAACAGGAGGCAACTCAATGGCTGCTCCAACCGGCGAGGAAGGCAAGTGGCCGGGCGGAGCTGGAGGCCAAGGCGGCGGCGTCCTGGTAGAAGCAGAGGACGCAGGCAGCAGCGGCAGAAACAGGGCGGCGGTGAGGAACGCTTGGCGTGAATCTATGGCGGCGCTGGACGCCGGTGACAGGGCGCAGGGGTGGCGCTGTACTTGGCGCGATCTCCGGTGACGTGGGAAAAATGAGGGAGGCCGGAGATGAGACTGGGAATGCAGGTTCTTGACGCTGGTTGCGGTCAGATCGAGCAGCAAGGAGAGTTGACGAGGCCGACGACGTTCTTGAATTGGTGGCGTAGTCCTTACAGGAGAAAACACGGTGACCACGCGATTAGTAGCAGGAGAAGAGAAAAACAGCGAGAAAACAGGAAGGAGGCCTTGCGGGTCGGGGCGGCTTGACAGCGGGGGCCATGGCGCGGGGTGCTCCTGTCGACAGAGAAAGGAGAACAAAGAGAGATGAGAGAGGGAGAAATGGGAGGAGCTCGGGAAGGAGAAGAAGGGGGGCGACGCTCATCTGGTAATGGTCGCCGGAGATGTGGTTTGCCGGGGCGGCGGGGACGGCACGAGGCAGGAGGCGACAGGGAGCTTCTCTCCCTGGCTCACGATGAGAGGAACAGGGGTTCTGCGTGGGCTGTGGTGGTTGGATAGATCGGTGCATGGATTGGATCGAATGGATTCCGGTGGGGATTGGTCGGCGCTGGATCCAAGGAGAGACCAAGTGGCGACGAGATGGATCCCGAGAGAGAGGAAAAGGCAGGTAGGTGGCGGCAGAGGGACAAGGCTCCTAGATTTTAGGGTTAGGTTGATTTGGTAGGTGGTGGTCTATAAATATAAGGAAAAGGGGGAGTTTGGATCATCCGATCAAAATCGGACGGTTCAGAAAGAATAGGCTAGGGAGTCCAAATAATAAAACGGTGATATTTTGTAGATGTTTGGGGATGATCCGGACACAACGGTGACGACTGTCCGGGACAGCTTCGGACGCGCACGTGAGTGGTCGGTGCACTGTGCAAGAGGGGTAGGTTGGAGCTTGTGGGCTGTGCAGAAGGCCTCAGGCTGAGAGGAGAGAAGAGAGAGAAGCCCGGCGTCTGTTTCCGAAGACCGAAAACGTCCGACGTTAGATCGGCTATATTGCCGCTATAGTTTAACGGTTGGGCTATCAAACGGACTCCGAATGCGATGAAACTTGGCAGGCGACCTACTAACAACATAACAACACCGCATGCCAACTTTGAACCCATACCGAGAAAATTTTCCGGCCACTTATAAAATAATATTTCGGACGTGCCGCGGGCGCATGCAAGTGTGTTTGGACTCAGAACGGACAACGGACGGAACTGGGGGAACCCGGACAAATGCAAGTTTCAAAAGCATGATGATGATGCAGTGCACATGATGACATAACAAAGTTTTAACATGCAAGCGAATGACATGGCAAAGACAGCGAATAACTAGAGGACACCTGGCACATCGGTCTCGGGGCGTTACAACACTCCACCACTACGAGAGGATCTCGTCCCGAGATCTAGAATGGCACCGGAGGGAAAAACGGAAGAGAAAGAGAAGGGGTAAAACTAAGTTGCTTCTTTGACAAACGAGTGAAACCAAAGAACCTTGCGAGGTTAAGCCATTTTGAGAAAAGAATACAATGGAGAAGAACAAAAATTTTAAAGCACTCCATGAGGAAAGAGGAACAAGGAAGAACAAATTCGGACAGCACTCCGGTTGAAAAGTTATGCAAGACTTGATACGAAGAAAATAACTTGAGCAGAGGACACGACACTCCAGTTAAACAAGATAGAGAAGGAATAAGACTGATATAATTTGGACAACACTTTGACTGTAAATGGAAGAAATTGAACATGATCTTGACAAACCGAGATGATGGGTGAAAAGAACAACATCGCAATGCCTCCGGAACGAAAGAATAGAAGATAGATAATTGAAAGAGGAGAATGGAGAAGAAAATGCCATCTTATGCCACAAAAGAGCTTGAAGAGGCATCTTTAGGAGAAGGGTCGAACGGAGTTGTTGGAAAACCAACAACGAAAAGAGTAAACTTGTAGTGGGCTTATGGAGAACATCTCAAAACTATGAGGTGAAATTCTGCCACTAACGAAACAATAGATTGGCTTGATAACAAGAAGGAGACGAGAAACTTATTCACCGGAAGGATAAAAGAAGAACTTGGGTCATTTATAAAAACCATAAATAACAACAATCCTTAGGGAAAGCTTTAGGTGAACATATAACCCCAGATGATTCCAATGACGAGATTGATGGATTTTAAATACCTCATTCTTAACAACATGTGAATCATGAAACATGAACTCAAATTATCAAGAATGACATAATACCACCTCCAATGATACGGTAGAAGGAATTGCACTCCGGATTGCCAGATGAAGAAAACTTGAGCTTCTCTGAAAATGAACATTTAGATAATGAATTAAATCCTTTATGAACCATCATGTAGCGCCTCCATGAAGAACTCCGGTAACAAAAGAATAATCACACGAAAGGAAAAGAGAAGTTGAAAACACAAGGTGAGGACTTGCAATGATTAGATGGATCTCCATGGTGAAATAATTGGAAGAAGTTGGAACTCCGGGAAAAAAGAGAAGATGAAACAATTGAAATCAGGAATTTGATGAGCCTCCAGAATAAAGAATTAAATCACTTGGAAGAGGCAAGAATAAGAATTACATTATGCTTATCCTTCATCAATTTAAATTGATGTCGAGCAAACGGATTTTGCAAACCACTTATTCTCGTAGAAAGGATTACGATAGATATAGCACAACCTGGGAAGGTCTCCAACGAACCACCGGTAGGATTTGAAACCAACGAATGAATTGATATGGTAACGAAGGAAGAGAACTCTTGAATGAACCGCCGTAAGAATTAAAAATAAACGAAGAGAAGATAAATAAAACACCGGGAAGAATTAGCAAATGAATGAAGATACTTGATGGAATTTAGATACAAGAGGACGAATAGTTCACGAACTTCATAGAGAATATTTGAATGATGCACCGGTAAGATTTGGAGAATGTGAGCTGCCAGCTGAAATGAGTAATAATGAGATGATGGCCTCCGGAGAATCAAACTAAAAAGACTCCTGAATTTGCACCGGATGGGTGAAAAGAATTCCCACAGTCGAAAATAATTATGAGAGGATGGCAACAAGCTAGAATCGCGAATCTCTGAGAGAACAGATAAGATATGGAGGTAAAACTCTTCTTTGGTCTTCAAACGGAGAGAATGATGATGAGAAACACCACCATGAATTGTTGAGGCACTCCGGAATGAAGAATGTAAAGGTTGAGCCAACGATGAAAAGAATTTGAAAGATCTTGGAGAAAGTCATTTGATTGATGATAATTCATTCTTACATCAAACTTTAGAAGATTTGAGAATAACCCCGGGAGAATAAGAAGAGTCAGGTAAGATCCTGGGAAAAGACCTGTGGGTTAGGGCCCACTGAAAAGAAACACCGTTGAAATGATTTAGAAGAGAGGTTGCACCGGTTGAAATAAATGACTTGAAAGAGATAATAGACTCGAGATATCTTGAACACTCTGGAACAATTGAATAGCGAGAAGTGGATGAATATGAGGAGCACCGGCAAGAGAAGGTATTTGACACGAGGAAAGAATATGATCAACAAAGATTGAATTGGTTCCAACAGAGAAGAAAAGGAATGAGGAATGACGAACTTGAGGTTCCGTTAGGATCTTCATGAGAATCACAGGATAAGAATATTGACGGAAAAAGATGGAGAGACTTCACAAGAATAAAAGGATACTTGAATAAGAAATCTGAGTCCTTGAAGGAAAAGGGGGGGGGGGGGGGAAAAACAAAGGCAACTTGGAGACGGATGAAACAAACACCGTTGAGAAGAACTGATACTTGATCTTGCGGTTGTTGAAATGATCAGATCCACTTGAAGAGAAACACGCCGGTTGAAAAGAAATTGAAATGACAAACTCGATTATCAAGAAGGATTGGTATTCACATCAGAGTATGAGAACACCGTTTAGGAAAGGTATGGAATCAACACTTGACATTGAAGCAACTCGAATACCACAACTCAAAACAAAACAAAGGATTGGCTTGCAAAATAAGCCGGAACAAACATATGCTAGAGATTTTGTCCGAAGTTTTCGTGGTGGGGCCTACACGGGCTCGATCGTACAACACCATCATGTACAAGGCAGTGGACATGACATACGAAGTGTCCCGGAGTCGGCATAGCCAAGGACTCTTTAAGACACAACGAGACCACTGTAAAACCAACCGTGAATAGGCGGACCACTAGACGTCGAACCCCAATTTCATACCATACGTCTGACGGAAAGATATCCTAAGAGCTACTTAAATTCCCACTTATAAACTCCCGAAATTTTCTGGTTATGCAATCAGGTGTTGGGGATACAGGGGAAGCATAATATCTCACCCAAAACTACACAAATCCTACATCCAGCTGTATCCATCCTTCAGCACATAACCAAGAAACCTTCAGAAATCGTTTACCCCAACCTTTGAAAAGCATCCGTTATACGAGTTATGGCAATACTCCGGAACTCCCACCCCAGTACTGGGTGGCGTCGAGGTTATGTCACCAACAACTGCATAAAAGAGATTTTCGATGTCGGCGAAACTAAACTCAGGTATTCCAGAACTGCAACGATAAAATTGTGACGATAACACCTCGGAGCTCAACTCCCCGGGACACTGCCACAACCCCTAAATGTCAGGAGGCACCAAGAACAATGTCCTCGTCACAAAACCATCGGAACGATCCCAAGATACCCGCGTGATCCTAAATTTTTTTAGTGAAATTTAAGAAGAGAAGAGTCAAAACTCTATGTCAGGATGTCTCACCAGAGCGACGAAGGGACTGAGGAGTAAAAAGAATCCTACTCTCCGATATATATAATCCTAAATGACTCAAAACATTTTCTAGACTCAACAACGCCAGCGATTCGATCAAGCAGGGGGCTCCTAAGGTCGGGGAAGGCTCTGATTACCAACTTGTAACGCCCTCGATGCGGCTATATCTCCCACGTGTCAAAGCACGACTTAGAGGCATAACCGCATTGAAAGCAATGTAGCAAGTGAGGTAATCTTCACACAACCCATGTAATACATAAGGGAAAGAGATACATAGTTGGCTTACAATCGCCACTTCACACAATTACATGAATAAAGCATTACATCAACCAGATACAATCAAGGTCCGACTACGGAACCAAAATAAAAGAAGACTACCCCAAATGCTACACAGATCCCCGATCGACCCCAACTGGGCTCCACTACTGATCAACTAGAACGAAACAACACAAAGGGCAAGATCTTCATCAAGCTCCTCCTTGAGCTTGGTTGCGTCATCTGCATGGTTCAACGGCACCTGCAAGCTGGTTTTGGAAGTATCTGTGAGTCACAGGGACTCAAGAATCTCCCACCCTCACGATCAAGACTATTTAAGCTTATGGTTAAGGTAAAGGTACGACGTGGAGCTGCAGCAAGCGACTAGCATATATGGTGGCTAACCTATTCGCAAAAGAGAGCGAGAAGAGAAGGCAAAAGCACGGTCGAGAATCTATGATCAAGAAGTGATCCTAGAGCAACCTACGTCAAGCATAACTCCAATACCGTGTTCACTTCCCGGACTCCGCCGAGAAGAGACCATCACGGTTACGCACGCGGTTGATGCATTTTAATTAAGGTCAACTTCAGGTTTTCTACAACCGGACATTAACAAATTCCCATCTGCCCATAACCGCGAGCACGGCTTTCGAAAGTTCAAATCCCTGCAGGGGTGTCCCAACTTAGTCCATCACAAGCTCTCACGGTCAATGAAGGATATTCCTTCTAGCGGGAAGACCAGATCAGACTCGGAATCCCGGTTACAAGACATTTCGACAATGGTAAAACAAGACCAACAAATCCACCCGAATGTGCCGACAAATCCTGATAGGAGCTGCACATATCTCTTTCTCAGGGCACACCGGATTGTCCAAGGTTCCGGTAGGCCAGCCTAGAGCTGCCCCTGGTGGCCACCGGCAGCTGACAGGTTGGACCAACACTCAGAGGAGCACTTGCCCGGGGGTTTTAATAAAGATGACCCTTGAGTCTGCAGAACCCAAGGGAAAGAAAAGGCTAGGTGGCGAACGGTAAAACCAATGTTGGGCCTTGCTGAAGGAGTTTTATTCAAGGCGAACTGTCAAGGGGTTCCCATTATAACCCAACCGCGTAAGGAACGCAAAATCCGGGAACATAACACCGATATGACGGAAACTAGGGCGGCAAGAGTGGAACAAAACACCAGGCATAAGGCTGAGCCTTCCACCCTTTACCAAGTATATAGATGCATTAATTAAATAAGAGATATTGTGATAACCCAACAAGTAAACATGTTCGAACAAGGAACAACATCTCCATGTTCCAACAAGGAACAAACTTCAATCTTCACCTAGAACTAACAACGCTATAAGAGGGGCTGAGCAAAGCGGTAACATAGCCAAACAGCGGTTTGCTAGGACAAGGTGGGTTAGAGGCTGAACACGGAAATATGGGAGGCATGATAAGCAAGTGGTAGGTATCGTAGCATAGGCATAGCAAAAGAGCGAGCAACTAGCAAGCAAAGATAGAAGTGATTTCGAGGCTATGGTCATTGTCGGTGTCAAAACCGGCGGATCTCGGGTAGTGGGTCCTGAACTGTGCATCTAGGCCGGATGGTAACATGAGGCAGGGAACACGATGTTTTACCCAGGTTCGGGCCCTCTTGATGGAGGTAAAACCCTACGTCCTGCTTGATTAATATTGATGATATAGGTAGTACAAGAGTAGATCTACCACGAGATCAAGGAGGCTAAACCCTAGAAGCTAGCCTATGGTATGATTGTTGTATATGGAGTTGATTGCCTATGGACAACAACCCTCCGGTTTATATAGACACCGGATAGGGTTAGGGTTACATAGAGTCGGTTACAATGGTAGGAGATCTTGAATATCCGCATCGCCAAGCTTGCCTGCCACGCCAAGGAAAGTCCCATCCGAACACGGGACGAAGTCTTCAATCTTGTATCTTCATAGTCCAGGAGTCCAGCCAACGGTTATAGTCCGGCTATCCGGACACCCCCTAATCCAGGACTCCCTCAGTAGCCCCTGAACCAGGCTTCAATGACGATGAGTCCGGCGTGCAAATTGTCTTCGGCATTGCAAGGCGGGTTCCTCCTCCAAGTCCTTCATAGAAGATTGTAAACACCAAGAGTAGTGTCCGGCTCTGCAAAATAAGCTTCCACATATTGCCATAGAGAGAATAATATTAACACAAATCAAATCTGCTGACGTATTCCGCAGTGCGTCATCACACTACAGCCAAGTCCTTTACTCGAATCATTTTCACTTTTCCACCTCAGCGTGTTTTGCGAGGCGGTTTCCTTGGCACGTCTTGTCAAAGCAGAGATCGTGTACCCCCTTTACGGGATTCTCATCAATACGGACGTGGGTAACCCAACTGCGCCATTTATCACGGCGCTTGGGAGGCAAGCGAGTTTTACTAGGCTGGTGGGGACGTACAACCGCATCCGCCCATATAAGGGGAAGGATCCACCTTTTTACCTGCGCCTTCTTCCTCCTTTGCCTAACCATCTCCTGCGCACCCGAGCTCCAGCGCCCAAGCCCGCACTTCCCACCTCAACCTTCTCCAGCAATGTCTGGAGCGGGAGGCAAGTGGATGGTCTCCTCCGCTACGGAGGGCCAAGTCAAGAAGCTAAGGAAGGCCGGATACCTTTCTAAGGACATCGCGCACCGGCTTCCCGAAAAGGGGCAGCTTCTCCCCACCCCAAGGCCCCATGAGAGGGTAGTATTTCTTCCCCTCTTCCTCCGCGGACTGGGTTTTCCACTCCACCCATTTGTCCGGGGGCTCATGTTCTACTACGGCCTGGATTTCCACGATCTGGCCCCGAACTTCATCCTCAACATCTCGACGTTTATCGTCATGTGCGAGGCTTTCCTCCGCGTCCGCCCTCATTTCGGCCTCTGGCTCAAGACATTCAACGTCAAGCCCAAGGTGGTGCGTGGCAGCCAGGCGAAGTGCGGAGGCGCCATGGCGGGCAAGATGTCCAACGTCCTATGGTTCGAGGCCTCTTTTGTGGAGACCCTAAAGGGGTGGCAATCCGGGTGGTTTTACATCACCGAGCCACGCGATCCGAACTGGATCGCATCCCCCGAGTTTCGATCCGGACCCCCCACGCGGCTTATGTCCTGGAAAGAGACGGGCCTGTCGTGGGGTTACGAAAAAGAGGTGACCGGATTGCAAACATGCATCTAGTCCCTGGTGAACAAGCCAATCCGGCTTGTTAATGTAATCCAGGTTATGCTCGTCCGCCGGATCCTCCCGTGCCAACAACGGGATTTTAATCTATGGGAGTTCGACCCGGCGCAGCACCAAACCCTTAGCAGGCTCTTCGACACGACGTACGAAGATGCCTGGAAGGTGCTATTCAAGGGCGCCGAGGCTCCCGCATCCGCTTCCAAGGACCGCGGATACAGCTCGCAGCGTCACGCTAGCGAGGTAAGCTATCTTCACCTTTTACAGGATGTTAAGCTTTTTTCATAGTTTGACTCTATGCGGGATCTGAACTCCCTTACCTTTGACAGGCTTGGCGAGCGATATCCGGACCGATTAACTGTCCGGCTCCGCTGCCCGAAGACCCAGCCCTAGCTCTACTAGTGAAGCTGCTGGTTCCGGCGCCTTATGTGGTGCCGGAGAAGAAGGCCAAGAAGAAGAAGACCACGGGGACTCGAAAGAGTGCCCGCAACGTGGTGGTGTCGGACTCATCATCTGACGAGTCCGAGACGCCCTCCTCCCACGAAAATGAGGAGGAGGAAGAAGAAAACTCCCCCCCAGCGGAGGGAGGAGAGAAGAGGAAGGCCGCCCCAACGGGGAAGGCCGAGGGGTCTAGGAAAAGGAAGACCCCTTCGCCGGACTACGCCCCCAATGCCGAAGAGGGCAAAGAGGAGTGGCCAAACAGGGCCAAGCGTCTGGCGAAATCGTAAGTTCGGATATCAGAATAACTCATGATGTTCCTTTGTTGCACAGCTTTCCCTAATGTCGAATGTAATTATGCAGTCCGCCCCGGGCCGAATTCGACGAATCGTCGGGCAGCTCCCTGGACTCATCAGACGTGAACACAGTTCCGCCCGCTGTCTCCCCCCGCACTGCAGACGGCGCTGAAGTGGCGTCGCGACAAGCTCCGGGGCAGGAGGAGGTGGTCCCGGAGGAGCCGCAAGGCAACCTCCCAGACTCCAGGAGTGAAGGGGATAAGGCCCCCCCAGGGCTCCAAGTCCGGCTTTGTGCCAGACATCGCGCCGGAATCTTCCACAGTTCCGGACCGCGGTAGGCGAACTCCTTCCAAGAGGAGCAAGCCTTCTAAGCCGGCGGCCTCCGTCCAACCGTGGGTGCCGGACAATCTGCTGGAGGTGCTTGACGGCGCCTCCATCGACGAGGGGCACCGTCCTATTATGAGTATGGTGATCCAGAAGGTTCAGTCCGCCAAGAGCGGACTGACTGAAGCTTGCGCTAGCCTTCTAACAGGCTTCAAGGTAAGTAAAAATATGTAAAAATATTACCGCATAGACAGTAGCCCCTGATGCTCTGTTTGGCGTTCGAAAAGAAAAGCCGAATAGAGGATCTATTAAATATCGCAAGAGTCTAACAAAAAGAGTCAATATGCATATGCAAGCTTCGCTGCTATCCACCGCCGCACTGACTGCGGAGGTGGGTGTCTTGAAGCAGGACCTCGAGCGGTCCGAGCGAGAGCTCGGCCTTGCCAAGCGGCGGCTCCAGGAGAGAGAAGGTAAGAAATACCTTGCAGAAAAAGTGCCTATAAAAAGGCGTGATTGCAAAAAATAACAGGATTGTACTGCTTATTGTAGGGGCCACGACTGAGGTGGCGACCCTTAAGCAGGCGCTGTCTGAGGCCGAAAAGAAAATGGCCGCGGAGCGCATCGAGCGAGACAGACTTGGGGCTCAGGTCGGCGAGGTGCAGCAAGAGCTTCAGGCTCTCATGAAAAAACATGAGAGTTTGGAGCTTGAGTCAAAGGCGCAAGCATCCGAGCTCGCGACGGCCCTTGAGACTGCCAAGTCTGCCAAGGCCGAAGCCCAAAAGGCCCTCCAAGAGTTGGAGGAGATGAGGAAGATAGCAGCGGGTAAGGCATTCTTCATGCAAAGCAGAAATATAAAAGTAAACTACTTGTTACTTACCCGAATCCGGAGCTTTCCAGGGGCATTCGCAGATCTTCCCCGCAGCGTATCCGACGCCGCCGCATTCTACCGAGCTGAAGAGGGCAGCTCGACGGAGAAGGTGTTCTGGTCTCAGTATTCTGAGGCCGGACACCCTGTGCCTTTGAGCGACCAGCTGAAACAGCTGGTCGAGCTCCACGAGGCAGCCGAACAGGCCATGAAGGGCTTCATAGTTCGGCTGTGGCCCGAAGAGGCCCTGCCTGGGAGCTATTTCGGGCTGGTGCGGCGGCTGGTGGAGGTCTGTCCGAGGCTCGAGGTCATCAAGCGCTCCGTCTGCATCGAAGGTGCCCGTCGGGCCCTTGCCCGTGCAAAGGTGCACTGGGGTAAGCTGGACGGTGAGAAGCTTGTGAAGGACGGGCCGCCACCGGGGAAGGAGCATCGCAAGCCCGAGAACTACTACAAGGATGTTCTTGTAGGTGCCCGCCTTGTGGCGGATGAATGTACCAAGGATGTGATTTTTGAATGAACTCGCTCGTGTTTATCCTGTGCACTAAAAACTTGTTCATATGCGCTAAGCAATGCTTATTGAATTTAAAATATTACTTTTTGTGCGGCCGTTTATCAAAAAATTGAGAGATGGCCAGTCGTCGGCTTCTGCCCCCATGCCACTAGTGCTGGGGTGTTCGGGATAAACCTGAGCGCTCTTTTTCCCATAGTTGGGTCCTTCGAGGGAGGCGCTCAGCACAACGAACCAGGCAATCGGACTATAATGCTTGAACACTCTCACTTAGCCATAGAACTCTATAATTTTAAATTTCGGTGAAGCCCCTAGTTCGGAAGACCGAGTTCGGGGCGCTATCCACGCCTTGGCCGGACAAAGCCAGCTCCTCGCTCAAAGCGGCATAAGTCTTTAGGGACTCGAAAAACCTCTCGAACAGCGACCGGTCTCTCGCCTCATCATGACAGTCAGTTTTAGCTTTCTCCACTGAGGTTCTTAACCCAGCTGAACCGGGGCACAATCGCAGTGGTTCTCCTAGTGCTACCTTAGCCGATAGAGCGGAACGTAAGGCACCAAAACATAGGAGCCGGGCAAACCCAACTATTGACCCAAATCATGATTTGGAGCCGATGCATATAGTGCTATAAGTTCGGGGTGCCGCACTTGTGAAAGTGTACGGACTTCTCACACCATTATGAGGGGTACTGAAGCCCCTGGCGTGTTTGCCGTACCATGGTGTACGGGTGCAATCATGTCATTTAATAAACATAAATGTGAAAAGAAGATAATGCAAAAAATAGACAAGAAGCTAAGCATTGTTTATAGAGAGGCTATTTATCAAAGACGAACGATACAAATAGTGCGGTAAGCAAAAGATATTGGACTATTCAGTATGTCCTGACCAGGGGCAGGCCGCGGAATTGTATTTAAAACATGTATACCGCTCGTAACAGAGACCACCTGGGAGTTCCATAATGCGGCATGGCTTGTCTGCCTCCCTGGATCTTGCATCGTTTGTGCGGCAATCGAATTGCCGAACAGGTCGTCCGAAGTATGGAGTCCTGAAAGTAAGAAAAAAATTAAAAAAAGGAATCTGGCAGCCCCTAGTACGTTTTAAGCTGTATTTTGGGCGTGCCGTTATTGTGCCCCTTCCCCTGTGCCCATGGTATTTCAAGGGCGCAGTTATGTACGTGAGGTACTGGTTTCGCTATGTCGCGAAAGATGGGGTTGGGGCCGCATTGCTACGCTTGCTCAGAGTGTGCCAGGCGGTCCTGCTGTGGGTTACTCCGGGCGCGCTTGGTAGTGTCTGGCTTTTTAATAGCCGGACTGGAGAATTGCCTGAGAAGGCTACTTTGTACCTCCGCTGCGAGAGCCGCCGTATGCTCCTCCATACGGAGGGAGCGTTCGGTGTTTCCATTGACCGTAATTACTCCTCGAGGGCCTGGCATCTTGAGCTTGAGATATGCGTAGTGCGGCACCGCATTGAACTTTGCGAATGCGGTTCGTCCGAGCAGGGCGTGATAGCCACTGCGAAACGGGACTATATCGAAGATTAACTCTTCGCTTCGGAAATTGTCCGGGGATCCGAAGACCACGTCAAGTGTTACTGAGCCTGTACAGTTGGCTTCTACACCTGGTATAACGCCTTTAAAGGTCGTTCTTGTGGGCTTAATCCTTGAGGGATCTATGCCCATTTTCCGCAGTGTATCCTGATAAAGCAGGTTCAGGCTACTGCCGCCGTCCATGAGGACTCTTGTGAGATGAAATCCGTCGATGATTGGGTCGAGAACCAATGTGGCGAAGCCGCCATGACGGATGCTAGTGGGATGGTCCCTTCGATCAAAAGTGATCGGGCAGGAGGACCATGGGTTGAACTTTGGGGCGGCTGGCTCCATCGCGTATACGTCCCGTAGCGCACGCTTCCGCTCCCGCTTGGGAATGTGGGTTGCGTATATCATGTTCACCATCCGCACTTGTGGGGAAAGCCCTTCTGTCCATTGTTGTTCGGCGGCTTGGGCTCCTCGTCGTCACTGTGCAGCCCCTTGTCTCTGTTTTTGGCCCTTAACTTGCCTGCCTGCTTAAACACCCAACAATCCCTGTTAGTGTGATTGGCTGGCCTTTCGGGGGTGCCATGTATCTGGCACAAGCGATCGAGTATTCGGTCCAAACTGGACGGGCCCTGAGTATTCTTTTGAATGGCTTTTTCCGCTGACCGGATTTATAGCCTTTGAATCCGGCATTGACTGCCGTGTCTTCATTGCTGTCGCTGTTAACGCGGCATTTTTGCTTATTCTGACGTGTCCTGCCACTTTTGTCCTTGGTATCCGAATTACCAGGGTTCTTTGATAAGTTGTTACTGCGAGCTAGCCAGCTGTCTTCTCCCGCGCAAAAGCGGGTCATGAGTGTCGTGAGGGCTGCCATGGATTTCGGCTTTTCCTGTCCCAGGTGCCGGGCAAGCCACTCATCGCGGATGTTATGCTTGAAGGCTGCTAGGGCCTCTGCGTCCGGACAGTCGACTATCTGGTTTTTCTTTGTTAGGAACCGTGTCTAGAATTGTCTGGCCGATTCCTCTGGCTGCTGAATTATGTGGCTTAAGTCGTCGGCATCCGGCGGTCGCACGTAAGTGCCCTGGAAGTTGTCGAGGAATGCGGCTTCCAGGTCCTCCCAAGAACCGATTGAGTCTGCTGGCAAGCTGTTAAGCCAATGCCGGGCCGGTCCTTTAAGTTTGAGCGGGAGGTATTTGATGGCGTGTAGATCATCGCCACGTGCCATGTGGATGTGAAGGAGATAATCCTCGATCCATACCGCCGGATCTGTTGTGCCATCGTATGATTCAATGTTTACGGGTTTGAAACCCTCTGGGATTTTATGATCCATTACTTCATTCGTGAAGCATAGTGGGTGTGCGGCGCCTCTGTACTGGGCTATATCACGACGTAGCTCGGAAGAGCTATGTCTGTTGTGTTCGGCCCGGCCGGATTTGTTGTATCCAGAGTGAAGATCATTGTCACATGCCGTAGGGCGCCTGCGCGATCCGTAGATCGATCTTGTTTGTCTTGCCTTATCCTCCAGTATGTCTCGCAGGTCGGGCGCATTTTCCCGTGCCTTAGTTGAGTGGCGTCGGGGCATGGCTTGGGTGGAGGGCCGAGAGGCCTCTCTGTCGCGGCCGCGAGGTGGCCGGTCTGCCATGTCATGCGCTGGTGATGTAGGTGCTTCCTCCTCTGATCGGGGTAGCGGCCTGCGCTTCCGGTAACTCTTGGAGGGGCGTTCGAGTTCATACTCTTCGGCCGCAAGGACTTCAGTCCATCTTTCAGCTAGCAAATCTTGGGCAGCTCTAAGCTGTTGCTGCTTTTTCTTGAGGCTTCTTACCGTGGCTAAAAGCCTGCGTTTAAAACGCTCTTGTCCGTCAGGGTCTGATGGTATGACGAATTCATCGTCATCGAGGCTTGCCTCGTCTTCGGAGGGAGGCGTATAGTTATCATCCTTGACCTCTCGGTCTGCCGCTCTCTCATGAGGGCTGGCTTTTCCATCTTCCTGTGCCGAATCTTGCTGAGGTGGGTGTTCTTCGGCGCTATCCGGGGTAGTATTATCTCCCGTGCCGGAATCACCGTTTTTGCTTTGGCGGGATTTAGAGCGGCGCCGCTGACGCCGGCGCTTTGGCTGTTTCTTGGGGGCGTCATCCCCCACTGTTCCATCGCCATCTCCATCTTTTGGAGTATCCACCATATATATGTCATACAACAAGGTGGCCTTCCAGCGCCCAACAGGTGCTGGTTCCTGTTCGTCTCCTACATCGTCGTCCATGCCGTCGATGTCTTCGGAGCTGAAGTCAAGCATGTCGGTTAGATCGTTGACAGTGGCTACAAAGTGGGTGGTGGGTGGGTTTTGAATTTCCTCATCGTCCGTATCCCACCCTCGCTGACCGTAGTCCGGCCAGGGCTCTCCTGATAAAGAGAGAGACTTAAGAGAATTCGGGATGTCGCCAAAAGGTGAATGCTGAAAGATGTCCGCGGTAGTGAACTCCATTATCGGCGCCCAATCGGATTTGATTGGCAGGGGCGCGGGGGGTTCGGAGTCCGGGGAGGAGTCCGGATCCTCGGAGTCACGGGTCGTGCAGAGTGCGGGGCTAGCGTTCGGCTCGATCGCTTTCGGGATCGCAGCCCCCGAGGTGACGTCCAACCGCTCATCCTCGATTGGCGCAATAGGCTCCGAGTTAGGGGTCGGAACCGATGCGTGTGCGGCCTCCAGGACACTGTCCGGGGGCAGAGCTAGATCATGCCCCTCGAGATAGTGCGGCGCGCTTGGCCGTGGCTCGAGCCCGTCGAAGATCAAGTCTCCGCGGATGTCAGCCGTGTAGTTTAAGCTTCCAGACCTGACTTGATGGCCAGGGGCATAGCTTTTGATCTCCTCCAGGTGGCCTAGCGAATTGGCCCGCAGAGCGAAGCCGCCGAAGACGAAGATCTGTCCGGGGAGCAAAGTCTCACCCTGGACCGCACCGTTGTTGATGATCAAAGGATCCATCGGGCCTAAAGGCGACGACATAGAGGAACTCTCAATGAAAGCACCAATGTCGGTGTCAAAACCGGCGGATCTCGGGTTGTGGGTTCTGAACTGTGCGTCTAGGCCGGATGGTAACCGGAGGCAGGGAACATGATGTTTTACCCAGGTTTGGGCCCTCTTGATGGAGGTAAAACCCTACGTCCTGCTTGATTAATATTGATGATATAAGTAGTACAAGAGTAGATCTACCACGAGATCAAGGAGGCTAAACCCTAGAAGCTAGCCTATGGTATGATTGTTGTATATGGAGTTGATTGCCTACGGACTACGACCCTCCGGTTTATATAGACACCGAATAGGGTTAGGGTTACATAGAGTCGGTTACAATGGTAGGAGATCTTGAATATCCGCATCGCCAAGCTTGCCTGCCACGCCAAGGAAAGTCCCATCCGGACACGGGACGAAGTCTTCAATCTTGTATCTTCATAGTCCAGGAGTCCGGCCAATGGTTATAGTCTGGCTATCCGGACACCCCCTAATCCAGGACTCCCTCAGTCATCTTGCCTGAAATCCCGCAAGGAATAAGAACGAGTCCATGAAGAAGACAAACAGACGTAGTCAACGGATCCTCACAACTCCGGAACGGAACCGAAGCTCACGAGAAAGGCAACCCGGAAAGAAGCAAACAACATAGTAAACAGCCACCACATAGTCATGGCATGATGCGCAAACAAGTATGATGCATGTCCGATTTAATGAGGCATGGCATGGCAAAGTGCACAAACAACCCTACAAATTAAGTGGAGCTCAATATGCAACTCTGTTGCATATTGACGAAACACCACATTCAAGTTATTTAGTTCGATCTCGTTTATGTACCCAACAATATTAAATGTTGTTAAAACATGGCAAGAGGGTGAATCAAAGTAAAACTACCTCTCTAGTCAAGTTTAAATGAGGCCAGAACAACAAACAACAAGTCCAGAAAACCTCATGTGCAATATTATAGGTTTGGTACTGTTCTGCCCTAAACACAATTTTAGAGTTATTAAACGTGCAAAGTGAGTACACCATGTTAAACTAGACATTTTTCTACCCCATTTACATATAAAGTTTGTTACAAAACCGAGTTACAGTTATTTAGTTATGAATTAAACCGTTTTAGCAAGTTATTTAAGCAAATTTAAACAAACAGCTTTTTAAACATTTTAAACATAGATGAAAGTTGCATATTATTAAACTAGATGAAATTCTAAGCAAGTTTCATATTAAGTTTGTTTTAATCCGATGAACGGTTGGAGAGTTATAAAATGCATGATGTTTAGGGGCTATACTGAAAAACTGTAAAACCTGAGATAAAAGGAAAATCGCTGGACGAAAAAAAACACGTAACGGGCTGGATCTGGAACAGAGCTAGGGAGCTGCTCACATTGGGCCTTAGCAGGCCGGCTGTTGCAGAGGCTGGCAGGGGAAGGAAGCGCCTGGGCCGGGAGGCCGAGCGCTGTGCCTTGGCGCTAGAAGGGAGGCAGCCCAGGAAGGTAGCGAGGCCGCTCGGTCAAAACGGAGGGAGTCAACGCGGGCACTGGTCGCTGGTCGTCCTCATCCTCGAAGCAGCGGGAGTAGGTGCGCGACGGCGCCGGGAACAGCAAGGAGGTGGGCTCTGGTCGGGGATCGAGGGACTTGGCCGCGGCGACTCCAGGCGATGCAGTGGCTACTCCAACCGGCGAGGAAGGCAAGCGGCCGGGCGGAGCTGGAGGCCAAGGCGGCGGCGTCCTGGTAGAAGCAGAGGACGCAGGCAGCAGCGGCAGAAACGTGGCGGCGGTGAGGAACGCTTGGCGTGAATATATGGCGGCGCTGGACGCCGGTGACAGGGCGCAGGGGTCCAGGACCCGTGTGGAGGAGAGGGGCGGCCATGGCGTTTCCTTGGACTTGGCCGGCTCGATGAAGACGAGCAGCAACGGACAGGCACGGCTCCTGCAGGGGAACGAGGTGGCGCTGTACTTGGCGCGATCTCCGGTGATGTGGGAAAAACGAGGGAGGCCGGAGATGAGACTGGGAACGCAGGTTCTTGACGCTGGTTGCGGTCAGATCGAGCAGCAAGGAGAGTTGACGAGGCCGACGACGTTCTTGAATTGGTGGCGCAGTCCTTGCAGGAGAAAACACGGTGACCACGGGATTAGTAGCAGGAGAAGAGAAAAACAGCGAGAAAACAGGGAGGAGGCCTTGCGGGTCGGGGCGGCTTGACGGCGGGGGCCATGGTGCGGGGTGCTCCTGTCGACAGAGAAAGGAGAACAGAGAGAGATGAGAGAGGGAGAAACGGGAGGAGCACGGGAAGGAGAAGAAGGGGGCGACGCTCATCTGGTAATGGTCGCCGAAGATGTGGTTTGCCGGGGCGGCGGGGACGGCACGAGGCAGGAGGCGACAGGGAGCTTCTCTCCCTGGCTCACGATGAGGGGAACAGGGGTTCTGCGTGGGCTGTGGTGGTTGGATAGATCGGTGCATGGATTGGATCGAATGGATTCCGGTGGGGATTGGTCGGCGCTGGATCCAAGGAGAGACCAAGTGGCGACGAGATGGATCCCGAGAGAGAGGAAAACGCAGGTAGGTGGCGGCGGAGGGACAAGGCTCCTAGATTTTAGGGTTAGGTTGATTTGGTAGGTGGTGGTCTATAAATATAAGGAGAAGGGGGAGTTTGGATCATCCGATCAAAATCGGACGGTTCAGAAAGAATAGGCTAGGGAGTCCAAATAATAAAACGGTGATATTTTGTAGATGTTTGGGGATGATCTGGACACAACGGTGACGACTGTCCGGGTCGGGTCCGGGACAGCTTCGGACGCACACGTGAGTGGTCGGTGCACTGTGCAAGAGGGGTAGGTTGGAGCTTGTGGGCTGTGCAGAAGGCCTCAGGCTGAGAGGAGAGAAGAGAGAGAAGCCCGGCGTCTGTTTCTGGAGACCGAAAACGTCCGACGTTAGACCGGCTATATTGCCGCTATAGTTTAACGGTTGGGCTATCAAACGGACTCCGAATGCGATGAAACTTGGCAGGCGACCTACTAACAACATAACTTTCAACCCATACCGAGAACATTTTCTGGCCACTTATAAAATAATATTTTGGACGTGCCGCGGGCGCGTGCAAGTGTGTCTGGACTCAGAACGGACAACGGACGGAACTGGGGGAACCCGGACGGACGGAAGTTTCGAAAACATGATGATGGAATGCACATGATTACATAACAAAGATTCAACACGCAAGCGAATGACATGGAAAAGACAGCGAATAACTGGAGGACACCTGGCACATCGGTCTCGGGGCGTTACAAGCTTTTCTTATCTCAATAAGTTCATCATATAATCATCATTATTGCCTTTCACTTGCACAACCGAATAGTGTGGATAATAATAATAGTGCACGTGTATTGTACTAAGCTGGAATCTGCAAGCATTCAATTCAAGAGAGAAGACAAGGTAATATGGGCATTATGATCAACAATAATGCATACGAGAGCCACTCTACATTTTCATTATGATCTTATCCTCTCGACCCCCAAAGAAAAGAAACAAAACTATTTACACGGGAAAGCTCCCAACAAGCAAAAGAAGAACGGGAAATCTTTTTAGGTTTTCTTTTTAATTACTACCACTAAAGCATGAAAAGTAAACTAACTAAAAGCTACAACTATTTTTTTTGTTTTTCTAAAGGTTTATTAAACACACAAGAAGAAAGCATAAAAAGGAAAATAAACTAGCATGGATAATACAATGAATAAGTATGAGCACGGACACCTAGCATGAGTGTGTGAATAGGAATGTAATGTCGGTGAGAGATACGTACTCCCCCAAGCTTAGGTTTTTGGCCTAAGTTGGTCTATGGCCACGGCTGACCTGGAGGATATCCAAAGTTGTGGCTGGGGTCGTACTGAGATGCAACAGCTATTGCATCTTGGGCCTTAGCATGGAGGCGATCTGTCTCATTCCTCCTCTCATACTCGTTCGCCTCTTCCCTGGTTATGACATGTCTCTCTTTTGCCTGAAAGTCAAAGAAAGTAGGAGCGGGGAGAGCCACGTGATAGGTGCGTCGTCTGTCAAAGATTAGTCGGTACTGGAGAAACTGATTGTTCCTCTCAACAAACTGATGACGAACCATAGCCTCATAATCTAAATAAACAGGAGGCAACTCAATATCATACCCACGTATGGGTATATCAAGAAAATTAGCTAGACGGGTTGCATAAATTCCACCGAAGAAATCTCCATTAAATCTATTATTATGCTACCTACGTGCAACAATGGCTCCCAAATTATAATGTTTATCTCCTAATACAGCACTCCTGAGAACATTGAGGTCAGGGACACACATGTGACATGCTTCATCCTTACCATTTATGCACCTACCTATGAAGAGAGCAAAATAATGTATAGCAGGAAAATGAATGCTCCCTATGGTAGCTTGTGTTATGTCTCTACATTCCCCCAGAGTTATACTAGCAAGAAAATCTCTAAATTCATATTTGCGAGGTTCATTAGGACTACCCCATTGTGGAAGTTTGCAAGCAGTGTTAAAATCCTCTAATTCCATAGTATAAGAATTTTCATAAAGATCAAACATGACAGTTTGAGAATTGCGTGATGATGAAAATTCAAACCTTCTCACAAAGGAATCGGTGAGATAGTGGTAATGGCGGCACTTATCTGCCTCGAAGCTCTCAAGATCAGCATTACGCACATATGCGTTGAATTCTTCCTTGATTCCTGCTTGATTCATAAAGTCCTCTAAAGGCCATTCACTAGCCCGCACTTGAGCTTCCCTCGGTGGTTCATCGTCGGCATCGCGTATTGCGAGCCTGGGTCCTTGCTTCCTTGAAGGACCACCTTGGTACATTTTCCTAAACATATTTCTTCCTCTGGGAAATTTCTGAAATTTTAGTAACTTCAAAATAGAAGTGAACCAAACTCAACAAAATTGATAGCAACTACTCCTACAAGTGCCTAGAAGCAATATCATGCATCAAAACTACTTTTGAACATATAAATTTGACATGCAAGCTCAAGAACAGGGTCACCTAAGCAGCAAAAATATGCAATGAATAAAGCACTAGAACAAAAACTAATTGGACCATTGGAGGAGTCACATACCAAGGAACAATCCCCCAAAGCAGTTTTTTGAATGGAGCTTTGAGCAAGGAGATCGAAAATGGCAGCAAAATGAGCTTGGACTCGGGTTTGAGTTGGTTGGTGATTTTTGTGGGAGGAAGGACTGTGTGGTAGCTAGAATAAGTGGAGGGGAGCCACCATGGGCCCACGAGGCAGGGGGCGCGCCCAGGGGGGTAGGGCGTGCCCTCCACCCTCGTGGCCAGGTGCTTGCTCCCCTGCTGTGTTTTCAGTGCCAGATATTCTCAAATACTCCAGAAAAAATCATATTTAAATTTCAGGGCATTTGGAGAACTTTTATTTTTGGGGTATTTTTGTTGCTTTGATAATTCAAAAAATAGACATAAATTGCTAGTTTTGATTTATTTAATATAAATAACAGAAAGTAAAAAGAGGGTACAGAGAGTTGTGTTTTCTAAATTCATCCATCTCATGCTCATCAAAAGGAATCCACTAACAAGGTTGATCAGGTCTTGTTAACAAACTCATTCCGAATAACATGGAACCGGAGAATTTTCGAATAACACAAGGTTACCTCAACGGGGATATGAATGTCCCCAACAATAAGGATATCATATTTCTTCTTGACAGTGGGAAGAGGAAATTCAAAACCTCCAATAGCAATTGTTGAAATTTTTCCAATAGAATTGATGTTGTGGACTTGAGGTTGTTTCCTCGGAAAGTGTATCGTATGCTCATTACCATTAACATGAAAAGTGACATTGCCTTTGGTGCAATCAATAACAGCCCCTGCAGTATTCAAAAAGGGTCTTCCAAGAATAATAGACATACTATCGTCCTCGAGAATATCAAGAATAACAAAGTCCGTTAAAATAGTAACGTTTGCAACCACGACAGGCACATCCTCACAAATACCGACAGGTATAGCAATTGATTTATCAGCCATTTGCAAGGATATTTCAGTAGGTTTCAACTTATTCAAATCAAGTCTACGATATAAAGAGAGAGGCATAACACTAACACCGGCTCCAAGATCACATAAAGCAGTTTTAACATAGTTTCCTTTAATGGAGCATGGTATAGTTGGTACTCCGGGATCTCCTAGTTTCTTAGGTATTCCACCCTTGAAAGTATAATTAGCAAGCATGGTGGAAATTTCAGCTTTCGGTATCTTTGTTTTATTAGTAACAATATCTTTCATGTACTTAGCATAGGGATTCATTTTAAGCATATCAGTCAAACGCATACGCAAGAAGATAGGTCTAATAATTTCAGCAAAGCGCTCAAAATCCTCATCATCCTTTTTCTTGGATGGTTTAGGAGGAAAAGGCATGGGTTTCTGAACCCATGGTTCTCTTTCTTTACCGTGCTTCCTAGCAACAAAGTCTCTCTTATCATAACGTTGATTCTTTGATTGTGGGTTATCAAGATCAACATCAGGTTCAGTTTCTACATCACTATCATTGCTAAGTTGAGCATCAACATGAACATCATCATTAACATTATCACTAGGTTCATGTTCATTACCAGATTGGGTTTCAGCATCAGAAATAGAGATATCATTGGGATTCTCAGGTATGTCAATAACAGGTTCAGTAGAAGCATGCAAAGTCCTATCATGTTTCTTTTTCTTCCTCTTAGAAGGACTAGGTGCATCAATATTATTTCTCTGAGAATCTTGCTCAATTCTCTTAGGATGGCCCTCAGGATACAAAGGTTCCTGAGTCATTTTACCACCTCTAGTCATAACTCTAACAACAAAGTCATTATTCTTATTATTTAATTCATTGAGCAAATCATTCTGAGTTTTAGTTCACCTTTAAAATTAGCCATATAATCAGTCAAGTGTTCAGTCATATAAGCATTATGTTTCAATTGTCTACCAACATAAGCATTAAAATCTTCTTGCTTAACCATAAAGTTATCAAACTCTTCTAAGCATTGGCTAGCAAACTTAGTAGGAGGAATTTCAGCTTTATCATATCTATAGAGAGAATGTACCTTTACTACCTGTGTCAGGTTATCAAGACCATGTATTTCTTCAACAGGCGGTAAATTAAGACCATGTATTTCTTCAATAGGAGGTAAATTCTTAACATCTTTAGCTTTAATAAATTTTTCTTTCATAGACTTCTTTGCCTCTAGCATATCTTCAGGAATGAGAAATAGAACACCCCTTTTCTTCAGAGTTGGCTTAGGAATTGGATCAGGAATTGGATCAGGAAGTGTCCAATTATTTTCATTAGTCGACATATTATTCAATAAAATTTCAGCTTCATCTGGTGTTCTTTCCCTGAAAACACAACCAGCACAACTATCCGGGTGCTCTCTAGAAGCATTGGTTAGTCCATTATAAAAGATATCAAGTATTTCATTTTTCTTGAGAGGATGATCAGGCAAAGCATTAAGTAATTGGAGAAGCCTCCCCCAAGCTTGTGGGAGACTCTCTTCTTCAATTTGCACAAAATTATATATTTCCCTTAAAGCAGCTTGTTTCTTATGAGGGGGGAAATATTTAGCAAAGAAGTAATAAATCATATCCTGGGGACTACGCACACAACCATGATCAAAAGAATTAAACCATATCTTAGCATCACCCTTTAATGAGAATGAAAATAATTTAAGGATATAATAATAGTGAGTTTTCTCATCATTAGTGAACAGGGTGGCTATATCATTTAATTTAATAAGATGTGCCACAACAGTTTCAGATTCATAGCCATAGAAAGGATTAGATTCAACCAAGTAACTATATCAGGGTCGACAAAGAATTCATAATCCTTATCAGTAACAAAGATAGGTGAAGTAGCACAAGCAGGATCATATTTCATTCTAGCATTCAAAGTTTTTTGTTTCATCTTAGCTAATAATTTCTTAAGATCACTCCTATCATTGCAAGCAAGAAAATATCTAACCGTTTATTCATCCATAACATAGCCCTTTGTCACAACAGGTAATTCATATCTAGGGGGAGAATCTTCATCATCACTTTCATCGATATTATCAGTTTCAATAATTTCATTCTCTCTAGCCCTAGCAAGTTGTTCATCAAGAAATTCACCTAGTGGCACAGTAGTATCAAGCATAGAAGTAGTTTCATCATAAGTCTCATGCATAGCAGAAGTGGCATCATCAATAACATGCGACATATCAAAATTAACAGCAGAAGCAGGTTTAGGTGTCGCAAGTTTACTCAAAACAGAAGGTGAATCAAGTGCAGAGCTAGATGGCAGTTCCTTACCTCCCCTCATAGTTGAGGGATAAATCTTGGTTCTTGGATCTTTCAAGTTCTTCATAATGATAAGCAGATATAAACCCCAAGTGACTCAAAGAATAGAGCTATGCTCCCCGGCAACGGCGCCAGAAAATAGTCTTGATAACCCACAAGTATAGGGGATCGCAACAGTTTTTGAGGGTAGAGTATTCAACCCAAATTTATTGATTCAACACAAGGGGAGCCAAAGAATATTCTCAAGTATTAGCAGCTGAGTTGTCAATCCAACCACAGCTGGATAACTTAATATCTACAGCAAAGTATTTAGTAGCAAAGTAATATGATAGTAGTGGTAACGGTGGTAAAAGGTAATGGTAGCAAAAGTAATATTTTTGGTGTTTCATAGTGATGATAACAAAAGCAATGGAAAAGTAAATAAGCGAAGAACAATATATGGAAAGCTCGTAAGCAATGGATCGGTGATAGAGAATTATGCCGGATGCGGTTCATCATGTAACAATCATAACATAGGGTGACACAGAACTAGCTCCAATTCATCAATGTAATGTAGGCATGTATTCCGAATATAGTCATACGTGCTTATGGAAAAGAACTTGCATGGCATCTTTTGTCCTACCCTCCCATGGCACCGGGGTCCTAATGGAAACTAAGGGATATTAAGGCCTCCTTTTAATAGAGTACCGGACCAGAGCATTAACACATAGTGAATACATGAACTCCTCAAACTACGGTCATCACCGAGAGTGGTCCCGATTATTGTCACTTCGGGGTTGCTGGATCATAAAACATAGTAGGTGACTATAGACTTGCAAGATAGGATCAAGAACTCTCATATATTGATGAAAACATAATAAGTTCAGATCTGAAATCATGGCACTCGGGCCCTGGTGACAAGCATTAAGCATAGCGAAGTCATAGCAACATCAATCTCAGAACATAGTGGATACTAGGGATCAAACCCTAACAAAACTAACTCGATTACATGATAAATCTCATCCAACCCATCACCGTCCAGCAAGCCTACGATGGAATTACTCATGCACGGGGGTGAGCATCATGAAATTGGTGATGGAGGAAGGTTGATGATGACGATGGCGACGGATTCCCCTCTCCGGAGCCCCGAACGGACTCCAGATCAGCCCTCCCGAGAGAGTTTAGGGCTTGGCGGCGGCTCCATATTGTAAAACGCGATGAATCCTTCTCTCTGGGTTTTGTCTCCCCGAAAGTGAATATATGGAGTCAGGGTTGAGGTCGGTGGAGCTTCAGGGGGCCCACGAGGCAGTGGGCGCGCCCAGGGTGGTAGGGCGCCCCCCCACCCTCGTGGACAGGTGGAGGCCCCCCTGACATGGATCTTCCTTCCAGTATTTTTTATATATTCCAAAATAATTCTCCATTGATTTTCAGGTCATTCCGAGAACTTTTATTTCTGCACAAAAATAACATCACGGCAATTCTACTAAAAACAGCGTCAGTCCGAGTTAGTTCCATTCAAATCATGCAAGTTAGAGTCCAAAACAAGGGCAAAAGTGTTTGGAAAAGTAGATACGACGGAGACATATCAGTCCACGACGATCCCTCGAACCAAAGACCGAAAGCACGACCTCTCTGTGAATTGCACGTGTACGGATTTCATGATCCAGCAGAGCTTCATCGTCCAGAGCTTAACATCACGGAAGAAGTAGAGGAGGGAGGAAGAGAACCAGAAAGTGCTTCTCTATTATGAGGACTAGAGAGAAATAAAACTAGATCGAATAACTGGACGAACTAGAGAGAGGGGCGCTCGGAACGAAGCGACTTGTGTGTTTCTTGGGGCACCCCCTCTCATATCTATATAGGTGTGGGAGGGGGAGGCCAACTTGGGGAGGGGGTCTCCCCCCTTAGCGTATCGGCCTAGGAGGGGATTCCTCCTCCAACTCCCCTTCCCTCTTAGCTTATCCAATATCCGAGTACATACATAAGATAAATAGGTTTGCCTTAAGAAGGCTGAGTAAAACAGTGACAACTAGATCGAAAAGGCATAGGCCTCCTGCCTCAAAGCCTCCGAACTACTCCTAGTCTTCGGTCTTCACATAGTAGTATGCTCCATCGGTGAAGTACTAGTCATCTACGGGGTTAGCTGACTCGGGGCTCCGTCATCTGATCACAGCAACCGGGTATGGGGGAAAAGGGGGTAGTGATAACCCACAAGTATAGGGGATCGCAACATTTTTCGGGGGTAGAGTATTCAACCCAAATTTGTTGATTCGACACAAGGGGAGCCAAAGAATATTCTAAAGTATTAGCAGCTGAGTTGTCAATTCAACCACACCTGGAAACTTAATATATGCAGCAAAGTGTTTAGTAGCAAAGTAATATGATAGTAGTGGTAACGGTGGTAAAAGGTAACAGTAGCAAAAGAAATATTTTTGGTGTTTTATAGTGATGATAACAATGGCAACGGAAAAGTAAATAAGCGAAGAACAATATATGGAAAGCTCGTAGGCAATGGATCGGTGATGGGGAATTATGCCGGATGCGGTTCATCATGTAACAGTCATAACATAGGGTGACACAGAACTAGCTCCAATTCATCAATGTAATGTAGGCATGTATTCCGAATATAGTCATACATGCTTATGGAAAGAACATGCATGACATCTTTTGTCCTACCCTCCTGTGGCAGTGGGATCCTATTGGAAACTAAGAGATATTAAGGCCTCCTTTTAATAGAGTACCGGAACAAAGCATTAACACATAGTGAATACATGAACTCCTCAAACTACGGTCATCACCGGGAGTGGTCCCGATTATTGTCACTTCGAGGTTGACGGATCATAACACATAGTAGGTGACTATAGACTTGCAAGATAGGATCAAGAACTCTCATATATTGATGAAAACATAATAGGTTCAGATCTGAAATCATGGCACTTGGGCCCTAGTGACAAGCATTAAGCATATCAAAGTCATAGCAACATGAATCTCAGAACATAGTGGATACTAGGGATCAAACCCTAACAAAACTCACTCGATTACATGATAAATCTCATCCAACCCATCACCGTCCAGCAAGCCTACAATGGAATTACTCATGCACGGCGGTGAGCATCATGAAATTGGTGATCGAGGATGGTTGATGATGATGATGATGGCGACGGATTCCCCTCTCCCGAGCCCCGAACGGACTCCAGATCAGCCCTCCCGAGAGAGTTTAGGGCTTGGCGGCGGCTCCGTATCGTAAAACGAGATGAATCCTTCTCTATGATTTTTTTCTCCCCGAAAGTGAATATATGGAGTCACGGTTGAGGTCGGTGGAGCATCAGGGGGCCCATGAGGCAGGGGGCGCGCCCCCTCCCTCGTGGACAGGGTGTGGGCCCCTGACGTGGATCTTTCTTCCAATATTTTTTATATATTCCGAAAATAATCTCCATTGATTTCCAGGTCATTCCAAGAACTTTTATTTCTGCACAAAAATAACACCATGGCAATTCTGCTGAAAACAGCGTTAGTCTGGGTTAGTTCCATTCAAATCATGCAAGTTAGAGTCCAAAACAAGGGCAAAAGTGTTTGGAAAAGTAGATACGACGGAGATGTATCAACTCCCCCAAGCTTCAACCTTTGCTTGTCCTCAAGCAATTCAGTTGATAAACTGAAAGTGATAAAGAAAAACTTTTACAAACTCTGTTTGCTCTTGTTGTCATAAATATATAAAGCCAACATTCAGGTTTTCAGCAAAGATTATGAACTAACCATATTGACAATAACACTTAGTCTCATGTTTACTCATATCAATGGCATAATCAACTAGCGAGCAATAATAATAAATCTCAGATGACAACACTTTCTAAAAATAATCATAATATGATATAGCAAGATGGTATCTCGCTAGCCCTTTCTGAGACCGCAAAACATAAATGCAGAGCACCTTTAAAGATCAAGCACTGACTAGACATTGTAATTCATGGTAAAAGAGATCCAGTCAAGTCATACTCAATGTAAACTAACAGTAATGGATGCAAATGACAGTGGTGCTCTCCAACTGGTGCTTTTTAATAATAGGATGATGACTCAACATAAAAGTAAATAGATAGGCCATTCGCAAAGGGAAGCAGGGATTTGTAGAGGTGCCAGAGCTTGGTTTTGAAATAGATATGAATAATATTTTGAGCAGTATACTTTCATTGTCAACATAACAACCGAGAGATCTTGATATCTTCCATGCTACACACATTATAGGCGGTTCCCAAACAGAATGGTAAAGTTTATACTCCCCCTCCACCAACAAGCATCAATCCATGGCTAGCTCGAAACAACGAGTGCCTCCAACTAACAAGAGTCCCGGGGGAGTTTTGTTTGCAGTTATTTTGATTTGATTTGCATAAAGCTTGGGACTGGGCATCCCGATGACCAGCCATTTTCTCGTGAGTGAGGAGTGGAGTTCACTCCTCTTGAGAATAACCCGCCTAGCATGGAAGATATAGACAGCCCTAGTTGATACATGAGCTATTCGAGCATAGAAAACAGTATGTTTATTTGAAGGTTTAGAGTTTGGCACATACAAAATTACTTGGAATGGCAGGTAGATACCGTATATAGGTAGGTATGGTGGACTCATATGGAACAACTTTGGGGTTTATGGAATTGGATGCACAAGTAGGGATGGCAATGGGTAGGGTATGGGCGGGTACAACCTCCTTCTACCCAAACCCATACCCATAGGAACTTTTTATACCCACCCACTTCAATACCCATGGGTATAAACTGACACCCATGCCCATACCCATCGGGTATCCTATACCCAATGGGTATCCATTGGGTACAATATATAGCAGTCAAATTCTTACGAGGTAGAGAAATGAGTTCAAAATTCAAGTGATCATGGTAGAGTAGTATAGCACGTATGTGCCCTCCTCTAGTGGGTGGCCTCTTGGAGGCATTAGGGGAGTATGAGCAGCGGTTGGTGGAAGGCCGACGTAGTGGAAGGCGGTGGTGGGAATTGGGGATCACTGGATCGAGTATTCGACAAGAGTCTGGTAGCTAAGAGTCGATATTTCATCTTTTGAGGAGTCACATAGGAAGTTTGAGGAGTGGCGAGCAGGTGATTATGAGCCTATGAGCTATGACTTGTTTAATGAATACGAGATTTAGGGTTGGACCATAAGAGTTGGATGTTAACCCCACATGTTATAGGAGTTATTTTCATTTATTAATTTTTGCTGGGTATACATTGGGTTACCCATGGGCACAATTTCTTACCCATGCCCTACCCATATATTTTGCAGGTATGGGTACCCATTACGCGTGGGTAGAAAATCTCTTCAAGTCTTGCCCATACCCATTGTTTTCGGGTAGGGTACCCGTGGGTAACCATACCCATGGGCAAAACTGCCATCCCTATGCACAAGCAGTATTCCCGCTTAGTACAAGTGAAGTCTAGAAAATACTGGGAAGCGACCAGCTAGAGAGCGACAACAGTCATGAGCATGCATTAAAATTAATCAACACCGAATGCAAGCATGAGTAGGATATAATGCACCATGAACATAAATATCGTAGAGCTATGTTGATTTTATTTCAACTACATGCGTGAACATGTGCCAAGTCAAGCCACTCGAATCGTTCAAAAGAGGATACCACCCTATCATACCACATCACAACCATTTTAATAGCATGTTGGCACGCAAGGTAAACCATTATAAGCTCCTAGCTAATTAAGCATGGAATAAGCAACTATAATCTCTAACTGTCATTGCAAACATGTTTATTTCATAATAGGCTGAATCAGGAATGATGAACTAATCACATTTACAAAATCAAGAGAGGTTGAGTTCATACCAACTTTCCTCATCTCAATATGTTCATCATATAATCATCATTATTGCCTTTAACTTGCACGACCGAATAGTGTGGATAATAATAATAGTGCACGTGCATTGGACTAAGCTGGAATCTACAAGCTCTCAATTCAAGAGAGAAGACAAGGTAATATGGACTCTTTGTTAGATCAACAATAATGCATGTAAGAGCCACTCAACATTTTCATTATGGTCTTCTCCTCTCGACCCCCAAAGAACAAGAAAAGAAATAAAACTATTTACAAGGGAAAGCTCCCAACAAGCAAAAGAAGAACGAGAAATCTTTTTGGATTTTCTTTTTAATTACTACTACTACGGGCATGGAAAGTAAACTAACTAAAAGCTACAACTAATTTTGTTTTGTTTTTCTTAAGGTTTATCAAACACACAAGAAGAAAGCATAAAAAGAGAAATAACCTAGCATGGATATTACAATGAAAAAGTATGAGCACCGACAACTAGCATGAGTGCGTGAACAAGAATGTAATGTCGGTGAGAAATACATACTCCCCCAAGCTTAGGCTTTTGGCCTAAGTTGGTCTATGGCTACGGCTGGCCTGACGGATATCCAAAGTAATAGTTGGGGTCGTACTGAGATGCAACGGCAATTGCCTGATGAGCTGCAGCTTGGAGGCGAGCTGTCTCCACCCTCCTCTCGTACTCGGTCGCCTCCTCCCTAGTTATAACATATCTCCCCTTTGCCTGAAAGTGAAAGAAAGTAGGAGCAGGGAGAGCGACGTGATAGGTTCGTCGTCTGTCAAAGATTAGTCGGTACTGGAGGAACTTATCGTTCCTCTCAACAAACTGATGACGAACCATAGCATCTTAATCTAGATAAGAAGGAGGCAACTCAATATCATATCCACGTATGGGTATCTCAAGAAAATTAGCTATACGAGTTGCATAAATTCCTCCAAAGAAATCTCCATGAATATGATTATTATGCAACCTACGTGCAACAGTGGCCCCCAAGTTGTATTGTCTATCTCCTAATACAATTCTCTTGAGAACACTAAGATCAGGGACACACATGTGACATGCTTCATCCTTACCATTTATGCACCTACCTATGAAGAGAGCGAAATAATGTATAGTAGGAAAATGAATGTTCCTTATGGTAGCTTGCGTGATTTCCCTAGATTCCCCCACAGTTATACTAGAAAGAAAGTCTCTATATTCAGATTTGCGAGGTTCACTAACATTACCCCACTGTGGAAGTTTACAAGCAGTGTTAAAATCTTCTAAGTACATGGTATAAGATTTATCGTAAAGATCAAATAGGACAGTGTGAGAATTACGTGAAGATGAAAATTTGAACCTTCTCACAAAGGAATCAGTTAGGTGATAGTATTGAGGGCACTTATCTAGCATGAAGCCCTCAAGTTCAGCATTACGCACATATGCATAAAATTCCTCCTTAATTCCTTCTCGGACCATGAAATCATCTGACGGCCATTCACAAGGCCGCACTTGAGATTCTCTTGGTGGTTCCTCGTCCGCATCGCGTATTGCGGGCCTGGGTCCTTGCTTCCTTGAAGAACCACCTTGGTACATTTTCCTAAACATATTTCTTCCTCTGGGAAATTTCTGAAATTTTTAGTAACTCAAAATAAAAGTGAACCAAACTCAACAATATTGATAGCAACTACTCCTACAAGTGCCTAGAGGATATATCATGCATTAAAACTACTTTTGACCATATAAATTTGACATGCAAGCTCAAGAACAGGGTCACCTAAGCAGCAAAAATTTGCAATGAATAAAGCACTAGAACAAAAACTAATTGGACCATTGGAGGAGTCACATACCAAAGAACAATCCCCCCAAAGCAGTTTTGTGAATGGAGCTTTGAGCAAGGAGATCAAAAATGGCAGCAAGATAAGCAAGAACTCGGATTTGAGCTGGTTGGTGATTTTTTTGGGAGGAAGAAGGAGTGTGTGGTAGCTGGAATAAGTGGAGGGGAGCCACCATGGGCCCACGAGGCAGGGGGCGCGCCTTGGACCCTCGTGGCCAGGTGCTTGCTCCCCCTGGTGTGTTCTCAGTGCCAGATATTCTCAAATATTCTAGAAAAAATCATATTTAAATTTCAGGGCATTTGGAGAACTTTTATTTTCAAGGTATTTTTCATTGATGGATAATTCAGAAAACTGACAAAAAATAGTATTTTCACTTTATTAAATATAAATAACAGAAAGTAAAAAGAGGGCACAGAGAGTTGTGTTTTCTAACTTCATCCATCTCATGCTCATCAAAAGGAATCCACTAACAAGGTTGATCAAGTCTTGTTAACAAACTCATTCCGAATAACATGGAGCCGGAGAAATTTCGAATAACACCAGGTTACCTCAACGGGGATATGCACATCCCCAACAATAAGAATATCATATTTCTTCTTGACAGTAGGAAGAGAAAATTCAAAACCTCCAATAGTAAGTGTTGAAATTTTTCCAATGGAATTGATACTGTGGACATGAGGTTGTTTCTTCGGAAAGTGTACTGTATGCTCATTACCATTAACATGAAAAGTGGCATTGCCTTTGGTGCAATCAATAACAGCCCCTGTGGTATTCAGAAAGGGTCTTCCAAGAATAATAGACATACTATCGTCCTAGGGAATATCAAGAATAACAAAGTCCGTTAAAATAGTAATGTTTGCAACCACAACAGGCACATCCTCACAAATACCGACAGGTATAATAGTTGATTTGTCAGCCATTTGCAAAGATATTTCAGCAGGTGTCAATTTATTCGAATCAAGTCTACGATATAAAGAGAGAGTCATAACACTAACACCGGCTCCAAGATCACATAAAGCAATTTTAACATACTTTCTTTTAATGGAGCATGGTATAGTTGGTACTCCTGGATCTCCAAGTTTCTTTGGTATTCCACCCTTAAAAGTATAATTAGCAAGCATGGTGGAAATTTCAGCTTCCGGTATCTTTCTTTTATTAGTAACTATATCTTTCATATACCTAGCATAAGGATTCATTTTAAGCATATCAGTCAAACGCATACGCAAAAAGATAGGTCTAATCATTTTAGTAAAGCGCTCAAAATCCTCATCATCCTTTTTCTTGGATGGTTTAGGAGGAAAAGGAATGGGTTTCTGAACCCATGGTTCTCTTTCTTTACCGTGCTTCCTAGCAACAAAGTCTATCTTATCATAACATTGATTCTTTGATTGTGGGTTATCAAGATCAACAGCAGGTTCAATCTCTACATCATTATCATTGCTAGGTTGAGCATCAACATGAACATCATTATTAACATTATCACTAGGTTCATGTTCATTACCAAATTGTGTTTCAGCATCAGAAATAGAAATATCATTGGGATTCTCAGGTGTGTTAATAACAGGTTTACTAGAAGCATGCAAAGTCCTATCGTTTTTCTTTCTCTTCCACTTAGAAGGACTCGGTGCATCTATAGTAGTTCTTTGAGAATCTTGATCAATTCTCTTAGGGTGGCCCTCAGGATACAAAAGTTCCTGAGTCACTTTACCTCCTCTAGTTGCAACTCTAATAGCAAAGTCATTATTCTTATTATTTAATTCATTGAGCAAATCATTCTGAGCTTTAAGCACTTGTTCTACTTGAGTGGTAACCATAGAAGCATGTTTACTAATCAGTTTAAGTTCACCTTTAGCACTAGCCATATAATCACTCAAGTGTTCACTCATATAAGCATTATGTTTCAATTGTCCAGGATCAAGAGAATTAAACCATATCTTAGCATCACCCTTTAATGAGAATGGAAATAATTTAAGGATATAATAGTAGCGAGTTTTCTCATCATGTGTATAGAGGGTGGATATATCATTTAATTTAGTAAGATGTGCCACAACAGTTTCAGATGCATAGCCATAGAAAGGATCAGATTCAACCAAAGTAATTAACTCAGGATTGACAGAGAAATCATAATCCTTATTAGTAATAAAGATAGGTGAAGTAGCATAAGCAGCATCATATTTCATTCTAGCATTCAGAGATTTTTCTTTCAGCTTAGCTAATAGTTTATTAAGATCACTTCTATCATTGCAAGCTAAGAAATCTCTAGCCGTTTCTTCATCCATAACATAACCCTCAGGAACAACAGGCAATTCATATCTAGGGGAGAATCTTCATCATCACTCTCATCAATATTATCAGTTTCAATAATTTCATTCTCTCTAGCCCTAGCAAGTTGTTCATCAAGAAATTCACCTAGTGGCGCAGTATTATCAAGCATAGAAGTAGTTTAATCATAAGTATCATGCAAGGCAGAAGTGGCATCATCAATAACATGCGACATATAAGAATGAATAGCAGGTGTAGGTGTCGCAAGTTTACTCAAAACAGAAGGCGAATCAAGTGCAGAGCTAGATGGCAGTTCCTTACCTCCACTCGTAGTTGAGGGGAAAATCTTGGTTCTTTGATCTTTCAAGTTCTTCATAATGATAAGCAGATATAAATCCCAATTGACTCAAAGAATAGAGCTATGCTCCCCAGCAATGGCGCCAGAAAATAGTCTTGATAACCCGCAAGTATAGGGGATCGCAATAGTTTTCGAGGGTAGAGTATTCAACCCAAATTTATTGATTCGACACAAGGGGAGCCAAAGAATATTCTCAAGTATTAGCAGCTGAGTTGTCAATTCAACCACACCTGAAAACTTAATATCTGCAGCAAAGTGTTTAGTAGCAAAGTAATATGATAGTAGTGGTAACGGTGGTAAAAGGTAACAGTAGCAAAAGTAATATTTTTGGTGTTTTATAGTGATGATAACAATAGCAACGGAAAAGTAAATAAGCGAAGAACAATATATGGAAAGCTCGTAGGCAATGGATTGGCGATGGAGAATTATGCCGGATGTGGTTCATCATGTAACAGTCATAACATAGGGTGACACGGAACTAGCTCCAATTCATCAACGTAATGTAGGCATGTATTCTGAATATAGTCATACGTGCTTATGGAAAGAACTTGCATGACATCTTTTGTCCTACCCTCCCGTGGCAGCGGGGTCCTATTGGAAACTAAGGGATATTAAGGCCTCCTTTTAATAGAGTACTGGAACAAAGCATTAACACATAGTGAATACATGAACTCCTGAAACTACGGTCATCACCGAAAGTGTTCCCAATTATTATCACTTCGGGGTTGCCGGATCATAACACATAGTAGGTGACTATAGACTTGCAAGATAGGATCAAGAACTCTCATATATTGATGAAAACATAATAGGTTCAGATCTGAAATCATGGCACTCGGGCCCTAGTGACAAGCATTAAGCATAGCAAAGTTATAGCAACATCCATCTCAGAACATGGTAGGTACTAGGGATCAAACCCTAACAAAACTAACTTGATTACATGATAAATCTCATCCAACCCATCACCGTCCAGCAAGCCTACAATTGAATTACTCACGCACGGCGGTGAGCATCATGAAATTGGTGATGGAGGATGGTTGATGATGATGATGGCGACAGATTCCCCTCTCTGGAGCCTCGAACGGACTCTAGATCAGCACTCCCGAGAGAGTTTAGGGCTTGGCGACGGCTCCGTATCGTAAAACGTGATGAATCATTCTCTCTTATTTTTTTCTCTCCTCGAAAGTGAATATATGGAGTCAAGGTTGAGGTCGGTGGAGCGTCAGGGGGGCCACAAGGCAGGGGGCGCGCCCAGGGGGGTAGGGCGCGCCCCCCACCCTCGTGGACAGGGTGTGGGCCTCCTGACGTGGATCTTTCTTCCAGTATTTTTTATATATTCCAAAAATAATCTCCGTTGATTTTCAGGTCATTCCGAGAACTTTTATTTCTGCACAAAAATAACACCATGGCAATTCTGCTGAAAACAGCATCAGTCCGGGTTAGTTCCATTCAAATCATGCAAGTTAGAGTCCAAAACAAGGGCAAAAGTGTTTGGAAAAGTAGAAACGATGGAGACATATCAGGTAGCAAAGCGACCGTGCATACTCATCCAAAGTACTCGCAAGACTTACATCAGATCTATACTAATTACGCATTAGTATCAAAGGGAAGGGGTTGTATCTGTGGACTATACTTCAAAATTGCCAGAATATAGGCGAAGGCCTAGCCTATCGAAGACTAGCATCTTGCAGCAACAGTAAAAAGTAGAGTAACATAACATATAGTCACGAGTATATAATAGCAACGCCCAAAGATCCTTCCTCGTGTACCCTGCGAGGAAGCGATCCCAGAGCCATCATATCAATTAAGTATCACAAGTATCCAGTTCAAGTTGTAGTTGATCGGGATACAACTTCCAGCATCCTGTTACCATGGAGACGGCTATTCGAATAGATAACTTCCCTGCAGGGGTGCACCAACTTACCCAACACGCCCGATTAACTTTGGTCAGACACACTTTTCCTGGTCATGCCCGGCCTCGGCTGATCGACACATTGTAGAACCATCTAGGCTCTGTAGGGAGGTCCCCGTCGGTCTACATCCTAAGTGCTCAGGGGTCTTGGGCCCATTGCATGTTGCACTCCAGGTCGTTATGGACAAGCCGGGACAAGCACCACCTCATCCTGGATGGCACTGGCCCGGCAGGCCCACAATGTTGAACTGGACATCTGATAGAGCTTTCGGGAGAATCGTACGACGCCGAGTGCTAACCCGCGTGGTGGTTAGTGCGAAAAGGCGAGAGGCCTACTCAGATCACATATCAAACCCATTAGTGTGTTGGGAGCTCGCGGTGACAATCTGTGCTCATGTCACCCCATCTCGAGGACTTACAGCAAGGGTCAGGCCCATCCCTCTCTAGGGTGGTCTTCCTGCCCGGCTGTGCCTCCTAATTATCTTGTGGGTACCCTCAATGTCAACCCGACTTGCAAGAGACTATCGGGAACTTAGGTCCACCTCTACCGGGGTGGTACCGCTTGTCCCTTCAGTCCCGCAGTAACAGTAAAAGGGGCAACAGGTAAAGGTAATAGTGCGTTCGTGTCATCAAGGAGGAATCCAAGGAATTACCCTCGATGGATTCCCACTCGATGTAACCGTCAATGTGAACTTGGAGGAATCACCCTCGATAGGTTCACACTTGAGGGGCTGCACTACAGAGGCATCATCGGAGGTGGTGAAAGAGGAATCACCCTCGGTAACTCACAGCTGACTAGCTACGCTACAGAGATATCATCAGGAGTGAGGTAGGAGGTATCACCCTCGGCACTAAATAGTAGCTCAACAGAGTCATACAGCTAAGGGGGGGTGCGGTGATGTGTCGGTCTCTACACCTCGATCACGTTGACCGAAACATCCGGTAGTAAAGCGAGGGCAACAGGGACAAGGTGAGGTGTCACTTATGGGTCACTATCCAGCCTATACTAAGCATATAGGACAACAGGTAAAGTATCTAGAGGTTACAAAAGTAGGCTATGCATCAGATTAGGAGCAATCAGATACAGTAGCAAAATCTAATGCAAGCATGAGAGAGAAGAACAGGCGATATAGGGATGATCAAAGGGGTTTTTCTTGCCTGGAAGCTCTGCACACAGATATGGGCCCTCGACGATGAAGTAGTCGATCAACGGACCAACAACGGCCTCGGGGTCTACCGGAAAATAAATATTGTAGGGGGAACACAATAAATAACAGAGCAATCAAATGCACCACAAAGCATGACACGACAATACGCTATGCTAGGGGTGATCTAACATAGTGCTAATTGTTACAAATGAAGCGAGAAAATATCCGGGAATATTTTCCCGGCTCCAGGCAATTTTTGGACAGATGACTTGGAGGGGAAGGTTCAATGTTTGTTGTGGGGACACGTATGTGGATGGCGTATCCAGATTCGTCGTATTTTTCTGATCACTTTCATATATAAATTATTTTCATCTAGCTTACGCTTTATTTTCTATTAAATTTTGAAGTTTTAACCATTTTCTGGATTTACAGGATTTAATTTAATTTGAAAAAATAAACAGTAGCAGAAACGTTGGGTGCACCAGGTGTAGTGCACCCAACAGTGCACTGGGGTTGACAGTGGGTCCGGGCTGCCGAGTCAGCAGGTCAACGCTGACCAGTTGACCAGTCAACTGGGTCAGCGGGACCCACTGGCCAGTGACCCCAGGGGCACCACGCCCTGCAACATCGATGGCACTGGCATGCGAGGGAGGAAGCGCCGGGCACCGGTGGCGAGATGGAAGCGCGGGGAGCGGCCGCCGACGGTGTCGTGGAAGTGTCACCGCAGATATCCTCATGGAAGGACTTAATTGTGGAGCCATTGCGACGAGGTTAGCTTAAAGGGGTTAAACGGGACAAAGAGCACGGAAAGTTTATACTGGTTCGGCCCCTTGCGGTGAAGGTAAAGGCCTACTCCAGTTGAGGTGGTATTGCTAGGGTTTCGATTACCAGGGAGCAAACACACTTTGCCTGGATCTTGATTTGATGTTTTCTTTACCTAAGCCGCTGTCGGGTCGTCCCCTTATATATATGGGTTGATGCCCTACGGCCTACAGAGTCCCGGACGACTCATACAACGTGTCCGGCTCTGTGACGTATCTTACCTGCCTTATATTACAAGTCTACACATACATGGCGGTTTATCTTTACGGGCCTTAAGCCGCCTCTGGGCTTGGGCCTTTTACAAGCCTAACTGTGAACCCCCATCTTGTATACTCTTGGGCTTCATTTAGATGAACCGCCATTGTGGTTGACCCGGCCTCTCCTGGGCGGGTCATACCTGATAGTTATATCCCCAACATTAGGCCCCAGGTTGATTTGAACTTGTTCATGTCAATCTTCAACACTTAGAAAAAATCCTTCTTCCTCTGCTGTGAAACATTGTAACCCACCATGACATCATCTCCAGAAATTTTGGAAACCCGCCACGACGTCATCTTTAACGGATCTTTTATCTTTAGTGACCTTCCAAAAATCGAGGCATTCAATTAGTTGTATAATCATCAGTTGGCCTCCTCGTTTTCGCGCCTTCCTGTTACTCTTTTCCTTATAAATAGGGTCAAACCGCCCCTTTCTCATTCTCCTCTCTTCTCCTTCTCGTCTTCTTCTTCCTCGTGATGCACCAGCCCGCACGAGCTCCGCCACCGTCGACCTCCGTCCTCTTCGTCACCTCCGGCCACTTCATCGCCCTGAACGGTCCAGACACGTCGCGGCACTCCTCCACTGTGAGCTAGCATCAGTAAGTCTTCTCTTTTCTTTTTCATGGATCTGTTCTTTAGGGTTTCGGAGTTCATCGCTGCTCCTCCTTCTCCTTGCTAGATCGTGTAGTTTTGATCTGAAAATAATGTAGTTCATGTGCGGCAGCAGTTTTAGCACCCGCTTTTGATATTAAAACATACCCTCATCATGACAGATCTCCTCTGGGGCACCTCCACTTTTCTGCTGCCGTCTCTGTAGGTTTAGAATTTATCTCCTTTTTCTGAACAGCTGTAGATCCGAATTTATAGATTTAACTTGTGGAACCTGTTTGTCCCAACACTTAGCAAATTTTGCTCTTGTTAGATCTTGAATATCTTACTCATGGCGGCTTACTTCACCGGCTTATCGTTACTTCATATATCATTAGCCCTCGCTTAAGCCGCCATTCTGAATGTACACTACAACTATTAAGTTGTGATTTCATCAACTGACTTGAACCGACAAATTATTCCCTTACTTTAGGTTGTCTTTCTTTCATAATGCCGCCAAAGACGGTCATTACATGTAACTGGGTTCCCTCCATCGTTACTGAGGGTACCTTAAAAGATTTTGTCAAAGTTGCATATTTGCCAGGGAAGAGTGTCATGCATTACCGCGCTCCTGACCCGGGCGAAGAGAGACCTCTGCCGAAAGACGATGAAGTCATTGTATTCACTGATCATATGAACCGGGGCTTCTCACCGCTCGGCTCTAAGTTCTTTCGACATGTTCTGCACTTCTTCAAACTCCATCCGCAAGACATTGAACCCAACTCCGTGTCAAACATTTGTAACTTTCAAGTTTTCTATGAAGTATACCTTCAAGAAGAGCCTACTGTCGAGCTTTTCAGGGAATACTTCTATCTCAACCGGCAAAATGAGTTCACAAACGGGCCCTGTCGGTGTCAAAACCGGTGGATCTCGGGTAGGGGGTCTCGAACTGTGCGCCTAAGGCGGATGGTAACAGGAGGCAGGGGACACGATGTTTTACCCAGGTTCGGGCCCTCTTGATGGAGGTAAAACCCTACGTCCTGCTTGATTTATTCTTGATGATATGGGTATTACAAGAGTTGATCTACCACGAGATCGGAGAGGCTAAACCCTAGAAGCTAGCCTATGGTATTATTGTTTGTATATATCTATCGACTAGCCTGGCCTCGGTTTATATAATGCACCAGAGGCCTAGGATAACAAGAGTCCTAGCCGAATACGCCGGTGGGGAGGAGTCCTTGTCTTGATCGCCAAGTCTTGTAGAATCTTCCTTGTATGCGGCAGTTGTCCGAACTGGCCCATGAGTATACGGCCATAGGGGTCCTCGGCCCAATCTAACAGACCGGGAGATGACGTGGTGAGTACCCCCTAGTCCAGGACACCGTCAGTAGCCCCCTGAACCGGTCTTCAAGTTAGGGACGCTCCTCGATTCTTCCGAACCGTTCTTCATCTTCGGTCGTCGGTCTTGAAAACTGGTTCAACAAATCTTCTCATCTTTGATCTTGAGGATCGCCGAAATGCATTCGACGAGTTTACACGTCGGGTATCCGAGGAGCCCCTTTAAGTTTCCGGCCTTTATCAATGCCTTGTTATTTTTATGCCACACCTTCGGTTGGAAGTTGTTCCCGGGCGGCAGCGTCCTCTTGCGTTCGAGCTCCAACGCCGGACTGCATTTGAGGTATCTTTTGCAGCCGAGCACCAACGCCGGACCGCTTCCCAGCTCTAACGCCGGAATGTATCCGAGCTCCAACGCCGGACTATGTATCCGAGCTACAACGCCGGACTATGTATCCGAGCTCCAATGCCGGACTGTATTTGAGCTCCAACGCCGGACTATGTATCCGAGCTCCAACGCCGGACTATATCCAAGGTGTCGTAAATCACCTTGGTTCAAAGAAGTTTGAAGGAGTTTAGCCGAGCTTAATGCCAGAAATGCCCTCTATGGAGCCAGCCACTAGCGCCCGAGCTTTATGCCGGACTGCTTCCGAGGTGGTGCACCACCCCGAATGTGGGCCGATTTTTGTCAATATTTTTTATTGTTGCAATTTATTCTCTGCCGAGATATATAGCCAGTAGCCCTCAAGGTGGGTATCGGTCTAAAACCCGAGATGCACATGAAGGATAACATAAGACCGCTGATCCCTGTAGCCGCTTAGACTCAGGTTGATTTGCAAAAATCGGTCTGAGGATCAAGTCCTAGCTCGGCAGAATACTTCGGGACACAAAAAGCGGCGTGCTCAGTCCTCAAGACTCAGGTTGGGTACGGCCGACCAACCTGAGGATCAAAATCTCCTCGGAAACTATATTGCACCTAAAATTTTCTGCATTGGGCAGGCAATGCAGTAGCCCCCGAGACACTGGTCGGGTGGCAACACCAGATCAGGGGATCGATGTGCCCCTTTAATATTTGTAAATAATAAGCCCGAAGCCCAGTAGCCCCCGAGCCTTAATGCGGGCACGGGTGGCCGAATTAAGGATCGATATCCAGAGTAAAATCACAAATTATGTGTAATGATTCTATGTATCCAAGTACTTTACATCATTAATGCTCGGATCCGCGTTGTACAAAACTTTGTTGACCGACCATCGGCTTCCACCTCCTCGGCCAGTAGCCGAGGAGTGTTTGTCCTACTTTATAAAGCCTTTATGAGGGCAAAGATTTACGAGAAACAAGGCAATCTGGCCATATGGTTTTATAAACAAAGGTACGCAGAGAGATATGTTATATCACTGTTTAACATAATAAATGTCTTCCAAAGAAAATAATCCCGCTATCGGTTCCTTTCTTTGGGTTGTCATGCTAAGCATGATCATGAAACCTCAGCTCGAATGTAAGAGCAAAATATCGAGGATTTAGTTTGGGAGGCCAGTTAATAGCCCCCGGTAGTGTTCGGCAACAGTCGAGGTCAAGCCGTAAACACTTCGGCCATTGTTATGAATGGACCGTCATTTAACATAGTCATCGGATCGCTGACCAGTTTACGCCTATTGTGACAGTCAATTTTCGGCTTTCTCCACTGAGGTGCTTGACCATGCGAGCTGGAAGCACAATCGCAGTGGTTCTCCCTTTGCACACCTAGCTGAACAAAGCGGAACGTAGGAGGAAAGCACAGGAGCCGGGCAACCCAACTATTGACCGAAGACACAATTCGAAACCGATGCATATATAGCAATATCCGAGAATGTTGTTGCCGAATCCCTAAAGGTGCCCGGGGTTGCACTGCGAGACTAATGCTGGAAAAGCACAAATAGTTTAAAAGTGCCATAGGCTCGAAAAGCCAAAAAACTTATTCAAAAGTTTAATGTCCGAACTAGATCAAGTGTTCGGTGCCAATCCGAAAATTGGACTTAAAAAAGTGCTTCTGCCATGCTTTAACATGACACATTCTATCTCAAGACTTCAAGCGGGTCAGCCTACAGCTTCAACCTCCTATCCCGAAGGCGGAGTACTTCTCATTAGGCTAGTTTAGCAAACTAAACTCTAGCGGTTTCGAGAGAGAAATTAGGCTCCTCAGCTAGTGACCACATACTTGCACTAGTGTAGAACCGGGCAATAGCACCGGTTCGTAAGGGGCTTTAGTGCCGGTTCGGTAACCGGCACTAAATTGTAGGCACTAAAGCCCCCCCCTTTAGTATCGGTTCAGCACGAACCGGTGCTAAAGGGCAAACACGTGGCACGAGCCAGCTCCGTGGGCGCGTAGGATATTAGTACCGGTTGGTAACACCAACCGGTACTAAATGTTTTGGTGTGTTTTGGTTTTATTTTTTATTTTTACTTTAATTTTGTGTTTTCAATTTAATTTAGTGATTGTTTTACATTATAATGAGTTGTTAAATCATTAGGTGACTAGTTTGACTGGATGCGTGTGGATCCTAGCTAAGTCATCAAGTATATGTCATATCCATATTATATATACTTGATCACCTACTTAAGTGATCGAGGTAATATGGATATGGCATATATATACTTGATCACTTAGCTAGAATCCATCCAGTTGAAACTAATATGCAATTTCTTTCATAAATGATATAATAACTCATCATCATCATCATCATATTAATTAATATAAAAACTCTTGCATCATATATATCATCACCAACGGTTTTCATAGCAAAGATATCATTGAGTTCAACATGGTAATGATATTATAAGCTTTCATAACACCACAAAAGCAAATCACTCTTTGAGATTAAGTTCAGGATGAAGAACACGGACATGAGAGGACAAGTAGTAAGAGCATGAACTAGCTAATTAATCACTCATGCTGCTCTCTCTCAGGTAAAATAGCATAGAACATGTATAGCTTTGCTGATTCATCATATTGGAGCATGCAGATGAACCTGTCTCCTAATCGTGGGTTGCGCTTCTGATTGCTGCCCCCTAGTACTTCTCTGTGATCGTTCACAATTTTGCTCCAGTCTTTTACTATTAAGCATTCCTCGCTATTAGAAATCCTGAATGCACTAAAGTGCATTGTAGGATATCTTGGCCGTAAGCTAACAATATTCATGGTACCTTTAGTCTCGATCCAATCAGGCACAACATTCATCGGGAGTCCCTGTTGAAGAACATCGTGTAGTAACATACTTAGCAATGAAGTTTAGCTTAAAAAATAATGTATGCAAAAGATGCAGTGAGGAGAAATAGTAGAAATCTTACCATCTTTCCTAAATATATGTGACCGTAGTTCAGTACGAATACTATTGGTCGCACGTTTTGAGTACTAACATTTCTAAGTGCAGGAAAGAAATTTGTCTTGACAGCATCAAGATCCTCAAGCCATGAAATATAATGACTTGTCTCCTCGTAGTTTAGTTCAGCCCTGGGACAGTGGATGGTCCTGTCTACCAAGCGTCGGACATGTTTGCTTGATTGGAAGTAAGCTGTCAATATTAATTGAGATCTATTAATTATTCAACTGGTTCAAATAATCTCATATCAAAGACATAAATATGGTTGAGAAACTCACATAATGGTAGAACTGGAGGCGTCTGCACATCGACCCAGATGTCTCTATTACCTTCAATATCATCTTCCGGACGAATATCAAAGGTGATAACCATATCAGGCTCAAATTCATAAGCCTTGCATAGTGCTTGCCAAGTTTTGCATTCAAAATAGGTGTATGTGTCTGCATTGTATAATTTGACGTTGAAGGTATAACCATGCTCGGTCTTCAAGTAAACTCTTTTTACCTCCATAGTTTCATTAGGACTGAAATCTATCTTATCCAAGACAAAAATTCTTGCATGGCAGGGGATACGCTAGTAGAATAGTGAAAAATTAAAATTAAAAGGTGAAGCAAAATGAAGCATAAGTCATGCTTAATTACGAAAAAAGACTTGTCGTTGTGACTTACTGTATCCACTTCGAAGTTCTCATCCAGCTTGATGCTGAAGCGTCTATCATCAACTAGAAAATTTTGGCCGCACAGGCCGCGCTGGTCTTCGCAGTATTTTCACATAATGAAATCGTGTTCGTCGTCAGACGACATTCCTATGTTCATAGGTGAAACATTAAACACTTATTAGTTCTATTAATTCAACTAATTCTGTTAATTCAACTAGTTCAACTAAGCACTTACGAAGAATATACCTAATTAATTGAACTAATTCAACTAACTAGTTCAACTAATTAATTAGATAATGAAATCTCATATAACTAAATTAAATATATATCTAACATATAATTTATATCTAATATCTAACATATATGTTCATATATAGGTGAAACATTAAACACTTACTAGTTTTATTAATTCAACTAAATAAACTAGTTCTATTAATTCAACTAAGCATTTACTAAAAAAACTAGTTCTATTAATTTCTTACTAAAATAAAGTAGGTAGTTCTATATAGTAATATTTTGATTAGATCATCAAATCTCATATACCTAAATTTTCTTACTAAAAATAAACTTGTTCTATTAATTTTCATACTAAAAATAAACTAGTTATATTAATTCAACTAGTTCAAATAATCTCATATATATACCTAATTAATATCTAGCTATACTAATTCAACTAGTTCAACTTGTTCTAATTCATGTAAAATATATTTGACATTAATATTTAACATCTTTTCCATATAATTCATCTAACCATTAATATTCTAACATTATTATCTACGTAATTTATCTAACATTAATCTAAACAACAGAAAATAGAAAATAAGTAAAAACAATGTGTGTGTATGTGTGTGTTTGTGTTGTGTGTGTGTCTCTCTGTGTGTGTGTGTGTGTGTGTGGTGTGTGTGTGTGTCTCTGTGTGTTTGTGTGTGTGTGTGTACGTACGACCGGGGGCGGCGGCGTACGGGCGGCGGCGGGCGACGACGGGGGGACGAGCACGGCGGGCGAGAGGCGGCGGCGACGTACGGGCAGGGCAGGGGCGACGGGCCGGGCGGTGATGGCGACGGGCGGCGGGGGCGGCGAGGGCGGCGCGCGATGGGGCGACGGGCGCGACGAAGAAGTTTGGATCGAGAAGAACTACTGGTGGTCGATGAACTAATTTTTTCGTATGTTCCATATATATAGGAGGGGTCTTTAGTGCCGGTTGGAGCCACCAACCGGTACTAAAGGCCAATTTTCGCCAGGCCAAGGGGCGGGAAACGACCCCTTTAGTACCGGTTCGTGCCATGAACTGGTACTAAAGACCCCCCCTTTAGTACCGGTTGGAGCCATCAACCGGTACTAAAGGTGGTGCGCTGCCACCCGCAGTGCACAATGTTTAGTCCCACCTCGTCGAGCGAAGGGCAGCCACACTGGTTTATAAACCTAGCCGCGGCTGCTCCTTCAAGCTTCTCTATATAGCAGGTTTCTGGGCCTAATTAACTAGGGCGCGCTGCCCTGTGAGCCTGCTGGCCCTTCTGGGCCTGCATTTGCACACCCTAGGTCTGGCAGGCCCACTGGGCAGCGCGCCAACAAATTTTTTATATAGTTTTTTCTTTTCTGCATTATTTATTTTCTTCTATTTATTTTTGAGTAATTTTTTATATAGTTTTTTTCTTTTCTGCATTATTTATTTTCTTCTATTTATTTTTGAGTAATTTTTTTGTATAGTTTTTTCTTTTCTACATTATTTCTTTTCTTCTATTTATTTTCTTCTATTTCTAGTTTGTACACGAAGTGCGTCTAGTTTTTGTCGTGACCCTCTCTACTCTTTCGCGCATGCTATGCGGGTGATATGATGATACCATGCCAAGTTTCAACATTTTCAGGATTCATTTTGTAGTGATTTTCAATTTCACGGTCATTTAGCTCTCTAAACAATTAGGTAAATGACCGAAAAACAATAAATGATGTCAGAACATGTTGGAAATTGATGACGTCGCTTTGAATGCTGCATACTGAACACAAAAGAAGTCCGGAGTTCAAATAAGTTTAAAAACATTAAAGTGGTCGTGTAACAGATGAGTTCTCGTCCGAAACCCTGATACTCCGAAAGAGTTTGTCCAGTTTGTACACGAAGTTCGTCCAGTTTTGCCGTGACCCTCTCTACTCTTTCGCGCATGCTATGCGGGTGATATGATGATACCATGCCAAGTTTCAACATTTTCAAGATTTATTTTGTAGTGATTTTCAATTTCACGGTCATTTAGCTCTCTAAACAATTAGGTAAATGACCAAAAAACAACAAATGATGTCAGAACATGTTGGAAATTGATGACGTTGCTTTGAATGATGCAAACTGAACACAAAAGAAATTCGAAGTTCAAATAAGTTATTAAAAATAAAAAAGAGGTGCAATGTTGGTTAATTTGCTTCAAGCCATTCGGAATAGTGTAGACTGCACTGCACATAGCTCAGTGCAATCTACGCTATTCCGCAAGGCTTGAAGCTAATCAACATGCAGGTGAGCATTGCAACTCTTCGTCATTGTCTGTGCACTCATGGCTTATAAACCGCTCATACTGCCTCTCTCTTGGCGAGGTGGGACTAAAAATCAGCTTACAAAGAAACTCTAGTACCAGTTCATGGCATGAACCGGTACTAAAGGTCTTCGTGGGGGCCCCAGCCTGACCATAGCCTGACATAGCCTCATTAGTACCGGTTCGTGGCATGAACCGGTACTGAAGGTTGCCCACGAACCGGTACTAATGATGCCCGCCCGCCTAGCCATTGGAACCGGCACTAATGGTCACATTAGTGCCGGCTCAAATTCAAACCGGCACTAATGTGCTTCACATTTGACCATTTTTCTACTAGTGTTGTGTCGAAAAAAAGGAATGATAAATAATAATAATAAAACTTTGCAACGACTAAGAAGAAGAACACTTATCATAGAACGGCTCATATAAATTTAAGAGCCCCCAAGTGACTTGGGTAAAAGAATGATTGCATGTACCGAAGTACTTATATCATATCTATGTTCAACCGAACTTTAAACGCGTCTTAACCGACTGTCGGCTTCTCCCTCTTCGGTCAAGGACCGAAAAGTTTTTATGTACTCCATCTGTCGAGAATATCGACGGTGTTTCCAATAACCAGGCAACCAGGCCATAAGGCTGTAACAGACAAAGCGCACTCAAGGAACTTATGCTATATTACTGCGAAGTGTAAGAAGCATCTTCGAAGAAAATAGTACCCCCACCGATACCTTTCTTCGGTGCTCATTGTTATTATGAGACTTGTGCAATAGATTTTTTATACTCATGAGTTCCGTTGTGTGTCGACCATCATTGAAAACTATAAGAACGCTAGCTTTCGGCTTCACCCAGTCTGAGGTCCGGCTCGGATGACCCGATCGTGACAATCGCAGAGGTGCTCCCTTTACTCCCTAGCCGAACAATCGGGAACGTAGGGGTAAACACAGGAGCGAGGCAACCCAGCTTGCAAATCGCTTAAGTCAATATGGTTCATATTGTGGCATAATACACGACCAAGGAACGAAGCTGTACAAGTATAATCATATGCAAGAGGAAAAGCTTCATGAAGGAAGCCCCCAAATGAATTGGGTATTTGAATATATGCGTCACAAACAAAGTTTGGACAAGGAAATTTTTTACAAGCACCTTTTTTCCAAAAAAGTATAATGCTTGGTCGAACCGAACACAAGTTAGAAATTAAAGCTTTGAGCATGAAAGCGACTTAGCTGGTTAATGTGTTCGGTATTGATGATGCGGTCCGAGCTTGATGCGGGACAAGGTTCCATCCACCAAGCCGGTCCCGAGGTGGCGGAGCGGAGAGCTCAACACGCCGAAGTGGTGACGTAGCACGGTCAATGTAGACCGGCAGAGTGACACCGAAGTCCCCAGATCATTTTCCTATGCACAAAAAATAGTGCAAACCAGAGATAATAGTAATAATGATAATTAAAAAAATCGTTGCATAATAAATAATTTATGCAAAGTGAGTAATAAAAGAAATATGGCCTGGCGCCGAAGTCAATGTCGATGCAGGGCGTCGGCATGATGCGGTAAAGGCGTGGCAGAGCCTGAATTCACAGGTCGGTCCGAGCTCCGGATGCGGCGTTCGCCGGACTATGTACGGAAACTGACCGAACAACCATGCGACTGTCGTTAATGCGGCCACCATTTGATAGACCTGTGTACATATGATGGAAAAACCAAAGTAATAATTCCTTGGGAAAAATGAACCCAAACAAGGAAAAAATGAACCCAAACAACAAAAAATACTGGGATTAATAGCACCTGGTTTATTTGTTGTAACAATCCGAAGGAAGGTGATTCCCAAAATTGGGACTCGATCCGCACACCCATTGCCTGATGGGCGATAAAACGACGGCATGGTAATGCTGGCAAAGGTTGGCTCGCCGAGGCAAAGCCCTCGGTCCAGCTAACGTGACGTAGCTGGTCGGCTAGTGACGCCAAAGTGTCCGGAGTAGGTTGATGAAGAGATGGCGAAGCCCCTGGTCCAGCCGAGATGTCGAAGCCTCGATGTCAGCCGATGGGTTGAAGTAGGTTGGCGTGATGGACACCATCTTGAAGAAGCAATAGTGCGGCCCTACCGATGCAGGTCGTGACGTGGTCGATGCCGTCTTGATGAAGCGACCGTGCGGCGATGCCGGTATGCCCGCTTCGTGTAATCCGTGGGGCGGCGATGTTGGTGATGATTTATCCTTCGCGATGCCGAACTCTTGTTCGGCTTGCCGAGATGATGATCCGAAGAAGTTGAGCTCGGCTCAACAAAGTGACGACGTGTCTAGCGGAGGTCGGCAGCCGTGGAGCAATATTGCCGGACTAGTTTGACACCAGCATGATGTTGAAGATCATGTTCAAAAGATCTTAAAGTTAGTGGGATGTGTTCGGGAACAAAACACAATACCCCATACAAAACTTCCTTCAAAAGGGATGTTCGAAATCCCGTTTATAAAAAAGACGAACTCGGGTCAGATTCATTTTCACACAGAAAACAGATCCGAAAAGTGATGCACTAATCGGAAGGTTCCCGGAGTTTGGACGGTCAGATCGAGCTGAAATTTTGAGAGGTGGTAGATATAGGAATTCCGCAGCCGATCAACGGTTGGATCTTCCAAAGGACGTCTGAGATAGAAGATGGACACCACGCCCTAAACTTATCCAGATTCCCGTCCAGATTTGACACGGCTCCGGTATATCGTGGATTGCCAGAGATTCCTCCATCGAAACTCGACGAAATTTTCCAGGATTGTTGTAGACTCAATTCCGCACAATTCCACCAAAGCGATCGTTACAAAGACACTTGAGGAGGCGGTGGCGGCGGACACAAGTTTGCTGTCTAGGAAAACAGCACGGTCGCCCGAGGGCAATGTTGACGTTGAGCCCCCGGGCTCCCTGGATGATTCCTCCATGATCTCGATAGAGATCGGAGTTGATGTTTTATAAAGGCCCTCATCCAAACATGATGATCGGAGGTAGGGCGCAGTCCTTGGTCAAACCAAAGTGACCAGTCGAGCTGGTGACGAAGATGCCGGAGTCACAGTTGATCTGCAGGCGAGCCATCAACCTTTTGCCGAACACACAGCGGAACTCTCAATGAAAGCACCAATGTCAGTGTCAAAACCGGCGGATCTTGAGTAGAGGGTCCCGAACTGTGCGTCTAAGGCGGATGGTAACAGGAGGCAGGGGACACGATGTTTTACCCAGGTTCGGGCCCTCTTGATGGAGGTAAAACCCTACGTCCTGCTTGATTTATTCTTGATGATATGGGTATTACAAGAGTTGATCTACCACGAGATCGGAGAGGCTAAACCCTAGAAGCTAGCCTATGGTATGATTGTTTGTATATATCTATCGACTAGCCTGGCCTCGATTTATATAATGCACCAGAGGCCTAGGATAACAAGAGTCCTAGCCGAATACGCCGGTGGGGAGGAGTCCTTGTCTTGATCGCCAAGTCTTGTGGAATCTTCCTTGTATGCGGCAGTTGTCCGAACTGGCCCATGAGTATACGGCCATAGGGGTCCTCGGCCCAATCTAACAGATCGGGAGATGACGTGGTGAGTACCCCTTAGTCCAGGACACCGTCAGGCCCAGCTTGGAACTAGGTGGAATTTCAATTCAACGCAGAAGAGACACCATCTTCCCTCAAGCAGCTCTACCAAGTCACCCCAAGAACTGGAATCAGACATGGTTCTATTGTAAAGATATCTCGCCGGCTGATGAAAATCCATTGCCGGGTTATCGTGCTGAACGTCTTGACCCGAAACATCAACTCCCTGAAAAACTTATCGCCACTGAGCATAAGAAACTCGCCACTACTATCAGAAAGGTCCAAGCCCTGCTACAAAATGGTTTAACCGGAGTTGATTTGGTCTGATGCTGGGTCTCGTGGTGGATCATACCCTTAAGCCGCCGATCTGGCTTGATGTGTACTTATACCGGAGGAACAGACGATCCATTACGCCATAGCTCTCTACGTTTGAGTGAAGAGGGCATTATTGAAATGGCAACAACCCTTGTAAATAGTAAATTCGAAGACTGCATCAAAGTGGGTCTGAACCCTTTGTGCAAGCTTAACCCGCCGCCAGATGTAACTCTCTTGATTTCCCTTACTTTATCGCTTCATCCAAATATTATGTGAGCTCAAGTATGTTACTCTTCCGCAGGCTAAGTATGACTTCTAGAAGGCAAAATATGATCACGAAGCCGCCAAAAAGGCTAGGGCTGCCGCGAAAGCTGCCAGAAAGACCAGCAAGAAACCTAAGAAGAAATCAAGTGCCTCTGACATGTTTAAGCTAGATGACACTTCTGAGTCGGAGGTAGCCCTTGCCTCTCTTGGCTTGTTTTTCAACCATATTATCGACACTGACTATTACTAGGATGACACAGGAGCCAGCCAAGCAGTTGAAGAAGAGGTAACTATTATTTCCTCCGACTCAGACCCTTTGCCAAGACAGAAACTTCGGCGAGTAACCCGGAAAGTAAGGTTTTCACACCCCTTGGCTTATTTAGATCCTCATTTTATTTTGAAACGACTGCAACACGAGAATCGCGCCAAACCCTGACCAGTGGAGGTGAAGAATTATCCTCCGGTTTACCAAGCACTCCTCGAAAATGCCAAAATGAGGTTCTTTTTAACCTTAACTCTTTTATTTACTGGTGGGTCTCTTTCGCCAGTCACTCAATTCCTTTGATTCAATCTTGCAGGAAATTTCTCGTTCTTCCTGTGGCGATTCATCTCAAACCCAGCTGTTGGCTTTCAAGACTGCCCCTGGGTAAGAACAATTACCTTTTCTCCTGTACTTTGATATCCTCGTCGTTATGCTGACTTGTCCGAATTCTTTTAGTGGTCAAGCAAAGCCCAACAAGAAGGCAAAGGTGACAAAATCGGCCGAAGACCCTAAAGTTGCTGAACCGGACCAGCAAGCTTCTGCACCAGACGCCTGTGAACAACAACCAGAAGATCTTGCTTCCAACACTCAATCTGAAATGCTTGAGTTGTCTGTTGATCAAACCAACATTGACCCTTCCACTACTGAACCGTCCAGCTCACATAACCCGCCGGAAACCTATGTTGATGACATTCTGATCACTGGCACTAGTTTTACTGAACCGGGGAACCCAACTGTTTTAGCCAGACATTCTGCCAAGCAAGAAGTCATGGAGAGACGGAAAGTGAGATTTGATGTCTCACACTATGCTCAATTGAGCAGTAGTGAAGTATTGTCTGGTTATCTCAATCAAGTACACTCCAGCCGTGACTTGGAAATTGAGATGGTGAAACAGATGCACCAGAAGTATGAGGTATGTCATCCGGCTTACATAGGTTATGTATATCCTGCTAGCCGCCAAGTCTTCTGATTATGATAAGAATGAATAATCTGTAGACTTAGAAGAATCATAAGCTTTTGTCCTAGACTCCCTCCAAGTCCGGTTTAAAACTAAACCGGATGCTGAAAATAGCATAATTTTGCATTCATAGTCCCCAAGGGCCGGTTTAATCAGTATGAATGAGCCGGTCCTATTGATCACTGTGTAAAAGAGTAAAACTTAACTACATAGCCCCCATGAGTCGGCTGAGACTGTTTACAGCACACCCGGCTCCCCATTATGAAGATACAAGCAATATGCATTAGCCCCCAAGTGCCAAGTAGTCTTGCTTTGCAAAGTGCTTGGGACTTTTAGTTATAAAAGTTGTTTCCATTGAAAAATTGCTTTGATATACATTAGCCCCCAAGTGCCAAGTGTTGTTGCTTGCAAAGCGCTTGGGACTTATATTGTTGTAATCCGTCATGAAGTATGTTTGATAAATCTGTGCTGCATGCAGGCTGCTACCACTGAATTGGAATCTTAATTGAACGATGCCAAGACCCGGCTGGCGGCTTGGGAAACTGAGACCCGGAAAGCTGAATCAAAATTCCAGTTTAGTGTGTCTGAGTGGGAAAAATTAAAGACCAGTTTTACTGCGGATAAAAAGACTTGGGTTAAAGAAAAGACTGCCTTGATACAGCATGCTGAGAAGGCAGAGGCGGCTCTTCAGGAGGCTACCACTGAACTCACCGGTTTAAAACAATGTGTGTCTCATATGGTTTCAGCTATCTTCGGTGAGTCGCCTTGTTATTCATCCAAAGTACTTGTCGTCATAATGTAAGCCGCCATTTTAACCAATCTATGACTTACTCAGGTCCCAGGATCAGCAACCTTATTCAAGACACACTTGTGAAGCTCAAGGCGGTTTATACTCTCGTCAAGCAATTGTATACTGGAGCTCAACGTACATTGTCTACTGATACGTCTCCAACGTATCTATAATTTTTGATTGTTCCATGCTACTATATATTCTGTTTTGGATGTTAATGGGCTTTATTTTACACTTTTATATTATTTTTGGGACTAACCTATTAACCCAAGGCCCAGTGCAGATTGCTGTTTTTTTTGCCTATTTTAGTGTTTCGCAGAAAAGGAATATCAAACGGAATGAAACCTTCGGGAGAGTTATTTTTGGAACAAACGTGATCCAGGGGACTTGGAGTGGATGTAAAGAAACAATCGAGGAGGCCACGAGGCAGGGGGGCGCGCCTACCCCCCTGGGCGCGCCCTCCACCCTCGTGGGCCCCTCGTTGCTCCACCGACCTACTTATTCCTCCTATATATATTCATATACCCCGAAAACATCCAGGAGCACCACGAAACCCTATTTCCACTGCCGCAACTTTCTGTACCCAAGAGATCCCATCTTGGGGCCTTTTCCGGAGCTCCGCCGGAGGGGGCATCGATCACGGAGGGCCTCTACATCAACTCCATGGCCTCTCCGGTGATGTGTGAGTAGTTTACTTCAGACCTTCGGGCCCATAGCTAGTAGCTAGATGGATTATTCTCTCTCTTCGGATCTCAATACAATGTTCTCCTCGATCTTCTTGGAGATCTATTCGATGTAACTCTTTTTGCGGTGTGTTTGTCGAGATCCGATGAATTATGGGTTTATGATCAAGTCTATCTATGAACAATATTTGAATCTTCTCTGAATTCTTTTATGCATGACTGGTTATGTTCGCAAGTCTCTTCGAATTATCTGTTTGGTTGGGCCTACTAGATTGATCTTTCTTGCAATGGGAGAAGTGCTTAGCTTTGGGTTCAATCTTGCGGTGCTCGATCCCAGTGACAGAAAAGGAAACGACACGTATTGTATTGTTGCCATCGAGGATAAAAAGATGGGCTTTATATCACATTGCTTGAGTTTATCCCTCTACGTCATGTCATCTTACCTAATGTGTTACTCTGTTCTTATGAACTTAATACTCTAGATGCATGCTGGATAGCGGTCGATGTGTGGAGTAATAGTAGTAGATGCAGGCAGGAGTCGGTCTACTTGTCACGGACGTGATGCCTATATTCATGATCATGCCTAGATATTCTCATAACTATGCTCAATTCTATCAATTGCTCGACAGTAATTCGTTCACCCACCGTAATACTTATGTTATCTTGAGAGAAACCACTAGTGAAACCTATGGCCCCTGGGTCTATTCTCCATCATATTAGTTTCCAATCAATTTACTTCGCAATTTTTACTTTCAATCTATATCATAAAAATACCAAAAATATTTATCTTATCGTTATCATACCTATCAGATCTCACTCTCGTAAGTGACCGTGAAGGGATTGACAACCCCTTTATCATGTTGGTTCCGAGGTTCTTATTTGTTTGTGTAGGTATGAGGGACTTGCGTGTGGCCTCCTACTGGATTGATACCTTGGTTCTCAAAAACTGAGGGAAATACTTACGCTACTTTGCTGCATCACCCTTTCCTCTTCAAGGGAAAACCAACGCAGTGCTCAAGAGGTAGCAAGAAGGATTTCTGGCGCCGTTGCCGGGGAGTCTATGCACAAGTCAAGACATACCAAGTACCCATCACAAACTCTTATCCCTCGCATTACATTATTTGCCATTTGCCTCTCGTTTTCCTCTCCCCCACTTCACCCTTGCCATTTTATTCGCTCTCTTTCTCCACTCCCCTTCTCTTTTCTATCTCGTCTCTTTTTGCTCGTTTCTTGTTTTCTTGTGTGTTGGATTGCTTGCTCATCACGATGGCTCAAGATAATACTAAATTGTGTGACTTTGCCAATACCAACAACAATGATTTTATTAGCACTCCGATTGCTCCTCTTACCGATGCTGAATCTTGTGAAATTAATGTTGGTTTGCTGAATCTTGTCATGAAAGATCAATTTGCCGGCCTTCCTAGTGAAGATGCCGCTACCCATCTTAATAACTTTGTTGATTTATGTGATATGCAAAAGAAGAAAGATGTGGACAATGATATTGTTAAACTGAAGCTATTTTCGTTTTTGCTTAGAGATCATGCTAAATCTTGGTTTTCGTCTTTGCCTAAAAATAGTATTGATTCATGGAATAAGTGCAAAGATGCTTTTATCTCTAAGTATTTTCCTCCTGCTAATATCATCTCTCTTAGGAATGATATTATGAACTTTAAACAACTACATCATGAGCATGTTGCACAATCTTGGGAAAGGATGAAATTAATGATCCGTAATTGCCCTACTCATGGTTTGAATCTTTGGATGATTATACAAATATTTTATGTCGGATTGAATTTTGCTTCTAGAAATATTTTAGACTCAGCTGTGGGAGGCACTTTTATGGAAATCACTTTAGGAGAAGCTACTAAACTCCTAGATAATATTATGGTTAATTATTCTCAATGGCACGCTGAAAGATCTACTAGTAAAAAGGTGCATGCAATAGAAGAAATTAATGTTTTGAGTGGAAAGATGGATGAACTTATGAAATTGTTTGCTAATAAGAGTGTTCCTTCTAATCCTAATGATGGGCCTTTGTCTACTTTTATTGAGAATAATAATGAATCTATGGATGTGAATTTTGTTGGTAGGAACAATTTTGGTAATAGCGCGTGTAGAGGTAATTTTAATCCTAGGCCATTTCCTAGCAATTCCTCTAATAATTATGGTAATTCCTAGAATAATTCTTATGGAAATTATAATAAGGTACCCTCTAATTTTGAATCTAATATTAAAGAAATTATTAGTTCTCAAAAGAGTTTCAATGCTTTGATTGAAGAAAAATTGTCTAAGATTGATGAGTTGGCTAGGAACGTGGATAGGATTTCTCTTGATGTTGATTCTTTGAAACTTAGATCTATCCCACCTAAGCATGATATCAACGAGTCTCCAAAATCCATGAGAATTTCCATTAATGAGTGCAAAGAAAGAACTGCTAGGATGCGTGCTAAAAAAGATTGCTTTGTGAAAGCGTGTTCTTCTAGTTTCCATGATAATAATGATGAAGATCTAAAAGTTATTGATGTGTCTCCTATTAAATCTTTGTTTTGCAATATTAATATAGATAATGATGGGACTAGAGAGGTCAAAACTTTGGATAGCAATAAACCCACTATTTTGGATTTCAAGGAATTTAATTATGATAATTGCTCTTTAATAGATTGCATTTCCTTGTTGCAATCTGTGCTAAATTCTCCGCATGCGTCAAAATAAGGCTTTTACCAAACACATTGTTGATGCTTTGATGCAATCTTATGAAGAAAAACTTTAATTGGAAGTCTCTATCCCTAGAAAACTTTATGAAGAGTGGGAACCTACTATTAAAATTAAAATTAAAGATCATGAATGCTTTGCTTTGTGTCATTTGGGTGCTAGTGTTTCCACGATTCCAAAAACTTTTGTGTGATTTGCTAGGCTTCCGTGAATTTGACGATTGCTCTTTAAACTTGCATCTTGCGGATTCCACCATTAAGAAACCTATGGGAAGAATTAATGATGTTCTTATTGTTGCAAATAGGAATTATGTGCCCATAGATTTCATTGTCCTTGATATAGATTGCAATCCTTCATGTCCTATTATTCTTGGTGCACCTTTCCTTAGAACGATTGGTGCAATTATTGATATGAAAGAAGGAAATATTAGATTCCAATTTCCGTTAAGGAAAGGCATGGAAAACTTTCCTAGAAAGAAAATTAAATTACCTTATGAATCTATTATGAGAGCCACTTATGGATTGCCTACCAAAGATGGCAATACCTAGATCTATCCTTGCTTTTATGCCTAGCTAGGGCCGTTAAACGATAGCGCTTGTTGGGAGGCAACCCAATTTTATTTTTGTTCCTTGATTTTTGATTCTGTTTAGTTATAAATAATTCATATATCCATTGTTTAGATGTGGTTTTATGCTTTTAATTAGTGTTTGTGCCAAGTAGAACCTTTGGGAAGACTTGGGGAAAGTCTTTGTGATCTTGCTGTTAAAAACAGAAACTTTAGCGCTCACGAGAGTTTCTGCCATTTTTATTGAAGAGTGCTATTTCGTTAATTCTTTTTGCAGATGATTAATAGATAAATTACTCACGTCCAGCAATTTATTTTAGAATTTTTGGGGTTCCAGAAGTAGTCGAAACCTATAGATTACTACAGACTGTTCTGTTTTTGGCAGATTCTGTTTTTCGTGTGTTGTTTGCTTATTTTGATGAATCTATGGCTAGTAATAGAGTTCATGAATTGATAATTGTTTTGAGAGATGAAGATGGTGATATTAGAGTCATGCTAGTTGAGTAGTTGTGGATTTAAGAAATACTTGTGTTAAAGTTTGTGATTCCCGTAGCATGCACGTATGGTGAACCGTTATGTGATGAAGTCAGAGCATGATTTATTTATTGATTGTCTTCCTTATGAGTGGCGGTCGGGGACGAGCGATGGTCTTTTCCTACCAATCTGTCCCCCTAGGAGCATGCACATAGTAGTTTGTTTCGATAACTAATAAATTTTTGCAATAAGTATGTGAGTTCTTTATGACTAATGTTGAGTCCATGGATTATACGCACTCTCACCCTTCCACCATTGCTAGCCTCTCTAATACCGTGCACCTTTCGCCGGTATCACACCCACCATATGCCTTCCTCAAAACAGCCACCATACCTACCTATTATGGCATTTCCATAGCCATTCCGAGATATGTTGCCATGCAACTTTCCACCATTCCGTTATTATGACACGCTTTATCATTATCATATTGCTATGCATGATCATGTAGTTGACATCGTATTTGTGGCAAAGCCACCATTCATAATTCTTTCATACATGTCACTCTTGATTCATTGCGTATCCCGGTACTCCGCCGGAGGCATTCACATAGAGTCATATTTTGTTCTAAGTATTGAGTTGTAAGTAAATAAAGTCTCATGATCATCATTATTAGAGCATTGTCCCAAGTGAGAAAAGGATGATGGAGACTATGATTGCCCCACAAGTCGGGATGAGACTCCGGATGAAAAAAAGGGAGAGAAAAAGAGGCCATAAAAAGGCTCAAATAAAAAAATGAGATAAAAAGAGAGAAGGGACAATGTTACTATCCTTTTACCACACTTGTGCTTCAAAGTAGCACCAAGATCTTCATGATAGGGTCTCCTATGTTGTCACCTTCACATACTAGTGGGAATTTCACATTATAGAACTTGGCTTGTATATTCCAATGATGGGCTTCCTCAAAATGCCCTAGGTCTTCATGAGCAAGCAAGTTGGATGCACACCCACTTAGTTTCTTTTGTTGAGCTTTCATACACTTATAGATCTAGTGCATCCGTTGCATGGCAATCCCTACTCACTCACATTGATATCTATTAATGGGCATCTCCATATCCCGTTGATACGCCTAGTTGATGTGAGACTATCTTCTCCTTTTTTTGTCTTCTCCACAACCACCATTCTATTCCACCTATAGTGCTATATCCATGGCTCACGCTCATATATTGCGTGAGGATTGAAAAAGTTTGAGAACATCAAAAGTATGAAACAATTGCTTGGCTTGTCATCGGGGTTGTGCATGATTTAAATATTTTGTGTGGTGAATATAGAGCATAGCCAGACTATATGATTTTGTAGGGATAACTTTCTTTGGCCATGTCATTTTGAGAAGACATGATTGCTTAGTTAGTATGCTTGAAGTATTACTATATTTATGTCAATATTAAAATTTTATCTTGAATCTTTCGGATCTGAATATTCATGCCACAATAAAGAGATTTACATTGAGAATATGCTAGAAAGCATTCCACATCAAAAATTCTGTTTTTATCATTTACCTACTCGAGGACGAGCAGGAATTAAGCTTGGGGATGTTGATACGTCCCCAACATATCTATATTTTTTTATTGTTCCATGCTATTATATAATTTGTTTTGGATGTTAATGGGCTTTATTTTACACTTTTATATTATTTTTGGGACTAACCTATTAACCCAAGGCCCAGTGCAAATTGCTATTTTTTGCCTATTTCAGTGTTTCGCAGAAAAGGAATATCAAATGGAATGAAACCTTTGGGAGAGTTATTTTTGGAGCAAACATGATCCAGGGGACTTGGAGTGGACGTCAAGAAACAATCGAGGAGGCCACGAGGCAGGGAGCGCGCCTACCCCCCTAGGCGCGCCCTCCACCCTCGTGGCCCCTCGTTGCTCCACCGACCTACTTCTTCCTCCTATATATATTCATATACCCCGAAAACATCCAAGAGCACCATGAAACCCTATTTCCACCGCCGCAACCTTCTGTACCCAGGAGATCCCATCTTGGGGCCTTTTCCGAAGCTCCGCCGGAGGGGGCATCGATCATGGAGGGCCTCTACATCAACTCCATGGCCTCTCCGGTGATGTGTGAGAGTTTTACTTTAGACCTTCGGGTCCATAGCTAGTAGCTAGATGGCTTCTTCTCTCTCTTTGGATCTCAATACAATGTTCTCCTCGATCTTCTTGGAGATCTATTCGATGTAAATCTTTTTGCAGTGTGTTTGTCGAGATCCGATGAATTGTGGGATTATGATCAAGTCTATCTATGAACAATATTTGAATCTTCTCTGAATTCTTTTATGCATGAGTGGTTATCTTTGCAAGTCACTTCGAATTATCTGTTTGGTTGGGCCTACTAGATTGATCTTTCTTGCAATGGGAGAAGTGCTTAGCTTTGGGTTCAATCTTGCGGTGCTCGATCCCAGTGACAGAAAAGGAAACGACACGTATTGTATTGTTGCCATCGAGGATAAAAAGATGGGCTTTATATCACATTGCTTGAGTTTATCCCTCTACGTCATGTCATCTTACCTAATGTGTTACTCTGTTCTTATGAACTTAATACTCTAGATGCATGCTGGATAGCGGTCGATGTGTGGAGTAATAGTAGTAGATGCAGGCAGGAGTCGGTCTACTTGTCACGGACGTGATGCCTATATTCATGATCATGCCTAGATATTCTCATAACTATGCTCAATTCTATCAATTGCTCGACAGTAATTCGTTCACCCACCGTAATACTTATGCTATCTTAAGAGAAGCCACTAGTGAAACCTATGGCCCCCGGGTCTATTCTCCATCATATAAGTTTCCAATCTATTTTACTTTGCAATTTTTACTTTCAATCTATATCATAAAAATACCAAAAATATTTATCTTATCATTATCATATCTATCAGATCTCACTCTCGTAAGTGACCATGAAGGGATTGACAACCCCTTTATCGCATTGGTTGCGAGGTTCTTATTTGTTTGTGTAGGTACGATGGACTTGTGTGTCGCCTCCTACTGGATTGATACCTTGGTTCTCAAAAACTGAGGAAAATACGTACGCTACTTTGCTGCATCACCCTTTCCTCTTCAAGGGAAAACCAACGCAATGCTCAAGAGGTAGCAGCTACCATCTCTCCGGCTAATCAAGGGCCCAATCTGTTAAGCGATGTGTTGAAGAAATTATCAATCTTGCCCACTAGTATTCAAGAGATAAAACGGTCGTGTGCGAGAGCCGGTGCTGTGACGGCCTTGAGCCATGCTAAAGCTTGGGTGCCGAAGTTAGACCCGGCAGATGTAGCCAGTGGATATCCAAGTCTGAAGGAGGACGGTACTTCTTTTGATCAACAAGATTTCACGGCTTGTGTTAAAGCAATCCGTCCTCATGCCATAGTTCTTGCCGAAGAAACCAACCTCTCTAAGTATCAGCCGGCTTATGACGTAGAGAATCAAAAGATGCATACTCCTGCGTACAAAGTGATGGACTTAATTCCGCCGATTCATAAGCACACTTTTGCTCCTGAAATTGACCCATGCAACATGATTGACAACGAAGCTGAATTCTTCGCCTTGCATGGCTTTGACTGGTCCAAACCAAACTTCCAGACGGCGGAGGAGGAAGAAGAACCGGCAAGGGATGAACCAGAGGCCTCCCGTCAGCAAGATCAAGAAGAGTGAAACGACAGGCGGTTTAAAGACTTAAGCTTTGACAAAACACTTGACCTCATGTTGGCTCATGGAGCTATGTAATAGGGTAGTTAAAACTTGAATTGGTCATGCCATCGTGCACATTTTCTGTTTTCCGTAACACTGATGATCCACCGGTTTAAAAAAACCACTCTTTGTATGATAGTCTTTGACTTATGCAGATTTGAATTATTATGATCTTGCACACAAAGAAAACACAAGGGCCCTGGCGGCTTACCGCCGGGCGGGTCATGATACCCAATGAAAACCGCTGGGGACGAATAGTCCATAACCAGGGCCGGTCTGATAACTGCTAAGGAAAACAACATACCTGTGATATATACTTAAACTGTCGGCTTATCAACTCCGTGCAATTTAGAGGTGTTAGAACTATAACTTCAACCATGGTATTCATTACGCTTTGGCGATTTAGAGTCTGTCCTCCCGACGGGTTGTATAAACCCAAAGTGTGCTTCCAATGTGAACCGTAAACAGGGCAGCTGGGCCCGACTTATAAAAAACTGGAAAGCAGCAAAAAACTCAAATACGAATAAGAAATCAAAAGAAATTCAAGGCTTTTGTAGACTATCAAATTAAAGTGTCTTCTTCAACGAAACTAGCCGGAGCCACTTGATTGTTCGTGCTGCCGTGATCCTGACTCACAGTGTGCCCAATCGACATTTGAACCCTAGATAAGTCCGGTCTTGCTCAAAGACTAATGAGGAGTACGCGGGGCCAGAGTAACAGTATCATCGGCCGATTTATCCAAGTTTCAAGGAAGGCGGCTTATGAAGCATGTATCCATCTGACTCTGTAAACCATACTCTCGCATGACAAGCCGTCGTTTGAACCTTAATCGAGCTAAGATCTTGGTCGAATACACTGTAAAGACTGATCGTTAAGAGTTCGGCGGGTCAATCAGGATGACCTGATGGAGTTGAAGCAACTGGTGTTACAAGTAGGACGACCCGGTCAGAGTTTGTTCTCTTCGGTCAAATACGCCTATGTTTGAACAAACCTGGTCAAGAGGGTAGTAACGCTATGTTCTCTGATACGTCTCCAACGTATCTATAATTTTTTATTGTTCCATGCTACTATATTGTGAACCTTGGATGTTTTATATGCATTTATATGCTATTTTATATGATTTTTGGGACTAACCTATTAACCTAGAGCCCAGTGCCAGTTTCTGTTTTTTTATTGTTTTTGAGTATCGCAGAAAAGGAAAACCAAACGGAGTCCAATTGACCTGAAACTTCACGGAGATCATTTTTGGACCAGAAGAAGCCCACGGAGTACCGGAGCTGGGCCATAAGAGTCCTGAGGCCACCACGAGGGTGGGGGGCACGCCCCCTACCTCATGGGCCCCTCATGGCTCCCCGGACCGACTTCTTTCGCCTATATATGTCCATATACCCTAAAAACATCGGGGATCAGAATAGATCAGGAGTTCCGCCGTTAGAAGCCTCCGTAGCCACCGAAAACCAATCTAGACCCATTCTGGCACCCTGCTGGAGGGGGGATCCCTCTCCGGTGGCCATATTCATCATCCCGTCGCTCTCCATGATGAGGAGGGAGTAGTTCTCCCTCGGGGCTGAGGGTATGTACCAGTAGCTATGTGTTTGATCTCTCTCTCTCATGTTCTTGAGGAGGTACGATCTTGATGTATCGCGAGCTTTGCTATTATAGTTCGATCTTATGATGTTTCTCCCCCTCTACTCTCTTGTAATGGATTGAGTTTTCCCTTTGAAGTTATCTTATCGGATTGAGTCTTTAAGGATTTGAGAACAGTTGATGTATGTCTTGCACGTGCTTATCTGTGGTGACAATGGGATATCATGTAATCCACTTGATGTATGTTTTGGTGATCAACTTGTGAGTTCCGTGACCTCGTGAACTTATGCATAGGGGTTGGCACACGTTTTCGTCATGACTCTCTAGTAGAAACTTTGGGTCACTCTTTGAAGTTCTTTGTGTTGGTTGAATAGATGAATCTGAGATTGTGTGATGCATATCGTATGATAGATTGAACGGAAAGAATAGCTTCGTGTTATTTTACTATGGACTCTTGAGTAGATCGATCAGAAAGGATAACTTTGAGGTGGTTTCGTACCCTACCATAATCTCTTCGTTTGTTCTCCGCTATTAGTGACTTTGGAGTGACTCTTTGTTGCATGTTGAGGGATAGTTATATGATCCAATTATGTTATTATTGTTGAGAGAACTTGCACTAGTGAAAGTATGAACCCTAGGCCTTGTTTCAATGCATTGCAATACCATTTGTGCTCACTTTTATCATTAGTTACCTTACTGTTTTTATATTTTCAGATTACAAAGACCTATATCTACTATCCATATTGCACTTGTATCACCATCTCTTCGCCGAACTAGTGCACCTATACAATTTACCATTGTATTGGGTGTGTTGGGGACACAAGAGACTCTTTGTTATTTGGTTGCAGGGTTGTTTGAGAGAGACCATCTTCATCCTACGCCTCCCACGAATTGATAAACCTTAGGTCATCACTTGAGGGAAATTTGCTACTGTCCTACAAACCTCTACACTTGGAGGCCCAACAATGTCTACAAGAAGAAGGTTGTGTAGTAGACATCAAGCTCTTTTCTGGCGCCGTTGCCGGGGAGGTGAGTGCTTGAAAGTATATCTTTAGATCTTGCAATCGAATCTTTTTGTTTCTTGTTTTAGCACTAGTTTAGTTTATAAAACAAAACTACAAAAATATGGAACTAAGGGTAATTGTGCTCAAGTGCTAGAGGAAGAATGCATTATAATGTTTGGCACTAAATCTTTGAATGATGAGCATGATTGCAATGTTGTTAGTATGAATTCCTTGAATATCTATGATGCTAATGATATGCAAAGCCACAGGCTTGGGGAAGCTATGTTTGATGAAGGTGATATTTTTTGTCCCCCAAGTTTTGATGAGCAAATTTATTATTATGAAATCATGCCTCCTATTTATGATGATTATATTGATGAAAGTGGATTTGGAGAGGTCATGACTTTATTGTGTGATGAATCTACTATTTCGGAAGAGGTTCCAATTGATTATGAGAACAAAGTTGCTACCTATGATGATTATTGTGATGACATGTATGCTATAAATATTAATGCTAACCATGAAACTTGTCATCATTATTTTAGTTTTCAATTGGATTATGCCTCACATGATAGTTATTTTGTTGAGTTTGCTCCCACTACTATTCGTGAGAAGAAGTTTGCTTATGTGGAGAGTAATAAGAATTCTATGCTTGTAGATCGTGAAAAGAATACTTTAGGTGATGGTTATATTGTTGAATTCATTCATGATGCTACTGAAAAATATTATGAGGGAGGAATATATGCTTGTAGGAATTGCAATAATATCAAGTTTCCTCTCTATGTGCTTAAAATCTTGAAGTTATGCTTGCTTTACCTTCCTATTCAAGTTGATTCTTGTTCCCACAAGTTGTTTGCTCACAAAATACCTATGCATAGGAAGTGGGTTAGACTTAAATGTGCTATTCATATTATTCATGATGCTCTCTTTATGTTTTAATTCTTATCTTTTATGTGAGCATCATTGAAATCATCATGCCTAGCTAGGGGCGTTAAACGATAGCGCTTGTTGGGAGGCAACCCAATTTTATTTTTGTTCTTTGCTTTTTGCTCCTGTTTAGTAATAAATAATTCAACTAGCCTCTGTTTAGATGTGTTTTTATGTTTTAATTAGTGTTTGTGCCAAGTAGAACCGTTGGGAAGACTTGGGGAAAGTCTTGTTGATCTTGCTGTAAAAAACAGAAACTTTAGCGCTCACGAGAATTGCTGCCATTTTTATTTGGAAAGTGCTATTTAGTTAATTCTATTTTGCAGATGATTAATAGATAAATTACTCACGTCCAGCAATTTATTATACTAACGGATCTTACCGAGTTTTCTGTTGAAGTTTTGTGTGGATGAAGTGTTCGATGATCGAGAAGGTCTCGATGTGAGAAGAAGGAAGATAGGCAAGAGCTCAAGCTTGGGGATGCCCGAGGCACCCCAAGTAAATATTCAAGGAGACTCAAGCATCTAAGCTTGGGGATTCCCCGGAAGGCATCCCCTCTTTCTTCAACAAGTATCGGTATGTTTTCAGATTTGTTTCATTCATGTGATATGTGAAATCTTGGAGCGTCTTTTGTATTTAGTTTTCATTTTTCTTTTATGCACCATGCTGGTATGAGATAGTCCTTTCTTGATTTATAGAATGCTCTATGCACTTCACTTATATCTTTTGAGTATGGCTTTATAGAATGCTTCATGTGCTTCACTTATATCATTTGAAGTTTGGATTGCCTGTTTCTCATTACATAGAAAACCGCCATTTGTAGAATGCTCTTTGCTTCACTTATATTTGTTAGAGCGTGGACATATCTTTTGTAGAAAGATTTAAACTCTCGTGCTTCACTTATATCTATTTAAGAGAGATGACATGAACTGGTCATTCACATGGTTAGTCATAAAATCCTACATAAAACTTGTAGATCACTGAATATGATATGTTTGATTCCTTGCAATAGTTTTGTGATATAAAGATGGTGATATTAGAGTCATGCTAGTGGGTAGTTGTGGATTAGTAGAAATACTTGTGTTGGGGTTTGTGATTCCCGTAGCATGCACGTATGGTGAACCATTATGTAACGAAGTCGGAGCATGAGGTATTTATTGATTGTCGTCCTTATGAGTGGCGGTCAGGGACGAGCGATGATCTTTTCCTACCAATCTATCCCCCTAGGGGCATGCGTAGTAGTACTTTGCTTCAAGGGCTAATATAGTTTTGCAATAAGTATGTGAGTTCTTTATGACTAATGTTGAGTCCATGGATTATACGCACACTCACCCTTCCACAATTGCTAGCCTCTCTAGTACCGCGCAACTTTCGCCGGTACCATAAACCCACCATATACCTTCCTCAAAACAGCCACCATACCTACCTATCATGGCATTTCCATAGCCATTTCGAGATATATTGCCATGCAACTTCCATCATCATCATATACATGACTTGAGCATTCATTGTCATATTGCTTTGCATGATCGTAAGATAGCTAGCATGATGTTTTCATGGCTTGTCCGTTTTTTATGTCATTGCTATGCTAGATCATTGCACATCCCGGTACACCGCCGGAGGCATTCATATAGAGTCATATCTTTGTTCTAGTATCGAGTTGTAATATTGAGTTGTAAGTAAATATAAGTGTGATGATCATCATTATTAGAGCATTGCCCCAGTGAGGAAAGGATGATGGAGACTATGATTCCCCCACAAGTCGGGATGAGACTCTGGACGAAAAAAATTTAAAAAATTTAAAAAAGAAAGGCCAAAAAAATAGAAGCCCCCCCCCCAAATAAATAATAAAAATAATAAAAATTAAAAAATTAAAAAATTAAAAAATGAGAGAAAAAGAGAGAAGGGGCAATGTTACTATCCTTTTACCACACTTGTGCTTCAGAGTAGCACCATGTTCTTCATACAGAGAGTCTCTTGAGTTATCACTTTCATATACTATTGGGAATTTTCATTATAGAACTTGGATTGTATATTCCGATGATGGGCTTCCTCAAATGCCCGAGGTATTCATGAGCAAGCAAGTTGGATGCGCACCCATTTAGTTTTTTGTCTGAGCTTTCATACACTTATAGCTCTTAGTGCATCCGTTGCATGGCAATCCCTACTCACTCACATTGATATCTATTGATGGGCATCTCCATAGCCCGTTGATACGCCTAGTTGATGTGAGACTATCTTCTCCTTTTTGTCTTTCTACAACCACCATTCTATTCCACCTATAGTGCTATATCCATGGCTCATGCTCATGTATTGCGGGAGGGTTGAAAATGCTGAAGCGCGTTAAAAAGTATGAACCAATTGCTCGGCTTGTCATCGGGGTTGTGCATGATGTGAATATTTTGTGTGGTGAAGATGGAGCATAGCCAGACGATATGATTTTGTAGGGATAACTTTCTTTGGCCTTGTTATTTTGAAAATACATGATTGCTTTATTAGTGGGCTTGAAGTATTATTGTTTTTATGTCAAATGTTAGACTATTGCTTTGAATCACTCGTATCTTAATATTCATGCCATGATTAGATATGTGATCAAGATTATGCAAGGTAGCATTCCACATCAAAAATTATCTTTTTTATCATTTACCTACTCGAGGACGAGCAGGAATTAAGCTTGGGGATGCTGATACGTCCCCGCATATCTATAATTTTTGATTGTTCCATGCCAGTATTCTACAACTTTCATGTACTTTTGGCAACTTTTTATATTATTTTTGGGACTAACATATTGATCCAGTGCCCAGTGACAGTTCATGTTTGTTGCATGTTCTATGTTTCGCAGAATATCCATATCAAACGGAGTCCAAACGGGATAAAAATGGACGGAGCTTACTTTTGGAATATTTGGAAAATCTGGGAGAAAGATCAACGCGAAACAGTGTCCTAGTTGGGCACGAGGTAGGGGGCGCCCCCCTGACCCTCGTGGTCCACCCGTAAGGCGGTTGATGCCCTTCTTCGGCCGCAAGAAAGCTATTTTTTGGTAAAAAAAAATCACGGCGAAGGTTTCGGTCCAATCGGAGTTACGGATCTCCATATATATACGAAACGGTGAAAGGGCAGCAATACAGAACGCAGAAACAGAGAGAGACAAAGAGACAGATCCAATCTCGGAGGGGCTCTCGCCCCTCCCATGCCATGGAGACCAAGGACCAAAGGGGAAACCCTTCTCCCATCTAGGGAGGAGGTCAAGGAAGAAGAAGACAAAGGGGCCCCATCTCCCCTTCTCTTCCAGTGGCGCAGGAGCGCTGCCGTGGCCATCATCATCATCATCGCGATCTACACCAACACCTCCGCCATCTTCACCAACATCTCCATCACCTTCCCCCCTCTATCTTCAGCGGTCCACTCTCCCGCAACCCGCTGTACCCTCTACTTGAACATGGTGCTTTATGCTTCATATTATTATCCAATGATGTGTTGCCATCCTATGATGTCTGAGTAGATTTTCGTTGTCCTATCGGTGGTTGACGAATTGCTATGATTGATTTAATTTGCTTGTGGTTATGTTGTTGTCCTTTGGTGCCCATCATATGAGCGCGCGCGTGGATCACACCATAGGGTTAGTTGTATGTTGATAGGACTATGTATTGGAGGGCAAGAGTGACAGAAGCTTCAACCTAGCATAGAAATTGATGCATACAGGATTGAAGGGGGACCAATAAATCTTAATGCTATGGTTGGGTTTTGCCTTAATGAACGTTAGTAGTTGCGGACGCTTGCTAATAGTTCCAATCATAAGTGCATAGAATTCCAAGTCAGGGATGACATGCTAGCAGTGGCCTCTCCCACATAATACTTGCTATCGGTCTAGTAAAGTAGTCAATTGCTTAGGGACAATTTCGCAACTCCTACCACCACTTTTCCACACTCGCTATATTTACTTTATTGCTTCTTTACTTACAACAGCCCTTAGCTTTTATTTACTTGCTCTTTGTTATCTTGCAAACCTATCCAACAACACCTACAAAGTACTTCTAGTTTCATACTTGTTCTAAGTAAAGCGAACATCAAGCGTGCATAGAGTTGTATCGGTGGTCGATAGAACTTGAGGGAATATTTGTTCTGCCTTTAGCTCCTCGTTGGGTTCGACACTCTTACTTATCGAAAACTATTGCGATCCCCTATACTTGTGGATTATCAAGACGCACCACTGTGGAATTTGCAGGGAGCATCAAGGGTTTGCTCGTAGGAGATGGCGGGTAACCAAGCAGGCTTTCCGCCCTTGTAGCACTTGGGGAGTGGTTGTCCTTCAGGTTGCTGGTCTTCGACTGTTGCCACTTGCCGGCTGGTGGAAGCCGGCTGCGGGGCATTGCGCTTGTTTTCGTTCAGCTGCTGACGTCGACTATTGTCAGCAGTCGGCATCCTAGGAGCCGGAGGGAGCACCTTCCGAGAAGCGTCACTCGGAGCTCCGACTTCATGGAGGAATCGACAGTGGCGTATTTGTCGCTATGATTAACAACTCGTCGAGTGTAGCAGGCTCGTCACAGAGGAGTCGATGCTTGAGGAGAGTGCCCTCTCGGCACCCGGCAGTGAAGTACTCAATCGCTTGGACCTCGTGTACCCCTTCGCAGGAGTTGCGCAATTCAGCCCATCGCGTCAGGTAATCACGGTGGACTCATTCGGGCCTTGAATGCACAGCGAGAGCTGGCGGGGCATGGGAGGCCGCTTGTAGGTGCTGGTGAAGTTGCGGATGAACACTTCGATGAAATCTACCTAGTTGTTGACGCTGTAGGGCTTGAGGTTGTTAAGCCATGTCCGGGCCGTGCCCTAGAGCATGAGCGGGACGTACTTCACGGCAACGCGCTTGTTGCCGTTTGCTATGCTGACGACTGTGCAGTAGTTGATGGAAATATGCCATAGAGGCAATAATAAAGTTGTTATTTATATTTCCTTATATCATGACAAATGTTTATTATTCATGCTAGAATTGTATTAACCGGAAAATTAGTACATGTGTGAATACATAGACAAACATAATGTCACTATTATGCCTCTACTTGACTAGCTCGTTGAATCAATGATTGTTATGTTTCCTAGCCATAGACATGAGTTGTCATTTGATTAAATGGATCACATCATTAGAGAATGATGTGATTGACTTGACCCATCCGTTAGCTTAGCACGATGATCGTTTAGTTTGTTGCTATTGCTTTCTCCGTAACTTATACATGTTCCTATGACTATGAGATCATGCAACTGCCGAATATCGGAGGAACACTTTGTGTGTTACCAAACATCACAATGTAACTGGGTGATTATAAAGGTGCTCTACAGGTGTCTCCGATGGTGTTTGTGATACGTCTCCAGTGTATCTATAGTTTTTGATTGTTCCATGCTATTATATTATCAACCTTGGATGTTTTATATGCATTTATATGATTTTTGGGACTGACCTATTAACCAGAGCCCAGTGCCACTTCCTGTTTTTTCCTTGTTTTAGAGTATCACAGAAAAGGAAAACCAAACGGAGTCCAATTGACCTGAAACTTCACGGAACTTATTTTTGGACCACAAGAAGCCCACGGAGTATCGGAGATGGACCAGGAGAGTCCCGGGCTGCCCACAAGGGTGGGGGGCGCGCCCACCCCCCTGGGCGCGCCCCCCTGCCTCGTGGACAGCCCGGAGATCCACCGACGTACTTCTTCCTCCTATATATACCCATATACCCTAAAAACTTCGGGGAGATAAATAGATCGGGAGTTCCGCCGCCAGAAGCCTCTGTAGCTACCAAAAACCAATCTAGACCCGTTCCGGCACCCTGCCGGAGGGGGGAATCCCTCTCCGGTGGCCATCTTCATCATCCCGGTGCTCTCCATGACGAGGAGGGAGTAGTTCTCCCTCGGGGCTGAGGGTATGTACCAGTAGCTATGTGTTTGATCTCTCTCTCTCTCTCGTGTTCTTGAGGTGGTACGACCTTGATGTATCGCGAGCTTTGCTATTATAGTTGGATCTTATGATGTTTCTCCCCCTCTACTCTCTTGTAATGGATTGATTTTTCCCTTTGAAGTTGGCTTATCGGATTGAGTCTTTAAGGATTTGAGAACACTTGATGTATGTCTTGCATGGGATACCCGTGGTGACAATGGGGTATTCTATTGATCCACTTGATGTATGTTTTGGTGATCAACTTGCGGGTTCCGGCCATGAACCTATGCATAGGGGTTGGCACACATTTTCGTCTTGACTCTCCTGTAGAAACTTTGGGGCACTCTTTGAAGTACTTTGTGTTGGTTTGAATAGATGAATTTGAGATTGTGTGATGCATATCGTATAATCATACCCGCGGATACTTGAGGTGACATTGGAGTATCTAGGTGACATTAGGGTTTTGATTGATTTGTGTCTTAAGGTGTTATTCTAGTATGAACTCTAGGATAGATTGAACGGAAAGAATAGCTTCATGTTATTTTACTACGGACTCTTGAATAGATCGGTTAGAAAGAATAACTTTTAGGTGGTTTCGTACCCTACCATAATCTCTTCGTTTGTTCTCCGCTATTAGTGACTTTGGAGTGACTCTTTGTTGCATGTTGAGGGATAGTTATGTGATCCAATTATGTTATTATTGTTGAGGGAACTTGCACTAGTGAAAGTATGAACCCTAGGCCTTGTTTCAATGCATTGCAATACCGTTTGTGCTCACTTTTATCATTAGTTACCTAGCTGTTTTTATATTTTCAGATTACAAAAACCTTTATCTACCATCCATATGCCACTTGTATCACCATCTCTTCACCGAACTAGTGCACCTATACAATTTACCATTGTATTGGGTGTGTTGGGGACACAAGAGACTCTTTGTTATTTGATTGCAGGGTTGCTTGAGAGAGACCATCTTCATCCTACGCCTCCTACGGATTGATAAACCTTAGGTCATCCACTTGAGGGAAATTTGCTACTGTCCTACAAATCTCTACACTTGGAGGCCCAACAACGTCTACAAGAAGAAGGTTGTGTAGTATACATCAAGCTCTTTTCTGGCATCGTTGTTGGGGAGGTTAGCGCTTGAAGGTATATCTTTAGATCTTGCAATCGAATCTTTTTGTTTCTTGTTTTAGCACTAGTTTAGTTTATAAAAGAAAACTACAAAAAATATGGAATTGAGTTTGCCTCATACGCTTCATCTTTTTAATATCTTTCATGAGTATGATGGAAAGGAAAATTGTGCCGAAGTGTTAGAACAAGAATGCATTAGAATGTTTGGCACTAAATATTTGAATGATGAGCATGATTGCAATGTTGTTAGTATGAATTCCTTGAATATCCATGATGCTAATGATATGCAAAGCCACAAGCTTGGGGATGCTATGTTTGATGAAGATGATATTTTTTGTCCCCCAAGTTTTGATGAGCAAATTTATTATGATGAAAGCATGCCTCCTATTTATGATGATTATATTGATGAAAGTGGATTTGGAGAGGTCATGACTTTATTTTGTGATGAATCCACTATTTCGGAAGAGGTTCCAATTGATTATGAGAACAAAATTGCTACCTATGATTATTATTGTGATGACTTGTATGCTATAAAGAATAATGATATCCATGAAACTTGTCATCATGATTTTAGTTTTCAATTGGATTATGCCTCACATGATAATTATTTTGTTGAGTCTGCTCCCACTATTATTCATGGGAAGAATTTGCTTATGTGGCGAGTAGTAAATTTTCTATGCTTGTAGATCATGATAAGAATGCTCTATGTGATGGTTATATTGTTGAATTCATTCATGATTCTACTGAAAATTATTATGAGGGAGGAACATATGCTTGTAGGAATTGCAATAATATCAAGTTTTCTCTCTATGTGCTTAAAGTTTTGAAGTTATGCTTGTTTTGCCTTCCTATGCTAGTTGATTCTTGTTCCCACAAGTTGTTTGCTCACAAAATCCCTAAGCATAGGAAGTGGGTTAGACTTAAATGTGCTAGTCATATTCTTCATGATGATCTCTTTATGTTTCAATTCTTATCCTTTATGTGAGCATCACTGAAATCATCGTGCCTAGATAGGGGCATTAAATGATAGCGCTTGTTGGGAGGCAACCCAACTTTATTTTTGCTCCTTGCTTTTTGTTCCTGTTTAGTAATAAATTAATCATCTATCCTCTGTTATGATTGTGTTTTTTATGTTTTAATTGGTGTTTGTGCCAAGTAAAGCCTTTAGGATCTTCTTGGATGATTGTTATTTGATCTTGCTGTAAAAAACAGAAAGTATGCGCTCACGAGAATAATTTTCATTTTTTACCAGAGAATGATAAAATACCAATTCCACTTGCAGTAGATTAATAAACAAATTTCCTAGTACTTCCTAATTTCTCAGGAGTTTTGGAGTTATAGAAGTATTCGGAACCTACAGATCACTACAGCTTGTTCTGTTTTTGACAGATTCTGTTTTCTATGTGTTGTTTGCTTATTTTGATGAATCTGTGAGTAGTATCGGAGGGTATGAACCATAGAGAAGTTGGAATACAGTAGATATTACACCAATATGAATTTAGAATGAGTTCACAACAGTACCTAAGTGGTGATTTATTTTTCTTATACTAACGGAGCTTACGAGTTTTCTGTTAAGTTTTGTGTTGTGAAGTTTTCAAGTTTTGGGTAAAGATTCGATGGACTATGGAATAAGGAGTGGCAAGAGCCTAATCTTGGGGATGCCCCGGAAGGCATCCCCTCTTTCGTCTTCGTTCATCGGTAACTTTACTTGGAGCTATATTTTTATTCACCACATGATATGTGTTTTGCTTGGAGCGTCAATCTATTTTGTTAGTATTTGCTTGCTGTTATTTATAACAATGTTTTGCATCTTTTATTTCAATAAAAGTTGCATTGATAGCCTTTACTATGCCTATTTTACAAGTCCACATGTTGCTGTTTGAAAACAGAAAGTTTACCGCTGTTGCAAAAATTCCCTAGAAAAGTCAGAATGTGATAAAATGTTGAAACCTTTTGCATAATAATCTCTGATAAATTTACTATAGTGGGAATTTTCTTTCATAATTTTTGGATATAGGGAAGTATGGACCTTGTTGCACTCTTTACAGACTGTCCTGTTAAGGCAGATTTCTGTTATGTTTGCATATGTTTGCTTCTATAATGATTCTATTTGAGGATAGGACTATTAAATATGCAGAGGCATTTAGTATGCAATGTTGAATAATAATTTTAGTGATTTGCTACAGTAAAGTATGATAAGGTTTTTTCATTGGTTTATAGTAACTTATCTCACGAGTCCTTGTTGAGTTTTGTGTGGATGAAGCTTTTCAGATTTAGGGAGACTGTGATATAAGAGGAATTAAGGAGACACAAAAGCTCAAGCTTGTGGATGCCCAAGGCATCCCAAGATAATATTTCAAGAAGTCTCAAGCGTCTAAGCTTGGGGATGCCCCGTTTGGCATCCCACCTTTCTTCTTCAACAACTATCGGTTAGTTTCGGTTGATCCTAAGTTTTTGCTTCTTCACATGATGTTTGCCATTCTTAGAATGTCACTTCTACTTAGTTTTGCTTGCTGTTTGAATAAAATACCAAGATCTAAAATCCTTAAATGTTAGAGAGTCTTCACATAGTTGCATAATTATTCGACTACTCATTGATCTTCACTTATATCTTTCGGAGTAGTTTATTGTTGCTCTAGTGCTTCACTTATATCTTTTTAGAGCATGGTGGTGGTTTTATTTTATAGAAATAGATGAACTCTCATGCTTCACTTATATTATATTGAGAGTCTTAAACAACATGGAAATTTGCTTTTAGGAATAATATAAAAACTTTCATAGAAGTGCATTGAATACTATGAGAAGTTTGATACTTGATAATTGTTTTGAGATATGGAGATGGTGATATTAGAGTCATGCTAGTTGAGTAGTTGTGAATTTGAGAAATACTTGTGTTGAAGTTTGTGATTCCCGTAGCATGCACGTATGGTGAACCGTTATGTGATGAAGTCGGAGCATGATTTATTTATTGATTGTCTTCCTTATGAGTGGCAGTCGGGGATGAGCGATGGTATTTTCCTACCAATCTATCCCCCTAGGAGCATCCGCGTAGTACTTTGTTTCGATAACTAATAGATTTTTGCAATAAGTATGTGAGTTCTTTATGACTAATGTTGAGTCCATGGATTATACGAACTCTCACCCTTCCACCATTTCTAGCCTCTCTAGTACCGCGCAACTTTCGTCGGTACCATAAACCCACCATATACCTTCCTCAAAACAGCCACCATACCTACCTATTATGGCATTTTCATAGCCATTCCGAGATATATTACCATGCAACTTTCCACCATTCCGTTTGTTATGACATGCTTCATCATAGTCATATTGGTTCGCATGATCATGTAGTTGACATCGTATTTGTGGCAAAGCCACCATTCATAATTCTTTCATACATGTCACTCATGAGTCATTGCACATCCCGGTACACCGCCGGAGGAATTCATATAGATTCATATCTTGTTCTAAGTATCGAGTTGTAATTCTTGAGTTGCAAGTAAATAAAAGTGTGATGATCATCATTATTAGAGTATTGTCCCAGTGAGGAAAGGATGATGAAGACTATGATTCCCCCACAAGTCAGGATGAGACTCCGGATGAAAAAAAGAGAAAAAAGAGAGAAAGGCCAAAAAAAAGAGAAGGCCCCAAAAAACAAAAAAATGAGAGAAAAAGAGAGAAGGGGCAATGCTACTATCCTTTTACCACACTTGTTTTTTTTTAGAAAAGGAGGATGACCCCCGGCCTCTACATCTGGGAGATGCATACGGCCACTTTATTGATTATTCTCGAGGACCTTACAAAGTATTACAACAATGTGCCTGAATCCACCATCTTGGCAACACATGCCGCTACTCCTATCCAAAAAGATGAAGGGGTGCTAGCTGGGCCACTACCCAAACCACTCACCTAAGCCTAACATCAAAAGCCGGAAGCCGAAACATATTTGCAAGCCCCAGCCGAGCCACATACCGGGTCTGGGGCACAATCCGGTCAGACGCACTCGTGTGTCATCGCCGCCATCTTCCACTGGTCCGTCTTCACATCATATTGAGGCTTCTACGTTGTCTGGCCACTCTGCCATCGACGTCACCATGACACCAGACAGCAACCTCCTCCTGCGCGAGTCCATCTTCGTGCATCGGATGCCGAGTCTCCACAGCGCCATGCCGCCGATATCCGCCGCCATCGATGTGTGAGATGAAGTACCGCTCCACCATCCGCCCAGCCAGCACTTACTCCAAAACGATGCCCCCAGGAGGGAAAGCGATAATCATCGTCCGATCCGGAAGACCCAGATCTAGGGTTTCCCCCGGAGCATCCCGAGCCTAATGACGCAGACTGCAACGATGATGCCTCGAGAAGGGAATGACATCTAAGACGCCGCCATCGTCCGCCATGACCGTAGTCCGCGTGATTTTCATTGGCAGTTGCTCCACCAGACGTGCACCGCCAATGTCGCTGGTCCCTTCAACCGGAGCAAACTCCAAAACAATGCACTAAAGAGGACTACGCCGCAAAAGCGCCACCATCGCTCGATCCCAAGGAGATCTAGGGTTTCCCCCGTAGTTGCCCACGCTGTCAAGGGCCAACAAGGGTAGAATCCCACGGATCTGCCCAGCTGCCGACGAGTCGCACCCACCACCGTGCCGACAGCCGACCAGCAATCCGGCCGCGCCGCCGCGAACCGATCTGGATACGCCGCCACCGTCCCTGGCGGCCGCGATCCACCAGATCGCAAGGCCTCCTGCCGCGAGGAATCGACGTCACTGAGGCGCTGCCACCACCCGCCGTGGCGACCGGCCCGCTGCCACGCTCCGGCCCGGCGGCACCGGCCCGCGCCAGCCCCACCCGAGCGAGAGGGCCCGAGTCCCCACCGCTGCCAGCGACGGCTAGGCTTCGCTTGGCCGCACCCTTGGGTGGCGCGAGGGAGGATGAGGAGGAGTGGGGGAGGCTCGGCAGCGATGGGATCTGGGGCCTCCCGATCGCCCACGTGGGGGGCGGCTCGGGAGGGACGCGACTCTCTCTCTCTCTAATATGCAATGGCACACGCAGTGACAGGTACAAGCGCAATGTTGGCTAGTAATGGGGGAGAATTTCACTTCCCCAGCCTCTGCACCAACTAGGGATGCATATGGCCATTTTAGTATGAGTACCAAGATAAACATGGTCCTCAGAATTTTTCAAATGAGTATCAAGATATTTTTTGATGAGTGGTCCCACCACACACCAAACTTGATCCTCAATAAATGGGGGAAAACCCCTGTGCATCACCTGTCAATTCTAGGAATTGAACTCGGGTCGTTAGGCTACACAACCACAATGCCCAACCGTTGAGCCAAGGCTCTCTTTGCTACAAAGTAGCACCATGACCTTCATGATAGAGAGTCTCCTATGTTGTCACTTTCATATACTAGTGGGAATCTTTCATTATAGAACTTGGCTTGTATATTCCAATGATGGGCTTCCCCAAAATGCCCTAGGACTTCATGAGCAAGCAAGTTGGATGCACACCCACTAGTTTCTTTTGTTGAGCTTTCATACACTTATAGCTCTAGTGCATCCGTTGCATGGCAATCCCTACTCACTCGCATTGATATCTATTGATGGGCATCTCCATAGCCCATTGATACGCCTAGTTGATGTGAGACTATCTTCTCCTTTTTGTCTTCTCCACAACCACCATTCTATTCCACCTATAGTGATATATCCATGGCTCACGCTCATGTATTGCGTGAAGATTGAAAAAGTTTGAGAACATCAAAAGTATGAAACAATTGCTTGGCTTGTCATCGGGGTTGTGCATGGTTTCAATAGTTTGTGTGGTCAAGATGGAGCATAGCCAGACTATATGATTATGTACGGATAGCTTTCTTTGGCCATGTTATTTTCAGAAGACATGATTGCTTAGTTAGTATGCTTGAAGTATTATTGTTTTTATGTTAATATTAAACTTTTGTCTTGAATCTTATGGATCTGAATATTCTTGCCACAGTAAATAGAATTACATGGATAAATATGTTAGGTAGCATTCCACATCAAAAAAATTGTTCTTATCATTTACCTACTCGAGGACGAGCAGGAATTAAGCTTGGGGATGCTTGATACGTCTCCAACGTATCTATAATTTTTTATTGTTCCATGCTATTATATTATCAACCTTGGATGTTTTATATGCATTTATATGCTATTTCATATGATTTTTGGGACTAACCTATTAACCTAGAGCCCAGTGCCAGTTTCTGTTTTTTCGTTGTTTTTGAGTATCGCAGAAAAGGAAAACAAAATGGAGTCCATTGACCTGAAACTTCACGGAGATCATTTTTGGACCAGAAGAAGCCCACGGAGTACTAGAGCAGGGCTAGAAGAGTCCCGAGGCCACCACGAGGGAGGCGCCCTACCCCCTGGGCGCGCCCTGCTACCTCTTGAGCACTGCGTTGGTTTTCCCTTGAAGAGGAAAGGGTGATGCGGCAGAGCAGCGTAAGTATTTCCCTTAGTTTTTGAGAACCAAGGTATCAATCCAGTAGGAGGCCACGCACGAGTCCCTCGAACCTACACAAACAAATAAACTCCTCGCAACCAACGCGATAAAGGGGTTGCCAATCCCTTCACGGTCACCTACGAGAGTGAGATCTGATACATATGATAAGATAATATTTTTGGTATTTTTATGATAAAGAGAAATAAATATGCAAGTAAAATAAATGGCAAAGGAAATAACTAAGTATTGGAAGATTAATATGATAGAAAATAGACCCGAGGGCCATAGGTTTCACTAGAGTCTTCTCTCGAGAGCATAAGTATTACGGTGGGTGAACGAATTACTATTGAGCAATTGACAGAATTGAGCATAGTTATGAGAATATCTAGGTATGATCATGTACATAGGCATCACATCCGAAACAAGTAGACCAACTCCTGCCTGCATCTACTACTATTACTCCACACATCGACCGCTATCCAGCATGCATCTAGAGTATTAAGTTTAAGAGAACAGAGTAACGCTTTAAGCAAGATTACATGATGTAGAGGGATAAACTCATGCAATATGGTATAAACCCCATCTTGTTATCCTCGATGGCACCAATACAATACGTGCCTTGCTGCCCCTACTGTCACTTGGAAAGGACACCGCAAGATTGAACCCAAAGCTAAGCACTTCTTGTTGGGTTTCATAGTAATTTCAAAAAAATTCCTACGCACACGCAAGATCATGTGATGCATAGCAACGAGAGGGGAGAGTGTTATCTACGTACCCAACGCAGACCGACTGCGGAAGCGCTGACACAACGTAGAGGAAGTAGTCGTACGTCTTCCCGATCCGACCGATCCAAGCACCGTTACTCCGGCACCTCCGAGTTCTTAGCACACGTACAGCTCGATGACAATCCCCGGGCTCCGATCCAGCAAAGCGTCGGGGAGGAGTTCCGTCAGCACGACGGCGTGGTGACGATCTTGATGTTCTACCGTCGCAGGGCTTCGCCTAAGCACCGCTACAATATGATCGAGGTGGAATATGGTGGCAGGGGGCACCGCACACGGTTAAGGAACGATCTCAAGGATCAACTTGTGTGTCTATGGGGTGCCCCCTGCCCCCGTATATAAAGGAGTGGAGGAGGGGAGGGCCGGCCCTCTCTATGGCGCGCCCTAGGGGAGTCCTACTCCCACCGGGAGTAGGATTCCCCCTTTCCTAGTCCAACTAGGAGTCCTTCCATGTGGTAGGAGTAGGAAACAAGGAAGGGTGCAGCCCCTCCCCCTAGTACAATTCGGACTAGGCCTTGGGAGGGCGCGCGGCCTGCCCTAGGCAGCCCCTCTCTCTTTCCCGTACGGCCCAATAAGGCCCAATACTTCTCCCGGCGAATTCCCGTAACTCTCTGGTACTCTGAAAAATACCTGAATCACTCGGAACCTTTCCGAAGTCCGAATATAGTCGTCCAATATATCGATCTTTACGTCTCGACCATTTCGAGACTCCTCGTCATGTCCCCGATCTCATCCGGGACTCCGAACTCCTTCGGTACATCAAAACTCATAAACTCATAATATAACTGTCATCGAAACCTTAAGCGTGCGGACCCTACGGTTCGAGAACAATGTAGACATGACCGAGACACGTCTCCGGTCAATAACCAATAGCAGGACCTGGATGCCCATATTGGCTCCTACATATTCTACAAAGATCTTTATCGGTCAGACCGCATGACAACATACGTTGTTCCCTTTGTCATCGGTATGTTACTTGCCCGAGATTCGATCGTCGGTATCTCAATACCTAGTTCAATCTCGTTACCGGCAAGTCTCTTTACTCGTTCCGTAATACATCATCTCGCAACTAACTCATTAGTTGCAATGCTTGCAAGGCTTTAGTGATGTGCATTACCGAGAGGGCCCAGAGATACCTCTCCGACAATCGGAGTGACAAATCCTAATCTCGAAATACGCCAACCCAACATGTACCTTTGGAGACACCTGTAGAGCACCTTTATAATCACCCAGTTACGTTGTGACGTTTGGTAGCACACAAAGTGTTCCTCCGGCAAACGGGAGTTGCATAATCTCATAGTCATAGGAACATGTATAAGTCATGAAGAAAAGCAATAGCAACATACTAAACGGATCGGGTGCTAAGCTAATGGAATGGGTCATGTCAATCAGATCATTCAACTAATGATGTGACCTCGTTAATCAAATAACAACTCATTGTTCATGGTTAGGAAACATAACCATCTTTGATTAACGAGCTAGTCAAGTAGAGGCATACTAGTGACACTCTGTTTGTCTATGTATTCACACATGTATTATGTTTCCGGTTAATACAATTCTAGCATGAATAATAAACATTTATCATGAAATAAGGAAATAAATAATAACTTTATTATTGCCTCTAGGGCATATTTCCTTCAGTCTCCCACTTGCACTAGAGTCAATAATCTAGATCACATCACCATGTGATTAACATCGATAGTTCACATCATCATGTGATTAACACCCATAGTTCACATCGCCATGTGACCAACACCCAAAGGGTTTACTAGATTCAGTAATCTAGTTCACATCGCTATGTGATTAACACCCAAGGAGTACTAAGGTGTGATCATGTTTTGCTTGTGAGAGAATCTTAGTCAACGGGTCTGCCACATTCAGATCCGCATGTATTTTGCAAATTTCTATGTCAACAATGCTCTGCATGGAGCTACTCTAGCTAATTGCTCCCACTTTCAATATGTATCTAGACCGAGACTTAGAGTCATCTAGATTAGTGTCAAAACTTGCATCGGCGTAACCCTTTATGACGAACCTTTTTTCACTTCCATAATCGAGAAACATATCCTTATTCCACTAAGGATAATTTTGACCGCTGTCCAGTGATCTACTCCTAGATCAATATCGTACTCCCTTGCCAAGCTCAGTGGTAGGGCATACAATAGATCTGGTATACAGCATGGCATACTTTATAGAACCTATGACTGAGGCATAGGGAATGACTTTCATTCTCTTTCTATCTTCTGCCGCGGTCGGGCTTTGAGTCTTACTCAACTTCACACCTTGTAACACAGGCAAGAAACCTTTTCTTTGACTGTTCCATTTTGAACTACTTCAAAATCTTGTCAAGGTATGTACTCATTGAAAAAACTTATCAAGTGTCTTGATCTATCTCTATAGATTTTGATACTCAATATGTAAGCAGCTTCACCGAGGTCTTTCTTTGAAAAACTCCTTTCAAACACTCCTTTATGCTTTGCAGAATAATTCTACATTATTTCCGATCAACAATATGTCATTCACATATACTTATCAGAGATGTTGTAGTGCTCCCACTCACTTTCTTGTAAATACAGGTTTCACCGCAAGTCTGTATAAAACTATATGCTTTGATCAACTTATAAAAGCGTATATTCCAACTCCGAGATTCTTGCACCAGTCCATAGATGGATCGCTGGAGCTTGCATATTTAGTTAACACCTTTAGGATCGACAAAACCTTCTAGTTGCATCGTATACAACTCTTCTTTAGTAAATCCATTAAGGAATGTAGTTTTGTTTATCCATTTGCTAGATTTCATAAAATGCGGCAATTGCTAACATGATTCGGACAGACTTAAGCATAGATACGAGTGAGAAAATCTCATCGTAGTCAACACCTTGAACTTGTCAAAAACCTTTTGCGACAATTCTAGCTTTGTAGATAGTAACACTACTATCAGCATCCGTCTTCCTCTTGAAGATCCATTTATTTTCTATGGCTTGCCGATCATCGAGCAAGTCAACCAAAGTCCATACTTTGTTCTCATACATGGATCATATCTCAGATTTCATGGCCTCAAACCATTTCGCGGAATCTGGGCTCATCATCGCTTCCTCATAGTTCGCAAGTTCGTCATGGTCTAGTAACATGACTTCCAGAACAGGATTATCGTACCACTCTGGTGCGGATCTCACTCTGGTTTACCTACGAGATTTGGTAGTAACTTGATCTGAAGTTACATGATCATCATCATTAGCTTCCTCACTAATTGGTGTAGTAGTCACAGGAACAGATTTCTGTGATGAACTACTTTCCAATAAGAGAGCAGGTACAGTTACCTCATCAAGTTCTACTTTCCTCCCACTCACTTCTTTCGAGAGAAACTCCTTCTCTAGAAAAACTCCGAATTTAGCAACAAAAGTCTTGCCTTCGGATTTGTGATAGAAGGTGTACCCAACAGTCTCCTTTGGGTATCCTATGAAGACATATTTCTCTGATTTGGGTTTGAGCTTATTAGGATGAAACTTTTTCATATAAGCATCACAACCCCAAACTTTAAGAAACGACAACTTTGGTTTCTTGCCAAACCACAGTTCAGATTGTGTCGTCTCAACGGACTTAGATGGTGCCCTATTTAACGTGAATGCAGCTGTCTCTAATGCATAACCCCAAAACGATAGTGGTAGATCGGTAAGAGACATCATAGATCGCACTATATCTAATAAAGTACGGTTTGACGTTCGGACACACCATTACACTATGGTGTTCCAGGTGGCGTGAGTAGTGAAACTATTTCACATTGTTTTAATTGAAGACCAAACTCGTAACTCAAATATTTGTCTCCGCGATCAGATCGTAGAAACTTTATTTTCTTGTCACGATGATTTTCCACTTCACTCTGAAATTCTTTGAACTTTTCAAATGTTTCAGACTTATGTTTCATCAAGCAGATATACCCATATCTGCTCAAATCTATGTGAAGGTCAGAAAATAACGATACCCGCCACGAGCTTCAACACTCATCGGATCGCATACATTAGTATGTATTATTTCCAATAAGTCAGTTTCTCGCTTCATTGTTCCGGAGAACGGAGTCTTTAGTCATCTTTCCCATAAGGCATGGTTCGCAAGCACCAAGTGATTCATAATCAAGTGATTTCAAAATCCCATCAGCATGGAGTTTCTTCATGCGCTTTACACCAATATGACCTAAACGGCAGTGCCACAAATAAGTTGCACTATCATTATTAACTTCGCATCTTTTGGTTTCAATATTATGAATATGTGTATCACTACGATCGAGATCCAATGAACTTGTTTCATTGGGTGTATGACCATCGAAGGTTTTATTCATGTAAATAGAACAACAATTATTCTCTGACTTTAATGAATAACCGCATTGCAATAAACATGATCAAATCATATTCATGCTCAACACAAAAACCAAATAACACTTATTTAGGTTCAACACTAATCCCGAAAGTATAGGGGAGTGTGCGATGATGATCATATCAATCTTGGAACTACTTCCAACACACATCGTCACTTCACCCTTAACTAGTCTCTGATTATTCTGCAACTCCTGTTTCGAGTTACTACTCTTAGCAACTGATCCAGTATCAAATACTGAGGGGTTGCTATAAACACTAGTAAAGTACACATCAATAACATGTATATCAAATATACTTTTGTTCACTTTGCCATCCTTCTTATCCGCCAAATACTTGGGGCAATTCCGCTTTCAGTGACCAGTCCCTTTGTAGTAGAAGCACTTAGTCTCAGGCTTAGGACCAGACTTGGGCTTCTTCACTTGAGAAGCAACTTGCTTGCCGTTCTTCTTGAAGTTCCCCTTCTTCCCTTTGCCCTTTTCTTGAAACTAGTGATCTTGTTAACCATCAACACTTGATGCTCTTTCTTGATTTCTACCTTCATCGATTTCATCATCATGAAAAGCTCGGGAATCACTATAGTCATCCCTTGCATATTATAGTTCATCACGAAGTTCTACTAACTTGGTGATGGTGACTAGAGAATTCTGTCAATCACTATTTTATCTGGAAGATTAACTCCCACTTGATTCAAGCGATTGTAGTACCCAGACAATCTGAGCACATGCTCACTAGTTGAGCGATTCTCCTCCATCTTTTAGCTATAGAACTTGTTGGAGACTTCATATCTCTCAACTCGGGTATTTGCTTGAAATATTAACTTTAATTCCTGGAACATCTCATATGGTCCATGACGTTCAAAACGTCTTTGAAGTCCCGATTCTAAGCCGTTAAGCATGGTGCACTAAACTATCAAGTAGTCATCATATTGAGCTAGCCAAACGTTCATAATGTCTGCATCTGCTCCTGCAATAGGTCTGTCACCTAGCGGTGCATCAAGGACATAATTTTTCTGTGCAGCAATGAGGATAATCCTCAGATCACGGATCCAATCCGCATCCTTGCTACTAACATCTTTCAACACAATTTTTCTCTAGGAACATATCAAAATAAACATATGAAAGCAATAACGCAAGCTATTGATCTACAACATAATTTGCAAAATACTACCAGGACTAAGTTCATGATAAATTTAAGTTCAATTAATCATATTACTTAAGAACTCCCACTTAGATAGACATCCCTCTAATCTTCTAAGTGATTACGTGATCCATATCAACTAAAACATAACCGATCATCACGTGAGATGGAGTAGTTTTCAATGGTGAACATCACTATGTTGATCATATCTACTATATGATTCACGCTCGACCTTTCGGTCTCCGTATTCCGAGGCCATATCTGCATATGCTAGGCTCGTCAAGTTTAACCTGAGTATTCCGCGTGTGCAAAACTGGCTTGCACCCGTTGTAGATGGACGTAGAGCTTATCACACCCGATCATCACGTGGTGTCTGGGCACGACGAACTTTGGCAACGGTGCATACTCAGGGAGAACACTTCTTGATAATTAGTGAGAGATCATCTTAAAATGCTACCGTCAAACTAAGAAAAATAAGATGTATAAAAGATAAACATCATATGCAATCAAAATATGTGACATGATATGGCCATCATCATCTTGCGCCTTTGATCTCCATCTCCAAAGTACTGTCATGATCTCTATCATCACCGGCATGACACCATGATCTCCATCATCTTGATCTATATCAATGTGTCGTCACACGGTCGTCTCGCCAATTATTGCTCTTGCAACTATTGCTATCGCATAGCGATAAAGTAAAGCACTTATTTGGCGCTTGCATCTTATGCAATATAGAGACAACCATAAGGCTTTTGCCAGTTGCCGATAACTTTAACAAAACATGATCATCTCATACAACAACTTATATCTCATCATGTTTTGACCATATCACATCACAACATGCCCTGCAAAAACAAGTTAGACGTCATCTACTTTGTTGTTGCAAGTTTTACGTGGCTGCTACAGGCTTAAGCAAGAACCAATCTTACCTATGCATCAAAACCACAACGATAGTTTGTCAAGTTGGTGTTGTTTTAACCTTCGCAAGGACCGGGCATAGCCACACTCGGTTCAACTAAAGTTGGAGAAACTGTCACCCGCTAGCCACCTTTGTGCAAAGCACGTCGGGAGAACCGGTCTTGCGTAAGCGTACGCGTAATGTCGGTCCGGGCCGCTTCATCCAACAATGCCGCCGAACCAAAGTATGACATGCTGGTAAGCAGTATGACTTATATCGCCCACAACTCACTTGTGTTCTACTCGTGCATATAACATCAACACATAAAACCTAGGCTCGGATGCCACTGTTGGGTTTCGTAGTAATTTCAAAAAAATTCCTACGCACACGCAGAGATCATGTGATGCATAGCAACGAGAGGGGAGAGTGTTATCTACGTACCCAACATAGACCGACTGCGGAAGCGCTGACACAACGTAGAGGAAGTAGTCGTACGTCTTCCCGATCCGACCGATCCAAGCACCATTACTCCGGCACCTCCGAGTTCTTAGCACACGTACAGCTCGATGACAATCCCCGGGCTCCGATCCAGCAAAGCGTCGGGGAGGAGTTCCGTCAGCACGACGGCGTGGTGACGATCTTGATGTTTTACCGTCGCAGGGCTTTGCCTAAGCACCGCTACAATATGATCGAGGTGGAATATGGTGGAAGGGGGCACCGCACACGGCTAAGGAACGATCTCAAGGATCAACTTGTGTGTCTATGGGGTGCCCCCTGCCCCCGTATATAAAGGAGTGGAGGAGGGGAGGGCCGGCCCTCTCTATGGCGCGCCCTAGGGGAGTCCTACTCCCACCGGGAGTAGGATTCCCCCTTTCCTAGTCCAACTAGGAGTCCTTCCATGTAGTAGGAGTAGGAAACAAGGAAGGGGTGCAGCCCCTCCCCCTAGTCCAATTCGGACTAGGCCTTGGGACGGCGCGCGGCCTGCCCTAGGCAGCCCCTCTCTCTTTCCCATATGGCCCAATAAGGCCCAATACTTCTCCCGGCGAATTCCCGTAACTCTCTGGTACTCCGAAAAATACCCGAATCACTCGGAACCTTTCCGAAGTCCGAATATAGTCGTCCAATATATCGATCTTTATGTCTCGACCATTTCGAGACTCCTCGTCATGTCCCCGATCTCATCCGGGCTCCGAACTCCTTCGGTACATCAAAACTCATAAACTCATAATATAACTGTCATCGAAACCTTAAGCGTGCGGACCCTACGGTTCGAGAACAATGTAGACATGACCGAGACACGTCTCCGGTCAATAACCAATAGCGGGACCTGGATGCCCATATTGGCTCCTACATATTCTACGAAGATCTTTATCGGTCAGACCGCATAACAACATACGTTGTTCCCTTTGTCATCGGTATGTTACTTGCCCGAGATTCGATAGTCGGTATCTCAATACCTCATTCAATCTCGTTACCGGCAAGTCTCTTTACTCGTTCCGTAATACATCATCTCGCAACTAATTCATTAGTTGCAATGCTTGCAAGGCTTAAGTGATGTGCATTATCGAGAGGGCCCAGAGATACCTCTCCGACAATCGGAGTGACAAATCCTAATCTCGAAATACGCCAACCCAACATGTAACTTTGGAGACACCTGTAGAGCACCTTTATAATCACCTAGTTACGTTGTGACGTTTGGTAGCACACAAAGTGTTCCTCCGGCAAACGGGAGTTGCATAATCTCATAGTCATAGGAACATGTGTAAGTCATGAAGAAAGCAATAGCAACATACTAAACGATCGGGTGCTAAGCTAATGGAATGGGTCATGTCAATCAGATCATTCACCTAATGATGTGATCCCGTTAATCAAATAACAACTCTTTGTCCATGGTTAGGAAACATAACCATCTTTGATTAACGAGCTAGTCAAGTAGAGGCATACTAGTGACACTCTGTTTGTCTATGTATTCACACATGTATTATGTTTCCGGTTAATACAATTCTAGCATGAATAATAAACATTTATCATGAAATAAGGAAATAAATAATAACTTTATTATTGCCTCTAGGGCATATTTCCTTCACTTCTCCCATTGTAAGAAAGATCAATCTAGTAGGACAAACCAAACTGATAATTCGAAGAGACTTGCAAAGATAACCAATCATACATAAAAGAATTCAGAGAAGATTCAAATATTGTTCATAGATAAACTTGATCATAAACCCACAATTCATCGGTCTCAACAAACACACTGCAAAAGAAGATTACATCGAATAGATCTCCACAAGAGAGGGGGGTAACTTTGTATTGAGATCCAAAAAGAGAGAATAAGCCATCTAGCTAATAACTATGGACCCGTAGGTCTGAAGTAAACTACTCACACTTCATCGGAGAGGCTATGGTGTTGATGTAGAAGCCCTCCATGATCGATACCCCCTCCGGCGGAGCTCCGGAAAAGGCCCCAAGATGGGATCTCGTGGATACAGAAAGTTACGACGGTGGAATTAGGGTTTTGGCTCCGTATCTGGTAGTTTGGGGGTACGTAGGTATATATAGGAGGAAGGAGTACATCGATTGAGCAACATGGGCCCCACGAGGGTGGAGGGCGCGCCTGGCCTTCCTGGTTGATTGCTTGACGTAGGGTCCAAGTCCTCTGGATCCTGTTCATTCTGAAAATCACGTTCCCGAAGGTTTCATTCCGTTTGGACTCCGTTTGATATTCTTTTTCTGCGAAACTCTGAAATAGGCAAAAAACAGCAATTCTGGGCTGGGCCTCCGGTTAATAGGTTAGTCCCAAAAATAATATAAAAGTGTATAATAAAGCCCAATAATGTCCAAAACAGGATATAATATAGCATGGAGCAATCAAAAATTATAGATACGTTGGAGACGTATCAAGCATTCCCAAGCTTAATTCCTGCTCATCCTCGAGTAGGTAAATGATAAAAACAAATTTTTTTGATGTGGAATGCTACTTGGCATAATTTCAATGCAATTCTCTTAATTGTCGTATGAATATTTAGATCCGAAAGATTCAAGACAAAATTTCAATATTGACATAGAAATAATAATACTTCGAGCATACTAACTAAGCAATTATGTTTCTTCAAAATAACATGGCCAAAGAAAGTTATCCCTACAAAATCATATAGTCTGGCTATGCTCTATCTTCACCACACAAAGTATTCAAATCATGCACAACCCCGATGACAAAGCCAAGCAATTGTTTCATACTTTTGGTGTTCTCAAACTTTTTCAATCTTCACGCAATACATGAGCATGAGCCATGGACATAGGACTATGTGGAATAGAATGGTGGTTGTGGAGAAGGCAAAAAGGGAGAAGATAGTCTCACATCAACTAGGCGTGTCAACGGGCTATGGAGATGCCCATTAATAGATATCAATGTGAGTGAGTAGGGATTGCCATGCAACGGATGTACTAGAGCTATAAGTATATGAAAGCTCAACAAAAAGAACTAAGTGGGTGTGTATCCAACTTGCTTGCTCACGAAGACCTAGGGCATTTTGAGGAAGCCCATCGTTGGAATATACAAGCCAAGTTCTATAATGAAAAATTCCCACTAGTATATGAAAGTGATAACATAGGAGACTCTCTATCATGAAGATCATGGTGCTACTTTGAAGCACAAGTGTGGGAAAAAATATAGTAGTATTGCCCCTTTTTATTTATTTACTCTTTTGGGGGGGGCCTTCTTTTTTTGGCCTTTCTCTCTTTTTTATTTTTTTATTGGGACAATACTCTATGAATGATGATCATCACACTTCTATTTGTTTACAACTCAATGATTACAACTCGATACTAGAACAAAGTATGACTCTATATGAATGCCTCCGGAGGTATACCGGGATAGCAATGATGCATGAGTGACTTATATGAAAGAATTATGAATGGTGGCTTTGCCACAACTAAAATGTCAACTACATGATCATGCGAAGCAATATGACAATGATGGAGCGTGTCATAGTAAACAAAATGATGGAAAGTTGCATGGCAATATATCTCGGAATGGCTATGGGAATGCCATGATAGGTAGGTATGGTGGCTGTTTTGAGGAAGTTATATGGTGGGTGTATGATACCGGCGAAAGGTGCGCGGTATTAGAGAGGCTAGCAATGGTGGAAGGGTGAGAGTGCGCATAATCCATGGACTCAACATTAGTCATAAAGAACTCACATACTTATTGCAAAAATCTATTAGTTATAAAAGCAAAGTACTACGCGCATGCTCCTAGGGGGATAGATTGGTAGGAAAAGACCATCGCTCGTCCCCGACCGCCACTCATAAGGAGGACAATCAATAAATACATCATGCTCTGACTTCTTAACATAACGGTTCACCATACGTGCATGCTACGGAAATCACAAACTTCAACACAAGCATTTCTCAAATTCACAACTACTCAACTAGCACGACTCTAATATCACCATCTCCATATCTCAAAACAATTATCAAGTTTCAAACTTCGCATAGTATTCAACACACTCATAAGAAAATTTTATTGTTAATCTTGAATGCCTAACATAATTAAAGCAAATTACCATGCTGTTTTGTAGGACTCTCAAAATAATCTAAGTGAAGCATGAGAGAACAATGGTTTCTATAAAACAAATCTACCAACGTGCTCTAAAAGATATAAGTGAAGCACTAGAGCAAAAACTATATAACTCAAAAGATATAAGTGAAGCACATAGAGTATTCTAACAATTTCCGAATCATGAGTGTCTCTCTCAAAAAGGTGTGTGCAGCAATGATGATTGTGGAAAACTAACAAATAAAGACTCAAATAATACAAGACGCTCCAAGCAAAACACATCATGTGGTAAATAAAAAAATAGCTCCAAGTAAAGTTACCGATAGAAGTAGACGAAAGAGGGGATGCCTTCCGGGGCATCCCCAAGCTTTGGATTTTAGGTGTCCTTAGATTATCTTGGGGTGCCATGGTCATCCCTAAGCTTAGTCTCTTGCCACTCCTTGTTCCATAATCCATGAAATCTTTTACCCAAAACTTGAAAACTTCACAACACAAAACTTAAAGTAGAAAATCTCGTGAGCTTCGTTAGCGAAAGAAAACAAAACACCACTTCAAGGTACTGTAATGAACTCATTATTTATTTATATTGGTGTTAAACCTACTGTATTAAAACTTCTCTATGGTTTATAAACTATTTTACTAGCCATAGATTCATCAAAATAAGCAAACAACACACGAAAAACAGAATCTGTCAAAAACATAACAGTCTGTAGTAATCTGTAGATAACGCAAGATCTGGAACCCCAAAAATTCTAAAATAAATTGATGGACGTGATGAATTTATCTATTAATCATATGCAAAAATAATTAACTAAATAGCAATTTTCAAATAAAAATGGCAGCAGTTCTCGTGAGCGCTAAAGTTTCTGTTTTTTACAGCAAGATTAAAAAGACTTTCCCCAAGTCTTCCCAACGGTTCTACTTGGCACAAACACTAAGTAAACACAAAAAACACAACGAAAACAGAGGCTAGATAAATTATTTATTACTAAACAGGAGCAAAAAGCAAGGAATAAAAATAAAATTGGGTTGCCTCCCAACAAGCGCTATCGTTTAACGCCCTTAGCTAGGCATATAAGCGAAGATAGATCTAGGTATCTTTAGTTGGTAATTATTTAATGAGACATCTATCATATTTAGGAGTTTCTTTCCTTTTATCAATAATCAAATTTCTAGGCACAAAATCGAAAAAATCATTAGTAGCAAATGGTTCCTTAATGATAGTAAAAAGATTAGGATGAATACTTATAGATTTGAGATCCGCAGTTTCTTTGCTAGAGGATTCGCCCTTATTTTTAGGAACATACATAAGCTTGGAAATTTTAGTTGGAGGACTTGGGTTATTCTTTATGGAAGAAAAAGCGGTTCCCAAGTTGGTAATGATACCCTCAAGTTTATCGATTCTAGTGGAATCATGATTTATTCTTTCATTCACTATGGGTTCCTTCTCCTTAATATTTTTCAAAGTGACTCCTACTTTAGATCCATATTGAGTAATTTGGTTGTGGATATTTTTAATTAACTCTACGGTAGCAACTTTATTTTCAATAATTTCAAGTTTTTGCATTACATGCTCCAAAGTTAACATAGTTCCATTAACCAAAAGAGGGGGTGAGCCAAACAAATCTATCATAGCATTATAGGAATAAAAAATGTGGCTACCCAAGAAGTTCCCTCCGGTAATGGTATCAAGGACATATCTGTGCCAAGGAATAGCACCTACATAAAAATTGCAAAGAATAATAGAAGTAGATTGCTTACTGGTAGATCTATTTTGAGCATTGCAAATTCTATACCAAGCGTCTTTTAGGTTTTCTCCTTGCCTTTGCTTAAAATTAAGGACTTCATTTTCGGGAGACAACGGAGAAGATAAGGGACTAGCCATAATGACAAGCAAGCAAGCCAACACACAAGCAAACAAGAAACAGACAAAAAGAGGAGAATAGAGAAAGAGAGGTAGGATGGAGAGAGAGAGGGCGAATAAAATGGCAGGGGTGAAGTGGGGGGAGAGGAAAACGAGAGGAAAATGGCAAATAATGTAATGTGGGGGATAAGGGTTTGTGATGGGTACTTGGTATGTTGACTTTTGCGTAGACTCCCTGGCAACGGCGCCAGAAATCCTTCTTGCTACCTCTTGAGCACTGCGTTGGTTTTCCCTTGAAGAGGAAAGGGTGATGCAGCAGAGCATCGTAAGTATTTCCCTCAGTTTTTTACAACCAAGGTATCAATCCAGTAGGAGGCCACGCACGAGTCCCTCGTACCTAAACAAACAAATAAACTCCTCGCAACCAACGCGATAAAGGGGTTGCCAATCCCTTCACGGTCACCTACGAGAGTGAGATCTGATAGATATGATAAGATAATATTTTTGGTATTTTTATGATAAAGAGAAATAAAGATGCAAGTAAAATAAATGGCAAAGGAAATAACTAAGTATTGGAAGATTAATATGATACAAAATAGACCCGAGGGCCATAGGTTTCACTAGAGGCTTCTCTCGAGAGCATAAGTATTACGGTGGGTGAACAAATTACTGTTGAGCAATTGACAGAATTGAGCATAGTTATGAGAATATCTAGGTATGATCATGTATATAGGCATCACGTCCGAAACAAGTAGACCGACTCCCGCCTGCATCTACTACTATTACTCCACACATCGACCGCTCTCCAGCATGCATCTAGAGTATTAAGTTCAAGAGAACAGAGTAACGCTTTAAGCAAGATGACATGATGTAGAGGGATAAACTCATGCAATATGATATAAACCCCATCTTTTTATCCTCGATGGCAACAATGCAATGCGTGCCTTGCTAACCCTACTGTCACTGGGAAAGGACACCGCAAGATTGAACCCAAAGCTAAGCACTTCTCCCATTGCAAGAAAGATCAATCTAGTAGGCCAAACCAAACTGATCATTCGAAGAGACTTGCAAAGATAACAATCATACATAAAAGAATTCAGAGAAGATTCAAATATTGTTCATAGATAAACTTGAACATAAACCCACAATTCATCGGTCTCAACAAACACACCGCAAAAGAAGATTACATCGAATAGATCTCCACAAGAGAGGGGGAGAACTTTGTATTGAGATCCAAAAAGAGAGAAGAAGCCATCTAGCTAATAACTATGGACCCGTAGGTCTGAAGTAAACTACTCACACTTCATTGGAGAGGCTATGGTGTTGATGTAGAAGCCCTCCGTGATCGATACCCCCTCTGGCGGAGCTCCGGAAAAGGCCCCAAGATGGGATCTCGTGGATACAGAAAGTTACGACGGTGGAATTAGGGTTTTGGCTCCGTATCTCGTAGTTTGGGGGTACGTAGGTGTATATAGGAGGAAGGAGTACGTCGGTGGAGCAACATGGGCCCCACGAGGGTGGAGGGCGCGCCTGGGGGGGGTAGGCGCGCCCCCTACCTCGTGCCTTCCTGGATGATTGCTTGACGTAGGGTCCAAGTCCTCTGGATCATGTTCGTTCCGAAAATCACGTTCCCGAACGTTTCATTCCGTTTGGACTCCGTTTGATATTCTTTTTCTGCGAAACTCTGAAATAGGCAAAAAACAGCAATTCTGGGATGGGCCTCCGGTTAATAGGTTAGTCCCAAAAATAATATAAAAGTGTATAATAAAGCCCAATAATGTCCAAAACAGGATATAATATAGCATGGAACAATCAAAAATTATAGATACGTTGGAGATGTATCACGCCCCTGCCTCGTGGGCCCCTCGTGGCTCCCCAGACCGACTTCTTTCGCCTCTATATGCCCATATACCCTAAAAACATCGGGGAGCAGAATAGATCGGGAGTTCCGCCGCCAGAAGCCTCCGTAGCCACCGAAAACCAATCTAGACCCGTTCCGGCACCCTGCCGGAGGGGGGATCCCTCTCCGGTGGCCATCTTCATCATCCCGGCGCTCTCCATGACGAGGAGGGAGCAGTTCTCCCTCGGGGCTAAGGGTATGTACCAGTAGATATGTGTTTGATCTCTCTCTCTCTCTCCCGTGTTCTTGAGGTGGTACGATCTTGATGTATCACGAGCTTTGCTATTATAGTTGGATCTTATGATGTTTCTCCCTCTCTACTCTCTTGTAATGGATTGAGTTTTCCCTTTGAACTTATCTTATCAGATTGAGTCTTTAAGAATTTGAGAACACTTGATGTATGTCTTGCACGTGCTTATCTGTGGTGACAATGGGATATCATGTGATCCACTTGATGTATGTTTTGGTGATCAACTTGCGAGTTCCGTGGCCTCGTGAACTTATGCATAGGGGTTGGCAAACATTTCCGTCTTGACTCTCCGGTATAAACCTTGGGGCACTCTTTGAAGTTCTTTGTGTTGGTTGAATAGATGAATCTGAGATTGTGTGATGCATATGGTATAATCATACCCACGGATACTTGAGGTGACATTGGAGTATCTAGGTGACATTAGGGTTTTGGTTGATTTGTGTCTTAAGGTGTTATTCTAGTATGAACTCTATGATAGATTGAACGAAAAGAATAGATTCGTGTTATTTTACTACGGACTCTTGAGTAGATCGATCAGAAAGGATAACTTTGAGGTGGTTTCTTACCCTACCATAATCTCTTCGTTTGTTCTCCGCTATTAGTGACTTTGGAGTGACTCTTTGTTGCATGTTGAGGGATAGTTATATGATCCAATTATGTTATTATTGTTGAGAGAACTTGCACTAGTGAAAGTATGAACCCTAGGCCTTGTTTCAACGCATAGCAATACCGTTTGTGCTCACTTTTATCATTAGTTACCTTGCTGTTTTTATATTTTCAGATTACAAAGACCTATATCTACCATCCATATTGCACTTGTATCACCATCTCTTCGCCAAACTAGTGCACCTATACAATTTACCATTGTATTGGGTGTGTTGGGGACACAAGAGACTCTTTGTTATTTGGTTGCAGGGTTGTTTGAGAGAGACCATCTTCATCCTACGCCTCCCATGGATTGATAAACCTTAGGTCATCCACTTGAGGGAAATTTGCTACTGTCCTGCAAACCTCTGCACTTGGAGGCCCAACAACATCTACAAGAAGAAGGTTGTGTAGTAGACATCATTCTCTTTGGTCGAATACGCCTATGTTTGAACAGGAAGCCCCAAGTGACATACTTACAAGCGTGGCGTTGAGCCTATCAAAAGGGTACCAACAGCTATGTTCTCTTTGGTGAATACACATATGTTTGAACAGGAAGCCCCCAATTGACCATATAAACTTTTGGCCTTGCGCCGATCAAGAGGGTACCGACAGCTATGCTCGATGAGCAGGAAGCTCCCAAGTGATCACATGAACTTTGGCATTACGCCGATCAATAGGGTACCGACAGCTATGCTCGATGAGCAGGAAGCCCTCAAATGATCATCAGGGACCTATGTTTGAGCTGTGTTGTGCATCCAACTCTCTTTGGTCCTTGAAATTGTGGGCATCAAGCCTCTTAAATGATGATAAAGACTCGGCTTTGAAAAAGTGAAATGACAAAGGCCCTAAATCGTCAGGGATGCCGACTTTATTATACTGCTTATAATATATACATCAGATAACTATGTACATCATGAGAGCCGGAGGCTCAAGTATAGTAGGGCCGAAGATGAGCAATGTTCCATGGCCGACGGGTCTCCTCCTCCGATGTACGTGAGTCCTTGTTGTCTCGAACGTCGATAAGGTAGTATGACCCATTATGTAAGTTCTTGCTGACCACAAAAGGTCCTTCCCAAGGTGGTGATAATTTATGCATATCTATCTAATCTTGGATGAGCCGGAGCACTAAGTCGCCCTCTTGAAAGGTTCTGGTTTTGACACGGCGGCTGTGATAACGCCGTAGATCTTGCCGGTAAATAGCCGAACGAGCCGCCCCGAGATCACGCTCCTCATCCAATAAGTCAAGTGCATCTTGACACACTTTTTCATTGTCAGCCTCAACATAAGCCGCCACCCGGGGTGAATCGTGACGGATGTCACTAGGGAGAACCGCCTCTGCCCCATAAACCATGAAAAAAGGTGTGTAACCTGTAGATCTGTTAGGGGTCGTGTTGATGCTCCATAATACTGAGGGTAACTCCTCCAACCAACAACCCGGCGTTCTCTACAAAGGAACCATAAGCCGGGGCTTGATACCTCACAGAATCTCCTGATTTGCTCGTTCTGCCTGTCCATTGGATTGAGGGTGAGCCACAGAGGAAACGTCAAGCCGGATATGCTCTCGTTGACAAAATTCTTCCATAGCCCCTTTGGAAAGATTAATGCCATTATCTGTGATAATGCTGTGTGGAAAGCCAAACCGGAAGATCACTTTCGTCATGAATTGAACCGTCGTTGCCACGTCACATTTACTGACCGGCTCTGCTTCAACCCACTTAGTAAACTTATCCACCGCCACCAAGAGGTGGGTCTTCTTATACTTGGATCTCTTAAAAGGCCCAATCATATCAAGCCCCCAAGTTGCAAACGGCCAAGTAATTGGAATCATCCTTAATTCTTGAGCCGGCACATGAGCTCGGCGTGCAAATTTCTGACAGCCATCACATCTGCTTACCAAATCCTCAGCATCAGCGTGAGCCGTCAACAAATAGAACCCATGACGGAAAGCCTTGGCTACCAGAGATTTAGAGCCAGCATGATGACCACAATCTCCTTCGTGGATCTCTCGTAAAATCTCACAACCTTCTTCACGAGAGACACAACGTTGAAACGCCCCTGTAGCACTGCGATGATGCAACTCCCCATTGACAATCGTCATTGACTTAGACCGCCGGGTTATCTGTCTGGCCAAGACCTCATCCTCTGACAACTCACCCTGGGTCATGTAAGCCAAATACGAAACCGTCCAAGCAGAAATAGCATGGAGAGCCACCACCAATTGTGCTTCCGGGTCAGGAACATCAAGGTCCTCCTCTGTAGGCAATTTGATAAAAGGATTAAGCAAAATGTCCAGGAACATGTTAGGTGGCACCGGCTTATGCTGAGACCCTAGCCGGCTTAAAGCATCAGCTGCCTCATTCTTCCCGCGATCAATATGATCAACTTGATAGCCCTTGAAATGACCCGCAATGGCATCAACCTCTCGGCGGTAAGCCGCCATGAGCAGATCTTTAGAATCCCAAGTACCAGAAACTTGCTGAGCCACCAGATCTGAATCGCCGAAGCACCTTACCCGGATTAAGTTCATCTCCTTAGCCATCCGAAGACCATGGAGTAAAGCCTCATACTCAGATGCATTGTTAGTACAAGGGAACATTAACCGAAGAACATAAGAAAATTTGTCACCTCTGGGGAAGTCAAGATGACTCCAGCCCCCGAGCCCTCCAATTGTCTGGATCCATCAAAGTGAATAGTCCAATATGTGTTATCCGGCTTTTCCTTAGGTGCCTGTAACTCTGTCTAGTCATTGATGAAATCCACAAGTGCTTGGGACTTAATGGTCGTGCGTGGCACATACTTTAAACCGTGAGGACCGAGCTCAATGGCCCATTTAGCAACCCGGCTCGTGGCTTCTCTGTTTTGAATGATATCTCCTAAAGGAGCAGAACTTACCACATTGATAGGATGACCTTGAAAATATTGCTTAAGCTTACGGCTTGCCATAAAAACCCCATATACAAGCTTCTGCCAATGTGGATATCTCTGTTTGGACTCGATAAGCACCTCATTGATATAATAAACCAGCCGTTGAACCGGATATTCTTTGCCTGCCTCCTTCCTTTCCACCACAATGGCTACACTGATGGCCCGGCTATTAGCAGCCACATATAACAACAAAGGCTCATTAATAGGGGCAGCAAGCACAGGCAGCCCAGCCAGCTGTTTCTTCAGATCCTCAAACGCTTGATTAGCAGCATCACTCCAAACAAAGTGATTTGTCTTCTTCATCATCTGATAAAGAGGAATGGCCTTCTCCCCCAGCCGGCTTATGAACCGGCTTAGAGCCGCAATACGACCCGCCAGACATTGAACATCATTAACACACGCCGGCTTAGCCAATGAAGTAATGGCTTTGATCTTCTCCGGATTAGCTTCAATGCCTCTGTTAGAAACCAGAAATCCCAAGAGCTTGCTTGCTGGCACACCAAAGACACATTTGGCCGGGTTAAGCATCATCTTGTAGACCCGGAGATTGTCAAATGTCTCTTTCAAATCCTCAACCAAGGTCTCTTTCTCTCTTAACTTCACCACAATGTCATCCACATAAGCATGAACATTGAGCCCAATCTGATTGTGAAGACAATTTTGTACACATCGCTGATAAGTCGCCTGGGCGCTCTTGAGCCCAAAAGGCATAGACACATAGAAGAATACTCCAAATGGAGTAATGAAAGTTGTCTTCTCCTAGTCCTTAACTGCCATCTTGATCTGATGATAACCAGAATAAGCGTCCAAAAAACTCAAACGCTCACAACCCGCCGTAGCATCAATGATTTGATCAATACGAGGGAGAGCGAACGGATCAGCTGGACAAGCCTTATTTAAGTCCGTGTAATCCACACACATTCGCCAAGTGTCGTTCTTTTTTAGTACCAGCACTGGATTAGCCAACCAATCAGGATGAAAAACTTCAATGATAAACCCGGCCGCCAAAAGCCGGGCCACTTCCTCACCAATGGCCTTGCGCCTCTCCTTGTTAAACCGGCGAAGAAATTGCTTGACCGGTTTAAACTTTGGATCAATATTAAGAGTGTGCTTAGCGAGTTCCCTCGGTACACCTGGCATGTCTGAAGGCTTCCATGCAAAGATGTCCCGGTTCTCATGGATGAACTCGATGAGTGCGCTTTCCTATTTCGAATCCAGATTAGCGTTGATGCTGAACTGCTTAGATGAGTCGCCAGGGACGAAATCAACCATCTCAGTATCGTCCACCGATTTAAATTTTAACGAAGGATCATGCTCAGTGGTTGGTTTCTTCAAGGACGTCATGTCCGCCGGGTCAACATTGTCTTTGTAAAATTTTAGCTTCTCCATTGCACAAACTGATTCAGCATAAGCCGCATCTCCTTCCTCACATTCCAAGGCCACCTTGCGACTCCTGTGCACCGTGATGGTGCCCTTATAACCCGGCATTTTAAGATGCAAGTAGACATAACAAGGCCTCGCCATGAACTTAGCATAAGCCGGGCGTCCAAATAGAGCATGATAAGGGCTTTTGATTTTGACCACTTCGAAGTTTAATGTCTCAGACCTGGAATCATGCTCATCTCCAAAGGTAAGTTCTAACGATATCTTCCCCACTGGGTAGGCTGACTTACCCGGCACGACACCATGGAAGACAGTGTTGGATGGCTTAAGATTCTTATCTGTGAGTCCCATGCGACGAAAGGTCTCATAATAAAGAATGGTGATGGTGCTACCTCCATCCATGAGCACCTTAGTAAACTTATAACCCCCAACTTGAGGCGCCACTACCAAAGCCAAATGACCCGGATTATCGACCCGGGGTGGATGATCCTCTCGACTCCATACAATAGGCTGCTCTGACCATTATACATAATGTGGGACCGCCGGCTCAATGGCGTTCACAGCTCTCTTGTAAAGCTTCTGATCCCGTGTACACAAACTGGTGGTGAAGACGTGGTACTGCCCACTATTCAATTGTTTTGGATTGCTCTGATAACCGTACTGCTGCTGTTGTTGATTCCCCTGGCTATTCTGCTGATTGTAACCACCCTGGTTACCGTGATCTTGAAACCCAGAACTTGAACCGCCGCCTCCATGACCCGGACCGTGATCCGCCATTTGGGCCATGTTGGCGCTGGATGGATTCCCGAAAGCTTCTCATTATGCTGCAATCCTTCCACGAATGAGTAGCTGGCTTACAATCTGTTCTGTGTTTTGGACACGGCTGGTTTAACATTGCTTCAAGGTCGAATCCTGTCCTCGGAGCTGGCGGCCCCTGTGGTCCCCTACGGCGCTGGTTATCATTGCGTGCACCTGTGTTAGCCACAAAGTCATCAACTTTGCGTTTACCGTTGCCATCCTGACTGGTAGAGTTGTATTGTTGTCCCTTCATGCCATTACTCTTCTTTCCCTTTCCCGACCTTTCGTCCTCTGAATCGGGGTCCTTGGTACCATTAGAGTCGGCATACTTAACTAGAGTCGCCATCATCTCCCCCATGTCGTTGCAATGACGCTTGAGCCGCCCAAGCTTCTGCTTTAGTGGAATGAACCGGCATTTTTTCTCCAACATCGGAACCGCTGAGACAGCGTTGATATTATCTGAAGAATGTATGATAGTTGAGACCCGGCACACCCAGCTGGTTGTTGAGTCGCCTTCAGCCTGAACGCAAGAAACCAAATCCACAATCGACATAGGCTGCTTGCATGTGTCTTTGAAATTATGTATAAAGCGGGCCTTTAGCTCCACCCATGACCCGATGGAATTAGCCAGCAATCCCTTCAACCAGGTATGAGTCGCCCCTTCTAACATCATGGTGAAGTACTTGGCGTAAGTAGCTTCACTAACATCCAACATCTCCATGGCCATCTCATAACTCTCCACCCATGCCTCAGGGGGTTGATCGGCTGTGTAATTAGGCACCTTACGAGGACCTTTGAAGTCCTTGGGCAGATGCTCATTTCGTATAGCTGCCATTAGACACGGCACACAGAAAGCCTTGGAAGTCACACCTGCCTCAATTGAAGCCGCCGGGTAAACCGGCGGGTGCTGATGAGCCGCTAGTTGAGCCGCCAGCTCATCCTCCTAACGTGCTCTAGCCTGGTCCACCAAATCATGTGCGTTGGCTCCATTGCATGCCAGGTCATGTCCATGAAGTTGGTTACGACGTCGTTCAATACTTGAGACTGCTGGCGAGTCAATGTGCCTGTTGTAGCTCCGGCTTGGACGAGGGGTCTCATGAATCCGATCACGGCTATAAGAGTAAGCCTGCTGCTGGACCAGAGCTGTTTGAAGAAGCTCCCTGGCCCTTCGGGTTTCAACCGCTGCTGGGGTTTCGCCCTCGTCGGGCAGAGCCACCAATCGTGTAGCTGCAGTGATCATGTTGTCCAGAGGGGTGGAGTAATGACTCGGCGGTTTCATCACACGCTGAGGTGGAGTGCTGTTCACATGCGGCTGGCCGGGTGGTTCAACTATCCGGCCTACCACCGACGGGTTACTGGCCCCAGCTCCAGGGGTGTTGAAGAGGTCCCTTGACTCGTAAACCAAGGGCAAACGACTCTGGTGCTTCCTCCTCGAGACTTCGTGTGAGGCGTTCTGATCTACCCTAAGCCGATATGAATCTGCTTGAATCCGCTGTGCTTGGGCGTCCAAAACGGCTTGTTCTGCATCCATCCTAGCATTCTCTGCCGCTAAGTCTGCCTTAGCTTGCGCTATTCCATCACGTGATTTAGTCACTTCTACCGTCTGTTGCTCCTGGTTTTCTGGGGTTACCTCAACCTCCATCAGAGTCGTCGGAGCATCCAGTAGATCTGTTAAGACTTGAGCCGGTGGGCGAGCTGAACTGCCAGCCCCAGCTGCCGTGACCGCAGCTGCACTAGAAGTTATAGCCGCGGTGGTTGTCGAGCCAAGAACCGACTGTGTGCCAGCCATGAAGATCGCCACCCTGTTTGGCGGCTCACGGGGGTCCGGAATACTGTCGCCATCGGAATAGCCCCCAAGCCTTCCATCTTGTAGCTGATACATTGAATTGGTCTCGCCCATGGACTCATCGTTAGAGTAGATCTCCGTCTCACCGCCAGAGACAGAGCCTTCCAACTCATCCCCATGGGTGAACCCAATGAAGACATGTCTTACGGCTGGCTGAGCTGGGGCAGGTCGTGCACGCTGAGCCGTCTCGATGATGTCGGTGCAGATGTCCGGCTCAGGGCCCGGCTCGCCGATCTTGCCGATGAAGATGTGGATTCCGCTGAAGGGGACCCGGTACCCGTACTCAATTCAGCCGGCCTCGGGGCCCCAACCTGCATTGTCAATGTAGAGCTTGCCGCGACGACTCTTGGTCATCTGGCCCACAACGTATCCCTTGAGCATTTCGAAGCTGCCCTTTAAGAAGTCGAAACCACCATGCGCTAGCCCCACGGTGGGCGCCAACTGTCATGGAAGTGTCACGGCAGATGTCCTCATTGAAGGACTTAGTTGTGGAGCCATTGCGACGAGGTTAGCTTAAAGGGGTTAAACGGGACAAAGGACACGGAGAGTTTATACTGGTTCGGCCCCTTGCGGTGAAGGTAAAGGCCTACTCCAGTTGAGGTGGTATTGATAGGGTTTCGATTACCAGGGAGCAAACACGCTTTGCCTGGCTCTCGATTTGATGTTTTCTTGCCATAAGCTGATGTCGGGTCGTCCCCTTATATACATGGGTTGACGCCTTGCGGCCTACAGAGTCCCGGCCAGCTCATACAACGTGTCCGGCTCGGTGACGTATCTTACATGCCTTATATTACAAGTCTACACATACATGGTTGTTTATATTTACGGGCCTTAAGCCACCTCTGGGCTTGGGCCTTTTACAAGTCTAACTGTGAACCGCCATCTTGTATACATTTGGGCTTCATTTAGATGAACTGCCATTGTGGTTGACCCGGCCCCTCCCGGGCGGGTTATACCAGATAGTTATATGCCCAACAGACGGCGAGCATGGAGAACTGTAGTCGGGGCAAGGCCAGGGGAAGGCGGCGCGAGGCGCGCGAGGAGGCTGCGGGCGTGGTCGCGAGCGGATGTGGGTGCGGCAGCTAGAGGTGGCGCGGGCATGGACGGCTGCGGCCGGGCGTAGCCCGGCGTGCCTGAACGGCTGGGCGCATCGGTGGCAGCAGACTTGGGCAGCAGTGGCAGCAGTCCGCAGCGGCCGGCACGGGGAGCGCGCATGGGGGGCACGGCAAGCGGAGCAGCGATGGCAGCAGGCACGACAGCATGGGCGGGAAGCGGCCAGGCAATGCCGCGTGCAGCCGAATGTTGCCCCAGGGCGCGGTTGCGGGAGCTCGGGCGGCTGCACGGACATGGCTGATACGTCTCCAACGTATCTATAATTTTTTATTGTTCCATGTTGTTATATTATCATTCTTGGATGTTTCACAATCATTTTATAGCAACTTTATATCATTTTTTGGGACTAACCTATTGACGTAGTGCCTAGTGCAAATTGCTATTTTTTGCTTGTTTTTTACTTCGCAAAAGATCAATACCAAACGGAGTCCAAACACAGCGAAACTTTTTGGAGAATTTTTCTAGGCTAGAAGACACACGATGGGCCAAAGAAGTACCAGAGGGGTGCCCCGAGGGGGGCACAACCCACCAAGGCGCGCCTAGGGGCCTTGGCGCGCCCAGGTGGGTTATGCCCACCTCGGTAGCCTCCCGCACCGCCTCTTTGCTCTATAAATACCCCAATATTCTAGAAACCCTAGAGGAGGCGAAGAAAATCAATTCCAGCCGCCGCAAGTTCCAGAAACCACAGATCCAATCTAGACACCATCACAGAGGGTTCATCATCCTTATTGGTGCCTCTCCTATGATGCGTGAGCAGTTCATTATAGACCTACGGGTTCGTAGTTAGTAGCTAGCTGGCTTCCTCTCTCTCTTTTGATTCTCAATTCAATGGTCTTTTGGAGATCTATTTGATGTAACTCTTTTTGCGGTGTGCTTGTTGGGATCGGATGAACTTTTAGTTTATGATCATATCTATGTTTTTATCCATGAAAGTTATTTGAGTCTTTTGATCTCTTGTATGCATAATTACTTATAGCCATGTATTTCTTCTTCGAATCTTTGGTTTAGTTAGGCCAACTAGATTGATTTTTCCTGCCATGGGAAGAAGTGCTTTGTGATGGGTTCGATCTTACTGTGCTTGATCCTAGTGACAGAAGGGGAACCGACACGTATGTATCGTTGCTATTAAGGATAACAAGATGGGGTCTATTTCTACATAAATACATCTTGTCTACATCATGCCATCATTCTTATTGCATTACTCTGTTTCTCCATGAACTTAATACACTAGATGCATGCTGGATAGCGGTCGATGTGTGGAGTAATAGTAATAGATGCAGACAGGAGTTGGTCTACTAATCTTGGACGTGATGCCTATATAATGATCATTGCCTGGATATCGTCATGATTATTTGAAGTTCTATCAATTGCGCAACAGTAATTTGTTTACCCACCGTATGCTATTTTTCTCGAGAGAAGCCACTAGTGAAATCTACGGCCCGCGGGTCTCTTCTTTATTATATTTGCCTTCGAGATCTATTTTTATTTGCTTTTATTTTCAGATCTATTAATCCAAAAACACAAAAATACCTTGCCACAATTTATTGTTATTTATTTTACCTCGCGTTCCCGCGAGATCTATTTATCCAATCTACTATAATTTTACCTATCTTTTTACCCGTGAGGGATTGACAACCCCTTTCTTACATCAGGTTGCAAGTATTCGTTCTTTGTGTGCAGGAGCCGTTCACGTGGTGTTGTGTGGTTCTCCTACTGGTTTGATAACCTTGGTCTCATCACTGAGGGAAATACCTACCATAGCTGTGCTGCAACATCCCTTCCACTTTGGGGAAATACCAACGTAGTTCAAGCCACATCAGCGGCGAGCGCGGCGACAGGCACCGGCGATGGGCGCGGGAGGAGCCGCGCAAGTGAGGGATTAGAAGGGGAACAGTGGGGAACATACGAGGCTCACTGGGAGGAGGTCGACCACGAGCTCGAGATGGCCGGGGACTTGCTGGAGCAATGCAACAACGGTGAGGCAGAGGTAACAGACATGTGTGGGGCAATGGGTAGTGGCACGAGGAGGGGAAGAAGCTAGGGTTCATGGGGAGGCCGCGGTGATGCATCAAATAGGCGGCCAGGGGGCGCCGATGGCCGCCACGCACACCATGGCCGTGGATGTGTGCCACGGTTCCCCTACCTCCTGTAGCAGGAGGATGGGGACGAGGGAGGTGGGCTGGGCCTCTCTCTCTCTATCTCTATCTATCTATCTATCTCTTTCTTTTCTTTCATCCATTTCTTTATTATTTTCTGTTTTTTAAAATAGGTACTATTTTGTGTTAAGTTAATCCACCAAATGGATTTTGTAAAATATGAAACTTGGCTCATAATTTGTATTGTAATTTTGGACACTGCCATAAAAAGTTTGGGGTTATTTTGAAAACTTTAAAATCATGTTTGAATTTAAATGGTTCATTAAGATGTTGTTGGACCACTTCATAAATTACCAGGGATTAACTGGTGAGTCCAATAATGTTGGTTTATTCATGATAATTAGTTAGTGAATATTTGCAACATGACCACATTTTTATTTGACAGTTTGAAGAAATGAAAATTTATCTTGTAATTTAAATTTGAATTTGGCTTTGGTTTTATCAAGTAGCACTTAAGCTTGCAAAACATGGTGACAAGGCATCATTAGCATGAGGTTACTGTAGCTTGACACCAGGGTTGTTACATCAAGAAATTCACCTAGTGGAACAGTTTCATCAAGCAGAGTACTAGCATCATCACAAGTTTCATTCATAGCAAAAGTAGTATCATCGGTTACTTGTGGCATATCAGAATGAATAGCAGGCGGTGGTGTCGCAAACCTACTTAAAATAAAAGGTGAATCAAGTGCAGAGGTAGATTGCAGTTCCTTACCTCCTCTCGTCTTAAAGGGCACGGTCTTGGTTCATGTATCTTTTTCTTCATAGTGTAAAATCCCAAGTGAACTCAATAAATAGAGCTATGCTCCCCGACAACGGGCCAGAAAAAGGTCTTGATAATCCACAAGTATAGAGGATCGCGACAGTCTTCGAAGGTAGTATTTCACCCAAATTTATTGATTTGACACAGGGGGAGCCAAATAATATTTATGAGCCTTAGCAGTTGAGTTGTCAATTCAACCACACTTGGAAAATTATATTTCTGCAGCAAAGTGTTTAGTAGCACAGTAGCATGATAGTTTTGATAGTAGTAGCAACATTAGCAATGGTAGCAGGAACAATAATAATAGCAGTTTGTGATGATTGTAACAGCAGCAACAACGAAAGTAACTTACTAACTCAGGAAAGACCAATATGAGAAAAGAGTAGGCATTGGACCAGCGATGGATATTTGTGTTGCATGAGATTCATCACATAACAATCACAATCTAGAGCGATACACAATGGCTCCAATTCTTCGGTCGTATGTAGGCATGTATTTCGTATATAATCATACGTGATTATGATAAGAACGTGTATAACAACTTTTGTCCTACTCTCCTGTGACAGCGAGGCCCTAATGGAAATCTAAGGATAATTAAGCCACTCCTTTAATAGAGAACCGGAATAAAGTATTAGCACATAGTAAATACATGAACTCCTCAAATTTCAGTCATCCCCAGAGACTATCCTAATTATTGTCACCTTAGGTCTACGGACCAGAACAATAATAGGTGATATAACTTGCAGATAGGATAAAAAACCCAAATATATTCATGAAAACATAAAGGGTTCATACCTAAAATCATGGCACTTGGACCCTAATGACAAGCATTAAGCATAGCAAAGTCATAGCAACTTCAGTCTGAGAATATAGTGGATACTAGGTGACGGCGACTCGGTATCATAAAACGGGATGATTCCTTTTCTCTGATTTTTTTTCTCCGCGAGACGGTACCTATGGAGTTGGACTTAGGGCAAACAGAGTCTACAAGGAGCCCACAAGCTCACTAGGCGGCAAATTTTTGTGTTTTGACCCTTTTCTGAAACCTATTCAAGATCTGACCCTAATTCGAAAAAATTTCGAGATCTGACCCTGCTGGTAGGGTGTAACAGCCTACCGCCAGGGACCTTGGCAGTAGGAGCAAAAGGGTCAGATCTTGAATAGATATCAAAAAAGGGTCAAAACACGAAATTTAGCCTCACTAGGCGCTCTTACGAGTAGGACCCATCCACGTTCGAACCGGAGACCTCTTGTATGCAGTCAAATGCTCTACCACTAAGCTATGGACCCAAGTGATAAACTAATGCAAAATTGGTTTATATGATAATTACAAGTAACACTCGAGAAACTGAGTAGAGAGACCAATTCAGATGTGACCCAAGAAACCCATAGCCGGCGGTACGTCACAGTCACACCTCTCGCCTGGCGGTTCCATTCGGCAGCTCGAGGACACGAGAAAATCCACTTGCCGCAGAGCTGCTGACCTGCGCGCTGAAACACGCCATCATTCCATGGAGCAAACTCCAAAACTTCCCCGGTAACCCGCACCTCACTCAACGACCCTCCCAACGGCACTCGGCACTCGGCACTCGGCAGTCGCCACCGTCGCGGCGCTCCTCAGCCGAGCCAAACCTTTCGAAATCTCCACGCCTTTGTCGCCTCCCTTTTATACCAAACCTCCGGCTCCCAGAGTCCCAGTTCCCACCGTAGCAATCACTCACAACTGTTGCCTAGCAGCAGGCAAGAGGCAAGGATGCCACAGCTCGATCTGGAGTCCCTGTTCTGCGTCGGCGGCGGCGAGTCCAGGTCGACGAAGGTCGCCTGCGAGACCATCGCCTCCGACGTCGACGTCGCCAACGCCCACGAGCAGTCGCGACGGCTTATCTGGGCCTGGTCCGGGCCAACCGGCGCGGCGCTGGAGCGGGACGGGTCGACCAAGGGCGGCTCCAACCCCAAGACCGCGGCGGAAGAGACGGCGCGTAACAAGGGCGCGTCGAGGGCGCCGAGGAGGTTGGAGTTGGAGGCAATCGTGGTGGGCGTTCTGCCTGCCGGGAAGATGGTCGTGCAGCAGAGGCGCCCTCCCGTGGTCGGCCGCGGCTGGCGCCGGCCGGCCGCAGGGGCCAGGGTGTTCGCGAGCGAGGCCGTGGGCACGGAGCCTGCGTCCCCGAAGGTGTCGTGCTTTGGGGCTGTGCGGTCCGAGAGCCGCGCGGCGGCGCCCGCGCCTGCTGCGCCGCGCGGGGAGGAGGAGCAGGTCGAGGAGCGGAGCGGGTGCTGGGCGAGCGTCGCCTCCGCGCTTCGTGACTTACTATGCGGCTCTGACTCGGACGACCGTCAGGAAGGTGAATCTGGGGCGAGTGAATCGAAGCCCGCGGTGTCGGGGTCGCCGACGGTGAGCGGTCCAGTTCTGTTGCCCCCGCGGCCGGTTCTGGGTCTGGGAGACGTGAAGCAAATTGCTTCGCGGCGGTGGCCGGATGGAGATGGGCGGTGCTTGGTTTGAATCTCTTGCGTGCTCGAGGAACGGGAAGCACGGGAACAGTTGTGTACACATCTTCAGTTGTACACAGTCTTGCGTGCTTTGGTAGGCACGGGAACAGCTGTACATTCACGGTTGCCCAGGCGGCAACCAGCGTACTCCCCGGCTTGCGCCCGTGCTAAACAAAACCAAGCTTTGATCTTCTCTCGTGCAGCGTGTATGGACCCGTCTATTTCTTTTGTACAGCTAGTAGTAGTACGTACGTAGTATCATTGTGCAAATCGGTGTTTGACTTTTGTATGCAGTTTCACTTCACTCTTTCTTTGGGGGCACAATCTCATCACTCGTTCACTGGTCGGAGAAAAAAACAAAGGCAATGTGTACTACTCCTATATGGCAGCAGTACTCCAGAAGTAAAATTATTTATCTCATCGGGAAGAAAAAGGTACTGGTACAAATGGTCAAAAGATGAACGCGGCTGAAACGAGGAAATAAATGCACTTTTTAAAAAGAAGTAAAACTGAAAAGTCTCAGACTTTATGGGCTCCCACGCGAGATGGAATGAAATGGGAACCCAACCCAGTGAGGCAGGAGAGGCCAGCCCAACCCAATACTGCGCGACTCAACGGGTAGATACATGCCGACACGGGCCGCGCCACTTTTTTTCGGTTCTCCCCCATTCGATTCGACCGTTGGAATGGAGCGAAGGCACCGCACCACACGAGGAAAGTAGTAAAAGAAAAACTAAATCCGCAGCAACCGCACACACGCACTTGACGACCGTTGCGCCACTACACAATACAAACACCACAAAATCTCCTCGATCCAGCCAGTCATCAGCCCGCATTCTCTCTCGCCCACTGGTCAACAAAGCCAAAGGAGGAAAGAACGCCGTCAGAGAGAGCAGCGAGGAGTGCTTCTCCGTCGCCGACGCCGTCGCCGCCGCGCCCATGGGGTGCATCTCGTCCAAGCTCCTCCCGCCCGGGCCCGGAGGCCGCACCGGCGCCGCGCGCGCCACCGTGCGCGGCCGCGTGGACCACGTCGTCTCCCTCACCTCCACCACCTACGGCGTCCTCGACCTGCAGGCCAAGCACGGCGCCACCGCCACGGCTGGAGCCAAGGACCTGCCGTTGCCGCAGGAGCAGGAGAAGCCGATAAGCCGGGAGTGGAAGCGCGCGTCCGCCAGGCGCCCGCCGCCCCTCGTCGTCCCGGACGCCAAGAAGCCGGCTCCGGCGCCCAAGCCGGAGTCCGGCATGGAGGTGATCAACGCGTGGGAGATCATGGCCGGGCTGGAGGACGCCGATTCGCCTGCCAAGAAGCCGGCCAAGCCCGGCCGTTGGTCTCCCGCCAGGGTCCTCGCCATGGCCCTGTCGTCGCCCAAGAGGTCGTCGACGAAGCGGAGGAACACGCCGGGGAAGGAGAACAGCCCGCTGCAGCGTTGCTCCGGGAAGGAGAACAGCAAGCCCAGCGACGTCGCCGACGAGGACAGGGTCCTCCGCCCGTACAACTCCATCGACAACTCCAAGCTGTCCAGGGCGTCCAAGAGATTCTCCCCGGGAAGCGCCCGGGTCGCTCGGAAGCCCAACGCGGCCGAGACCGGAGGCATGTCGTCGTCGCGCCGGAGCCTGAGCCCGCTGTTCGACCCGGAGCTCCTCGCGTCCATCGAGCGGGAGCTGTCGGAGGAAGGCGCGCACATCAAGCGAGTGATTGGGTCCGAGAAGCCCAAGCAGCCGAAGGTGATTCCGGCGATCGTGGCGGAGGGCAAGTGCCCGCCCGGCGGCGCGGACGCGGTCGTGCTCTACACCACCACCTTGCGCGGCATCCGCAAGACGTTCGAGGACTGCAACGCGGTGCGCGCCGTGATCGAGGCCCACGACGTGAAGGTCATCGAGCGGGACGTGTCCATGGACTCGGGCTACCGGGAGGAGCTGCGGCTGCTGCTGGGCGGGCGGGAGCTGCGCGTGCCCGCCGTGTTCGTCCGGGGCAAGCACGTGGGCGGCGCGGCCGAGGTGACGAGGATGGAGGAGGAGGGGAAGCTCAAGGCGCTGCTCCAGGGGCTGCCGCGGGCGCGAGTCTGGTGCGCGGGGTGCGCCGGCGTGAGGTTCGTCATGTGTAGGGACTGCAACGGCAGCCGCAAGGTGCGCGTGGACGGCGAGCGGAAGGAGACGGTCCAGTGCGGCGAGTGCAACGAGAACGGTCTAGTCCGGTGCCCCATCTGCTCGTGATGAGGTTGGATTGTTTGTTTGGTGTTACATTGGGTTGATTTGCTTGTCTACCCGTCGTATGGTGTTTGGGCCTCAGAGGCTCTGATTTTGCGATGTTCTTGTTGCGCTCTGCAACCTGCTAATTAAACACCTGTAATGCGTACCCGTTCATATTGATTCGTATCTAATTAAATTGCTTTTCATTCTTTCCTATTGAAGCTGCTTTCAGAAGGGTCACTGCCTATTGCATTTTCGCTGTTTTCTTTTTGGAGAAGGCATCCAAATAACGTCTTAGATCTGATCACTAAACGCCCCGTTTGGATGTATGCATCCAGAGATAGGGCCCGTTTGGGAACACTCCGGCTCCCAACTCCGCGGAGCTGAAGTGGTGGAGAAGAGCAGCGCGCAGTTCATTTTTGCGGAGCAGCCATTTCGTCGATCCTTGTTTTGAGCGCTGAGCGGAGCTGAACAAGCCCGTAGTATTATGGAGCTTCCATAAACTTGAGGAAGGAATGGTTGTTGATGTTTAATGAGAAGAATGGCTCTTTATTTACTAGAGACATTAAAATTGTGCGCTAATCCAGCCCTTCTAGATCATCATCATTTTCACGATCGAGTCTGGACTTATGGTCGTCTCTAAGCATTGATCTTCGCTTAATCTCCGTACTTCCGTGGCAAAATCCTTGATTTGCTATTAATCCGGCCTATTGGACCCTGCGTCTTTTGTATGTGGTCGATTCAACATCCAAGTGACGAAACCCAAATGCGACCTCTACTTATCCCCGTCCCCTTCTTCCACTCTTGCCCTAAGCCTAATCGCTACACCGACGAAGCGGGGTGAAGGGCAATGACGGTGAACAACCCCTCCTAGCGACCTGGATCAGCGCCATGGAACCGAGCGTGTCTCCCTTTCCCAAGCTTGAACTCGAGCGACAAAGGACACCACGACTTGGCAACGCTACTAGTAGAATCAGCGTTCTAGGCGAGCAACCATACAGATGGTCGTCGCCAAGGTTGAAAAGAGTGCTAGGCGTAAGCAAGGTAGTTGGCCTTCTCCTAGCACCCTAGATGCAGCCTAGATGTAAATATAGTTTTGGCTATCGGAGTATCTTTGAAATACTATACGTGTATCGATATGAATTTAGAGCATATAAGTAGGTAAACTACTGAAATCTCGCCCATTTGGCTTGTTAATATCACATTATTTATCGCTTAAATGGACAATTTATTGCTTGTCGTGCCTAGAGTTTCGTTTATGCCTAGCAAGGCGTTTGATCATGCCTGACGCCTAAGCGTGCCTAAGCGCCTCCTAGGCGTCGCCTTTTCCAACAGAGGTCGTTGCGGTTCCATCCTCTCTACACCTCGGTTGTTTCTTCCACCGGTAGAGTTCTTCCCTCTCTCCTATACAATATGCTTATAGTGGCGAGGGCCTTAGGGAGGTATGTTATCTTGATCCATTCGTCTCCCTAGCACAGTAATCCATCCAGACTTTTCACCTTTATGATGCGTTGGTGGGCGTCGTGGTAGCTCCCTCTTCTCTAGAGCATGCGGGAGGGACTCTAGCTCAAATAAAGGTCTCCTCTCCAATATTAGCGATGAATAGTATTGGTTGTCAGAGGTCTATTTTTCATTGAAGCGGCTCTATGATACTTTATTCTATTGTTGCAGTTCAGGACATCATTGAGGCGTGTGTGTAGGTTTCTTTTCCACATATATGGCGATTGTTTGCTCTAATAGTCAAAAAGGAAAAACAAATTCGCACGTAGACTTGAAAGCAACACACCTATTCCAAACTAAAAGGATTTTGGGCCTCATGTACCAATTAGTTGTCAAAATCTAGATATTTGCCTCACTTCCTTGCATTTTCTCTAGATAAATGTTTTCCACAAAGGGTGGTTTCTTTGGATAAATCTGGAAAGATAAATATGGCCCTTCTGTCCTTCCATTCCTAAATATAGTGCACATAAGAAATTTTAAAAGTCAAACTTTGACTACATTTATAGAAGAAAATATCAACATTTATAATATTAAATAAATATCAATGGATGCATCATTAAACATATATTTATGTTATATTTATTTGGTATTATTTTTGTTGATAATTTCTCACTAAACTTGGTCAAACTACATTTTGGAATAGAGGGATACTGAATTTTCCATACAGAAGAAGATATAACCCAACTAATTATGGTAGGATATGAATTGTCAATTCCAGATACGTCGGAAGTTCTGCCCTCATGTCTATTGTGAATTGTAGTGAACGAGTAACCCGAAGTCACTCACTAATTGATGGTACACCATTCAAACAACCACAAAGCAAGTATTGCGGCTATTACAAATAACTGAAAGTCCGTTGGCCAAGCGGCGCGACATTCAAGAGGTTGAGTTTTTTCGCTATATGTGTTAGTCATTTGGTCGGATATGCTATATGTGTTAGTCATTGGGCCAGGTATGCAGCTAGTTGACCATGCATTTTCTTTATTGTGTGATTATGCGGTCACATAGTTCTTAAATGTAGAGAAGAAGCATTTCCTCTTCATGCATTATTGATTATTTATTGAAGTTGAATGCGCACCCTAAGTAGCTCAATGTCGTGGCCAACTCCATCAAGAATGTCGTCATGTTCAGTGTAGGTGAAGATGGTGATCCAACAAAAGGCCTTGCTCCGGCCAGAAGGATGGCTAGGAACCGGGGGAGGAAGCGGGAGAGGAGAAGGACAAGCAAGAAGGTGCAATGACAAAGTACGACCAAGTTTACAGATAGGTTCAAGGACATCATGACGAAGGAGACATTTTTTCCGACAAAGGGTGGATTTTATTGACTCAATATGAAGCATCAAGAGAATACAAACACAATGAGTACACACCCGGCCTCTGCATAACTATGATGCACACAACCAATACCAACGCGCACAACGCAAAAACACGTCGGCTCATAGCAAAGTCATACAAGGCCAAAGCTCTGCCTATGTGTGGAAAAAACCCGAAGCGATCAAATCCGCGATCGACAAGCTATGACAATGACCTTATCCACACCAACTATCTCATAACACCACAAGGACGACAAGATTCTTCAACAGCAACGCCTTCATAAAGGGATCCAACCACCAAAGGCCAGATTCTAGGTTTTCACCCTGAAGAACGGTCTCGGCATGTCCAAGCAATGCCTCCAATAAGGTAACGATGTAAAAACATCGCCATTGCCAGGTATAACCAACCGTACCTAGGTTTTCACCTCGGAGCTCGAGACCGGGTGCTCAAGTAGCACCACCATCAAAGTCACCATGCGTTGTCACCACCGCTTTCTCTCGATCCCAATAGCTACATGCGATGCGTGACCATCATCTCTGCACAACAATACCCTCTGTGTCAAACCGTTGTTCATAGATTGCACCTCGTTGTCAGGACAACCACCAGATCTGGAGAAGAAAACCCTCGCGAAGACCTTTTAATGGCCACTGCAATTCACAGTGAAGACACCACCACCGCCCGGAGTGGTCACCACACGATACAATATGGTGGCACCACAATCCAGGGTCGAGAGATCGACCAACGTCAGCACCAGATCAGATCGAGGAAAGGAGCCAACGCGTCCTGGACTTGGCCGAGTGCGTCCTTGTGCGAGACGGCAGGCCAAACAACCGAGAGCTAGTGGCTGGATCGAATCCACCTATAGCCCAGGGATGTTGCAGTCACCTAGATAGCATCATCACATGTTGGATGGGCAAACCAGCCCAGCTTGGATCCATTATGTGATGTGTGTTGCCGCTGGGTATTTTGAACCAAGTAGAGCACGCCGCACCTGCAACCGTTTGAAGATCTGATGTCCGCCGCCGGTGCTCTGCGGCTTGTTGCTACCGGATATCTGCACAAGGAACCTCGTTCTACCGTCTAGCCGCAAGAACGGGCCCCGCCGCCGCCACCGACGCACAGGCTTTGCCTGGCGCCAGCCTCCGGCGGCGGCGAGGGGGAAGAGCAGGCAACGGGGGTCGAAGGTGTTGCGGTTTGGGTCGTCGCCCGTGTCGCCTAGGTTAGGTGACCTGACGAAGGAGACATGAGTCAAGCACAATGCCGTGAAGGAGGAAAAGAAGGCCGAGAGGTTTGACAAGCTCATCTGGTGCAAGAGAGGATAATCAAGCTCCTAGAGAAGAAGGTTGAGCTCGCGACCACTTTGAATTACACCAAGACGTTGGCCATGAAGATGTAGGGCTTGGATCACAATGCCGTGAAGATCGTGCAAGCCTATTGTGCTAGGATGTTGAAGCGCTTGACGGTCGATTTGCAGGAGCCAACCGCACGGTGAAGAATCATCTGGAAGGCCAAACAATGAGTTTTTATTTTCTGCACAGACAGTCGGACTGGAAACTTTTGGATTTTGTCGCATGTATAAAACTTATAAACATCTGATGTTTTTTGGTTGTGATTGCATATATTTGCACTTTATATAATTTACTATTGATCTAATATGCATGTCAAATGGAGGAAGGTGAATTTGGGAGTAAACAGGGTGCTGTTTGGATTGTGACTATCTTTGCCATATGTTGCCACATGATTTTTGCCACACTTGCCACACTTGTCTTACTTGAGTTGCTCAAATTGTTAGCCACACTTTGGTTTGCCTAAGGGAATCTTGTCACACTTTTTGTGCCTATGACATGTGGGGTTCACTGCTCATAAAAAATTGGGAAAACTTTGTTTATGCCACTCTAGCTTTTGCCAATTTTGCTTATGCCACTCTAGGATTTCATCTCTCACTTTTGCCACTCCTAGCTTTCGATAATATATCACAAATGCCATTCTGTTACACATTCGTTAGTTGACTGTTTATTCTATCTAGTTGACCAGGAGAAGAGCTGTCAGTATTTGTAAAAATGACACAGGTTGCCCCTACTGACTTGTGGGGCCACTTTGTAAGTGACACAAATAGAGAATACACACACACACGTTCCCTAAAAAAAGAATGACCTAGGCCGCATCCACTAGCCGCATCGACACCACACACGGGCCGCATCCACCAGCCGCGCCCGCATCCATGCCGCGGCGTCCTCCTGCTCACCGCCACCGCGGCCACACTCCACCGCCCGCCGCCGCCGCATCCACGTCCCCTCTGGCTTCCCGTCCTCCGTCCTTGCTGATGGATCGCGACTCTCAGGTCCCCCCACCACGGCGCCCTACTCCGACCTCGCCGATCCATGGCGCACCTCCGCCCTTCCCTCTGCGGTGCCCATCTCCGGCCTCCCTCACCGACGCGGTCCGCAGCAACGGGCTTGGTTCCTCTTCTCCAGCCTCCCTCCCTGACGCAGTCCGCAGCAGTGGGCTTGGTTCCTCTGCTCCGCCCTCCCTCCCCGATGTTGTCCGCACCAGCGACGACCCATCCTCTACACCGACCTCCCTCCTTGACGATGTCCGCACCAGTGACCCCCCCTTCCTCTGCATTCAACAGCTCACACGGGATGGAGGGAGCCGCGCCGTCGGCCATGGCGGCAGGGGCGGCACAGAAGACCTCGAACCTGCTGGTTCCTCTTCCTGATGGGCAAGTTTTCAACTTCTCACATTGATGTGTAGCATCTGGTCTGCTAGAAATAAACATCTTTTTATGCTAGAAATAGAATTCCTTGTATGCTCATGCTGGTTCGTTTGTGTTCTGTTCATGAGGCATATTGGCTGGTGGTTTGTGAGATGCCACTCCTAGTTTGTTGGGATTGCAAGTCTGGTTGTCTGTTTGTGAGCCACGCCGTCGAATGTCTAATTTGAATGCATCAGTGAACACACATGCAATGCATCTAATAATGTGTAGCATCCAATAATTTCTTCACTATACACATGTATGTGAGATGGTACTGCTTGTTTGTTTGTTATTCTAGTCCGCAAATGTTGATTGCATAGTGTTCTTCATGTCTGTAAATAACCTATGTTCTGGAAGCATTTAAGTAAATCACTAGATCAGTAGATCATTTAAGTAAATCACCTATGCATTCACTGATGTCAGATTTCTGTCAATGTAGGTCAAACATGCCACCTTATAAGCTGATTGTGACATATGGGGCACGTTCTTACAAGAATTACAAGGGCGAGCAGTGCACTGTCTCTTCTTGGAGCTGGGACATTCATGTAGAGAGGCTGACTAGTTACGATAAACTTGTGGGGCTCATGCAGAGTAAATATCCATGGGGAAATGATTAGGGTGTTGTGTTCTCAAAGTGGAATACTTGCAACAAATATTTTGCGCTAATTCGCAATGATGAAGATGTGGTGAGCATGTATGATGAGAATCAGGAAGAAAAGGTTATTAAGATACTTGTCCAGTTTTGCAAGAATGGTGAGGAGGATGAGCTTGCTATTAGTTTGCTTCAACCAATCCAACCTCCAGCAAAGGACATACCCAAGGTCATACTGGAAGATTTAACTCAAAATTCTTATTATGATTATGAGATACCTGAGGAGAACTTGGCAGGGCAACAAAGATCTGAAGAGGGCTATCAAGGAGAGGACCATGTAGGAATAGACGAGGAGGAGTAGTACCTTGATGGCGGTGAGCAGGAAAATGGAGGCGAGCTAGCCAAATATGCTGACCATAAGGCAACCAAGGATGTTCCCCAAGATGTTGATGAAGATAGTGGTGAGCAGGAAGAGGATAGTGATGATGAGGAAGCTGATAGTGATGAAGGGGTTGTTAGTGATGAGGATAGTGACGGGGGCATAGTGCATGATATTCCAGCAATAAGTTATGACAAGGATAATCCACCTATGACAAAAGGGACATTATTTCCCTCAATTGAAGAGTTCAGATTTGCACTTGCTACACATGCCATTGTCAATGAGTTTAGTTACAAAACTGATAAAAGTGATCAAAAGAGGGTGAGGTTTCTTGTTCCTATGAACCACCGGAAGGAAAAAACCCATGCAAGTGGAGGGTGAGTGGTTCGATCTTATATGACAACAAAACAGTTCAGGTGAAGAATGAACCCAAGATGCACACATGTCCTAGCACACAAAGAGATGGAAAAGTAAAGGTTGCTAAGAGAAAATGGATTGCGGCCAGGGTGACTGATTGGTTGAAGGGTGACCCAAGTATGACTAGCATCGCTTTGAAGAAAAGGTTGTTCGAGAAATACCATGTCGATATCGATTATCAGAGAGTGCTTGCAGGTAGACGCATAGCCTTGGACCAGATATTTGGGAAGTGGGAGGACAGCTTTAAGTGCTTGTATAGCTGGCAAGTTGAGGTGCTTAGGAAGTGCCCAACAAGTATTGTAGTGATAAATCACAAAGAGGTAGAAGGGCAGTAACAATTCACAAGGGCATTTGTGTGTTTTAGAGCTTGCATTGATGGATTTCTGTCAGGATGTAGGCCTTACTTGAGCGTTGATGCCACTGCCTTGAATGGGAAATGGAAAGGACAGCTCGCAGTTGCTTGTGGTGTTGATGGACACAGCTGGTTGTATCCTGTAGCTTATGTTGTCTTTGATTCAGAGACTAAAGGAAATTGGGATTGGTTCATGGAGAATCTCAAATCAACTATTGGCACGCCGGATGGCTTAGTCATATGCACAGATTTGTGCAAAGGGTTGGAAACAACAGTGCATACAGTATTCCCAGCTGTTGAACATAGGGAATGCTTTAGACACATGATAATGAACTTCAGAAAGAAATATCATGGAAAGGTTTTTGAAGAAAATCTATGGCCAGCAGCATACACGTATTCTCTTGCCAAGCATAATCACCATATGGACAAAATTATGGAAGCCAATCCAGAAGCTATCGCATACCTTGATGAGTGACATTCTAATTTGTGGAGCAGAAGCAAGTTCTCTACGGCATGCAAATGTGACTATGTGATGAACAACATAGCCGAGTCATTCAACTCCATGATTAAGAAATTGAAGGGTTTCCCTGTTCTTGAATTATTGGATGCATTGCGAGAATGGCTAATGGTCAGATTTGAAATAAGAGCTAAAATAGCGGAGAAATTTGTACGCAGACATCTACAAATTCTGCCAAGGATCAGCAACATGATGAACAATAGATCAAGGGGGATTGTGCTAGTTGGGATCTCTAGAAGTGATGATTGCAAAGCGGAGGTCACTATAAAGATCCATGGATATAATTGGAAGCATTGTGTAGATTTGGAGAAGTGGGAATGTTCATGTAGGCGGTGGAAGTAACTGGACAACCTTGCCTACATGCCATTGCATTTATCACAAGTATTAGAGGAGGTCGAGAGATAGATGACCATGTGCATGAGTACTACTCTGTGAAATCATCTAGCAATGCATATGCAAAAAATGTGCCCACCATGACCGATAAGAAACAATGGCCAGTGGTCGATGTTGGGTTCAAATTGCACCCTCATGTACTGAAAAAGGCTGCTGGTAGATCTGAAAGTGCGTTATATCGACTAGAGGGGGGTGAATAGGCGACTTTTATGAAAGTCTTCAAAACGTGGAAGTTATGAAGACAAACAGTAGAAATAAACCTATTACCCTGCAGCGGAAGGTAGACTACACTAGGCAAGCCATAGTCGTATTCAATAGAGTGAAAGCACAATGACAAATAGCTGCAATGTAGTAAGGATCAGGTAGGAAGATATTATGAAGTCATACAGAACATGCAGTCACTCAGTAAAGACAAAAGATAGTGCAAACATACAATGACTTCACAAGGAGCAACAGTAAGTAAAGGGAGGGGAAGATGAAACCAGTGACACGCTGAAGACAATGATTTGTTGGACCAGTTCCAGTTGCTGTGACAACTGTACGTCTGGTTAGGGCGGCTAGGTATTTAAACCTTAGGACACACAGTCCCGGACACCCAGTCCTGAACACGCAGCTCAGGACACCCAGTCCTCACCGTATTCCCCTTGAGCTAAGGTCACACAGACCTCGCCCAATCACTCTGGTAAGTCTTCAAGGTAGACTCCCAAACCTTCACAGACTTCGTTCACCGACAATCCACAATGTCTCTTGGATGCTCAGAATGCGATGCCTAACCGGCTGGAGGATGCACAGTCCTCAAGTGTAATAAGTCTTCAGATCACACAGACAAGAAGACCTAAGTGATGCCCAATTCTCTTTGGCTCTGGGTGGTTAGGGCTTTATCCTCGCAAGGAATTCTCTCTCAAAGGCTTTGAGATGGGTTGCTCTCAAACGACAAAAGCCGTACTCTCAATCTGAGCAGCCAACCGTTTATGGTTGTAGGGGGTGGGCTATTTATAGCCACTAGGCAACCCGACCTGATTTGTCCGAAATGACCCTGGGTCACTAAGGAACTGACACGTGTTCCAACGGTCAGATTTCAAACTCACATGGCAACTTTACTTGGGCTGCAAGCAAAGCTGACTTGTCCGACTCTGGACAAGATTCGCTCTCATAGTCTTCACTCGAAGACATAGGTTTTGGTTAGGCATCACTTCAGTCATTCTGACTGGTTCTCTTGGACCCCACTTAACAGTGCGGTGGTTCCTATGACTCAACACAAAAGAAAAAGAACTACGAAAGATCTAAGTCTTCGAGCTCCATAGGCTTCATGCGGTGTCTTCTCTTGTCATAGTCTTCAATGTGAATATCTTCATATACCACCTTTGACTTCAATGTCTTCATACATTTTTAGGGGTCATCTCTGGTAGGAAAACCGAATCAATGAGGGACTTCTACCTGTGTGATCCTGCAATTCTCATAAACACATTAGTCCCTCAACTAGGTTTGTCGTCAATACTCCAAACCAAACTAGGGGTGGCACTAGATGCACTTACAGTTGGCACGGATCAAGACTGGGATTTGTCACTCCGTATAACGGAGAGGTATCGCTGGGCCCACTCGGTAATGCATCATCACAATGAGCTCAAAGTGACCAAGTGTATGGTCACGGGATCATGCATTACGGTACGAGTAAAGTGACTTGCCGGTAACGAGATTGAACGAGGTATTGGGATACCGATGATCGAATCTCGGAAAAGTAACATACCGATTGACAAAGGGAATTGTATGCGGGGTTGCTTGAATCCTCGACATCGTGGTTCATCCGATGAGATCATCGAGGAGCATGTGGGAGCCAACATGGGTATCCAGATCCCGCTGTTGGTTATTGACCGGAGAGCCTTCTCGGTCATGTCTACATGTCTCCCGAACCCATAGGGTCTACACACTTAAGGTTCGGTGACGCTAGGGTTATTAGGGAGACTTATATGTGATTACCGAATGTTGTTAGGAGTCCTGGATGAGATCCCGGACGTCACGAGGAGTTCCGGAATAGTCCGGAGGTAAAGATTTATATATGGGAAGTTGTCATACGGTCACCGGAAAGGTTCGGGGGCATATCGGTATTGTACTGGGGCCACCGGAGGGATTCCGGGGGTCCACCGGGAGGGGCCACCTCTCCCGGAGGGCCTTATGGGCTGTATGAGGAAGGGATCCAGCCCAAAGTGGGCTAGGGCGCCACTCCCCCTAGGTCCCATGCTCCTAGGGTTGGGGGAAACCCTGAGGGGGGCGCCCCCCTTGCTTGGGGGGCAAGCCCCCTCCCCTTGGCCGCCGCCCCCCCTCTAGATCTCATCTAGAGGGGCCGGCCCCCCTTATACCTTCCCCTATAAATAGAGGGGCGAGGGGAGGGCTGCTAGAGACATCCAAGGCGCAGCCCCTCCCCTCCCCAACACCTCTCCTCCTCCGTCACGAGCTTGGCGAAGCCCTGCCGGAGTACTGCTGCTCCACCACCACCACGCCGTCGTGCTGCTGCTGGAGCCATCTTCCTCAACCTCTCCTTCCCCCTTGCTGGATCAAGAAGGAGGAGACGTCACGCTGACCGTACGTGTGTTGAACGCGGAGGTGCCGTCCGTTCGGCGCTAGGATCTCCGGTGATTTGGATCACGTCGAGTACAACTTCCTCATCCCCGTTCTTTGAACGCTTCCGCGCGTGATCTACAAAGGTATGTAGATGCAATCCGATCACTCATTGCTAGATGAACTCATAGATGGATCTTGGTGAAACCGTAGGAAAATTTTTGTTTTCTGCAACGTTCCCCAACAGTGGCATCATGAGCAAGGTCTATGCGTAGTTCTTTTTGCACGAGTAGAACACAATTTGTTGTGGGCGTAGATGTTGTCAACTTTCTTGCCTCTACTAGTCTTATTTTGCTTCAATGGTATTGTGGGACGAAGCGGCCCGGACCAACCTTACACGTACGCTTACGTGAGACCGGTTCCACCGACTGACATGCACTAGTTGCATAAGGTGGCTGGCGGGTGTCTGTCTCTCCCACTTTAGTTGGAGCGGATTCGATGAAAAGGGTCCTTATGAAGGGTAAATAGAAGTTGACAAATCACGTTGTGGCTTTCACGTAGGTAAGAAAACGTTCTTGCTAGAACCCTATTGCAGCCACGTAAAACTTGCAACAACAATTAGAGGACGTCTAACTTGTTTTTGCAGCAAGTGTTTTGTGATGTGATATGGCCAAAGTTGTGATGAATGATGAATGATATATATGTGATGTATGAGATGTTCATGCTATTGTAATAGGAATCACGACTTGCATGTCGATAAGTATGACAACCGGCAGGAGCCATAGGAGTTGTCTTTATTTTTTGTATGACCTGCGTGTCATTGAGAAACGCCATGTAAATTACTTTACTTTATTGCTAAACGTGTTAGCCATAGTAGTAGAAGTAATAGTTGGCGAGCAACTTCATGGAGACACGATGATGGAGATCATGATGATGGAAATCATGGTGTCATGCCGGTGACGAGATGATCATGGAGCCCCAAGATGGAGATCAAAGGAGCTATGTGATATTGGCCATATCATGTCACTATTATTATTTGATTGCATGTGATGTTTATCATGTTTTTGCATCTTGTTTACTTAGAACGACGGTAGTAAATAAGATGATCCCTCATAATAATTTCAAGAAAGTGTTCCCCCTAACTGTGCACCGTTGCGACAGTTCGTTGTTTCGAAGCACCACGTGATGATCGGGTGTGTTAGATTCCGACGTTCACATACAACGGGTGTAAGACAGATTTACACATGCAAACACTTAGGTTGACTTGACGAGCCTAGCATGTACAGACATGGCCTCGGAACACAGAAGACCGAAAGGTCGAGCATGAGTCGTATAGAAGATACGATCAACATGAAGATGTTCACCGATGTTGGCTAGACCGTCTCATGTGATGATCGGACACGGCCTAGTTAACTCGGATCATGTTATACTTAGATGACTGGAGGGATGTCTATCTGAGTGGGAGTTCATTGAATAATTTGATTTAGATGAACTTAATTATCATGAACTTAGTCTAAAATCTTTACAACATGTATTGTAGATCAAATGGCCAACGTTGTCCTCAACTTCAGCGCGTTCCTAGAGAAAACCAAGCTGAAAGATGATGGCAGCAACTATACGGACTGGGTCCGGAACCTGAGGATCATCCTCATAGCTGCCAAGAAATATTATGTCCTACAAGCACCGCTAGGTGAAGCACCTGTTCTCCCTGCAGAACAAGACGTTATGAACGCTTGGCAGACATGTACCGATGATTACTCCCTCGTTCAGTGCGGCATGCTTTACAGCTTAGAACCGGGGCTCCAAAAGCGTTTTGAGAGACACGGAGCATATGAGATGTTCGAAGAGCTGAAAATGGTTTTTCAAGCTCATACCCGGGTCGAGAGATATGAAGTCTCCGACAAGTTCTTTAGCTGTAAGATGGAGGAAAACAGTTCTGTCAGTGAGCACATACTCACTATGTCTGGGTTACATAACCGCTTGACTCAGCTGGGAGTTAATCTCCCGGATGACGCGGTCATTGACAGAATCCTTCAGTCACTTCCACCGAGCTACAAGAGCTTTGTGATGAACTTCAATATGCAGGGGATGGAAAAGACCATTCCTGAAGTATTTGCAATGCTGAAATCAGCAGAGGTAGAAGTCAAAAAGGAACATCAAGTGTTGATGGTGAATAAAACCACTAAGTTCAAGAAAGGCAAGGGTAAGAAGAACTTCAAGAAGGACGGCAAGGGAGTTGCCGCGCCCGGCAAGCAAGCTGCTGGGAAGAAGCCAAAGAATGGACCCAAGCCTGAGACTGAGTGCTTTTATTGCAAGGAAAGTGGTCACTGGAAGCGGAACTGCCCCAAATACTTTGCGGACAAGAAGGCCGGCAAAACGAAAGGTATATGTGATATACATGTAATTGATGTGTACCTTACCAGTACTCGCAGTAGCTCCTGGGTATTTGATACCAGTGCGGTTGCTCATATTTGTAACTCAAAATAGGAGCTGCGGAATAAGCGGAGACTGGCGAAGGACGAGGTGACGATGCGCGTCGGGAATGGTTCCAAGGTCAATGTGATCGCCGTCGGCACGCTACCTCTACATTTACCTACGGGATTAGTTTTAAACCTCAATAATTATTATTTAGTGCCAGCTTTGAGCATGAACATTGTATCAGGATCTCGTTTAATTCGAGATGGCTACTCATTTAAATCCGAGAATAATGGTTGTTCTATTTATATGAGAGATATGTTTTATGGTCATACTCCGATGGTGAATGGTTTATTCTTAATGAATCTTGAGCGTAATGCTACACATATTCATAGTGTGAGTACCAAAAGATGTAAGGTTAATGATGATAGTCCCACATACTTGTGGCACTGCCGCCTTGGTCACATAGGTGTCAAACGCATGAAGAAGCTCCATGCAGATGGACTTTTAGAGTCTCTTGATTACAAATCATTTGACACATGCGAACCATGCCTCATGGGTAAAATGACCAAGACTCCGTTCTCAGGAACAATGGAGCGAGCAACCAACTTATTGGAAATCATACATACTGATGTGTGCGGTCCAATGAGTGTTGAGGCTCGCGGTGGTTATCGTTATGTTCTCACCCTCACTGATGACTTGAGTAGATATGGGTATGTCTACTTAATGCAACACAAGTCTGAGACCTTTGAAAGGTTCAAGGAATTTCAGAGTGAGGTTGAGAATTAACGTGACAGGAAAATCAAGTTCCTGCGATCAGATCGTGGAGGAGAATACTTGAGTCACGAATTTGGCACACACTTAAGAAAATGTGGAATAGTTTCACAACTCACGCTGCCTGGAACACCTCAGCGTAATGGTGTGTCCGAACATCGTAATCGCACTCTATTAGATATGGTGCGATCTATGATGTCTCTTACCGATTTACCGCTATCTTTTTGGGGCTATGCTTTAGAGACTGCCGCATTCACTTTAAATAGGGCTCCGTCAAAATCTGTTGAGACGACACCGTTTGAGTTATGGTTTGGGAAGAAACCTAAGCTGTCGTTTCTTAAAGTTTGGGGATGCGATGCTTATGTCAAGAAATTTCAACCTGAAAAGCTCGAACCCAAGTCGGAAAAATGCGTCTTCATAGGATACCCTAAAGAAACTATTGGGTATACCGTCTACCTCAGATCCGAAGGCAAGATCTTTGTTGCCAAGAATGGATCCTTTCTAGAGAAAGAGTTTCTCTCGAAAGAAGTAAGTGGGAGGAAAGTAGAACTTGATGAAGTATTACCTCTTGAACCGGAAAGTGGTGCAACTCAAGAAAATGTTCCTGAGGTGCCTGCACCGACTAGAGAGGAAGTTGATGATGATGATCATGAAACTTCAGATCAAGTTGCTACTGAACTTCGTAGGTCCACAAGGACACGTTCCACACCAGAGTGGTACGGCAACCCTGTCTTGGAAATCATGTTGTTAGACAACGGTGAACCTTCGAACTATGAAGAAGCGATGGCGGGCCCGGATTCTGACAAATGGCTGGAAGCCATGAAATCCGAGATAGGATCCATGTATGAAAACGAAGTATGGACTTTGACTGACTTGCCCGTTGAGCAGCGAGCCATAGAAAATAAATGGATCTTTAAGAAGAAGACAGACGCGGATGGTAATGTGACCGTCTATAAAGCTCGGCTTGTCGCTAAGGGTTATCGACAAGTTCAAGGGGTTGACTACGATGAGACTTTCTCACCGGTAGCGAAGCTGAAGTCCGTCCGAATCATGTTAGCAATTGCCGCATTCTATGATTATGAGATATGGCAAATGGACGTCAAAACGGCATTCCTTAATGGTTTCCTTAAGGAAGAATTGTATATGATGCAGCCGGAAGGTTTTGTCGATCCTAAGAATGCTGACAAGGTGTGCAAGCTCCAACGCTCGATTTATGGGCTGGTGCAAGCATCTCGGAGTTGGAACATTCGCTTTGATGAGATGATCAAAGCGTTTGGGTTTATGCAGACTTATGGAGAAGCCTGTGTTTACAAGAAAGTGAGTGGGAGCTCTGTAGCATTTCTCATATTATATGTAGATGACATACTTTTGATGGGAAATGATATAGAGCTTTTGGACAGCATTAAGGCCTACTTGAATAAGAGTTTTTCAATGAAGGACCTTGGAGAAGCTGCTTATATATTAGGCATCAAGATCTATAGAGATAGATCAAGACGCCTCATAGGTCTTTCACAAAGCACATACCGTGATAAGATATTGAAGAAGTTCAATATGGATCAGTCTAAGAAGGGGTTCTTGCCTGTGTTGCAAGGTGTGAAATTGAGCTCAGCTCAATGTCCGACCACGGCAGAAGATATAGAAGAGATGAGTGTCATCCCCTATGCCTCAGCCATAGGTTCTATTATGTATGCCATGCTATGTACCAGACCTGATGTAAACCTTGCCGTAAGTTTGGTAGGCAGGTACCAAAGTAATCCCGGCAAGGAACACTGGATAGCGGTCAAGAATATCCTGAAGTACCTGAAAAGGACTAAGGAAATGTTTCTCATTTATGGAGGTAACGAAGAGCTCGTCGTAAAGGGTTACGTCGACGCTAGCTTCGACACAGATCTGGATGACTCTAAGTCACAAACCGGATATGTGTATATTTTGAATGGTGGGGCAGTAAGCTGGTGCAGTTGCAAGCAGAGCGTCGTGGCGGGATCTACATGTGAAGCGGAGTACATGGCAGCCTCGGAGGCAGCGCATGAAGCAATTTGGGTGAAGGAGTTCATCACCGACCTAGGAGTCATACCCAATGCGTCGGGGCCAATCAAACTCTTCTGTGACAACACTGGAGCTATTGCACTTGCCAAGGAGCCCAGGTTTCACAAGAAGACCAGGCACATCAAGCGTCGCTTCAACTCCATTCGTGAAAATGTTCAAGATGGAGACATAGATATTTGTAAAGTACATACGGACCTGAATGTAGCAAATCCGTTGACTAAACCTCTCCCTAGAGCAAAACATGATCAACACCAGAATTCCATGGGTGTTCGATTCATCACAATGTAACTAGATTATTGACTCTAGTGCAAGTGGGAGACTGTTGGAAATATGCCCTAGAGGCAATAATAAAAGGATTATTATTATATTTCCTTGTTCATGATAATTGTCTTTTATTCATGCTATAATTGTGTTATCCGAAAATCGTAATACATGTGTGAATACATAGACACCAACATGTCCCTAGTAAGCCTCTAGTTGACTAGCTCGTTGATCAACAGATAGTCATGGTTTCCTGACTATGGACATTGGATGTCATTGATAACGAGATCACATCATTAGGAGAATGATGTGATGGACAAGACCCAATCCTAAACATAGCACAAGATCGTATAGTTCGTTTGCTAGAGTTTTTCTAATGTCAAGTATCTTTTCCTTAGACCATGAGATCGTGTAACCCCCAGATACCTTAGGAGTGCTTTGGGTGTACCAAACGTCACAACGTAACTGGGTGACTATAAAGGTATACTACGGGTATCTCCGAAAGTGTCTGTTGGGTTGGCATGGATCAAGACTGGGATTTGTCACTCCGTATAATGGAGAGGTATCGCTGGGCCCACTCGGTAATGCATCATCACAATGATCTCAAAGTGACCAAGTGTCTGGTCACGGGATCATGCATTACGATACGAGTAAAGTGACTTGCCGGTAACGAGATTGAACGAGGTATTGGGATACCGACGATCGAATATCGGGCAAGTAATGTACTGATTGACAAAGGGAATTGTATACGGGGTTGCTTGAATCCTCGACATCGTGGTTCATCCGATGAGATCATCGAGGAGCATGTGGGAGCCAACATGGGTATCCAGATCCCGCTGTTGGTTATTGACTGGAGAGCCTTCTCGGTCATGTCTACATGTCTCCCGAACCCGTAGGGTCTACACACTTAAGGTTCGGTGACGCTAGGGTTATTAGGGAGACTTATATGTGATTACCGAATGTTGTTCGGAGTCCCAGATGAGATCCCGGACGTCACGAGGAGTTCCGGAATAGTCCGGAGGTAAAGATTTATATATGGGAAGTTGTCATACGGTCACCGGAAAGGTTCGGGGGCATATCGGTATTGTACCGGGGCCACCGGAGGGATTCCGGGGGTCCGCCGGGAGGGGCCACCTCTCCCGGAGGGCCTTATGGGCTGTATGAGGAAGGGATCCAGCCCAAAGTGGTCTGGGGCGCCACTCCCCCCTAGGGCCCATGCGCCTAGGGTTGGGGGAAACCCTGAGGGGGGCGCCCCCCTTGCTTGGGGGGCAAGCCCCCTCCCCTTGGCCGCCGCCCCCCTCTAGATCTCATCTAGAGGGGCCGGCCCCCCTTCTCCCTTCCCCTATAAATAGAGGGGCGAGGGGAGGGCTGCTAGAGACATCCAAGGCGCAGCCCCTCCCCTCCCCAACACCTCTCCTCCTCCGTCACGAGCTTGGCGAAGCCCTGCCGGAGTACTGCTGCTCCACCACCACCACGTCGTCGTGCTGCTGTTGGAGCCATCTTCCTCAACCTCTCCTTCCCCCTTGTTGGATCAAGAAGGAGGAGACGTCACGCTGACCGTACGTGTGTTGAACACGGAGGTGCCGTCCGTTCGGCGCTAGGATCTCCGGTGATTTGGATCACGTCGAGTACAACTTCCTCATCCCCGTTCTTTGAACGCTTCCGCGCGTGATCTACAAAGGTATGTAGATGCAATCCGATCACTCGTTGCTAGATGAACTCATAGATGGATCTTGGTGAAACCGTAGGAAATTTTTTGTTTTCTGCAACGTTCCCCAACACCTCTTTGAAGCAATCCAGAGCTTCTTCCAGACAGGGCAGACCAGCTATTGCTTCAATGTCAAGACGCTTGTGTGGGAAGATGCGACCTTGATTGTAAAGAATGCAGGAGTAATAGCTTCGCTGCGGATAGCTCCAGAACCGATCAGATGATATTCTTTCCCTTGAGTAGGGGTTCCTGAAGCTATTGAAGAATGTGTTGTCTGCTTTGAAGCCATTGATATTGAAGGATCTAGGTGCTGATGCAGGACCTGGGAACCTGGGCAATCTTGGGATTGGCTTCTGTATCTGAGGCATGTGCTCAACATGATAGTCGAACTGGGGACCGGCAGCAGACGCAGGAACATAAGCAGCGGGATCAGTGGCTTCGCTGACTTCTGGTGCTTTTGTTGGTAAGGGCTCCACATTTGCTTCAGCCATGACAGCGTCAGTGGCTTCAGTGGTGTTGGTGGTGGCAGCCTCAAGATTTTCAACCTCCATGTGACGAGCTGGAGGGTCAGTCACAATCACGTTCTCCTCGAGAACCGCTTCTTGGTGGGACAGGGGAGTAGCAGCTTGTGGTACTTCTTCTTCATCGGCTGATGCAGCCAAAATGTCTTCAGCAATTTTAGCTTCAGACGCAGAGACTTGAGGCCTTGGACCTTTGCGAAGCCTGCGCAACGCGGGCGACGCCTGTGGAGTTGGTGTTGGCTGGGCCTCAGAGTCTTCTTCCTCTTGTGGGCGATCAGCCCATGAAGCATCCTGCGCAATTGGCGTCAGTGGACGACCAATGTTGATGAGTTCGCTATGCGTTAGCACAGGCGATGATACCTATTGGTGCTCGAGCTGAGGAAGAACTGCATCATCTTCAACATGGTCATGGTGACCAATGTCTTCAGCAGCGATGGGATCAGCTGCTGGAATGTCTTCAGCTTCATGAGCCCCTATGAAAGTAGGCTCATGGACAATCAGTTGGCGCTCTTGAGGTTCAGCGTCAGGGTGAACCAAGGAGATGGGTTCAACAATCAAGGGCTCTGGGGGAGCAGCCCGTTCTTTCTTGGTCTTCCTCTTCTTCTTGGAGGGGGCAGTAGGAGAGGCTTCAGCATGTTTCCTCTTCCTGGCTTCAGCCTCAGCAGTCCTTGTCTTCTTCAGTTCTGAAGCGGTTGACCTAGCCTTTGGCTTCGGGCCGGTCATGCTAGTTGGGAAGACAATGGGATCTGCTTCTTGCGTTGGTGCGTCGGGTTCAGCCGTAGCGGGCTTCTTTTTCTTCTTTGTAGCCATCCTGGGGTCGATGCCAGGAGGCCCAAGGGCCTTGCGCTTCTCAGCCTCATTGTAGGCTTGCACACATCTGTCAGCCAGAACCTTCATGCGCTCACGAGAACCCTGAGCTTCTGCACGTTTCTTGAGAAAGGCTTCCTTGAGCTCGTGCAGCATAATCTTGAAGTTCTTCACTTCTTGCACGCTGAGCTTGGCCATATGCTTCTTGAACTGAGATTTTTTCAAAGTCAATCTTCTGCTTCAGTTCAACAATGCTCTGGGCAATAGCTAACTCTGAAGTAATGGCGCCATGGAAGGCGACACTGAGGCCAATGGGAAGTTGCAGATCGTCGAAGCTGATGTTGGGCGTGTCAAACCACTCATCAATGAAGTTGTGGATGATTGTTACATCAAAGAGAGGCAGATCATTGAAGATTTCTGCTTCTTCTTTGCTCTTAATGAGTTGCTCAAGAGCGTCATCTGCAAGATCTTCATCACTTGACAGATCAATGGCATCATTGCGCAAAATGGCAGCAGCTGTCAGCTCTTGGCCGGTGTGTGGCAGAGGCATCTTGACCTTCTGGGGCTTGGAGATGCGTGACAAATCTTCAGACTGCACACTGTCTTCAGGAGGTGCAGTTGCCAGTGGCTTCGCCCGTGAGATTTTTGGTGCAGAGGCCGGCTTTGAAGCTTTTGGTTGCTTCAGCTTCTTTGGCTTCGGCGCTGCAGGCGCTTCATCTGATTCAGCGTCATCTGCAAGCTCATTCACGGCTGTCCCTTGAACCACGATGTGTGTGATGAGGCCTTCAAGATTGTAGAAGGTCCCAAGAAGATTGGGTTCAGCTTCGCGAGTTCCATCGGCATGGGGAGCAGAGCGACCAGGGTTGAAATCTAAACCCAAAGTCTTCTTGTTCTGCTTCGCTGAGTTTTGGGCAAACTGGAAGTTGCGCTTAAACAGATTGTCGTCACGACACCATAGCAGAGACGACGGGTCAACATCCGTAGGCTGTGGTCCACGGACCATGCAGGGATAGAAGCCTCGTTCAATGGCTTCATCTCTGGTCCTAGGTTGAAGATTTTGTAGAGGATGTCTCCCCATGGTCGCTTGATGGCATTCTTTTCAGCATATTCCTTGGTCACAAATCTGTACTTGAACCACTGTTCTGCCCAATAGCGTCGAATCCATTGGATTCGCGTCTTGCGCTGATTGTAATCCTCTTCAGGATCTGTCTTGTACAGCTCTGAGAGGTCATCGGGCAGATCTCTTGATGTTTCTCCATGACGCTTTCTGCCACCCTTCCTTGCTGATTTCTCTGAAGCCATGAACTTTAAACTGAAAGGCTTCAATATGTTCAAAGGCTTCAAAGGCTTTCGCTTGCTGGACAAACAGGAACTGGCTTTGGGAGAATTTATGTGATACTGTAAGAATTCTGCAAATAAATGCAGACTATGAGAACCAAGGGATTCTCCCACGGACATGTACCTGTGACAGCATTAAGGTGCGAGGGAAGGGGAAGAGGTCATATGCATTCTCAGAAGATTTTGAAGATAAATCAGTTTAGAAGACATTGACCTCATCGTGCGAAGACATTCACTCATAGATAAGGAGTAGGTTCCAGATTTGTACGAATCCACGGATCAGTACAAGTGAGGAATCTAACTACTTTGTGAAGCATAATTGAATATACTAGGCATGTTATGGGATGCAGTATGAAAGAGATCCAACTTGTGTGAATGGAAACTGCTTGTGGTAGAAAGTGATAAAGCTATAGGATCAAAGGGGCCGTAAAAAGGAAGTTTTATTTACCACACGAAGAACTGCTAGACGGAGTGGAAGAGGAGGCCGAGCAGTTCGATCTTCCGTGCCCTAACTTGGCGACGGAGGACACCTACGGTGACAGCGGAGAGGACGATGTCCGCGGTCGGCGTGAAGACGGCGTCGGAGAGGTTGCGGCAGCGAAGCGCTTCGTCGCCGGCATCGTCGAGGGCTAGCGGTGGCGCTAGGGTTCGTGCGAGAGTGGAAGAAGAGATAATGACTGTGGTGAGGCGTGTATTTATAGGTACAGGGGCGACACTGCATTATTACATAGGTGCCCCTGGTGATTCACATCTGAGGGTTACGTGGCCGTCATGCACCATATCGGGGGTTGTTCCACGTCCCACGCACGCCTAGATTGTCAGGTGGTCGTTCCCACTTCTCCGGGTTTCAGGTGAAGGAATGAGCATTGAAAACGGACTTAATGTTTGTCTTTGTATCTTCTGCTGACAAGGACACAGAGAAGACATTCGACAGTTTCAATAGAATGCATATGATTTGGAGAGATAGAGTTTGAGATAGAAAGCATAGAGAGGTTAGGGTCCGATCACATTCACTTAGTTCAAAAGATTCAACAAGAAGACGTAGCTATAAGTGAACGCTGTAGAGGACAGAACACTAGTATATATAATCAACATAGTGAAGATAATCATGAAGACATGTTGAGATTAAAGCCAAACCAAATGTGAATACATAACAAATGTAACGCCATGAGTGAAACACTTCAAACAGAACATTTGGTGGTGGCGTTACCCACCATATAGGAAGTATTAGACCCAGACACGGCGCACAATTATCGTGGCGCTCTGAAGTCAAATTCCACATTAATGTATTCACACTTAGAATGTATGTCTTCATTGATTGAAGATATACTTTACTTCGTGTGTTGCACATCTAAGTCATCAATATGCATAAGTGTTAGGATGTGTGCCTGATCACAGGACATTTGAGAATTCCAAGATATTTAGCTCACACCGTAACTTGCAAAATCTCTTCTTATCCAAGGGCTTGGTGAAGATATCTGCCAATTGCTCTTCAGTGTTGACGTGTATGAAATCAATATCTTCCTTCACACCATGATCTCTGAGAAAGTGATGGCGAATTTCAATGTGCTTTGTCTTCGAGTGCTGAACTGGGTTGTTGGCAATCTTGATGGCGCTTTTGTTGTCGCAGTAGAGTGGCACTTGCTTCAGATGAATGCCATAGTCCTTGAGTGTTTTCTTCATCACAGAAGTTGAGCGCAGCAAGATCCAGTAGCAATGTATTCAGATTCAGCAGTGGAGAGAGATACACAGTTCTGCTTCTTTGAAGACCAACATACAAGTGATCGTCCCAGAAAGTGACATGTGCCTGATGTAGACTTGCGATCCACCTTGTCACCAGCATAATCAACATCCGAGAATCCAACCAGATCAAACTCTGAGCCCTTTGGATACCATAATCCTAGAGTTGGAGTGTGAGCCAAATATCGAAGAATTCGCTTCATAGCTAAGTGATGCGACTCCTTTGGTGCCGCTTGAAATCAAGCACACATGCAAACACTAAGCATAATATCTGGCCTAGATGCACATAGATAAAGCAAAGAACCAATCATGGAGCGGTATACCTTTTGATCGAACTCTTTACCATTGTCATCAGGACCCAGATGATGCTTGGCTGGCATTGGCGTCGTGAAGCTTTTGCAGTCTTGCATACCGAACTTCTTCAGGCAATCTTTGAGATACTTCTCTTGAGATATGAAGATGCCGTTGCGTTGCTATCGTATTTGAAGACCGATGAAGAACTTCAGCTCTCCCATCATGGACATCTGATATTGCTCTTGCATCATATATCCAAACTCTTCACTGTACTTCTGATTGGTGCAGCCGAAGATAATGTCATCCACATATATTTGGCACACAAACAGTTCACCATCATATGTCTTCGTGAAGAGAGTGGGGTCTAGGGAACCAGGTATGAAGCCTTTGCTCTTCAGGAAGTATTTGAGTGTGTCATACCAGGCCCGAGGGGCTTGTTTGAGGCCATACAGTGCCTTGTTGAGCTTGTATACCATGTCAGGATGTTTTGGATCTTCAAAGCCTGGCGGTTGTGCAACATACACTTCTTCTTCAATCTTGCCATTGAGAAAGGCGTTCTTCACATCCATTTGATATAGAAGTATGTTATGATGATTTGCATAGGCCAGCAGTATGCGTATGGCTTCAAGTCTAGCCACATGAGCAAATGTTTCATCGAAGTCAATGCCTTCCACTTGAGTATATCCTTGAGCAACGAGACGAGCTTTGTTTCTGACAACTTGACCATGCTCATCTTGCTTGTTGCGGTATATCCATTTGGTGCCTATTATGTTGTGCTTCCGAGGATCAGGACGCTTAACCAGTTCCCATACATTATTCAGCTCAAACTGTTGAAGCTCTTCTTGCATAGCTTGAATCCATTCAGGTTCCATGAAGGCTTCTTCAACTTTCTTGGGTTCTGTTATTGAGACGAATGCGAAGTGCCCAAAGAAATTTGCCAGCTAAGTTGCCCTTGATCAAGTGAGCGGACCGGGTGCATTGATGCTGTCAATTATTCTCTCAATCTGCACTTCATTGGCAACACGAGGATGTACAGGGCGAAGGTTTTTCTCTTGCTGATCTGTAACACCCCGGATGTAACTTTCCCAATTTGTACTCCAACTCTTGCCGTTTCCGGCGTTAAGTTATTTCATTTTCTCGGGTTCGGGTCTTTGTCTCCGTGTGTTGTTATCATTGTCATGCATCTCATATCATGTCATCATGTGCATTGCATTTGCATACGTGTTCGTCTTATGCATTCGAGCATTTCCCCCATTGTCCGTTTTGCATTCCGGCGCTTCGTTCTCCTCCGGTGGTCATTTCTAGCTTTCTTTCGTGTGTGGGGATTAAACATTTCCGGATTGGACCGAGACTTGCCAAGCGGCCTTGGTTTACTACCGGTAGACCGCCTGTCAAGTTTCGTATCATTTGCACTTCGTTTGATACTCCAACGGTTAACCGAGGGACCGAAAAGGCCTCGTGTGTGTTGCAGCCCAACACCCCTCCAATTTGGCCCAAAACCCACCTAAGCCTTCTCCATCTTCTAGAGCGTTCGATCACAGATTACTATTACACCAAATGCAGGGCCTGATGATTCCGCTCCAGGTGACGCGCTTGAGCTCAAGTGGGAGTTCGACCAGGATTCTCAATGCTACTATGTTTCCTTTCCTGATGATCAGTAGTGGTGCCCAGTTGGGGGTGATCGGGACCATGTCGCATGTTGGGTTATCTTTTATTTTGGCGTCGTAGTCGGGCCATGGGTGTTTGGATGATGTAATGTTATTTATGTACTTGATTGACGTGGCGAGTGTAAGCCAACTATGTTATCTCCCCTTTATTATTCATATTACATGGGATGTTGTGGAGATTGCCTGACTTGCGACATATGCCTTCAATGCGATTATGTCTCTAAGTCGTGCCTCGACACGTGGGAGCTATAGTCGCATCGAGGGTGTTACAAGTCGGTAATCAGAGCCTTCCCCGACCTTAGGAGCCCCATTGCTTGATCGTTTTTAGCAGCCGAGTTGTGTCTAGAAAAATGTTTTGAGTCATTAGGAATTATATATCGGAGAGTTTAGGAATTCTTTTTACTTCCCAGTCTCCTCATCGCTCTGGTAAGGCATCCTGATGTAGAGTTTTGACTCTTCTCTTCTCAAATTTCACTAAAAAAAATTTAGGATCACGCGGGTATCTTGGAATCGTTCCGATGGTTTTATGATGAGAACATTGTCTTGGTGCCTCCTGTCAGGGGTTTTGTGGAAGTGTCCCGGGGAGTTGAGCTCTGAGGTGTTGTCATCATAATTTTATCGTTACAGTTCTGGAATACCTGAGTTTAGTACGCCGACATCGAAAATCTCTTTTATGCAGTTCGTTGGTGAGATAACCTCGACGCCACCCAGTACTGGGGCGGGAGTTTGGGAGTATCGCCATAACTCGTATAACGGATGCTTTTCGAAGGTTGAGGTAGATGGTTTCCGAAGGTTTCTTGGTTATGTGTTGAAGGATGGATACAGCTGGATGTAGGATTTGCTAGTTTGGGTGAGATATTATGCTTCCCCTGTATCCCCAACACCTGATTGCATAACCGGAAAGGTTCGGGAGTTTCATAGGTGGGAATTCTAGTAGCTCTAGTTCTTCTTCCACGGATATTGGTTTGAGATTGGGATTTCTTACCGATTATTCGTTCTTGATCCGTACCTTGTTGATTTATTTCTCTACCTTAATTCTACGTGGCTTCTCAATTTATGGATATGTGACCATTTCAAGAGGAATGCATTCGTTCATTTTGTTCGGATGTGAAGACTATATGTTGCAATTTTCATTCCGTTGGATTCAACTTCAATATCGTCTTTCAATGTGCTAATGGATGTCAACCTCTTCAGGATGGCTCCTCCAACGCGCACGACTCCGAATCCTGATCCGCCACCACCTCCACCTCCTCCGGAGGCATGGCAAGCTGTGATGGCCGCAACCAATGCAAACACACAGTTGATCATGCAAATTCTCCAAGAGCGCAATCAAGGCAACCAAGGGAATCAAGGCAACAATCAGAATCACTTTGCTACACTCAACCAGTTCCTTGCTAACGGGCCAAAGACTTTCAGCAATTGTGTTAAGGCAACCGATGCTGACGATTGGCTTGTGGATCTGTGCAAGCATTTCGAGTGCAGTAAGGTCAGGCCTGAGGACTTTGTCAAGTTCGCTTCCTTCCAACTCAAAGATCAAGCCGCAGAATGGTTCCAGCAGTACAAGGACTCCAGAGGTGGACGTGTTATCACTTGGGATGATTTTCGTCGAGATTTCAGGGCTCATCATATTCCCCAGAGCGTGGTTGAAAGCAAGCATGAGGAATTCCGCAACCTGAAGCAAGGCTCTTTGTCTGTCTATGACTACAACAAGCTGTTCCAGAAGCTCGCCCGCTTTGCCAAGCAGGACGTCCCTGATGAGAAGAGCATGATATACCAGTTCAGGGGTGGTCTCAGAGAAGAAATTCAGCTAGCTCTTGTTCTCTTTGAGCCCTTGAGATACGATGAGTTCTACAACATGGCACTGAAGCAAGAGGCTGCTCGGTTGAGGTGTGATGCTTCCAAGAAGCGAGTCAGAGATGTTACTCCTTCTTCCTCTACTCAAGTGGCCAAGCAGCAGAAGTATTGGCTTCCTCCTCCTCTGTTCCGTCAGCCGTATCAGCAAAAGAGCAAAGGTGGCAGTGGATCTTCCCAACCACCCAACCCTGGCTTTCAGAACAAGACTTCATCTCAAGCTCCAAGATCGAGTGCTCCGTATCACCGTCCGCTTTCAGAGGTCACATGCAACAAGTGCCAACAGAAGGGTCACTATGCCAACAAGTGTTTCAACCAGAGGCATCTTCCTCCTCCTCCTCCTGTCAGATCGGCAAGTACAGCTGTGGTCAAGCATAACCCCAAGCACGCCAAGGTCAATTTGATGAATGCAGCTCAGGCAGAGGACTCACCGGATGTGATTATGGGTAACCTTCCTGTTAACGATGTTCCTGCAAAAGTTCTTTTTGACACTGGTGCATCGCTTTCTTTTATTTCAACTCCATTTGTGGCCAAGCATGATTTTGTGACCGAAAGGATTCCTGTTCCGTTGAAGATTGTGTCTCCGGGCAAGCAAATGACTTCTAACAGTTGCATCCCGGATGTCTCTATCACATTGGGCGACTACAAGTTTCTCTCTTCTCCGGTGGTTCTTGGTAACTCGGATATTGATCTTATTCTCAGAAGGGATTGGCTTACTAAGCACAAGGCACATATTGATTGTGCTACCAGGCAGATTCAATTGACTCATTCGTCTGAGGATGTAATTGTCTTTGCCGCTCGGAATAATACCATCCGTCTGTTTTCTCTCAATGAGAAGGGTGAACTCGATGCTATCTTGCAAATTCCAGTCGTTTGCGAATATCAAGACGTCTTTCCAGAAGAGCTTCCAGGAATGCCTCCGCACCGGCCAGTTGAATTCGTTATTGATCTTGAGCCTGGCACGGAACCTATGTGCAAACGTCCTTACAAGCTCGGACCTGAAGAGTTGAAGGAGTTGAAGAAGCAACTCGATATTCAAGAGAAAATGGGTCTCATCCGGTCTAGTTCTTCTCCGTGGGGTTGTGGTGTTCTTTTTGTGAAGAAGAAGGATGGAACGGACCGACTTTGTGTTGATTACCGTCCAGTGAACAAGAAGACCATCAAGAACAAATACCCACTTCCCAACATCAATGAACTGTTCGAACAACTCAAAGGTGCCCAAGTATTCTCCAAGCTTGATCTCCGTATGGGTTATCATCAGATTCGAATCCGTGATCAAGATATTCCCAAGACGGCTTTCAGGACAAGCTTTGGTTCATATGAATACACTGTCATGTCTTTTGGCCTCGTCAACGCTCCTCCGACGTTCTCTTGCATGATGAACTTCATCTTCAACGCCTACACCAATGACTTCATTTTGGTCTATCTCGACGACATTCTGGTTTTCTCGAAGAACAAGGAAGATCATGCCAAGCACTTGCGTTTGGTTCTTGATAAGCTCAGAGAACATCAGTTCTACGCCAAGTTCTCCAAGTGTGAATTTTGGCTCGATGAGGTTCTTTATCTTGGTCATATCATCTCTGCCAAGGGCATTGCCGTGAATCCTGAGAAGGTGTCTGCAATTGTGAATTGGGAACCTCCTCAGAACGTGAAGCAACTCCGTAGCTTCCTCGGTCTCGCAAGCTATTGCCGAAGATTCGTTGAAAACTTTTCTAAGTTCGTGAAGCCTCTCTCTAATCTTCTCCAGAAGCACGTCAAGTACGTTTGGTCTCCAGAGTGTAACATTGCTTTCAACACTTTGAAAGAGAAATTGATCACTGCTCCAGTTCTCACTCCGCCTGATGAATCCAAGCCGTACGAGGTCTTTTGTGATGCCTCTCTCCAAGGTCTTGGCGCAGTTTTGATGCAAGAGAAGAAAGTTGTTGCGTATACCTCTCGCCAGTTGAAGCCTAATGAGAAGAACTACCCCACTCATGATCTCGAGTTGGCGGCAGTTGTGCATGCTCTTTTGACTTGGAGACATCTTCTATTGGGAAGAAAAGTGGACATTTTCACTGATCACAAGAGTCTCAAGTACATCTTCACTCAGCCTAATCTCAACCTCAGGCAAACTCGATGGGTCGAAATGATTCAAGAGTATAATCCGAGTATTGAGTATACTCCAGGCAAGGCCAATGTGATTGCTGACGCATTGAGCAGAAAAGCTTACTGCAACAGTCTAATTCTCAAGCCTTATCAACCGAGCTTTGTGAAGCTTTCCGCAAACTTAATCTTCAAGTTGTTCCTCAAGGTTTCCTCGCCAACCTTCTAGTCTCTCCTACCTTGGAAGACCAGATTCGCCAAGCCCAACTTCTTGATGCTATGGTGAAAAAGGTGAAGATTGGGATTGCCAAGAATCAACCCAAGTACAAGTGCTACCGCCTTGATCACAAGGACACTCTCTTCTTCGAGGATCGTATTGTTGTACCCAAAGGTGACCTCCGTAAAGTAATCATGAACGAGGCTCACAATTCTCTCCTCTCCATCCACCCTGGGAGCACGAAGATGTATCAGGACCTCAAGAAAGCTTATTGGTGGACTCGAATGAAGCGCGAGATTGCTCAGTTCGTGTATGAATGTGATGTCTGCAGAAGAGTGAAGGCAGAACACCAAAGGCTAGCAGGTCTCCTCCAACCTCTTGCCATTCCAGAATGGAAGTTTGACCACATTGAAATGGACTTCGTGACTGGGTTTCCAAAGTCCAAGCGTGGCAATGATGCTATATTCGTTGTCATCGACAAACTCACTAAAGTGGCTCATTTTCTGCCTATCAAAGAGTCGATCACTGCAGCTCAATTGGCGGAACTCTATACCTCTCGTATTGTCTCGCTGCACGGTATTTCACAAGTGATCTCTTCAGACCGTGGCAGCATCTTTACCTCGAAGTTTTGGGATTCTTTCCAGAAGGCCATGGGCACCAACATCCGCTTCAGCACAGCTTTCCATCCTCAAACTAGCGGTCAAGTCGAGCGTGTCAATCAGATTCTTGAAGATATGCTCAGGGCTTGTGTGATCTCCTTCGGCATGAAGTGGGAGGATTGTCTTCCTTATGCTGAATTCTCCTACAACAACAGTTTTCAAGCAAGTTCGAGCAAGGCCCCATTTGAAATTCTGTATGGCAGGAAGTGTCGTACCCCTCTCAACTGGTCTGAAACCGGTGAACGTCAGCTGCTGGGTAATGACTTAATCACAGAGGCAGAAGAAATGTGCAAAGTCATTCGTGATAACCTCAAAGCAGCCCAATCCCGTCAGAAGAGCTACTATGACAGTAAGCACCGTGATTTGGCTTTCGAGATCGGAGATCATGTTTACCTCCGTGTCTCTCCTATGAAAGGTACTCGTCGCTTCGGTATCAAAGGGAAGCTTGCCCCTAGATACGTGGGACCTTTCAAGATTGTCAGCAAGAGAGGCGACCTCGCCTATCAACTCGAGTTTCCTTCAAACTTTGCAAATGTTCATGACGTGTTCCATGTCTCTCAGCTTCGAAAGTGCTTCAAGACTCCTGACCGCACCGTCAACTTCGAGGACATTGAGCTCCAAGAAGATCTCTCCTATCGTGAGCACCCAGTTGCTATTCTTGAAGAGACTGAGCGCAAGACTCGCAATAAGTCAATCAAATTTCTCAAAGTCAAGTGGTCACATCATTCCGATCGTGAAGCTACCTGGGAACGCGAGCATCACCTCCGTTCTGAGTACCCGGCATTCTTTCAGTCCTAGATCTCGAGACGAGATCCTTTCGTAGTGGTGGAGTGTTGTAACACCCTTGATGTAACTTTCCCAATTTGTGCTCCAACTCTTGCCGTTTCCGGCGTTAAGTTATTTTATTTTCTCGGGTTCGGGTCTTTGTCTCCGTGTGTTGTTATCGTTGTCATGCATCTCATATCATGTCATCATGTGCATTGCATTTGCATACGTGTTCGTCTTATGCATTCGAGCATTTCCCCCGTTGTCCGTTTTGCATTCCGGCGCTTCGTTCTCCTCCGGTGGTCATTTATAGCTTTCTTTCATGTGTGGTGATTAAACATTTCTAGATTGGACCGAGACTTTCCAAGCGGCCTTGGTTTACTACCGGTAGACCGCCTGTCAAGTTTCGTATCATTTGGACTTCGTTTGATACTACAACGGTTAACCGAGGGACCGAAAAGGCCTCGTGTGTGTTGCAGCCCAACACCCCTCCAATTTGGCACAAATCCCACCTAAGCCTTCTCCATCTTCTAGAGCGTTCGATCACGATCGCGTGGCCGAAAACCGCACCTCATTTGGACTCTCCTAGCTCCCTCTACCACTATTTAGACCCCCCCCAAATTTCGGATCTCCTTCTCCCCCCGAAACCCTAAAAATCGCTCCCGCCGCCTCCGGACATGTCCGCCACCGCCGGACGAATCCCGCCGCCGCGCCCCAGCCAATAGGCGCACGCCACGTGTCCCCGTCGATCCTCTCTCTCCTCCGGCCCGGAGAGCCCGGATCGGGCCCTCCCGGCCCGCGCGCCGCCGCCGCCCGATCTCCTCCATCCGCGCCGCCAGGCGACCGCCCGTGCCGCCACCGGCATTCACCGCCGCCGCGCGTGACCCTCGCCGCGCCGCCACCTCGGCCACCGCGCGCCTCCTCGCCAACCCACCGGACCACCGCCGCCCGCCGCCTCCTTCGTTGCTCCGGCGAGCCCGCGCCACCAACCGATGCCGGCGACCACCGGAGCCGCCCCGGCCTCTTCCTCCCCTCGCCCCGGCCTCTTCCTCACCATCTCCGGCCGCCGCACGGCGCCGTTTCGGCGAGTACTCCGGCGAACGCCTCGGTTCGCGTGCGTGAACAGTAAACCCTAGATCTCGTAGGTGTTTTTTTCTTCTAAGTCCCGAAATTCCAGATCCAAGTGCCCCTGTTCATAGCTCCGTAAATTTGCATCCGTAGCTCCGATTCATGCATATGGCATATCAAAATGTTCATCTCAGAGAGTACATCATTTCATTTCATTGCATCATTTTCATTTGAGTTCATCTTGATGCCCGAAATGCTGTTAGAAGAGGGCTACTTGAGATAATTGTCAGATCTGCTACTCTATTTAGGTTTTTGTCATTTTTGCCATGATTAATGTGTGCATGATATGCCCCTGAGTTCTACACATGTTTTGTTAAGGGTTTTGTCATCTTTCCATAGGTGCAACCCATGTATTTTTGTGATGTGTGTGGTAACTAGTGCAAGCTTGCAAAGTGGTGCACTTGCTAATTCTGTTTTCAGGGACTTAGCAATTCCACAAAGTCCTTGAGCTGTTTATCTCATATGGCCATATGTTCATGTTGTTTCCTAGTGATCCGTGCCTCTTTTAAGGATGATCAGTAAGGATGTTTTGTTAATATTGTAGTGCTCTATCCATGCATGTCTTCGTTTGCAATTATGGAGCATCCTAGCTTGATTCAATTGAGCTCTACTTTTGCTACTTTGTGAATCTGGGCAGATTGTCAACTTGTTTGCAATTTTGCCGATGTTGTTGTAGTTGATCCGTGCATGCTATGCTATTGTTCTTGCCATGTCTAGCTTGAATTTTGTGTGTTCTTGATGGGTGTATGCTTAGCTTGTCATGACTTGCACCGTAGTGAGTGCATCGAGCTCGTAAACATGCCTACTTGATATCTGTTTTCAGCATGTTCCAGTTTTCACTGAGTCTGAAAACTGATTATGTTTTTGCTATGTTCACATGCTTGCAATTGTATTTTCTGACCCCTTTTGGCTCAAGGTCACTAAGGGACTTTTGTTAAGATCTTTGAGTAGCTCCATGCCATGCTTTACTTTGCCATGTTCATGTCACACCCTAGCTAGTTCAAGCATTAGAATGTGCATCATGTTTAAATTTCTTTTAAATTTGAAATGGGGAAGGCAGAAACCCCCAACACCCCCCCTGGAAACAACTAGGGTTTACTAAAAATATTTTCAATGAACCTGAAATGCCCTTCTAAAAAGTTCACCCTCTTTGTCTTAGGTTAGAACCTCTGGCAAAATTGGTGCACAATTTTCTAGGTCAACAGAAGGTCATTGAATTAAATCATAAGTATTTGAATTTGGGCATTTAAATGCTATAAAATAATCCAAATGCTCAAATAATTCTGGGAATAAATGTTTCCTGTTGGAAATAATCTAAACAGAGGCCACATTTATTTTCAGGATTTTTGAAAACGTTTTAGTATTTTATCTAAAGCTAAACAGTTGCAGTTTAAAAGAAAACAGAAACAAAAATCAAAAAAAGAGAGAGAAGAAAGCCCACCTGGGCCTTACCTGTGCTGGCCCAGCCACCTGGCTCGGCCCAGCCTGCTGGCGCTGCCAGTCGTCATCCTCCTCGCGCCAGAAGGACGCGGAGCGCGTGACCGGCGCCCGCGGCCACACGCCGGCCACCTCCTGCTTCCGCCGACGCCCGGGAGATGCCCTGAAGTGCCACGCGACCCCCACGTCTCCCTCTCGCACTCGCTCACTCTCCCCCTCGTCTCCCTCTCTCTCTCCCGCGACGGCCGAGCGCGTACCTCGCCGCCGATCGCCGTAGTTGCCACCACAGACACCCCCTCGCCCCTCGGACGAGCCCATTAGCTCCGCCTCGACTCCCTCGTCCTCCCCACCGAGCCACGCATCGCCGGAGGCCCTGCATCGCCGCCTTCGCCCTCGTCTTCAACCTCGGGCACTCGAGCCATCTCCGGTCGAATTCGCCGCCGCCAGGACCTCCCCGAGCCCGCTGATCCCCTCTTCCTTTCCCCCTAGTTCCCGTGCTCGATTACGCCTCGTAGCCACCGCTCCCTCCGAGCCCGAGCGCTCCTCGCCGCCGGCCATGTCGCCGTCGTGGCTACGACCGTGTAAGCACGCGTCCGAGCGCCCCACCGTGCTCAGTGCAGCACCAGGAACCTGTAGCCACCCCCAGTTCTCCCTCCTGTGCACTGTAGCGTCGATTCCGACCTCGCCCGAACTCCGGCCGCCGCCACGAGCTCGATTCCGGCGAGCTCGCTCCACCCCATCTCCTCCCACTTGCCCCACTAGATGCGCACAAGCCCCAGCTACGCGTAGCACGTCTCCACCGTCGATTTGGTCACCGGAGGACCAAATCCGAAGCCCTCCGCCGTCTCGGGCCTCGCCGGCGTCGAGCCGCCGGCGAGTTGACCCAGTTTGACCCCTGGGTGGGCCCAGGAAGACCCCCCTGAGTCTATGACAGGTGGGGCCGGTCGGCTAACTAAATTAGGATTAGTCTTAATTAATTTTAATTAAATCAGTCACTGACATGTGGGCCCAGGCCCCACTAACAACTAATTAGTGTTAATCTAATTTTGCTAATTAGCTGAGAGGCTGACAGAAGGGGCCCACTAGTCAGGTTTGACCTGGGCTGGCGCCTTTGACCTGCTGACGTCACCCTGACGCAATGCTGACGCAGTAATTGATTTTCTGGATTTATTCTTATTCAGGAAATTCCAGAAAATAGTTCAAACTTCAAAAATTCATAGAAATTCAACCATTGCTCCAAATGAGATAAATTATATATGAAAATTATCAGAAAAATTCAATCTATCCATCTGTAATGGTTTCATGCATGACAAAACAACTTTACCTTGCTGTTTAGGCAGAATAAGGAAATGCACTATAAATGCCATGTTTAATGAGCTAATATTTGAATCTTTGATTCAAATGAGTTCATTCCTTTCTGTTATAACTTGCATTAGGCCAAGACACATTCATATTGCCATGTCATAGCATGCATCATATTGTTGCATATCGTCATGTGTTGATTGTGTTCCGATGTGTTCTTCGTGGTAGGTTCTGCCTCCGAGGATATTCACGAGTATCCAACTGAAGGGCGGTATCCCACTACCACTCCATCAGGCAAGCAACCATTGATCATTCCGATACAAACCCATGTTCTCGCTTCTGCTCTTGTTTAGTGCATTAAGACAACGCGATTCAAACTGCTGTGTGCTACGGTAGTTGAACCCTTATCCTCTGCATGACCTGTCATTGCCACAGTAACTAGATGAAACCCACTAGCATGTGTAGGAGTTGATTGAGCCATGTATGTGATTCTTACCTTGCTATGCCTGCTATGCTTAGAGTTGTGTCAGGTCTGGTTCATCTGGGAGATGGGCTAGAGTGAAATGCTTATGCCGGTAATGTGAGTGATGCGTTGAACATGTTTTGGTAAAGGTATCGATGAGAGGCCATGCAGGAGTACATGGTGGGTTGTTTCATTGAGGCCGTCCCTAAGAACTGAGATCTGTATGCGTGATTTAAGATTCAGCTACTACCACACATTGGGCCCTGAAATATGACCCCGCTCAACTTACTGACCCCTCCCGCCTCTGTCCAGGAGTTGCAACTAGTTTCTGGTGTTTGTAGGACATGTGTTGGCGGCCGTGCGTAGCGCTGACCCTAGGGGTGGGCTATGTTGCGGTAGATACACCGTGGCACGGTGTACCGAGTCACCCGTTTGGTGTCACGGGAACCCTGTTCACATCGTTTGGGGCCGTTGAGGACACCCCGACCGGATTTCCTTGCGGATGGAACCTGAATAGGAGATAAACCTGGACTAGAGACTTGTGAGGTTAGTCAGGTCGTGGTCTACACCCACGTCGGTTTTCGCTTGAAGTCTGCCGAGCACATGTCGTGTGCAGACGCTAAGTGGTGGAAACATGTGTGACGAAGTACACCCCTGCAGGGTATAAAACTATTCGAATAGCCGCGTCCACGGTAAAGGACTACTTGGTTGCCTATACAGTTCATAGACAAGTTAATGGATACTACTAAAAGACTCAAGATAAGTGTGAGTACCAAGGATGGCCCTCTCGTAGGATGACGAGGGAGGATCCCCGGTGGAGTATTGTGTTGGTGAGTAGTGGACTCGTGTGCGAAAACTATTTTACTGGTGGAGTTCCGTAGGATAGCTTAGCCAAGAGTCAAAGCTGGCTTGCTGCATCAACCCCACCGCCTTCTTGAGAATAAGCATGTACAGTAGGATCTGATGTAAGACTTGCTGAGTACCTTTGTACTCATGTTTGCTTATTTATTGTTTCAGACGACAACACTGCCCCCTCCGACGGGTTTTATGTAGATCTTGACGTCGACGAGTGACTAGCCACCCCGGTGGTGATCCTGGCCATGGAGGGCCTATGTAGTTAGACAGGCTTCGAGAAGCCTTCTTTCTTTCTAGAGTCTGTACTCAGACTAGTTGCTTCCGCATGTGCTTGTATGTTTGTATGACTTGAGTGTCGGGTCGTGTGACCCCTATCTGTATGAACATGTTATGTATGGCTCTCTAGAGCCTTTAAATAAAGTACTTGAGTTGTAGAGTTTTGTTGTGATACCATGTTGTATGTACTCATATCCGGCATATTGTGTGTATGTTTGAAATGCTTGGTATGAGTGGGATCCGACAATCTAGTTGTTTATCCTTGGTAGCCTTTCATATGGGGAAATGTAGTCTAGTGCTCCTCGAGCCATAGTAGTCCGCTACAGCCCGGTTCACCGGAGTCCTGCTAGCCCAGCACTACTGTTCAGGACACTTGACTGGCCGGCATGTGTTTCACTTCGTCCCTATGTCTGTCCCTTCGGGGAAATGTCACACGGAGATTTCCGGAGTCCTGCCTAGCCTGCTACAGCCCGGGGTTCCCGGAGTCCTGTCAGCCCAGTGCTACAGCCCGGAATCACTCGTTGATGACCGACATGTTCGATGTGATTCATGTATGCCTGTCTCCATAGGTCTGTGCCGCTTTGGGTTCACAACTAGCCATGTCGGCCCGGGTTCTCTATCATATGGATGCTAGCGACACTATCATATACGTGAGCCAAAAGGCGCAAACGGTCCCGGGCCATGGTAAGGCGACACCCGTGGAATACCGTGCGTGAGGCCGCAAAGTGATATGAGGTGTTACCGGCTAGATCGATGTGACTTGGAATCGGGGTCCTGACAGTTCAGGTCCTGTAGCATGTAGTTTTGTTGCTCCGAAGAGTGCTACCTGATCTGAAATTCCAGACAAGTGTTAATTTCACTAAGTCTGAAATCTGTTTTCCATATGCATTTTTGCCATGCTTGTTTGAACCTGTTAATGGATGAATTGGCCGTAGCTCAGTGCTAGACTTTTGTCAAGCATCCTGAATGCTTCCCTGCCATGTATTTTATTGTCATGTTTGGGTGTTGTAGCATGTTCATTTCGTTGCATTTAGATGGTTACTTGCTGTAAATCGCAGACCGGTGTCATATTTGAGTCGCTTGCCATTTCCAAACCGTAACTCCGATTCCGGTGTTCTTTATATCGTTTTCAAGCGATTTCATCTCATATTTCCAGTGGCACACTTGGATTTCCAAGTTGAGGCCAGGTTCTTGCATCTCCTGTCATATCTTGCATTTTGCATCCCGCATCGCATCCCGCATAGCATATCATCATTGCATCATATTGCTTGATCCTTGCACGTGGTTGATTGTATCCTTGTTGCTTGTTTGTCTTGTTTGGGTAGAGCCGGGAGACGAGTTCGCTAACGAGGAGCCCGTTGAGTTTGCTTTTGAGGATCCAGTCAACTCTGACAACTGTGCAGGCAAGATGATCATACCCTCGAAATCACTACTATCTTTGCTATGCTAGTTTGCTCGCTCTTTTGCTATGTCAATGCTACGATGCCTACCATTTGCTTTCAAGCCTCCCAAATTTCCATGTCAAACCTCTAACCCACCTTGTCCTAGCAAACCTTTGATTGGCCATGTTACCGCTTTGCTCAGCCCCTCTTATAGCGTTGCTAGTTGCAGGTGAAGATTGAAGGTCGTTCCTTGTTGGAACATTTATTTACTTGTTGGGATATCATTATATTATCTTGTTATCTTAATGCATCTATATACTTGGTAAAGGTTGGAAGGCTCGGCCTCTCGCCTAGTGTTTTGTTCCACTCTTGCCGCCCTAGTTTCCGTCATATCGGTGTTATGTTCCCGGATTTTGCGTTCCTTACGCGGTTGGGTTATAATGGGAACCCCTTGATAGTTCACCTTGATTAAAGCTTGTCCAGCAATGCCCAACCTTGGTTTTACCATTTGCCACCTAGCCTCTTTTTCCCTTGGGTTTCCGGAGCCCGAGGGTCATCTTATTTAAACCCCCCGGGCCAGTGCTCCTCTGAGTGTTGGTCCAAATAGAGCCACTTGCAGCGCCACCTCGGGGCAACTTGAGGGTTGGTTTTAGTTGTACGTAGTGTTCATCTGAGTGTGCCCTGAGAAAGAGATATGTGCAGCTCCTATCAGGATTTGTCGGCACATTCGGGCGGTGTTGCTGGTCTTGTTTTAACCTGTCGAAGTGTCTTGAGTAACCGAGATTCCGAGTCTGATCGGAACGTCTTGGGAGGAGGTCTATTCCTTCGTTGACCGTGAGAGCTTGTCATAGGCTAAGTTGGGACTCCCCTGCAGGGATTTGAACTTTCGAAAGCCGTGCCCGCGGTTATGGGCAGATGGGAATTTGTTAATGTCCGGTTGTAGATAACTTGAACCTTAATTTTAATTAAAATGAATCAATTGAGTGTGTTACCGTGATGGCCTCTTCTCGGCAGAGTCCGGGAAGCGGACACGGTGTTGGAGTAATGTTTGCGCAGGTTGCTCTCTAGTTTCTCGCTCGTGCCTTGCCTCCTCTTCTCGCTCTCTTATGCGAATAAGTTAGCCACCATATTTGCTGGTCGCTTGCTGCAGCCCCACATATTTTCACCTTGCCTTTACCTATAAGCTTAAATAGTCTTGATCGCGAGGGTGCGAGATTGCTGAGTCCCTGTGGCTCACAGATTACTATTACACCAGATGCAGGGCCTGATGATTCCGCTCCAGGTGACGCGCTTGAGCTCAAGTGGGAGTTCGACGAGGATTCTCAACGCTACTATGTTTCCTTTCCTGATGATCAGTAGTGGTGCCCGGTTGGGGGTGATCGGGGCCGTGTCGCATGTTGGGTTATCTTTTATTTTGGCGCCGTAGTCGGGCCATGAGTGTTTGGATGATGTAATGTTATTTATGTACTTGATTGACGTGGCGAGTGTAAGCCAACTATGTTATCTCCCCTTTATTATTCATATTACATGGGATGTTGTGGAGATTGCCTAACTTGCGACATATGCCTTCAATGCAATTATGTCTCTAAGTCGTGCCTCGACACGTGGGAGCTATAGTCGCATCGAGGGTGTTACATGATCATTGTCATTGTTAGTGGGATTGTCTTCAGGCTGAGCATTGTCTTCAGGTGCGGAGATGATAAGTTCCTCTTCAGGTTGAGCTTCAGTGGGTATGATTTCTCCAGTTCCCATTAGCTTGATTGATTCGTTGGATGGAACTTCATCTAGCACATTCGGCAGGTGTTCTCTTTGTGAACCGTTAGTCTCATCAAATCACACATCCACTGTTTCAACCACTTTATAATGAAAGAGATTGAAGACTCTGTAGGAGTGCGAATCCTTTCCATATCCAAGCATAAAACCTTCATGTGCTTTTGGTGCAAATTTTGAAGTGTGATGTGGATCCTTGATCCAGCACCTGGCGCCAAATACTCTGAAGTAACTGACATTTGGCTTCTTGCCAGTAAGGAGTTCATATGATGTCTTGTTCTGAAGCTTGTGAAGATAAACACGATTGATTATATGGCATGCAGTATCAATGGCTTCAGGCCAGAATTTTCTTGGAGTCTTGTATTCATCTAGCATCGTTCGGGCCATCTCAATGAGTGTTCTGTTCTTGCGTTCGACGATGCCATTCTGCTGTGGCATGTATGGAGCTGAGAATTCATGTGTGATGCCCAAGGTATCAAGATATGTATCAAGGCCAGTGTTCTTGAATTCAGTGCCATTGTTACTTCTGATGTGCTTTATCTTGGCGCCATAATTGTTCATAGCTCGATGTGCGAAGCGTCTGAAGACATCTTGCACTTCAGTCTTGTAAAGGATTATGTGCACCCAAGTGTATCTAGAATAATCATCAACAATAACGAAGCCATAGAGGCAAGCAGTAGTAGTAAGAGTTGAGTAATGAGTGGGACCGAAAAGATCCATATGAAGCAGTTCGAAGGGTCGAGTAGTGGTCATGATTGTCTTCGAGGGATGTTTGGCCCTCGTCATCTTTCCTGCCTCACAGGCACCGCATAAGTGATCTTTCTTGAACTTGACGCCTTCGATGCCTATGACATGCTTCTTCTTTGCCAGGGTGTGGAGGTTCCTCATGCCAGCATGCCCAAGCCTCCGATGCCAGAGCCAGCATTCTGAAGCTTTTGCTAGAAGACATACGGCAAGTTGTGGTCCTGCGGAGAAATCTACTACGTACAGATCATCTTTTCGATACCCTTCAAACACTAGAGACTTGTCAGATTCCATTAGTACAAGGCAACGATATTTTCCAAATATTACGATCATGTTCTAATCGCAAAGCATTGAGACAGACATTAAGTTGAAGCTAAGGGATTCAACAAGCATGACTTTATCCATGTGTTGATCCCTTGAGATTGCAACTCTACCTAGACCCAATACCTTACTTTTACCAGTGTCAGCAAATGTGATGTGGCTCTTGTCGGATGGACGTAAGGTTGAGTCCATAAGAAGGCTTCTTTTGCCAGTCATGTGATTGGTACACCCACTATCAATAATCCATTCTGAAGACGCTGGTGTCGTACCCTACAGTATAGTTAGGGGGATAGGCTTCACAAAGAGAGTTGTGAAGCAAAAACATTTGACGAACCAGTGGATTATTAAAGCTTAGATCGAGATTAGGACTGATAGGGCAGGTAGCAAGCGACTCAGGAACAAAGTACATAATAAGACCATTTGGGCATTTGATCTTGCGCCCTACAAGCTGTTTCAGGTCCCCAGCAATAGCGTCAGACGATTTTGGTTTTCTGCTGGAGACCTTTCCCTGCAAGAGAGAGTTAAGCTTTCTTAGCCACCCACATCTTCAAGGGTGGCTTAGAAGCAATAAGTCTAAGTGCAGCATCTGAGAACTTTGGCTTTGGAGCCCTAGCAAAAAGTCTTGCAGGTGGACAATAGTACTCATAAGAATAAGCAGAATAGTTGTTGGTCTTATGAACATGGCGGTCTGATGAACCGCGCTCATATTCATAGGCCTGAGTATGGTTTCCCTGCAAAACATTTGCGTTAGTGCGACTCAGGTGAGTCCTCTGTCTGTATGAAGCCTTTGGACCGTATGAAGCCTGTGGTCTGAGGTTTGTCTTCTTCACGTGTGGTGTCATGATGACATTCACAGGAAGATTCTCCAGACACTTTTTCGGAACCCAGATCTTCTTCATAGGCGGTCCATTCCTGCAGTTAGTACCAATGTACCTGGCAAACACTTCACCATTCTGATTCTTAAACAGTTTATAGTTTGCATCAAAGGATTCATCAATGACAATGGGGTTTGCACAAGTGAAGCCAGATAGATTGGATAGATCTACTGAAGATTCCTTTGCAGCAACCCATGTGGTTTTGGGGTACTGCTCAGGTTTCCAGTAAGAGCCATCAGCATTCATTTTCCTTACGAACCCAACACCCTCTTTCCTCGGGTTTCGGTTCAAGATCTGCTTTTTGAGGACATCACATAGTGTCTGATGCCCTTTAAGACTTTTGTACATCCCTGTTTCAAGCAATGTCTTTAACCTAGCATTCTCATCAGCAATAGCAGTGGTATCCTCAGCAGAGGGGTTAGTTACGACATCAATAGTTGAAGATATTGCAACAGTAGCAGCAGTAGAACATTCAGCAACAGAAGTAGCATTATCACGCTCAATGCATTTAAGACATGGTGGTTCAAATCCTTCCTGAGCGGAACTGATCTGTTCGGCGCGAAGTGACTCATTTTCCTTTTGAAGATCTTCATGAGCCACTCTCAATTTCTCAAGATCTTGCTTCCTTTGAAGATAATCATAGGAAAGCTTTTCATGAGTTGTTGAGAGCGTTTCATGACGACTTTCAAGTTCCTCATACTTAATCTGAAGATTTTTTATGTCTTCAATTAAGGACTCAGATCGAGTCATTTCAGCGCCCAACAGATCATCGCTTTTGTCTAACAGTTTTTGAATATGATCCATGGCTTTCTGTTGTTCAGTTGCAATTTTAGCAAGTGTTTTGTAGCTGGGTCTTGAACCACAATCAGAGTCATCGCCACTAGATGTTTGATAGTGAGTAGTGCGTGTGTTTACCTTGGCACCGCGTGCCATGAAGCAGTAGGTAGGGGCAGAGTGGTCCTTGTCATTTGCATCGGTGTCGGTGGTGAAGTCATTGTCTTCAATGTTGAAGATGGACTTGGCAATGTATGTTGTAGCCAGACTTGCAACGCCAGAATCAGACTCCTCCTCAGACTCCATCTCCGCCTCCTCAGAAGCGGACTCCTCCTGTGAATCCATTTCCTTGCCAACAAACGCACGTGCCTTGCCAGATGAGCTCTTCTTGTGTGATGAAGACTTTGAGGAAGACTTGGAGGAAGACTTTGAGTATTTCTTCTTCTTGTCGTCAGAGTCATATTCCTTGCTCTTCTTCTTCTTTCTGTTCTCATTGTCCCACTGCGGACACTCAGAGATGAAGTGTCCAGTTTTCTTACACTTGTGGCATGTTTTCTTCTTGTAGTCATGAGCAGAAGCTTCATCATTCCTTGAGCTTGACCGTGAAGACTTTCTGAAGCCTTTCTTCTTGGTGAATTTTTGGAACTTCTTCACAAGCATAGCAAGTTCCTTTCCAATGTCTTCAGGATCATCAGAACTGCTGTCAGATTCTTCTTCAGATGAGGAGACAGCTTTTGCCTTCAAGGCACGAGTTCGCCCATAGTTTGGACCGTAGATATCTCTTTTCTCAAAGAGCTAAAACTCATGTGTGTTGAGCCTCTCAAGTATGTCGGACGGATCGAGTGTCTTGAAATCAGGCCGTTCTTGAATCATCAGGGCTAGGGTGTCAAACGAACTGTCAAGTGATCTCAGTAGTGTCTTGACGACTTCATGCTTGGTGATCTCAGTAGCGCCGAGGGCTTGAAGCTCATTTGTGATGTCAGTGAGTCGATCAAACGTGAGCTGTACATTCTCATTGTCATTTCGCTTGAAGCGGTTGAAGAGGTTGCGAAGGACACTGATTCTCTGATCTCTCTGGGTTGAGACGCCTTCGTTGACCTTGGAGAGCCAGTCCCAGACCAGCTTAGATGTTTCCAAAGCACTCACACGGCCATACTGTCCTTTGTTCAGATGACCACAAATGATGTTCTTGGCAGTAGAGTCCAGTTGAACGAACTTCTTGACATCAGCAGCAGTGACACCTTCTCCAGCCTTGGGAACGCCGTTCTTGACGACATACCATAGGTCGACGTCAATGGCTTCAAGATGCATGCGCATCTTATTCTTCCAGTAGGGATATTCAGTTCCATCGAAGACGGGGCACGCAGTGGAGACTTTAATTATCCCTGCAGTCGACATAGCTAAAACTCCAGGTGGTTAAACCGAATCACACAGAACAAGGGAGCACCTTGCTCTGATACCAATTGAAAGTGCGTTATATCGACTAGAGGGGGGGTGAATAGGCGATTTTTATGAAAGTCTTCAAAACATGGAAGTTATGAAGACAAACAGTAGAAATAAACCTATTACCCTGCAGCGGAAGGTAGACTACACTAGGCAAGCCATAGTCAAGTATTCAATAGAGTGAAAGCACAATGACAAATAACTGCAATATAGTAAGGATCAGGTAGGAAGATATTATAAAGCCAAACAGAATAATCAGTCACTCAGTGAAGATAAAAGATAGTGCAATCATACAATGACTTCATAAGGAGTAACAGTACGTAAAGAGAAGGGAAGGATGAAACCAGTGACTCGTTGAAGACAATGATGTGTTGGACCAGTTCCAGTTGCTGTGACAACTGTACGTCTGGTTAGGGCGGCTAGGTATTTAAACCTGAGGACACACAGTCCCGGACACCCAGTCCTGAACACGCAGCTCAGGACACCCAGTCCTCACCATATTCCCCTTGAGCTAAGGTCACATAGACCTCACCCAATCACTCTGGCAAGTCTTCAAGGTAGACTCCCAAACCTTCACAGACTTCGTTCACCGGCGATCCACAATGTCTCTTGGATGCTCAGAACGCGACGCCTAACCGGCTGGAGGATGCACAGTCCTCAAGTGTAATAAGTCTTCAGATCACACAGACAAGAAGACCTAAGTGATAACTAATTCTCTTTGGCTCTAGGTGGTTAGGGCTTTATCCTCGCAAGGAATTCTCTCTCAAAGGCTTCGAGGTGGGTTGCTCTCAAATGACAAAAGCCGTACTCTGAATCTGAGCAGCCAACCGTTTATGGTTGTAGGCGGTGGGCTATTTATAGCCACTAGGCAACCCGACCTAATTTGTCCGAAATGACCCTGGGTCACTAAGGAACTGACACGTGTTCCAACGGTTAGATTTCAAACTCACACGGCAACTTTACTTGGGCTACAAGCAAAGCTGACTTGTCCGACTCTGGACAAGATTCACTCTCATAGTTTTCACTCGAAGACATAGGTTGTGTTTAAGCATCACTTCAGTCATTCTGACTGGTTCTCTTGGACCCCACTTAACAGTACGGTGGTTCCTATGACTCAACACAGAAGAAAAAGAACTGTGAAAGATCTAAGTCTTCGAGCTCCATAGGCTTCATGCGGTGTCTTCTCTTGTCATAGTCTTCAATGTGAATATCTTCATATACCACCTTTGACATCAATGTCTTCATACATTGTAGGGGTCATCTCTGGTAGGAAAACCGAATCAATGAGGGACTTCTACCTGTGTTATCCTGCAATTCTCACAAACACATTAGTCCCTCAACTAGGTTTGTTGTCAATACTCCAAAACCAACTGGGGCGGCACTAGATGCACTTACAAGATCTAGGACACAAAGGATAAAGTCAGCCTTTGAGAGCATATCAAAGAGAAGACACAAGTGCCCAGAATGCAAAGAACTTGGGCATTTGTTGAAGACATGTCCAAAACTTCATCCCGAACGCAAGACAAGAAACAGGTACTTTCTAGCAAAGAATTGTACATTCGAAATTTAAATTCAAAGAAATGTATAGTCTAACTAAATTTCTCTATCTCAAATCTGCTAGGGAAAGGAAAAATGTTGAGCCAGTAGACATCAAAGACGCAGAAGCTGTTGCCATAGATGCTGAGACTATGGGCACTACAAGGTTAATATTCTTTGTTTTGCTTCCAACAATTCATAATGGTCTAATTTTGTCTATTGTAAATATGCATTTTGCCTACTCTGGTGCGTCTAATTTTGTTTCGAACAAGCCAATGCATAGAAGTCTATTTTTGCCTATTAAATATGCATCTCAACACTTATTTGCATTCATTCTCAATGCTGAAAATGGTTCTACAAACAAGAGAAGAGGTGGTAAAAGGGCAAAGTCTAGCCCAGTTCTTGAAGCATCTAAGAAGACTTCTGCTACCCATGATAGCCCAGCAAAGAACACAAGAAGCAAATGTCCTCCGTCGAAGAACACAAGAAGCAAAAAATGTCCTTCGGCGAAGAGCACAAGCAAAAAGAAGCTGTGAACCTTGCTGTTTAGGATGATGCGCAACTACATTTATTTTGTGGAGCACTATGCATATGTGAACCTTGTTGTTTAGCTGATGATGTTGCTAGACTTGGCTGTACTATGTCTCAACTTGTGTGGAGATGCTTTTGGGGTGGTCCATATGCATGTGAACCAGCTGTTTAGATTAGATGATGGATTTGATTTCTATGAAGTATTTTGTTGATATTTAGAATGCCTTAACCTCTTTACTATGTTGTTGGTCATGATGTTATTATTGCACTTCTCATCTAAATATCCTGTAATTATGTGTGATGGTTAAATTTCCAAAGAGGTCATGCCAAAATTTCCTCTTTACTATGCTACTGGTCATGATCTTATTAATGTGCATACTTCTCATCTAAATATTGTGCAACTATGTGTGATGGTTAGATTTTCAAATAGGCCATGCCAAAATTTTCACTTTACGGTGGTGTTGGTCATGATCTCTAAATATTGTGCAATTATGTGTGATGGTTAGATTTTCAAATGTCAACCAAAATGTCCTCTTTAGTATGCTGCTGGTCATGGGGTTAATATAATGGCAAAAGCAATAGTTGAATAAAACGAGAGTGGCAAAAGCAAAACAAATTAAATGGGGGCAATCTGGTCTTTTCTCTGCTCTGTTTGGTCAAAACGTCCATTGACCTAACAGAATGGCATTTGTGATATATTATCGAAAGCTAGGAGTGGCAAAAGTGAGAGATGAAATTCTAGAGTGGCATAAGCAAAGTTGGCAAAAGTTAGAGTGGCAAAAACAAAGTTTTTCCTAAAAAATTCCTTGCCTCAAGTGTGGCTAGAACCAAACACATACCTAACTTGGTCAAACTTGCCTAAGGGTGTGTTTGGTTGAAGAACGAAGTGGAATAGAATGTCATGGTCCCATTCCATCAGAATGGGTTGGTTCCGTTCGCGTGTTTGGTTGAGGATAATGTGTGGAATGGAATGGTGACATCTTGATGTTTGGTTGGAGAAATGAAACCAAATGGATTTGGTTCTTCTCACCCCTTGTAAATTAATACATGTACATATGACATCAAAGATATCAACAACTATCTCCTCTTGCACCAAAAAAATATGTACAAGATCATACATTGTCAGTCCGAACAAGAATAAGAATATATGAAAGATAGAAAGAAAAAGATATGAACATGCTAATGCTACGGTGAAGCTCCACAATGCCATTGGCGATCTGACCGGTCCTCGCCGAGCAACACACACCAATTGTCGCTGAGCTACAAAAATTGATCAGTGTTCTTCCCTGTTCCTCGATCACCTCTGCTCTTCCCTGCTCCTTCACATTTATCTCTGCCTATCACCGCCCCGGGCAGGTCCAGCCGTGGCCGCACCATACAAAATCATTGCCCTCTCACCAGCAGATCAGACCACCGCCGGCCTCTGGATCAGATCGCCGCCGCGCCCCCCGGAGGCCTGGTCCCTGCCGCCGCTGGAGTAGCCTCTTGCCAGCCGCTCAGCTTTAAGACAGCCGCTCCGCCGCGCCTCGTCCGTCGCCGCAGTCCAGAAAGGAGGAGGCGAGGGAGAGGAGAAGTCGGCGGCGCGGATCGAGGGAGAGAAGAAGCCGGCGGCGCAGATCAAGGGAAAGGATTAGAGGCGGCGCAGGTCAGGAAGTGAGAGACGCGATAGGCTTTCGGGGCAGTGAGAGGAAAGACGAAGAGCGATGACCAGTTTCGCGTGATTCCTTCGATTTGGAGGTCTCAGCGTGTTCCGGATATTAGGCGAATATTCGCCTGGTGGGAACGACTTGGTTCCCATTCCACCTACGAACCAAACGCAGGAACAAGGCTCCGGTGCAGGTCCGACCCATACCGTTCCACTCCGTGACAGGAACCAAACATATCCTAAGATTAGATGTGTCAAAGTGTGGCAATGTGTGACTAGGAACCAAACAGCCTTCCGTGAATATGTTGTGAATGTATGTGTGGATATTTTGAGATGTTTATTTGGATGGACGGGTTGGAGATGGCCTAGAGTAGAGGAGTAGACTCTGGTCTAGCTCTAGCAGCACAGTCAACGCTCACCTAGCCTTCGAGACGTACGTTAGCAAGTTGACGGTCCTGATCGTCTGCCGCAGCAGAAGAGTTCAGCGCAAACCCACACTGCACACACAGACACCTTTGAGCAGCCGCGGTTCCGTCTCCCTCGTCAGATCTCTCTCCCGTCACCAGTCCACCAGATCCACATCCCAAACCGCGCGGCGCAGCAATGGCGGTGCGCCCGAGCCTCGCGTACTTCCCCTCCGACAACGCGCTCCTCGAGTCCTCGGGCCTACCGTGGGGCGTCGCCGTCACGCCCTTCTCTTCCACCGACGAGCGCGGCTCCTCTCCGGTCACCGGCGACGAGGGCGACCTCATCCCTCGCTGCACGTCCTGCTTCGCCTACTTCAGCACCCTTTGCTCGCTGCACCGCTGGTCGTGGACGTGCCCCATCTGCTCGGAGGACAACGACCTCTCCGCCGACGCCGCCGCGCGCTACGCGCGCGACGGCAGCCACGACCCGCCCGAGTTGCGCTCCGCCTTTGTCGACCTCCTCCTCCCGGGTAGGGCTTCCGCAGTTCTGATCTGGTGCAATGTGGTGCAGTGAGATGACGGGCTTGTGTTTTTTTTCCAGGTGAGGAGGGTGAGGCAGCGGCTGCGACGACGCCCGTGTACGTGGCAGCGATCGACTTATCCTGTAAGATGTGATGATCTCAAAACATTTCGCCTTATGGTTCTAGATTATTTGTTGTACCCTCGCCTTCGTCTCCACACAAAAGAGTGATAAATTGACAAGGGAAATGGATGGCCGTTAAGTTTTAAGCTTGCTAAATATGGCAAAATATGAACATCGAATAAGATTGTACCACATATGAATGGAGAATAAACCAGCCCTAGTTTGGTCCAATAAGTGATCGATATGATCGTGGGGTTCCTGTGTGGTGTTTGTGGCACCCCTGGACGCCTTTTTTTGTTGTTGCTTCCTTTGTAGTGTAAAAGGGAAAATCATTGCAGCATTATAGTGAGCAGCTCTACCAATCCAAGATCCTGTTATGTTGGTAGATTTTGTTTTCCACTAACATGATGCATGGATAAACGAATCCAAATCCATCCTGGTTTAGCTTGAATTCGTCTAGCTAAGATAGGTCCCACCTTTTGCGCCTGTTGTCCCGATCAAAATATTTCAGATTTTCATGAGAATAACTCTATAGAGTTTTGAGACCTTCTGTTTTGTTTTATTTAGAGCTCACTTGTTTATGTCTTCTTCTCATAATTTATTTCTTCATGTTGTTTTTAGCTTCTGAGGAGTTTTTGGAGCTAGTCAAAAGTGCTCTTCTGGCAGCTCTTGAAGGTGAGATCCACTCACAAGCTTTAGGAGCTAATCTATTTATACAACTCTGTTATTGAAAGGACATACATGATACAGCTACATGTACACTGATCTATTGATGCCTTGCAGCTCTTTCTCCAGGATCATTATTTGGGATTTTAACGTTTAGCAGCAAGATAGGACTATATGATGTTCAAGGTCCAATAACAATTGTGAAAAACGTTTTTATCCCTCCTGATTCTGACGGCACCTTGCACGTGGACCTTAAAGATGTCATGCCATTTTGTTCATTTTTGGCTCCTGTATGTACTTTATCCTCTTAATTTAATTCCTTCAATTTTCAGTTCAATCATTTACTCAACCTGTATACCTAGAGCATTGGTTTCTCCTATATGCGCTTATTTTAATTACATCTCAACAGGTTGGCACTTTCAAAGACCGCATTGCTGAAGCACTAGAAACAATTAAACCAATAGCTTCATGGGAAAGGGCAACTACTGCATCACAAGTTCAAGATCACGCATTGCATCATACCCGTGGGTTTGGGGTAGCAATTGATGCTCTTGTCAACTACCTAAGTGTGGAAAATGGAACTACCTTTGAACTTGGTATGCAATTTTTTTTGCAGGGAACTTGACATCTTATTGTATTGATTACACTACTATTCTGTTATTTCATTAGTAGAAGATATACATATTCTCTTTAAAGGCTTTATTAGTAGAAAACATACTTATTCTCTTTAAAGTACATGGCCTTGCGTTCTAATATTATGCATTTTCCTGGTAATTTTTGAAACAGCTAGAATATTTGCGTTTTTATCTGGGCCTCCGAATTATGGGGCTGGCCAACTGGACGCAAGAAGCAATGGGGACCACAATACTGGTAAAGTGGTGGATTCAAATAATACATTACTGCCCGAAGAGACAAGTTTCTACAAAAATCTGGTAGGTTCGCATAAATATTGATCAATGCATTCTGAGAATATTTTGGGAGGTATCCTGATTGCCATATCACAGGCTGCTAGTGCTGTTCAAGCAGGTGCATGTGTGGACCTTTTCGCGATTACAAATGAATACACTGATCTTACTTCCCTAAAAGTTCTGAGTGTTGAGAGTGGTGGCTCATTGTTTCTGTATTCAAATACAGATGAATCAACACTTCCACAAGATATGTAAGTTCAGTCATCATCTCTGGCTCTGTGCTCTTTTTATTCAGCAGTCCAATTGCATCTCCTCAACTAGGAGATATCCTAACGTGGTTCAGTTCTCAAGCACTGTTTGGTCTGTTTATGTTATTTGCTTCCTCTTTGTAGGTCAGTCAGATTGATAGGATAACATATGCTCATGCTTTGTACATTAGTGTAGCTCAAGAAATTGGTGTGCTTGGAACCCCCATAATGTTGGGATCACATCTATGGACATTCAGGTCTATTTAGTGATTTTGTTTGTTATAATCTGATTTCAACGTGTGATGGCTGTTTATTAAATCTCCGTGCCAGGGGGTTTGTTACCCAAGGCTAACTTTGGGGCTTTATTCTGGCCTTCTGGGGCGGTGAGATCTGAATAGGCTTCTTCCTAGTATTCTTTTGTGGGCAACAGGTTCTGTTACTACTCACTGTTGAACCTTAGATTTAGATCATGTTGACTTGCCTGATGCCAAATAGTCTAATAAATTATCTGATTGTTGGTTGTGCACTACCCCAAATGTCCATACTATAAATTGAGCAGACTGGGTTTGACGTAGTTGGATGCCTGGTACATGGTAAATACAATCTATAGCCGAATATATGTGCAGAATGTGAAAATATGATCAACATGTTGTTCACATGCTTTGAGCCATTGATTACAATATAGCTGTGAAGTAGTAACATGCATTTATCCACCGTTATTACTTTTCAGATACAAAATGCTAAAGCGTCCATATGCCTTTGGATGTGTACTGCGGTTGAGAACATCTCCAGAGATCAAGATTGCTGATTCTGTAAGTACTCTGAGAGATATGCAAATTTACCTAGTGAACCTTTTTATATGTTCCTTCAGCTGATATTGTTTAATTCATGTCCAACAGTATGGTCATTTCTTTCCAGATCCTCAATACATGCATGTTCAGCACATAAATTGCTGTGATTCGTTTGCTAGCTACACTTACGACTTTGAGTTTGAAAAGGATTCTCAGTTTGCCAGGTAAAGGTCACGCTGTTTCTAACTTTTGTAGATTATGTGCTTATATGTGTTAAAATTTGATGAACTTGAACTAACTAGCAGCAATGGGGTACTTTCCTTCTTTGCTCTGACAAATTGGAAGTTTAGATTTCCACCGTTCAAAGAGATAACCAAATAGGAAACTCTATCATCCATTTACAGTGTTGGGCCTTGCTAGTCATTATGCCAATCCGTAGCCAGATCTTTGCATCAGACATTTGTTTCTTCCCTACAGGTAGGGTGACATTTTTTGTGGTAAAAAAAAGAAAATGATTTTATGTATTCTGTACTCCAGCTTAAATCTGCCATTGGACCTGTTTTTTCATTCTACTATATATGGATGCTGTATCAGATTATCCACAACTTGGCTGGTCTGGTTGAAGAAGTATAAGCCTTGTGATACATGAATTTTGTTTGTTACTGACTGCACCAATAAAGTCATCATGATCCACACCCATAGCTGAAACTAGGATTTTCAAATTCTTTCTTACCTGTTGTTAGCGCTTGAACCTTTGGAACAGACGCAACATGGGAGGATTCGGCTAGGTCAGGAACTTACCGATTGGGCACCGTGGAGAAGTGTGCAGCTAGGGCTGAAACCCCAGGTGCAGGGGATAGTGATAGGACATGCTGAGCAAACAAACGATAGGCCTAATTCTATGATTGATTTGTTCATCACGTTGCCACCCCATTACATAGAGTGTTTGCCTTACACACTTGCTCAAATTGATAAGCCCACAATGAGTCTTAATCTATTGGAACACAAATTGGACAGTAATGAACTAGTGATACCTCTATCAATAGTAAGTTTGGAAAATTACCTACACTGCAAGCCCTGATGTAGTTTATATGCATCACTAATCTGTACCACACGAGGGATCTTCTTTACGCCCCGCAAAAAAAGATGGGATCTTTATGGCACCATAGGAATAGATTTACGATACATTTGCAAGTTCTTCTCCTTGTCCGGTTGTCCTTCTAAACTATCTTGGTTATGGTTATTTAGATGTCGCCTTCCAATCAATCCGTGCTTCTTTTTAACCTATATATGCCAAATTAATCTGAGGCTTTCCTTTTCTATTGCTTATGTCTAGTTAATCCTAGCCGTTCCTTCTCCACTTCTAAATATTATAGATATTTGTAGAACAAAACATGCTAGGATGGGCTCAGCACATTACTAAGAGAAGGAGAAAACCCGATGAACTATACCATTCATTGTCAAAATGGAAAAAACAAAACTAGATTTTTCAGCATTGAATCTAACCATCTTTTTTTCTCTATGAAACCTATCATCCTTTAGATGTTTCAACCTAATTCACAATTAGCGTGTCTGGGATTTGCTCTTAAAAAGACTAAAAAAGTGCACAATGTATAAGCATGTTATCTACCAGGGATCTTGATAACTATGCTATACAAGGAGAAAACCCAACAAACTATACCATTCATTGTCAAAAGGGAAATAAACTAGAATTTTCAGCATTAAAGCTAACCGTCCTTTTCCCCCCTATGAACCTATCATCTTTTAGATGTTTCAACCTAATTCCCAGTTAGGATGTCTGGGATTTGCTCTTAAAAAGATAAAAAAAGTACACAATGTATAAGCACTATCTACCAGGGATCTTACTAACTATGCTATACAAATACAAAAAGGATACTACTACCACCGGTCGGTTACACAGGGCCCTATTGTACTGGGTCTAACTTTGACCACCGATTTAACCAGGAAAATATGTGCTATGTTCCATAAAAAGTAACTGTTGGAAACATCTTTCGAATGCAATATATAGATCATATTTTCTTATTTAAATCACTGGCCAAAGTTAGACTCGAAATATGAGGCGGGCCTGTATAACCCCAACCAGAGAGTAAATCATAAGACAGATTCTAACCGTTGATTGAGTCCGGTCTTTTCTTGAGTATGTCTTTTAGTAACAATAACAACTTCCATGCCTAAACAAGGGAACTGTAACTATGATCAGTATAAATATATTATCTCCTAAACCATTTCAACATGATGTTTGCAACTGCAGGAAGTCAAGGCCTCCTATTCTCCAAATCGCATTTAAGTACACGATGATAGTACACCATGGTGATACATCAGATGATGCTTCCAATTCTGGTAGTAGGTAAATTTCGTATCGCCTGTCACAGATTTGTGAATACTGAGTAGTATGTTACATTGTTACTGTTTGCTCTTACAAGTTAAAGTATATTTGATATGCCATTCCTCTGGTGTCAATAAGTTTAAGCATACTGACAATTGTCCTTATGTGTGAGCTGTCCAAGTTATTTTTTGATGATCCTGTGATATACTGGCTTGCATGTTAATTACTTGCTTGCTAATGTTTGTCTAATTGTCAATTTGCAGTGTGCAATTTCTTTTTGTCAATTTGCAGATGTTCCATGCTAGCAGCAGTTTTATACACATTGTTATCTATATTTTCATATTTTGTAACTTAAAAATACACCTCGTCCAGATCTAAGTTCTCAGTGCAAAGGCGGCTAAGGGTGCGGACTATCCAGTACAACACAACTGCTAATATCTGGGACCTGTATGACTTTGTTGACCCAGATGTGGTATTGACGATACTTGTACACCAGGTACAACCTCTGTTTCAGATTACTGCATTTCCTCCCTAAATTGTAACGGTGGCAGTACAATTTTGATGGATAAACTGTTTGTCGTAAGCACGAAGGCTGTTAACTGTAGGACTAAAGCATCTTACTACATCAATTAATTGCCACTACAAGAAAGTTATAGCAATCAAATGTTGCCACAGCCTCTGTAGGACTATAACATATTACTACATCAATTAAGTGCAACTCTACAAGAAAATTATGCGTAGGAAACTTTTGTCTGGGATACAGCTGGTTACAAGCTTAGTGTTTCTGTATTTTACTTAAACATTCATTTAGCTGTTTATTTGAATATTCATCTAATGGTTTTATTTGAATGTTCGTCAACAATTAGAAGATTGATATTTATTCAACCCTTCTAGGCTTAGGAGCTATTAGGTCCCTATTTTGGTAGGCCTGTTTTATCTTCTTTGCTGCAATCTGAAGCTAGGTTTACTCTGGTTGTCTGGCACTGGTTTCCGCCTTTCCGGTGTATTGAAGTCGAGCCAAACCAACAAGTTTTGAGTTCTGGGTTTCCAAAATGCTCTCAGGACTCTGTGTTAATATGGAAGAAGAGAAGCTAAATTTGACCGCAGTCTACGCTAATCTATTAATTCACCATAAGGAATCCTAGCCTAGCTTAAATCCTTATCTGAATCAGCTTGTTTAATGAATACGTTCTGCAGGGACGTAATGTATTATATGTATATTGTAGTTTTGGCATTCTGTGGTATTTTAGTTATAAATGCTAAGCTTGGTGACCGTAAAAACAGGAGAGAAATGTTCATGATCATCAAACCTAATTATATTCTAGACTCGAATAAAACCAAAGTTATCACCAAAGATCGAGCAGAAGATCATTTGATACTGAAAAAGTTCATTTTCCAGGTTATTTTGGCTTCTTTAAGTGATGTGGTAGAAGCAAGGCTATGGCTCCATGATTGGTTGGCGATTTTCATTGCCCAGTACAACAAGGCATACAAGAACGTCAGACCTGCTGATTCTGGAGTTTCTGATATTGACGTTGATTTCTCAAACTGCTCACAATTGCAGCCTCTGGCACAGCTTGTATTTGCATTTCTAGTAAGCCCATTACTTCAAGTTCAGGATGAACATATTCATCCAGATTACCAGACATATTTGCAGTGCCTCTTCAGGTGAAGTATATATTTTGCTACCATGCAGTTCCTAAAGTTCTCACAGGAAGAAACGACAAAATTCCACAAATTCCCTTTCCACATTTTTTTACAAAATCCAGATTATCTCACTGCTGTAGTTTATTTGAGCTACGCAAGTACTGCTTATATAATGTTCAACATTATTATTTTTCTTCACAGTGCACTGGAACCGGCTTCTCTTCGGCAAGCTATATGTCCTACACTGAGTTCGTACTCCTCTCTTGATACAGAAGCAGAAGTGCATCAGTCTCTAAGTCGCAGTGTATTCACCAGTGAGAGACCAATATTCCTTCTTGACGCCTACACTGACCTTTTGGTGTATTACTTGCCTACAGCCAGCCCTTCAATTCCCTTTCCCCCTCCACGGGACTGTGAGTTCAGCACCATCTTTTTTAAGTGCCACTTAGTTGTCCTGAGATTACTGCATTTCCTCCCTAAATCGTACTCTCTCTGTAAACTAATATAAGACGTTTTAGATCACGTCTTATATTAGTAGGGAGTACTAATTCTGTTGTTATGACTTTTTAATTTCTGCACGCATATTGAAGGCCTCAACTACAGGAGAACGGATGTAGTAGTATGTATGGTTACGGCTTATTTCAGCCAATGCATATGCTAACACTGAACTTATGTTTGTAGGTCTGTTGAGATCAACGGTCGATAGGTTGAAGCAAGAAAGGACCTTAACTCCCAGGCTTGCTTTTATTCATGGTGCACGTGATGATACAACAACATTTGAGAAATACCTGATTGAGGATCGGGCTCTGGATGGCACTCTGCTGGTTGGCTCTATAGGTTTCAGATCCTTCCTTGAGGAGGTTAGAAGCAGAGTAGCCGAGTTTGGAATATAGAGAGGCCTGTCTCAGCTGTTGTTTAAGCTGTTCAATATGCAAGATTGATGATTGGTCATACTGGGCACCTTGGCATGGATAAGATCTATTGTGTTGCTTACCTTACTTTTGACACTCCATGTTGCTAGGGCCACTCCATTGATATGATATGAATCCATCACCACTTGTTGAATATGGCAGGATTGCGTATTTCTGGAGTTCATAGTCCATGTTGAATATGCATGTCTTGAACAAGTGTTTTGTACATTGCCCAAACAGGCAGACACACTTTGGTGACGATTTTGCTTTGTACGTCATTATTACTTGTTATATAATGTTTGTATGCGTGCTTTTTTGTATATAGAAAAGTAAATATTGTCCTATTTATCATGAAACACAGGACTATGCTGATATTATCAGCTCGCAGTTACAAGGCATACGCAGAGAGCAACACAGCTGTGCGCCTGTTTGCAACTTTCTGATTCGCATTATTTCGGCAATTCCATTATTTTATACTTGTAGCTGTGTGCCTGTGTGGTTGCTGTGCTGCCGCAGTTAACATTACAACAGCAGCAATAACAACAAAGGCTTTCAGTCCGAACAATTTGGCGGACTAAGGTTGGCATAATATATTGAAATCAAGTCATGATTTTATACTTGTCGTTAAGTCAAGTCTACCATCTCATACCATTAATTTGCTGATTCTCTCTTGTGGCATTATCGTTAACCGCACCACTTGGTTTGGTACCTGATCCTGACGTTCAGCGATTTGGAAGCCCAAATGCGCTTATTACAAGGGAGCTTTTCTGGCCGACAGGCGTCCACGGAAACATGCTGCTTCCACCGTTTGATCACTCATCAAATCATGCCTGCGGCTCAACGTCCGCATTGCAGCGCAACAAACCACTTTTCCCTCATAGTCTCAAGCCTCTCCTAATTCTCGACTGAGGACATCTGGTGGTGAACCGAAGCGGCCATCTAGGGACAAGAAAGCCGACCTCGTGATCTCTCGTAATTTACCGCCCTCTAGTAAAACAATTCTATCAGCCATCAGGATCATCTCCAGCCGATGAGCAATGATGACAACCTGAAAATGCGGGGAGAACATCATGAAAACAGGTAGGCATAGAAATCTCTGAAGAACGATACTCCTACTGCACACGCCACTTACAGTGTGGCTTGCCATCAAATTCATCAGTGCTTCTTTCAGTAGCAGCTCAGACCTGCTATCCAGAGCAGACGTTGCTTCATCCAGTACCAGTATGGAAGAGTTCTGGTAGATTGCCCTTGCGATAGATAACCTGAGGATTGAAAATACGCATGGTGTTGGCTTGAATGAAACATCGAAACCAATTCAGCCAAAAAAGCTGCCAGACATTGTGCTGGGGAGAATTTTACCTTTGTTTTTGCCCGCCACTTAAACTAGAACCTCTCTGTCCTATATACGAGTCATATCCCTTTGGCAATATCTTAATGAACTCATTGGCATTGGCAATCTTAGCAGCATTCTCAACTTTTCTCATATTAATATCTCCCACAGGGTCACCATACGCAATATTTTCAGCAATTGTACCGGAAAATAACATCTATGAAATAAGAAGAAATGAACATGCATGAAAACAATGGCAGTGCAAAATGTGTTTAGTCCAACATGTAAAAATGTTAAATTATGTGTGTTGGAAGCTGAGATACCACCAAAACAGAGTTCCATCAGAAGTTGCAAACAAAAGATTACCAAGATATGCTTTCGAACACCCCAAATGAGATGCTTTCAAACCGCAAAGACACAAAAGGAAATGATACACCACAGGTACTAACCGGGTCCTGTGAAACAAACGCAATATGTGTTCTCAAGCACTGCAACTGAATGTCTTGAATATCATGGTTGTCCAGAGCTATATGTCCTAAAAGGGAAGTTTATCGATAGCCATCTTAGAAGATAATCATGAAGTTTAGATAACCAAGAAAACCAGAATTCATGATACCAAGCTTGAGCTAAAAAGGTGAAACGTGTAAGACTGTTTACAGATTCTGCACCAATTGTACTACTGATGTTCAGTTCAATACCACTTTGTGGATGATAAAGACGGAGGAGTAATTTGGCAAGAGTGGTTTTCCCTCCACCAGATGGTCCAACAATAGCAATAGTTTCTCCTGCTCTGATATGAAGATTCACACCATCTACTGTTGGTGGCATACCAGCAACATATCTAAATGTAACATCATGGAACTTAATATCTCCCTTAACAGAATTTAAATGAACTGCACTTGGTTTATCCCTCACCTACAGCACATGAAAGCAGCATGGATGTATGAGTTGCGACTTATGATAGAAAATTTCCTTGATAACAGAAATTCAAATCCAAGAACATAATACCACAAAATTATACTTTCTCAAAGGTATATGCTATGGAATTTGTTTCTCACACAACCAAATAGACTTCTTTTACCTTCAAGCAGTTTCCCACTAGAAAAATGTAACTAAAACCCCATGATCATCCAAACCAGAAGAAAATTACTTTAGGAATATTGCATTTCTCGAAAATAATACATATATCTCACATACATAAGAAACCTTAGAAAAAAATACTAATGATTTGTTCGATGATCTTATAATTTTAATAAAAAGCAGTCCTTAACAAGAGATGGCAATTACCTCAGGGATGAACCTTGTTAAATCAAATATGCGTTCTAATGCTGGTTCTCCTTGCTTATATTCATTGTATGCCTTGCCAAAATCCTACGCATGGAATAGATTCCCGTGAGAACCAAATCAAGAGTGTCGGAAGGAAGTGGTGCATGACAACATGCAATAAGACATTCCCCGCAAAAAAAAACATGCAATAAAGCATGAGGATACAAAGCATACTCAGAAATTCTCAAAAAGAGAGTTAATAACGCAAAATGAAATTCTCAAAAGAAAATGATACTCCCTCCATTCCCTTATACAAGGCCACTTTTGACTCATAATTATGGTCAAGAAAATATGGATTATATGTCATAAAAAACATATCATTAGAAAGTTCTTTGAAATTTGCATCCAATGACGTACTTTTTATGGCATATAACTCACTTTTTGTTGATAAAATTAATGGTCAAAGTTAAGTTTATTATCATACTTATACTTATCATAAAAACTTGATGATATGATATTTGCTTCTATACAGGTACAGAAATAAAAAGCAACAACAATTGTTTTTGCATATTCCGGTACAATAACTCATCAGGTGCAACAGGGTTTTTTTTTGGGGGGGGGGGGGTGCGCAAATGCTCTATGCATCCCGTCAAATGTAAAAGAAGATGTGCACGCAATTCTTTTTCCTTCAGAGGAAAAATGATTAATTAGTTGGACCCCCAATTCTATGAACATTATCAATCCAATGCAAGAAAATGATATTAACACAACATCCAAATGTTCTATACACTTATTTGTACTTCAGTAACATTCATGCAGGGGAAATAAGCGACGATACAGCATATAGTAAGAATTCACAAATGTAAATGCTCAGCAGCGATTGTGATACCTGAATAGGCTCAACAAAAAGAGCAAGTGCTGTTAGGAAAGAAAGAAACCCCTCGGGATCAAATGTGGTTCCAGAAACTGCTACTGAACCAGCACAAAGCACTACCAGGCCTGCAATGTATGTAGTACGAACAGCTTGAGGTATGAGAGCTTTCATCTTCTTCTTACCCAAATTATTCTTCAGATCAACAAAAGCCAACTCATGGAATCTTAACATCTCTTTGTGCTCCCCATTGTTTACCTTCACAGTGAGCATCGATGGAAGTACCTACAGAGAGCATTCAAGTAAACAACAATTTTTCGTGCATAGCCTTGTATGTTTGTTATACATGAACTAATTGAGTGCTACTGAACCAGACATCGTTGAGATAGGCTGCGAGCATGGCGAGGCTAAGATGTGCCTCCTTGGATATTTGACGGAGTCTTTCACCAAGCTTTGCAATGACTATGGACATGCATGGAATTACCTATCCATGTAATGTAGAGTGGAGATTAAACAGTGCACACATAACTATATAAGTTACCATGAAAGAGCAGTCCAAACTAGTATGAGATTTGTTACCATTGCTGCAACTAATGAGAGCTGGGGATTTATTGCCACCATTTGAGTACCCATTGCTATCAATTGCAAGCTTGTCGGCACAATTGTCTGCATGAAAATGAGAAATAAATATTAGGATGGCACAATTACCAGTGCAGTAAAACGATCCACTATTCCATGACTATCAAGTATGAGGAACGTTCAAAACAGGGAGTGAATTTCTACAATCAACGATTATACTAACTGCTGAGGGAGCATTTCTCCAAACAGCTTTCGTACATTTTATCAAACACGTCTATCTAGCAGAGTGCAAGAACCTCACATTGAGAACAGAGTACACAGCGTCCGCAACGTCGTCCGCCTCATCCGTGATCCGGTGCGCGATGTCTCCTGCGGCCATCCCTTCTCTGCCATCGAAAAACGCGAGGTCACGCGCAAGCAAACGCTCGAAGGCGCGCTCCCGGAGGCGCCACACCGCCCGCAGCGCCGCCTCCCAGAGCAACGCCTGCTGCACGTACGCCGCGGCCGCGCGCGCAGAGGCGAAAGCCGCGAGCGCGACCACGCCCCTAGAAACCTCCGCAGACACGCCCCCGCCTACGCCGGCGGCCAGAGCGCGCGGAAGGCGCCCCGCGGCGGGCACCGTGCGCGAGAGGCAGTACACGGCGGCGGCGGCGCACGCCCACCCCTTGGCGATGGTCCGCCACTCCGCGGCGACGTAGGGGAAAACCTCAGAGAGCGGATACGACGGGGGCGAGCAGTCTTTGGCGGCCCGCACGCGGAGGCGGATGGAGCACGCGGTCGTTGCGGTTAGAGCTAGGGCTCGGGAGCGCGATATAGCTCTGCTGCTTCGCAGTGAGATGCTTGGGGTGAATGTTCGGGATTGCGAGGAGAAGGTTGGCAGAGGTGCAGGAATCGCCATCGCCATGGCCATAGTCCATGCCGATACCTCGCCGCGTCGGCGCTGTGCGCTATCAAGCCTGGAACGCGATGCGAAATGTGCGGGAAGAAGAGGTTCTCTTCCGCCGGACGAACTGACCCTGAATCCCAAAAATTATGTTTTCCACATTTGCAAATCGGTCAATTGAGAAGGAGAGAGAACGTTTCGGTCCAGCACGACTGTGCCGATTTTATGAATGTGCCGGTTCAGTCTCACGAAAATGCTCGTAGTGATAAAATGTGTGCATACATTCATAAAAGTAAGGGTATATATATATATATAATATACTAGCAAAAATGCCCGTGCGTTGCAATGCGAGAATACAAGGTGCGAAAATTAGGCTGGTGGCATAAATATTTTATTGGTGCAATACTTATCATGTATTTTTTTACCATTAAATCACTCTTCTTTCTTAATTACAATATATCATGAATAATATTTGCTCTCCTCCGTAGCTCAAAAATAAATGGTTCAAAAAGCTTTAGCGATTTAGTTCGGGAAATTAGCCAAAAAAGTTAATAGTACTCCCTCTGTTACCTTACGTTCTGGTGGTTCAAATTAAACTACCAAAACATCATATATTTAGGAATGAAGGGAGTACTTCTGAAATTATGTATAGAAAAACCTGCACCCTTGTTAACATGTTTGTTACCTCAACTGAATTGTTTTCAGCACGGATCAACTCATAATCTTACTTGTACGTTAAAATGATGCTTATAAACCGAGATAATTTTTTAGAGCAGGTAAAAAGAATGTACATGGACTGCCAATAGCATAATTGATGGTTACATGAAATATCTAAAAATTTAAGAATCAAACATGATCTAAGGAAGTGACACACATCTGCAAGTATTTAATAATAAAATCCATATGAAAGATGACCTCCATTCATTGAAAATTTGCGAGTTCCACTACTTTGCTTCAATAGTAACGGCCACTTAGTCCAGCACACCCCCTTTGTCATAGATCAGTAGAAGGCAAAAATGGATACACATCTATATGGGCCTACTCCTATCATAGTTTATACATAGCAACAAATTGAGATTACATATGGCTACACAATAAGATTCCTTTGCATCATTGTGTTCTTACTTTGAAATATGGTAGCAGCAAATTGAAAGATTCTAATGTGTTAGTTTTGGCACAGCGGGCTTCGGCCTCCTTGACATCCATCTGCAAGCAATTTTTGAATCATCTCTGGTACACACCATGCGCATAGTTAGTGTGATTATAGCATTGTAGGCAACAAAAAGGAATCCATATGTAATCTGAATCTTCACTGAACGTTTTAGGTTTGACCGTCCAAGACCTCGATCACACAAAATTTGACAGCTCAAACTTTTACCCTTACCAGTTTTCCATCTTCCATGGCAAATCCACCACATACTTGGCTTCACATTGAGATGGTTCACTACCTTCATCTCACACGACTTGTCACACTACATATCCACGAACCAATCCAGTTAATGTTTGACGACTGAAAAAAATTTAGAGTAAATCGACAGATGCATGAATAAATCAATCGATGCGTTGCAACGGGAGAAAAAAACATCACAAACACGCCACCAAGCTCTAGCACCTTCGCCTACGACATGGCAATCAAGCATACTCAACGCCCATGCAATGGGCCCCACAATGATCTTGCACCCTTGCGGCTCAACCGGCGACGTCGACGGCGGGTCAAGGCAGCAGCAGAGCAGGCGCGACACGGATGCCACGAGCTGCTCGGCCACCTTTCCTCAAAATACAACACAATAGCAAAGGGAACTTGGCTAGAGATGCACTTGAACACTTAGCTGCAATAGAGATGATTAAAACTTTGAAGAATACAAATTTGGCTGTCCGTTACAGTGGGAGATGCAGTGTATATGACGGCGGAAACGGGCAAGGAAAAAAATAGAAAATGATTAAATGTGTTTTTACCTTCTGACAACATCATTTTGCCCTACATCACATATAGTAATGATGTCACAAGCATGCTCTTGACGAGAACCATTCACATGTGCTAGCGACCTGAAGAGGATGGAGAAAAGAAGGGCAGAAGAGGGAGGCTTGTATCTATCAAGACACCAACATATACTTCAAGCTTTGTCAAGATACCAATAAGAGTAAAATCACTTGAAGCTAATACGCAACCTTATAGCAATATACTGCACTGAGTATATCCACTATCATCTCGTCCAGCTGTTCAGGTGAAGTGAGTGCCAGTAGAACAATGACCTACGGACCACAAGAGTTCCAAAGCACCATTAATCAGAACATGTACAAAGAAACAAAGGAGTAATCAACAGCCAAAAATAGGCTAAATTACGAACCTTAGAATCAGGTCATGGAGTTCAAGGGGAAACTCCTCCACACCCTCCTGGCAGGAGTTGAGCACGACCGCGGACTCATCGGGGTCGTCGAAGCTGCAGAACCTGCTGCTGCTGCTCGACGTCGAGCTGCTGTCCCTTGCAAAGTATTATTCTGAACACGCTGTGGAACGCCTATCTGAATTTCCACGACGGCACCAAACTAAATGTAAGTAATATTGTTGTAGGAAATACAGGAGTACTCCAAGAGTGCTCTGTTCATCTGATGGACTGTGTGTGTGCCAAGAGCCATGCCAAGCTGCACATTTAGTATGCATAGGACCTTGATTTCTATGCCACCGCGTCGCAAAGACTGCAAGCTGCATATAAAAGAAATTGCATTTTTCCTGTCCTGAGATTGGAGTCAAGATCTGGATCAAAATTACATTGTCATATTTTTCTATAACTGAAGCTAGATTAAGTACACTGCCTGCTACCGCGGGCTATAAAGAAAATTGCCCAATGTCACATATCATACGAAGATTAGTTCATCAATGTAGGACTGGCCGAATGTTGGTGTATCATAGGAATCATGTGGTGCCTTGGGGCTCATGCAGGGGTGTTGAGAGTTAACCCTTCAGCAAAACAGAGAAGATGGCGATAGGAAGAGAATAGTTGGCAAATTCGACTCCTTTCCTGAACCCGATGGCTACATGGAAGGTAATTTCCTTTTCTAGCAGCTGGTTGTACAGCTATACTAAAACCATTTGAATTGGCTTCCGTGAAAGTTTAACATGTTACTTGAACAACAAGATTAAAATAGCCTATTGTTTAAGGTTCTAGAGAAGGTTGAACAGCAACGATGCAACATAAACCCAACTATTTCATGAGCACAGTTAGTCTATGTAAGTTAAGCCACACATCCTGATACATTAACAGGCAGTGGAAACAGGCAAAAGTGTCCAAAGTTGTTGTCTACTTCGAGCTACTTGCTACCCACCATTGATTGATGAATATATCATTTTCTTACCGCGTGCAAGATGGTCCAGGTGTTTCATCATCTTTGCTTGCAACGTAGAAGATGCTCCTGGTCCAGGCCGGTGATCGGGGCAGAGGCTGATGGAGTCAACTCATGGACATGGGCTGGGGAGGCCAATCAGCCCGCCAAAGGCTCCCATGAACACTCTGGCTGCACAAGAACACAGTTATACACACGTCAATGTGCAGAACATCATATTAAAATCTGTACAAAAGAACAACCAAAATTGCACAAACATCACGCACCAAGTTTGAAGACACACTGCACAGGACTTTGGGCTCAAGCGTTGAAACCAAACTTTAATATTGCAACTCAAGAAAAGGGAAACTGTGAGCAGATAAAGGAGCATTTACCAGCTCTTCCTATGGACGGGAACTGACTAAGAGATCTTGAAAAGGTGAGATGTCTGAAGAAATTAAGTATGCCGATGATGCATCTGGAGCCCCTAATTAAGGTGAGCTTAGTTACAGACCTCCACTCCAATTTTACCCAGCGCCGCTCGTCCGCAGCCACCGGACGCAGATCCCCCTAGAATTCATTTTTTGCTCTTTGTGTGGTGTATACAGTCAAACTAACTAACATATGCATTCAATAGTGATTAGAAGATACTTTCAGTCAGTTAGATGGATAAAGATCAAGCTTGGCGCCATAAAAATTGAGAGGTGAACTGAATATGCATGTTATCCTTCATTAATCACTCATATGATCACTAGATCATCAATCCACCAGTACATGATTCAGGAAAGAAATCTTCCCTTTTCACAACAAAGATAGCACACTACCCACTTCCTTCTTTGTACAATGTACTGTATGTAGTAGTACAAAGCCTATACCCCTTCATTAATCACTCACACTCTCTCACTCACTTTCTATTGTCCTCATTCTCTCTTTTCTGTACCATTCTCTTGACTGATACATAGCAGCACGAACTGAATTTTATCGCTGGATCACACAACGTATCACACATTCAAACTGACCGTGTAAGATTTGTCACACAAGATCATCAAGAAGAGTCTCAATTGCACATACAGGCACAAAAAAGAAGTGGAATTCAGAAATTAATCAGGTAGATGTAGTACCTGAACCTCCTGTAGGATTTGGGGGAGTTTGTCAGCGAGCCAGGCGTCCAAGTCCTCGTGCGACGACGGAGAGGATGCACAGGATCACGACGGGCGCCATGGTGGAGGTCATGGCGGGTTTGGCGCCGCCGGATCCGGTAGAGGAGGTGGAGGGCGCGCGGATACGGGAGGGAGGCGCCGGATCTGGCCGGTGGAGGTCCCGTGGCGGCATTCGAACCTCCAAGGTGAGCTCGAGGACTGGGCATCCGTGGCGCTGGTGCTGAGCTCCTGGAGAGACAGGAGATTAGAGAGAGAGAGAGAGAGAGAGAGAGAGAGAGAGAAAGAGAGAAGGCAGGGGAGCGGCGGCATGACCTGGGTGGTCGCCGGCAGCGGCGCCGGTCGCCGGACGACGCGCGAGGGAGGCCGGGGAGGAGGAGCTCGGGGTCGGCGCTCTGCGGGCGTTGGTGGCGGCGGCGGCGGCGCTCGGGCCTGGGCGGGCCAGATCTGGGCTCGAAACGTTTTTTCACTTTAAAAAGGATCACGGGTAAATTTCACAGAAACAGGGGGACTTTTTTGCAAAAACGCCGACGACGGACGACCTGAAGCAGCCGCTGGTTTATTAGTAGGCAAAAATAAAAATATATCAATATATGTGTTGTACCGTGTTAAATTCTTTTAAGAAGGAGAACGTTTTCAGAGTTTCATGAGAATCAAATCATTGTTTAGGATTATGACGTGAACCTTAGAACAAGTTCATTGTGGATAAAGTGCACTTTTGATACGAATTGAGTCTATTTCTTTTGAAGAAATACATTATAATCATAACATATGCTTATATACAGACACGCATACTCATCTTTATGAACACACGTATTTATAGATTATCTATATGATCATTTTTTTGAGAGAATCTTGAGATTGACATAGTCATCTTAGACGCCTCGTAGTTGACGCTCATGCTATACCGTTTAAAAAGTACGGCTGAAAAGTCTATAATACATCTTGAAAAATGCGATTACATGTGTTAAATTTAAAACTTGAACCAGGTTCCAACACAAAAAATCTAATTATGTGAGTTATGCTCAGTAGCCTAGAATTGAAAAGTTCATATTGGACATAGGACGAAGAGTATATTGATGACACGACTGGACTCATACATTTCAATCACTGGATTAGAATTTACTAAACCTCCGTTACAAAGGAAGTATGACTAAACAAATTCATATTTTTGAGGTGACTAAAAAAATTCTTTACTACATAGTATTCAATAAATTTGTGGGTCTCCTTTTTCTAACTTGTGACATGGGCTAATTTTCTCTATGACCATTTATTGATCTCTATCAGGTATTGCTCGATTTTATTTAATAAATTACAAGGATGAAATTTAAATCCTTTTCTTTTGCGAAAATATCAAAGGTCATATATCAAGTAGCACATACCCTTGCGAAAACACTACTACAAAAATTTAAAAACTACAAACCAAGTCATCGGGGTGCCGAAGTCTTCTTCCTCTGACATCCAACATCGAGGTGTTGTGAGCAAAAGTTCGATGCTGACTGGACCTCTATCTCAGCTGATAAACTTGTTGAGAACTAGGAGCTTGGAGAAGCAACAGTCGAGATGCCATCGATGTAGACCAGAACATGCCCGCGACCTATCTGCAAAGCAAAGCCCCATAAAAAAAATGCCAAAGAGGACCTACAGAACACCCTAGATCTGGCCAGACCGGAAAACAAACTTTACAGACTCTTCGAGGAAGCCGAGATTGGCCAAACTTTGTTGGTCGGAAATAAACACTAAAGTATTACAAGCAAACCTTTAGGGCCCAGCTACCTGGCGTTGTTAATGAAATTGATACCTGATTTTTTTAGACGATTTTGTGAAACTTTTGGGAACATAATAACGTTATTTTCTTTATCCAAAGCGGTATGATAGCTACCTCTAAAGATGTATGTCGTCTATATGCACCCTTTCCCCTAATTTTTTTATATTAATACTAAAGTGAATTACATGAAAGCCACTTCTAAAAACACTTTGGATCCACCTACACGGCTTGTTCCACAAATAAACTCAAAGTAGTTTAGGTCCTCTTCACATAGATAATGCCCATCAGTTATGCCCGTTGGCACGATCGTTTTCTTCGAGTGGTGGTCGCCTGGCATGGATGCTACCCCCATCTTGCATGCTTAAGGGCCTGGACTCGATTGTCATGCTCACCGGCTGAACCATCTAAAAGCATCATAATGCATGCATGTTCGACAACGCTCAACCATCTGTCATGCCATGATCAGCTCAATCGAGGAGGAGGCATAGCGTTGGGGAAAGGAAGGCACCCGCAGCATCGATTGCATCATCCCTGTAACTTAGTGACTAAATCCTTTGGGCTGAGCAACCCTTTCCTCCTACTCTAGGGCATCTGCTACTACGCTCTAGTGCGCACGTAGTATGGATATCCACCCCTTGTACTCTTTTCACTCTCTATAAATGAAATGATACGCTATATGTGTATTTTTTTTTAAAATGCCCATCAATTATGTTTTTTACCTTGAGTACTTTTTTGTTGAGTTGACCTTGAGTAAATATTTAAGGTGTATGGGAGTAGCTTTCATTTACAGGTGAACCTTGACTGTAAGAGTTTTTTTAGAAAAGAAGGAATCACACCCGGCCTCTGCATCTGGAAGATGCATGCGGCCATATTATTTATTATTCACAAAGACCTTACAAAGAAATTGAACAATAAGCCCGAGGCCACCATCTAGATGACACCTATTGTTACTCCTATCCTCTTGATGAAGGTGTGCCGAATGTCCGGGCCAAATACCAAACAGACATCGTACAAAAGCCTAACATCTAACGCCGGATGCCCCATGCAAAGCCACATAGGCGGGACTGGGTAACACTCCGGTCCGGCGCACTCTCAGTAAGTACCACACGCACACGCTGCAAAGGACCGTCACCTTCGTCTTCCCTCGGTCCATCCTCAAAGCATGTACTGACGTATCGACATTGTCAGGCATCTCTGCCATCGACGCCACCACGACGCCAGACAACGTCGACCTCCTGCGCGTGTCCATCGCCACACATCTGACGCCAAGCCTTCACCGCTCCATGCCACTGAGAACCGCCACCATGAATATGTAGAAATAAACACCGCTCCACCGAAGAAGCCATCCGCTGGTCCCTCGAGCCCGAATGCAACTCCAAGAATGCCGCCCCCAAGGGGGTAACGACACATGAATGTCGTCGTCATCCGATCAGCTGATCTAGGGTTTCCCCCGGAGGTATTGGGTGGGGTTGGGAGCTTCACCTCGATGATGCCTTCATGAAGGAAACGATGATAAAGGCATCGTCATCACTGGCTCCGACCAACGACCGAAGACCAAGTTTTCACCTGGATCCGTCCCAAGAAATCTACCCGACAACCTGTGCACTGTCTCGACTGCCTTCAAAACCCCAGATCTAGCTGCCTAGATCCGGCGACCAACCGCAACAGCAGTGTCACCGTAGGAGCCCTGGCACACCAGTCACTGCCTGAATGCACCACCACTGGAGCCTGGGAGGAGGGCCCCCATCCCACCTCGCCAAACCGCAAGAGCCGCCGAGATGGATCCCGCACGCTCATCACCGTCTCTGATCTGAATCAATTCGCAGCAAAACCACGAGATCGGCGATGCAGATTCGCCTTGGATAGGGACAATGCCACGCCATGCCGCCGCGGGAAGCCCGAGCTTCACCCGCCGCCACCTTCCAGGGCCGCTGCCCCGGGATCCAGCCGCCGCCGACAGGCCGAGCCGCCGGCCACCGCGACCAAGGCCGCCATGACCCCGCGAGCCCATGGAACAGCCGGCGCCACCAGATCTTCCTTAGAGCCTAGCAGCTGCGCCGCCCCCGCCCAGCACCACGCCGCCGCCTTGCGCCGTCGCCTAAGACGCCGCGCCGCCGTGACACAGATCGGGGGAAAGCATCCCGACGCCATGGGTGACCCGCCTCACCGATCTGGCGCGTGAGGGAAGAGAAGAGAGCCTCCGCCGCCGCCATCAGCCACCTGGGGCTTCGCCCGACGACCTTCTCTAGCAGCGGCGAAGGGGAGGGGGGGGATGGACGTGCCCGGCGGCGGGGGCTAGGGTTTCCACCCGAGTCGCCCTAGCGGGAGGGCGACGTGGGGGTAGCCACTGTGATAGCAAGAGTGGACCCATTGATTGTAAGAGTTGAAATTAGAATCTTCTGGGATAAAAACTACTAGTTGAGTTACGTTATGATTTTGAGTGTAATACTGAAAATGGTATTTTTGCATGGTTTGTTTATGTGATTGGTGTTTGTTGTGTTTCAGTTATTGAACTGTCTCTATGCAGTATTTCAGTTCTCAATTTCTCATGGAACGAAACAGATCAGATTGAACGCGTGAGAGATGATTTGCTGCGATTGTTCCAGTACGGGAAAGGCAAGATTTATCACGACCAACGTTAACGGAAGGAGAGGAAGAACTCGAATGATGTCACAGAGGCACTAATTTACAGATCAATCTGGTCGATCGGCTCCTCAAAGTGCGCTTGATTTCCTAGTCCTGCGCCACGGCCGTCGTGGCGCGTGATCCCGCGGCGCCGGCGACGCATCGGCCACCGGCCTCCGGGTGCATGAACAGCTTGAACCTCCCGTCCTCCTTGCATGACTGGAGCAGCTCCTGCGATGGCAGCCGCATCTCCCGCAGCACGAGCCGGCCGTCCTCCCGGTGCGCCCGGAGGGTCAGCCACGGCCGCCCGCCCTTGCCGATCACCGATATCGGCGGCGGGAACGCCCTCCCGCTCCTCGTCCGCCTCGGCATCACGAACCCTTGGTCGGCTTCGTCGTCGACTTCCTGGAGGTGGTGTTGCTGCCTCTTGCAAGACTGGGCCCAGCCATCGACCGCGGCGTCGTCGTCCATGGCGACGTCGTCGGGGTCTAAGCTCTCGGCCCCGAGCGCCTCGGTGAGGAGGTCGGAGAAGGGGTGGAGCGAGGACGGTGATCTCAATGATGGCGCGGGACGGGGGCGCCCGGAGGGCCAGGTGGGGGCTAAGTAGGGCGGGAGGTGGAGCGGTGGGGGCGCCATGGCCGAGTGGACGGACGAACGGTCGTCGCGCGCAAGGGGAAGCACAGTGGTGGTGGTGGACGGCAGCGTACGCGACGTACGTACGTGCGGCAGCGGTGGCCGGCCGCCGGCTATATATCCGTAATCGCGAGATGGCAGTTAAGATAATGGCGCCGATCGAGCTGATCGAGAGCGGGTCTCCGTGGGGGTCGGTGGTGCGCGGCCTCGGCTTTTGCGCTCGAGCGGGCGCATGCATGGCGATATGGCACAGATCAAACGCGAACGGTAGGGGCCACTTGAGACACCTGGCCTCTCTCGGCTCTCTATCCGCAGAAACAGTCGTTTGTTGAATGTTGGATAATCTGATCCGAACTAGTAGTTCGGAACTTCATCTAGTAAGGGCATTTCTAACCAATTCCTAATAGATAATGGAGTGTCTAGTGAAGTAAACTTACATCATTAATTTTTTGTCGGACCTAAACGATTCCTTATATATAACGGAGTAAAAGAAATTCAAATGCATTTCATTTTCGGCCACCGATACATATTTCTTTGTTATTTTACTTCATTCAACCACGTTTTGATACTCTCTTCATTCCATAACATAGTGCGTCCACGCTTTCCAAGATCTAAGTTCGACCATAAATTTAACCAACGAGACCGACTGCGGCGGGAGTAAAAATTATACCATTGAATTCGTATTGAAATATGAGTTCGGTGGTATAGTTTTTGCTCCTGCCGTGATCGGTCTCGTCGGTCAAATTTATGATCAAGCTTAAATCTCAACAAGCGTGGACGCACTACATTGTGTAATGGAGGGAGTGCATTGAAGTACATAATTCACCAAGTCTTCGCCACGAGAGCAAAACCAAAGAAAACAAAAACCACAATTAGATATTTTAAAAGATATTCAACGTCCATAACTCCCCCATTAATTGGATTAATACCTTCTCTATGTCTTCATTGTTGATCTGCCGCTTCTCAAGCTTGCACACTTCTTCTTCTTCTTCTTCGATTCTAAAGAAGTAGACGTTGCTTCACATATAATTTTATCTCTAGTATCTATTCTAGCAACGAGTGCACGAGCATCTATCAAATTTCGTGCTATCAACACATCGATGTATTCTTCTTTCCAATACCAAAACCTGTATCCATCGTACACACAAATTTGAGCAAACAATGAGCTACTGAAATTGTGCCGAATCCGATGAACAACTGAATCAAAGCAAGCACATACCCCATCTTTTTTGCACTTGAAGAACACCCATCCGGGATGTTCCGGCATGGTAGAAACTCGATGCACCACCTGCCGCAGGCAGTCATCGCACTTTATGACTGACAATGGTTAGCCAATGAGCCAATGGGCCAACGCCGAGCCCGGATGACGGTTGGGCATGTCTTTGTCGGCGAACCGCTCACGGGAGAGATTTGAGTGACTTGAGGCGTAGCCTATACCCGCATGCGGCGTGGAGGCGTTGCCGGGGCTGCGCTATCCGGTTCCTGGTCAATCCATGGCAAGGCGCAGCCGCCGGTGGCCGGAAGCGCCAAATCCGGCGGCGGTGGCGGCAGCCGCTGATCCACCGGTTCTGCGCGGGCGACGGGATGAGAAGGCATAAATCCAAGTGGCGGGGGAGCCTACAGAGCGTCCGTGGCGGCGGGCGGGTGCTGGCGGGGGTTGGGAGGGGCGGCGTCGGCGCAGATGCGGCAGGGGAGGGGAGCGGGGAGGCAGCGAAGGAGAGACGCTGCTTTTACTCGGGCGCCGAACAATGGAGTAAATAAGGGAGATTCGTCGTGGCTGAGTATAATTTTTACTCCACTGATGTTGATTGAGGATCGGCTAGGTGCTGTTTAGAGGAGTAAACCCGAATTTCTACTCCTCTAACCGGTTATAGGGGTCGGTTAGAAATGTCCTAGTTACCATTCTACCAATGACACATATGGTGTCCAGCTTCTTTTTTTGAAGAGATGTCCCACTTTCTTTTTTTTGAAACGTGGGGCAAAAGATTTGCCCCTTTTCATTAATTAAGAGAGGAAGAAGTCCGACAAAGTTTCAAGACAAAGAAAGAAAAATAGCCCCCCACCAGGGGTGCATGACACACCATCTTTACTCTCCCTGCAGAATGTGCCCCAAATATTTCGCACCCGCGGCCGCCCAAGTCCCCCCCCCCGCCCCCCCCGTATGGTGCGAAGGAGGATGATTGGGGGTGCGTACTTGCTTCGGAAAACCTGTGCGTTCCTTTCATCCTAGATTGTCTTGCATACTAGCATAGTGAGGGAAGGCATTGTCCTTCCATGGATCCTTTGGGTGAAGGCCATGTCGAACCACCAATCTTTGATGCTCCTGCAGTTTGCCCAAACTAAAACATTCAAGCTGATGAGTTGAAGCCAATCCTTCATCAATCCCCATAGTCTCAACGTGTAGCAACAGTTGAAAAGAAGATGCTCGACGGTTTCCTGCTCCCTCCTACAAAGAGGGCAAGGGCCACAATTTGGCCATCGACCCCCTCCGGGCCAAATGGCCAACCGTCCAAATCTTGTTTTCAATTACTAACTATGCAAGGAATTTTACATTCGGTGGGCAGGTCTTCCAAACTACCTTGCGCATTTCAAAACAAATGATGGATAGAAATTGCGCATTGTAGGCGGAAGAGGCAGTGTATTCTCCTAAGGTTGTATGCTTCCACAAGATGGAATCCTTAGCATGTTCGTCGGGCGGAGACCGTGGAGTGAAATCCATAGCGCTAGAAATTGTCTCAGGTGTTCAAGAGAGGACGCGACCACAAGGTTGATTTTGCTAATCAATGCGTCATTATGCAGAGCCTCCCTGACTTTCCACTATTTACGCGATGATACCTAAAAGTTCAGGGGCGCGATGTCCATGGGCTTGCACCTATTTAGCCACGGGGATTCCCAAAAGGGCGCACGAGCACCGTTGCCAATGGTGATGGTCGTGCACACGTAGAAGAAGTATTTGTCCTCATCATCACATGGATTACCCAAGCCAACCCACAACCTCGTTGGCTCGGTCCATTTGATTTAGAGCCACCGCAAGCAGAGAACTCAGCAGAATTTCTCTAAATGCAGCACCCCAAGTCCCCCAAGGTCCTTGGGTCTGCAGACACGCTCCCAACTGACTTTGCACTAGGCCCATCTGACAAAGGAAGGGTTGCTCAATTTTGTTGATGTTGTTTAGGGTGCCCTGGGGGATGGGTAGGGTAGTAGCAGTGAAAACAACATGCGCTGTCAGGTTCGATTTGACCAGAACAACTTGGCCCAGAGTTGCAATATATCTCCCTTCCCATGGCACAAGTCTTCCCACAACTTGATCCTCCAGGTATTGGAAGTCGGTGCGTCTGAGCTTCCACATCGATAAGGGCAGCCCCAAATATTTCAGCGGGAAGGAGGCTCGCTTTGCAGGGAGCCCATGGAGGATGGCATCAAGATTGTGGTTCTGGCACCGAACTGGGACGACAGAGCTCTTCGAGAAATTGGTGCAAAGGCCAGTAACCTCCCCGAAGCCTTTCAGAATGGTAGCAAGGTTGGTCGTGTCCTCCTTGATAGGCTTGACAAAAACTGCCGCATCATCAGTGTAGAGCGAGGTTCGGAAGGTAGACATGCGTCCCCTAATCTTGTGTAGCATCTGTGCCTGGTGGCCAAATCCGGAACTTGCTGCAGCGGGTCGATGGCAATGGAAAATAATAGTGGGGAGAGCGGGTCACCCTAGCGGAAACCTTGTCCATGCGAAATTGGAGGACCCGACACCCCATTTACGAGGACACGAGAGAAGGATGTGCGAAGGAGCGCCGTAATCTGGTCCCGGAAGATGCTCGGAAACCGTCTCCGCTGTAGGAGGTCCAAAATGTCCCAGCGCACAGAGTCGAAAGTTTTGCAGATATCAAGTTTCAACGGGAGTGAAGGTGTCTTGCTCTTGTTGAGGCATTTAACAAGATTGCGCACATACATGTAGTTGTCATTGATGCTTCGTTTCTTAACGAACGCACTCTGAGCATTGGTGACCAAGTGATTGCTTGTATCTGCATTGATAATTCCCTGGAGAGGAGGGGATGATGTAGCACAACAAGGGTAAGTATTTCCCTCAATTATGAAACCAAGGTTATCAATCCATTAGGAGAACCAAGCAGCACTATGTAAACATCACCTACACACAAACCATAAAAACTTGCAACCCAACATGTAAGAGGGGTTGTCAATCCCTCCTCGGTATTGAGATAGATTAAATTGTATGAGAGTGGAATAGATCTAGCAAAAACACAAAATAAAATAAGTAAAGAAAAAGTGCAGCAAGGTTATTTTGGATTTTTGGATGAATAGATCTAAAAATAAGATGATAGGAAATAGACCCGGCGGCCGTAGATTTCACTAGAGGCTTCTCTCGAGAAAATAGCATATGGTGGGTAAACAAATTACTATTGGGCAATTTATAGAAGAGCAAATAATTATGACGATATCCAAGGCAATGATCATGTACATAGGCACGCTACTTCTTGAGCTTGCATTGATTTTTCCCTTGAAGAGGAAAGGGTGATGCTGCAAAGTAGAGATAAGTAGTTCCCACAGTTAAGAACCAAGATATCAATCCAGTAGGAGGCACAAGCAAGCCCCCAATATATGCACTTGCACAAACTAACAAACACTTGCACTCAACGCGAAGAAGGGGTTGTCAATCCCTTCACGATCACTTGCAAGAGTGAGATCTAATAGAGATAGATATAAAAGATAAGTAAAAGGCAAAATAAAGTAAACACAAATAAATTGCAGCAATGTATTTTTTGGTTTTTGGTTTTATAGATATGAAAATATATGATTGATAATAGACCCGGGGGCCATAGGTTTCACTAGAGGCTTCTCTCTTGAAGAAAGTATACGGTGGGCAAACAAATTACTATTGAGCAATTGATAGAAAAGCGCAAAGGAATGACGATATCTAAGGCAATGATCATGAATATAGGCATCACGTCAGTGACATGTAGACCGGCTCCCACCTGCATCTACTACAATTACTCCACACATCGACCGACTCCTACCTGCATCTAGAGTATTAAGTTCATAAGAATAGAGTAACGCCTTAAGCAAGATGACATGATGTAGAGGGATAAACTCAAGCAATATGATATAAACCCCATCTTTTTATCCTTAATGGCAACAATACAATACCTGCCTCGCTACCCCTTTTGTCACTGGGTGAGGACACCGCAAGATTGTTTTGGGAATCATTTCATGGAAAAACAAAAAATTCTACGCACATGCAATGATCTATCCATGGAGATGCATAACAATGAGGGGAAGAGTGTGTCCACGTACCCTCGTTAACCGTAAGCGGAAGCGTTTCACAACGGGGTTGATGTAGTCGAGCTTTCTTTGCAATCCAACCGATCTAGTACCGAACGTATGGCACCTCCGCGTTCTGCACACGTTCAGCTCGGTGACGTCCCTCGCCTTCTTGATCCAGCAAGACATCAAGGTAGTAGATGAGTTCCGTCAGCACGATGGCGTGGTGACGGTGATGGTGAAGTAATCTCCGCAGGGCTTCACCGAAGCACTACAAAAATATGACCGGGGGTGTAAACGGTGGAGGGGGTGCCGCACACGGCTAACAATTGATCTGGTGTGTCCTAGGCGCCCACATATATATAGGTGGGAGGGAGGGAGGAGCAGCCAAAGGAGCCGCCCAAGTAGGAGGAATCCTACTTGGGGTCCCTCCCAAGCCGCGCCCCCTTTTCTTATTTGGAGTGTGGGGAAAGGCAGGGGAGGGTGGCGCCTCCCCTTTTCCTTTCTCCCACGAGAGGGAAAGGTAGTGAAGGAAATATGCCCTAGAGGCAATAATAAAAGTTGCTATTTGTATTTCCTTATATGTTTATTATTCATGCTAGAATTGAAGGAAATATGCCCTAGAGGCAATAATAAAGTTATTATTTATTTCCTTATATCATGATAAATGTTTATTATTCATGCTAGAATTGTATTAACCGGAAACATAATACATGTGTGAATACATAGACAAACAGAGTGTCACTAGCATGCCTCTACTTGATTAGCTCGTTAATCAAAGATGGTTATGTTTCCTAACCATGAACAAAGAGTTGTTATTTGATTAACGGGATCACATCATTAGGTGAATGATCTGATTGACATGACCCATTCCATTAGCTTAGCACCCGATCGTTTAGTATGTTTCTATTGCTTTCTTCATGACTTATACATGTTCCTATGACTATGAGATTATGCAATTCCCGTTTGCCGGAGGAACACTTTGTGTGCTACCAAACGTCACAACGTAAATGGGTGATTATAAAGGTGCTCTACAGGTGTCTCCAAAGGTACATATTGGGTTGGCGTATTTCGAGATTAGGATTTGTCACTCCGATTGTCGGAGAGGTATCTCTGGGCCCTCTCGGTAATGCACATCACATAAGCCTTGCAAGCATTGCAACTAATGAGTTAGTTGCGAGATGATGTATTACGGAATGAGTAAAGAGACTTGCCGGTAACGAGATTGAACTAGGTATTGAGATACCGACGATCGAATCTCGGGCAAGTAACATACCTATGACAAAGGGAACAACGTATGTTGTTATGCGGTCTGACCGATAAAGATCTTCGTAGAATATGTAGGAGCTAATATGAGCATCCAGGTTCCGCTATTGGTTATTGACCGGAGACGTGTCTCGGTCATGTCTACATTGTTCTCGAACCCGTAGGGTCCGCACGCTTAAGGTTTCGATGACAGTTATATTATGAGTTTATGAGTTTTGATGTACCGAAGTTAGTTCGGAGTCCCGGATGTGATCACGGACATGACGAGGAGTCTCGAAATGGTCGAGGCATAAAGATTGATATATTGGACGGCTATATTCGGACACCGGAAGTGTTCCGGGTGATTTCGGAGAAAACTGGAGAGCCGGAGGGTTACCGGAACCCCCCCCGGGAGGAGTAATGGGCCATATGGGCCTTAGTGGAGAGAGAGAGGGGCAGCCAAAGGTGGGCCGCGCGCCTCCTCCCCCTGGTCCGAATTGGACTAGGAGAGGGGGGGTGGCGCCCCCCTTTCCTTCTCCCTCCCCACTTCTTTCCCCCTCCTAGTAGGAGTCCTACTCCTACTAGGAGGAGGACTCCTCCTTGGCGCACCATAGGGGCCGGCCGGCCTCCTCCCCTTGATCCTTTATATACGGGGGCAGGGGGCACCCCTAGACACACAAGTTGATCCACGTGATCATATTCTTAGCCGTGTGCGGTGCCCCCTTCCACCATAATCCTCGATAATATTGTAGCGGTGCTTAGGCGAAGCCCTGCGATGGTAGTACATCAAGATCGTCACCACGCCGTCGTGCTGACGGAACTCTTTCCGGACACTTTGCTGGATCGGAGTCCGGGGATCGTCATCGAGCTGAACGTGTGCTAAAACTCGGAGGTGCCGTAGTTTCGGTGCTTGATCGGTCGGGCCGTGAAGACGTATGACTACATCAACCGCGTTGTGCTAACGCTTCCGCTGTCGGTCTACAAGGGTACGTAGATCACACTCTCCCCTCTCGTTGCTATGCATCACCATGATCTTGCGTGTGCGTAGGAAAATTTTGAAATTACTACGTTCCCCAACAGTGGCATCTGAGCCTAGGTTTTATACGTTGATGTTATATGCATGAGTAGAACACAAGTGAGTTGTGGGCGATATAAGTGATACTGCTTACCAGCATGTCATACTTTGGTTCGGCGGTATTGTTGGACGAAGCGGCCCGGACCGACATTACGCGTACGCTTACGCGAGACCGGTTCTCCCGATGTGCTTTGCACATAGGTGGCTTGCGGGTGACAGTTTCTCCAACTTTAGTTGATCCGAGTGTGGCTACGCCCGGTCCTTGCGAAGGTTAAAACAGCACCAACTTGACAAACTATCGTTGTGGTTTTGATGTGTAGGTAAGATTGGTTCTTGCTTAAGCCCGTAGCAGCCACGTAAAACTTGCAACAACAAAGTAGAGGACGTCTAACTTGTTTTTGCAGGGTATGTTGTGATGTGATATGGTTAAGACATGATGCTAAATTTTATTGTATGAGATGATCATGTTTTGTAACCGAGTTACCGGCAACTGGCAGGAGCCATATGGTTGTCGCTTTATTGTATGCAATGCAATCGCGCTGTAATGCTTTACTTTATCACTAAGCGGTAGCGATAGTCGTGGAAGCATAAGATTGGCGAGACGACAACGATGCTACGATGGAGATCAAGGTGTCGCGCTGGTGACGATGGTGATCACGATGGTGCTTCGAAGATGGAGATCACAAGCACAAGATGATGATGGCCATATCATATCACTTATATTGATTGCATGTGATGTTTATCTTTTATGCATCTTATCTTGCTTTGATTAATGGTAGCATTATAAGATGATCTCTCACTAATTATCAAGAAGTGTTCTCCCTGAGTATGCACCGTTGCGAAAGTTCTTCGTGCTGAAACACCACGTGATGATCGGGTGTGATAGGCTCTACGTTCAAATACAACGGGTGCAAAACAGTTGCACACGCGGAATACTCAGGTTATACTTGACGAGCCAAGCATATACAGATATGGCCTTGGAACACGGAGACCGAAAGGTCGAGCGTGAATCATATAGTATATATGATCAACATAGTGATGTTCACCAATGAAACTACTCCATCTCACGTGATGATCGGACATGGTTTAGTTGATTTGGATCACGTAATCACTTAGAGGATTAGAGGGATGTCTATCTAAGTGGGAGTTCTTTAAGTAAATTAATTGAACTTAAATTTATCATGAAACTTAGTACCTGATAGTATCTTGCTTGTTTATGCTTGATTGTAGATAGATGGCCCGTGCTGTTGTTCCGTTGAATTTTAATGCGTTCCTTGAGAAAGCAAAATTGAAAGATGATGGTAGCAATTACACGGACTGGGTCCGTAACTTGAGGATTATCCTCATTGCTGCACAAAAGAATTACGTCCTGGAAGCACCGCTGGGTGCCAGGCCTGCTGCTGGAGCAACACCAGATGTTATGAACGTCTAGCAGAGCAAAGCTGACGACTACTCGATGGTTCAGTGTGCCATGCTTTACGGCTTAGAATCGGGACTTCAACGACGTTTTGAACGTCATGGAGCATATGAGATGTTCCAGGAGTTGAAGTTAATATTTCAAGCAAATGCCCGGATTGAGAGATATGAAGTCTCCAATAAGTTCTATAGCTGCAAGATGGAGGAGAACAGTTCTGTCAGTGAGCATATACTCAAAATGTCTGGGTATAATAATCACTTGATTCAATTGGGAGTTAATCTTCTAGATGATTGCGTCATTGACAGAATTCTCCAATCACTGCCACCAAGCTACAAGAGCTTCGTGATGAACTATAATATGCAAGGGATGAATAAGACTATTCCCGAGCTCTTCGCAATGCTGAAAGTTGCGGAGGTAGAAATGAAGAAAGAGCATCAAGTGTTGATGGTCAACAATACCACTAGTTTCAAGAAAAAGGGCAAAGGGAAGAAGAAGGGGAACTTCAAAAAGAACAGCAAGCAAGTTGCTACTCAAGAGAAGAAACCCAAACCTGGACCTAAGCCTGAAACTGAGTGCTTCTACTGCAAGCAGACTGGTCACTGGAAGCGGAACTGCCCCAAGTATTTGGCGGATAAGAAGGATGGCAAGGTGAACAAAGGTATATGTGATATACATGTTATTGATGTGTACCTTACTAATGCTCGCAGTAGCACCTGGGTATTTGATACTGGTTCTGTTGCTAATATTTGCAACTCGAAACAGGGACTACGGATTAAGCGAAGATTGGCTAAGGATGAGGTGACGATGCGCGTGGGAAACGGTTCCAAAGTCGATGTGATCGCAGTCGGCACGCTACCTCTACATCTACCTTCGGGATTAATATTAGACCTAAATAATTGTTATTTGGTGCCAGCGTTAAGCATGAACATTATATCTGGATCTTGTTTGATGCGAGACGGTTATTCATTTAAATCTGAGAATAATGGTTGTTCTATTTATATGAGTAATATCTTTTATGGTCATGCACCCTTAAAGAGTGGTCTATTTTTATTGAATCTTGATAGTAGTGACACACATATTCATAGTGTTGAAGCCAAAAGATGCAGAGTTGATAATGATAGTGCAACTTATTTGTGGCACTGCCATTTGGGTCATATCGGTATAAAGCGCATGAAGAAACTCCATACTGATGGGCTTTTGGAACCACTTGATTATGAATCACTTGGTACTTGCGAACCGTGCCTTATGGGTAAGATGACAAAAACACCGTTCTCCGGTACTATGGAGAGAGCAACAGATTTGTTGGAAATCATACATACAGATGTATGTGGTCCGATGAACGTTGAGGCTCGTGGCGGATATCGTTATTTTCTCACCTTCACAGATGACTTAAGCAGATATGGGTATATCTACTTAATGAAACACAAGTCTGAAACATTTGAAAAGTTCAAAGAATTTCAGAGTGAAGTTGAAAATCATCGTAACAAGAAAATAAAATTCCTACGATCTGATCGTGGAGGAGAATATTTGAGTTACGAGTTTGGTGTACATTTGAAAAATTGTGGAATAGTTTCGCAACTCATGCCACCCGGAACACCATAGCGTAATGGTGTGTTCGAACGTCGTAATCGTATTTTACTAGATATGGTGCGATCTATGATGTCTCTTACTGATTTACCGCTATCGTTTTGGGGATACGCTCTAGAGACGGCCGCATTCACGTTAAATAGGGCACCATCAAAATCCGTTGAGACGACGCCTTATGAACTGTGGTTTGGCAAGAAACCAAAGTTGTCGTTTCTGAAAGTTTGGGGCTGCGATGCTTATGTGAAAAAGCTTCAACCTGATAAGCTCGAACCCAAATCAGAGAAATGTGTCTTCATAGGATATCCAAAGGAAACTATTGGATACACCTTCTATCACAGATCCGAAGGCAAGACTTTTGTTGCTAAATTTGGAAACTTTCTGGAGAAGGAGTTTCTCTCGGAAGAAGTGAGTGGGAGGAAAGTAGAACTTGACGAGGTAACTGTACCTACTCCCTTATTGGAAAGTAGTACATCACAGAAACCTGTTTCTATGACACCTACACCAGTTAGTGAGGAAGCTAATGATGATGATCATGAAACTTCAGAACAAGATACTACTGAACCTCGTAGATCAACCAGAGTGAGATCCGCGCCAGAGTGGTACGGTAATCCTGTTCTGGAAGTCATGCTACTAGATCATGATGAACCTACGAACTATGAAGAAGCGATGGTGAGCCCAAATTCCGCAAAATGGCTTGAAGCCATGAAATCTGAGATGGGATCCATGTATGAGAACAAAGTATGGACTTTGGTTGACATGCCCGATGATCGGCAAGCAATTGAGAATAAATGGATCTTCAAGAAGAAGACTGACGCTGACGGTAATATTACTGTCTACAAAGCTCGACCTGTCGCAAAAGGTTTTCGGCAAGTTCAAGGGATTGACTACGATGAGACCTTCTCACCCGTAGCGATGCTTAAGTCTGTCCGAATCATGTTAGCAATTGCCGCATTTTATGATTATGAAATTTGGCAGATGGATGTCAAAACTGCATTCCTGAATGGATTTCTGGAAGAAGAGTTGTATATGATGCAACCAGAAGGTTTTGTCGATCCAAAGGGAGCTAACAAAGCGTGCAAGCTCCAGCGATCCATTTATGGACTGTTGCAAGCCTCTCGGAGTTGGAATAAACGCTTTGATAGTGTGATCAAAGCATTTGGTTTTATACAGACTTTTGGAGAAGCCTGTATTTACAAGAAAGTGAGTGGGAGCTCGGTAGCATTTCTGATATTATATGTGGATGACATATTACTAATTGGAAATGATATAGAATTTCTGGATAGCATAAAGGGATACTTGAATAAGAGTTTTTCAATGAAAGACCTCGGTGAAGCTGCTTACATATTAGGCATTAAGATCTATAGAGATAGATCAAGACGCTTAATTGGACTTTCACAAAGCACATACCTTGACAAAGTTTTGAAGAAGTTCAAAATGGATCAAGCAAAGAAAGGGTTCTTGCCTGTGTTACAAGGTGTGTAATTGAGTAAGACTCAATGCCCGACCACTGCAGAAGATAGAGAGAAAATGAAAGATGTTCCCTATGCTTCAGCCATAGGCTCTATCATGTATGCAATGCTGTGTACCAAACCTGATGTGTGCCTTGCTATAAGTCTAGCAGGGAGGTACCAAAGTGATCCAGGAGTGGATCACTGGACAGCGGTCAAGAACATCCTGAAATACCTGAAAAGGACTAAGGATATGTTTCTCATATATGGAGGTGACAAAGAGCTCATCGTAAAAGGTTACGTTGATGCAAGCTTTGACACTGATCCGGACAATTCTAAATCGCAAACCGGATACGTGTTTACATTAAACGGTGGAGCTGTCAGTTGGTGCAGTTCTAAACAAAGCGTTGTGGCGGGATCTACATGTGAAGCGGAGTACATAGCTGCTTCGGAAGCAGCAAATGAAGGAGTCTGGATGAAGGAGTTCATATCCGATCTAGGTGACATACCTAGTGCATCAGGTCCAATGAAAATCTTTTGTGACAATACTGGTGCAATTGCCTTGGCAAAGGAATCCAGATTTCACAAGAGAACCAAGCACATCAAGAGACGCTTCAATTCCATCCGGGATCTAGTCCAGGTGGGAGACATAGAGATTTGCAAGATACATACGGATCTGAATATTGCAGACCCGTTGACTAAGCCTCTTCCACGAGCAAAACATGATCAGCACCAAGGCTCCATGGGTGTTAGAATCATTACTGTGTAATCTAGATTATTGACTCTAGTGCAAGTGGGAGACTAAAGGAAATATGCCCTAGAGGCAATAATAAAGTTATTATTTATTTCCTTATATCATGATAAATGTTTATTATTCATGCTAGAATTGTAGGAAATATGCCCTAGAGGCAATAATAAAGTTATTATTTATTTCCTTATATCATGATAAATGTTTATTATTCATGCTAGAATTGTATTAACCGGAAACATAATACATGTGTGAATACATAGACAAACAGAGTGTCACTAGTATGCCTCTACTTGACTAGCTCGTTAATCAAAGATGGTTATGTTTCCTAACCATGGACAAAGAGTTGTTATTTGATTAACGGTCACATCATTAGTTGAATGATCTGATTGACATGACCCATTCCATTAGCTTAGCACCCGATCGTTTAGTATGTTGCTATTGCTTTCTTCATGACTTATACATGTTCCTATGACTATGAGATTATGCAACTCCCGTTTGCCGGAGGAACACCTTTGTGTGCTACCAAACGTCACAACGTAACTGGGTGATTATAAAGGAGCTCTACAGGTGTCTCCAAAGGTACATGTTGGGTTGGCGTATTTCGAGATTAGGATTTGTCACTCCGATTGTCGGAGAGGTATCTCTGGGCCCTCTCGGTAATGCACATCACATAAGCCTTGCAAGCATTGCAACTAATGAGTTAGTTGCGATATGATGTATTACGGAACGAGTAAAGAGACTTGCCGGTAACGAGATTGAACTAGGTATTGAGATACCGACGATCGAATCTCGGGCAAGTAACATACCGATGACAAAGGGAACAACGTATGTTGTTATGCGGTCTGACCGATAGAGATCTTCGTAGAATATGTAGGAGCCAATATGAGCATCCAGGTTCCGCTATTGGTTATTGACCGGAGACGTGTCTCGGTCATGTCTACATTGTTCTCGAACCCGTAGGGTCCGCACGCTTAAGGTTTCGATGACAGTTATATTATGAGTTTATGAGTTTTGATGTACCGAAGTTAGTTCGGAGTCCCGGATGTGATCACGGACATGACGAGGAGTCTCGAAATGGTCGAGACATAAAGATTGATATATTGGACGGCTATATTCGGACACCGGAAGTGTTCCGGGTGATTTCGGAGAAAACCGGAGAGCCGGAGGGTTACCGGAACCCCCCCGGGAGGAGTAATGGGCCATATGGGCCTTAGTGGAGAGAGAGAGGGGCAACCAAAGGTGGGCCGCGCGCCTCCTCCCCCCTGGTCCGAATTGGACTAGGAGAGGGGGGGGGGGGCGGCGCCCCCGTTTCCTTCTCCCTCCCCACTTCTTTCCCCCTCCTATTAGGAGTCCTACTCTACTAGGAGGAGGACTCCTCCTTGGCGCACCATAGGGGCCGGCCGGCCTCCTCCCCTTGATCCTTTATATACGGGGGCAGGGGGAACCCCTAGACACACAAGTTGATCCACGTGATCATATTCTTAGCCGTGTGCGGTGCCCCCTTCCACCATAATCCTCGATAATATTGTAGCGGTGCTTAGGCGAAGCCCTGCGACGGTAGTACATCAAGATCGTCACCACGCCGTCGTGCTGACGGAACTCTTCCCTGACACTTTGCTGGATCGGAGTCCGGGGATCGTCATCGAGCTGAACATGTGCTAAAACTCGGAGGTGCCGTAGTTTCGGTGCTTGATCGGTCGGGCCGTGAAGACGTACGACTACATCAACCGCGTTGTGCTAACGCTTCCGCTGTCGGTCTACAAGGGTACGTAGATCACACTCTCCCCTCTCGTTGCTATGCATCACCATGATCTTGCGTGTGCGTAGGAAAATTTTGAAATTACTACGTTCCCCAACAAGAATCGTATTAACCGAAAACTTAGTACACGTGTGAATACATAGAGAAACAGAGTGTCCCTAGTGTGCCTCTACTTGACTAGCTCGTTAATCAAAGATGGTTAAGTTTCCTAACCATAGACATGTGTTGTCATTTGATGAACGGGGTCACATCATTAGAGAATGATGTGATGGACAAGACCTATCAGTTAGCTTAGCATTATGGTCATTTAGTTTTATTGCTATTGCTTTGTTCATGACTTATACATATTCCTCTGACTATGAGATTATGCAACTCCAGAATACCGGAGGAACACCTTGTGTGCTATCAAACGTCACGACGTAACTGGGTGATTATAAAGATGCTCTACAGGTATCTCCGAAGGTGTTTGTTGGGTTGGCATAGATTGAGATTAGGATTTGTCACTCCGTGTATCAGAGAGGTATCTCTGGGCCCTCTCGGTAATGCACATCACTATAAGCCTTGCAAGCAATGTGAATAATGAGTTAGTTGCGAGATGACGCATTACAGAATGAGTAAAGAGACTTGCCGACAACGAGATTGAACTAGGTATGATGACACCGACGATCGAATCTCGGGCAAGTAACATACCGATGACAAAGGGAATGGCGTATGTTGTTATGCGGTTTAACCGATAAAGATCTTCGTAGAATATGTAGGAACCAATATGAGCATCCAGGTTCCGCTATTTGTTATTGACCGGAGATATGTCTCGGTCATGTCTATATAGTTCTCGAACCTGTAGGGTCCGCACGCTTAACGTTCGATTGTATTATGAGTTATGTGTTTTGGTGACCGAAGTTTGTTCGAATTACCGGATGAGATCACGGACATGACGAGGAGTCTCGAAATGGTCGAGAGGTAAATATTCATATATTGGAAGGTTATATACGGACACCGGAATGGTTCCGAAGAGGTTCGGGGTTTTTTCGGAGTACCGAAGCCCCCCCTCGGGAAAGTTAATGGGCCTAATGGGCCATAGTGAAGAGGAGGAGGAAGCCACAGGGGGTGGCGCGCGCCCCCCAAGCCCAACCCGAATTGGACAAGGGGTGGGGGCGCGGCCCCCCTTTTCCATCTCCCTCTCTTCTCTTTCTCCTTTCCCCCTTGTCGGTGTCAAAACCGGCAGATCTCGGGTAGGGGGTCCCGAACTGTGCGTCTAAGGTTGATGGTAACAGGAGACAAGGGACACAAAGTTTTACCCAGGTTCGGACCCTCTTGATGGAGGTAATACCCTACGTCCTGCTTGATTGATATTGATGAGTATGGGGGTTACAAGAATTGATCTACCACGAGATCGTAATAGCTAAACCCTAGAAGTCTAGCCTGTCAGATTGTGATTGCCTCTATGGACTAAACCCTCCAGTTTATATAGACACCGGAGGGGCCTAGGGTCGTACAAAGTCGGTTACATAGAAAGGAAATAGCACATCCGGCCGCCTAGCTTGCCTTCCACGCAAAGGAGAGTCCTATCCGGACACGAGAGGAAGTCTTCTATCTTGTATCTTCATGGCCCATTAGTCCGGCCCATGTCACATAGGTCGGACGCCCGAGGACCCCTTAATCCAGGACTCCCTCAGTATCCCCTGAACCAGGCTTCGATGACGAGGTGTCCGGCGCGCAGATTGTCTTCGACATTGCAAGGCGGGTTCCTCCTCCGAATACTCCAAAACAGCTCTCGAACACAGAGAACGTGTCCGGCTCTGTAAAACAAACACCACATATATCCGCAAAGAGTATAATATTTTATGGGTCTGATCCACTGACAACTTTTGTAGCATGACATCATGTCATAGCCCAGTCATTATTTCGAACCGTTTTTTAGCCTCCCGCTACATTTTTCAAGATGTGGTTTTATCGGCACGTCTTGTCAAAGCAGAGACCGTGTCCCCTTATTACAGGATTTTCATCAATACAGGTGTGGGTAACCCAACCACGCTGCCGGCATGACCCTTGGGGAATAGGCGAGTTTTAAGGCGAGTGGGGAGGCGCTTGATATTCATTGCCTTTATAAAGGGATAAGGATTCACCTCTTTCACCCACGCGCTCTTCCTCCCTGCCCATCCATTCTCGAGCTCCAACGCCCAAACTTCTATCCTTTCCGCCTCCAAGAAGCACTCCAGCCATGTCCAGATCTGGAGCGCAAGGCAAGTGGATGGTGTCCTCCGTCAAGGAGAAGGACATCACCAGGCTCCGGGAGGCCGGGTACCTAGCCCAGGAAATCGCCCATCGGCTTCCGGCCAAGGGACAGATCGTCCCCACCCCAGAGCCCCATGAGAGGGTTGTGTTCATCCCTCACTTCGTCCGCGGGTTGGGATTTCCTCTCCATCCATTCGTCCGCGGGCTCATGTTCTACTATGGACTAGATTTCCACAATCTGGACCCCAACTCCTTCCTCAATATCTCGGCATTTATTGTTGTGTGCTAGGCCTTCCTTCGTATCCCTCCCCACTTCGGGCTGTGGTTGAAGGTCTTCAACGTGAAGCCGAAGGTGGTGGACGACCAACATGCAGAGTGCGGAGGCGCCATGGTGAGCAAGCTGCCCAATGTCACATGGCCAAAAGGTACCTTCGTGGAGACTGTCAAGGGGTGGCAATAGCAGTGGTTCTATGTCACAGAGCCTCGCGACGCCACTTGGGCCGCGGCTCCCGAATTCCAGTCCGGCGCCTCGATGCAGCTCACCTCCTGGCTAGAGAAGGGCTTGGACTAGTCTGCATCAGATGAACTGACAGCACTTCAAACGCACATCAAGCGCATGGTGGACAAGAACGTCAAACTTGTCAACGTGATCCAGGTGATGCTCGCTCGCCGGATCCTACCGTGCCAAAGCCGGACTTGCCACTTATGGGAGTTCGATCCGGCCAAGCACCAAACCCTGCAGCAGTTCTTCGGCACTACGCACGAAGACATCTGGAAGGTGCTCTTCAAGGCCAACGAGACGTGGCCGGCGACGACCGAGGACCGTGGGCATGACCTGGCCCATCCCGCTAGTGCGGTAAGTTTTCCGTATTTCAAGGTGTACCCTTTACTTGCATACTCAAAGAAGATGTCTAAGCTTCCCTATTTATTGTTTCAGGGCTGGATGAAGAAGGTAGAGTAGATTCAGTGTTCGGCTCCATTGCCTGAAGAACCGACTATCCCGCGTCCGACGAAGATGCTGGTTCTGGCGCCCTATCAAGCGCCGGAGAAGAAGGCCAAGAAGAAGGCCTAGGGGACCAGGGGTGGTCTCCGCCATAAGGGTACTTCGGACGCGACGTCCGAAGATGCCGACACCCACTCCCCTCCCGCCACCGACGACGAGGAAGAGGAGGAAAGCGATTCTCCCCTGACGGGGCAAGGAAGAAAAGGGCGGCCTCCACGCATCTGGAGGCAGAGGTGTCCAAGAAGGGGAAGGCCTCCGCCGCGGACAGACCCGCATGGGACATTGACAGCAACTCCGAGTGGCGCCCCCGGGATAAGCCCCTGGCGGAATCATAAGTACTCAAAGATGCACACAAATATCCAGCTCCTTTACTTTATAGTTTTAACATGTTGAATCATGCACTTACAGTCCGGCTTGTTTCGAACTCGAGCGATCCTCATCTTCGGGAAACTCGCTGGATCCGAAGGTAATGGACAGCCGGTCCGTTCCGGCGGCCTCCTCTCCCAAGACTGTGGAAGACGCTGAAGTGCTGTCCCGAAGGACACTCCCGGCTTAGGGGGAGGCCCAGGAGGCCGTCATGGTGGTGCTAGAGGATAACACCTCGGCCGCCGAACACATGGGGGAGCAGATCCCCATGGAGACTGGCGATGGGGGCCACCTCCAATTCGGCCCCTAGCCGAATACGATACCGGAGACCTATACGGCTCCGGAATCCGGCACGCAGCCTCCTTCGAAAGAAGGAGGTGCGCCAATTCCACCGGTGACCTTTGTCCATCAAGAGGCACCAGATACTCTATTGGAAGCGCTGCGAAGTGCTTCCATTGTTGAGGAACACCGTACCCTCATGGGTACGGTGGTCGAGAGGGTTCAGTCCGCCAAGAGCAGACTGACCGAAGCCTGCACAAGCCTTCTAACAGGCTTTGAGGTAAGAGACGCATTTGTATAAAAATAATGTCATAGTATAGACAGTAGCCCCTGAGATTCTCTCCGGTGTTCGGAAAGAAAAGCCGGATAGAGGATCAAGTGATTTTCGCAGGAGACTAACTAAAATGTCTTATGTGAATAAGCAGGCATCGTTGCTGGCTGCAACCTCTCATGCTGCTGAGGTCTCCGGACTAAAGCAGGGTCTGGAGCGGGCCGAGGAAGAGCTCGGCCGTGTGAAAAAGCAGCTGGAAGATAAGCAAGGTATGCAATGACCTTGTGTATATCCGAAAAGGATGAATGTTTTTATACTGACATAGTGCCATGATATTTATTAGGGGCGGCGACCGAGGTGGAGGCCCTCAAGAAGGCACTGGCCGAAGCCCAGGAGAGAGCGGCAAAGGAACAAGCCGCCCGTGAAAAGCATGAGGCCAGGGTCGGTGAGGTCCAGCAGGAGCTCCAGGACGCCATGAATAAATACGAGTCCTTGGAGTGCCATGTTGCGGATCAAGATTCCGAACTTGCCAAGGCCCGCCAGAGCGCACACGATGCCCGGATTGAAGCCCAGGGCGCCCTCTAGGAAATCCAGGAGGCCAGGAAAATCGCGGCGGGTAAGGCCTTTATTGTAACGCCCGGGTAATTAAGCTACAGTAATCCCACACTAATGGTGCCATGTTACCTACGTTACTGTTGCTAATCAATCGTTAGATCAAAACCGGTCCAAAATTCAAATTCAAAATTTAAAATAAAGTTAAATTATAAAAGTTAAAAGTTGAAACAAAAATGTTCGGTGGTTGCCGAATATTACGAGGGTAATTATAGTGCAGCAAACATATTTTTAGAAAATGCCTAAATGATTTAAAATGGAATAAAACAGAAAAGTAAATAAGTAAAAGTAAAGAAAATACAAAACAGAAAACAAATAGAAAAAGAAGAAAGAGAAACCCCCCTGCCTCCCGGGCCTCGGCCCAGCAGGCCGGCCCATTCGGCCGCACACCCAGGCCACCAGGAGGCCCACCCCGCCTCCCTTATCCCCCCCCCCCCCACCCCCACCCCCCCCCCCCCCCACTCGCTCTCCCCCCACCCCTCGCTCTGGATCTGGATCGGGGAGAGGCCCGACCCCGTCGCCCCCGGATCCCGTCGGCCGGAACACCGCCTCGCCGCCCTCCTCCTCGACGGACCTCCTCGCCGGACGACCTCCCCTGCATCTCGTCCGTCCCCGTCTTCCGCCCCGAGCAACGCTGCCCCGAACCCTACCCTACCCCGTGAGCTCCCCCTTTTCCTCTCCCGGTCACTGCGCGCTGGCGCCGTCCCGTGCCCGTGCACGCACTCGCGTGGCCGCGCGCGCGCCCGTGCGTCCCAGCCACCGCGCCTCCCCACGCTAGCCCTGCCCGCACCATGCTCACGCGCCCCTGCCACGCCCCGCGCTCGCCGTCGCCGTGGCTCTGCCGCCCAACCCCGATGCTGCCCTGCTCAGCCCGACTGCAGCTGCTGGTGCTTCTTGCGTACGCTCGCCGGAGCGCCCCTGCCGGCCACCGCGACCCCCTGCCTTGCTCGCGCGCCTGCGCACACGGTCGCGCACACACGCGCATGCCACGCCGGTCCGGACCTCCCTTGCTTCGGCTACTGCTGCTGCCTCCGCTGCCGGCGCCCCTCGCCTTCGTCGCCCCGACCGCTGCCGCTCCCTGCATCGCCACCTACTGCCGCCGCCCCCCGTGCACAGCGTCGCGCCTGCCGGCTAGCACGGCGCCCGGCGCCGGCGCCGTGGCGACTCCCAGGCGCGCCCATTCAGGCGGGTGCCTGCATCGCCGCATGTCCGCACCCGCTAGCCCCAATGGGCCACTGACCACTGGGCCAGTGCCCCCTGGGCCAATGACAAAGCCCCCCCGAGAACGTATCTTTTTTAGAAAAAAAAGAAAAGGAAAATAAAAATAAAATTAATTAATTAATTAATTACTTAAAGAATTAATTAACTTAATTAATTTTGATTAATTAAACTAATCAAATAATTAAACTAATTAAACATTAGTTATCTAATTAACCTGGTTAGTTAACTAGCTAATTACTTAGTATGACAGTGGGGCCCACCCCCTAATTAATACTAATTAGGTTAATTAAATTGTTTAATTAAAATGTGTCACTGACCAGTGGGACCCACTAGTCAGGTTGACCAGTCAACTCTGTTGACTGCTGACGTCAGCATGACATCATGCTGACGTCATAAATCCAAATTTCGAATTAATTTAAATAATTAATTAAATTCCAGAAAATTAATAAAACCTTTAGAAAATCATATCTTTTAATCCGTAACTCGGATTAAAATATTTTCAACATGAAAGTTGCTCAGAACAACGAGACGAATCCGGATACGCAACCCGTCCGTCCGCCACGCATCCCTAGCATACCGAACACGCAACTTTCCCCCACCGGTTCATGTGTCTGAAAACGCGAAATACCGGGGATAATTTCCCGGATGTTTCCCCCCTTCACCGGTACCACCTCGTACCGCGTTAGGGCACACCTAGCTTTACGCTTTGCCATGTCATGCATCGTCATGCATTTGTTTGCATTATATTTATTGTTTCTCCCCCCTCTTCTCTCGCTAGACACGAGACCGACGCCGCTGCTATCCAGTACGACTACGGTGTTGACGACCCCTCTCTCTTGCCAGAGCAACCAGGCAAGCCCCCCCCTTGATCACCAGATATCGCCTACTCTACTCTCTACTGCTTGCATTAGAGTAGTGTAACATGTTACTGCTTTCTGTTAATCCTATCCTGATGCATAGGCTGTCCTTGCTACTACTGTTGTTACCTTTACCCGCAATCCTAATGCTTAGTATAGGATGCTAGTTTATCATCAGTGGCCCTTCATTCTTGTCCGTCTGCCATGCTATACTATCGGGCCGTGATCACTCGGGAGGTGATCACGGGTATATACTATATACCTTATACATGATACATGTGATGACTAAAAGACGGGTTGGCTCGTAGGAGTACTCGCGAGTGGATCTTTGTGGCGAAGCGACAGGGCAGGTTGAGACCACCTAGGAGAGAGGTGGGCCTGGCCCTGTTCGGCGTTCGTGGATACTTAACACGCTTAACGAGATCTTGGTATTTGATCTGAGTCTGGCTACTAGCCTATACGCACTAACCATCTACGCGGGGACAGTTATGGGCACTCGACGTCGTGGTATCAGCCGAAGCCTTCGTGATGTCAGCGACTGAGCGGCGCACGCCGGATTGGAACGTAAGCCTGCTATTGTATTAAGGGGGCTAGTTATGCTTCCGGCCGCCCTCGCAACGCGCAGGTGTGCAATGGGCGATGGGCCCAGACCCCTGCGCCATAGGGTTTAGACCGACGTGCTGACCTCTCTGTTGTGCCTAGGTAGGGCTGCGACGTGTTGATCTTCCGAGGCCGGGCATGACCTAGGAAAGTGTGTCTGGCCGAATGGGATTGAGCGTGTTGGGTTATGTGGTGCACCCCTCCAGGGAAGTTAATCTATTCGAATAGCCGTGATCTTTGGTAACAAGACGACTTGGAGTTGTACCTTGACCTTATGACAACTAGAACCGGATACTTAATAAAACACACCCTTTCAAGTGCCAGATACAACCGGTGATCGCTCTCTCACAGGGCAGCGAGGGGAGGATCATCGGTTAGGATTATGCTATGCGATGTTACTTGGTGAACTTACCATCTACTCTCTTCTACATGCTGCAAGATGGAGGTGGCCAGAAGCGTAGTCTTTGACAAGATTAGCTATCCCCCTCTTATTCTGGCATTCTGCAGTTCAGTCCACCGATATGGCCCTTTACACATTTACCCATGCATATGTAGTGTAGCTCCTTGCTTGTGAGTACTTTGGATGAGTACTCATGGTTGATTTCTCCCTCTTTTCCCCCTTTCCCTTCTACCTGGTTGTCGCAACCAGATGTTGGAGCCCAGGAGCCAGACGCCACCGTCGACGACGACTACTACTACTCGGGAGGTGCCTACTACTACGTGCAGCCCGCTGACGGCGACCAGGAGTAGTTAGGAGGATCCCAGGCAGGAGGCCTGCGCCTCTTTCGATCTGTATCCCAGTTTGTGCTAGCCTTCTTAAGGCAAACTTGTTTAACTTATGTCTGTACTCAGATATTGTTGCTTTCGCTGACTCGTCTATGATCGAGCTCTTGTATTCGAGCCCTCGAGGCCCCTGGCTTGTAATATGATGCTTTTATGACTTATTTTTATTTGTAGAGTTGTGTTGTGATATCTTCCCGTGAGTCCCTGATCTTGATCGTACACGTTTGCGTGTATGATTACTGTACGATTGAATTGGGGGCATCACAAGTTGGTATCAGAGCCGACTGCCTGTAGGAATCCCCCTTCCACACTCCTTGGCCAAAGTCAAGTCTAGACATTACAAAAACTTTTACTAACATGGCTGTGCCTTACGGGCCCACGTCGCCATCTGGGTGGTATTAGGATCTTTTACTCCTCGATCCTTACTCTGGGACTTTGAACTCTCTTCTACTCGGGTTAAACGATTTTTACTAACTTTAACATTAGGATCCCGTGACGACGTTCACCCCAAAGTTGGATAAGCCCTAGCTATTCATTAGAGTAGTATATTGAACATTATCCACATTGTCATTTGACTCCTGTGAAAACATCTTTGTTTTCAGATGGAACCCACGAGACAGGTCGTGCGCCACACGACGGCCATTGGTGCCTCAGGATCACCTGCTGTGTTGGTTGAGATGATGACCTATCTGGGTTATCGCTGGCACCCTGAGTACACCGTCTATGAGGAGTATCTGGACTTCAACCAGGAGCAGTACCATGCCATCGTCCACCTCTACTCTCGGGAGTATGACTCCACTACCGTGCTGCACACTGCTCATGGTGTTGGAGTGACCATCGACATGGTGGTCCACGATGCTGCTTATGTTGCTCTGACACGTCTTCATGGAGAGTATCAGGAGTTGGACACCTCCTCCTTCAGGCACATTGGTGCGGAGGGATACTACACTGCTGCCTACTCCACTGTCACCTGAGAGCCCTTCTACCATCATAACCTGGTTCTGCATGCTGATGGGCTGGATAGAGCTAACCGAGCTCTTCGCCACGAGTTGTACACCACCCGTCAGCACCTGTATCGTGCTCTGATGCTGTTGCACCCCTCTGTCCAATCTGGTGAGCTGCCGCGTTCTGCGATCTACCCAGCCAGGACCGTGATGCCCCAGGGCGTCGGTTGGCCAGATGTGGGAGGCTACTCTCCCGCACTTGGTCCTCTTCTGCCACTTAAGCGTCGGGTTCTGCACCAGAGTACCCGCGGACCCCAGGTTGCCGACGTGGAGTTCCCGATGCCACACTACCAGCTTTCAGGCTACAGCTACCTTCACAGTACCGCGTGGGACTGATGTAGGCTTGCTTGTTAGTGTTAGGTGCATTCGCTGCGAGCCTGCGTGCCGCCTATGATGATCTTAGTCTGTGTACTGAACTCTGTGTAGCGAACTCTATGCATGATCACTTTTGTAAGATATGCCAACTACTATGCAGTATCTATCGTGTTCCCTTCATTATGCATGTTTCATCATGAATGATTCTTGCCCTCGCAATTTCTCTATGCTGAACTACCCCTGTTATATATTAGCAGGATGGTTAGACCAGGTGGTCGTGGTCGTGGTGGCAACTTCCCACCAACGCCTGAGTACATGGCTGGTATGATCCAATAGCTTGAGATGAATCGTCAGTTCATGGAGAATATGATGGCTCAGTTTCCTCGCCCCAATATGAACCAACAGCCAACCCCAGTAACTCTGCAGGATTTTATGCGCCTGAACCCAACTGTGTACCGCAGCTCAACTCAGCCTCTGGATGCTGATGACTGGCTCCGTGACATCACCTATGAGATGGAGTCTACTGATGTAGCCCCTGCCAGCTATGTCACCTTTGCTTCCTTCTTCCTGAAGGGACCCACAACTCAATGGTGGGACAGCCACAGGCGTACTCTGCCAGTTGGAACAATCATCACCTGGCCAGACTTCCAAGCTGCCTTCCGTGCTCGCTTCATTCCTCAGGGAGTCATGGACCGTAAGAAGCGCGAGTTTCGCAACCTCACCCAAGGCAACAAGACTGTTGAAGCTTATCAGCGGGAGTTTCTTGACTTGTCCCGCTATGCTGAAGAAGACATTGCAACTGATGCACGCAGACAGGAGAAGTTCCGTGATGGCCTTCAAGCTGACATCAAGCTCGCACTTCTAGTGCATGACTTTGCTGATTTCGCCACCCTGGTGAACAAGGCCATCAATGTCGAAACTGGTCTGCAGGAATACCAGAGCTCTCACAGGCGCAACCGTGACACGGGCTCATCTTCGGGCTCGTCCTCGCAGAAGCGTAAGATATGGATTCCCAACAGCATGTATCAGCCAACTGCACCTGCCCCAAGGCAGTCCTATGCTGCCCCTCGTCTGCCTACTCCTCCAACTAGGCAGCCAAGGCTCCCAGCTCCGCCACCCCAAGCTCCTGTTCCCATTCCCAATAATGGTCTGTGCTACAAGTGTGGTCAACCAGGTCACCATGCTAGGGATTGCAATCAGAACCAGAATCAACTAGCCCTCCCAGCAACTGGCCGTGGAAGCAACCAGCCCCGAAACAACAATGCCAAGTCTTATGGTCGTGTTCATGCCAACCACGTTGATCTCAATGAAGTTCTAGACCAGCCCGCTACCGTGATGGGTACACTCCTTGTAAATTCAGCACCAGCATCTGTTTTATTTGATACAGGTGCATCACATTCATTCATGTCAGAGGATTTTGCATTCATGCATGGCATTAAAAGCGAGGACCTGAACACTTCGCTATTAGTACACACTCTCGCGGGCCAATGTCGGACCTCCATGATTTGCAATGACGTCCCCGTTGAAATCGAAGGACTGGAATTCCTTGCCTCTCCCATCATACTGAAGTCTTGTAGCATCGACCTCATTCTGGGAATGGATTGGCTGAAAGCGCATACTGCTTCCATAGTTTGCGCCACTAAGGTCGTCCATCTGCTACACCCTTGTGATGAAATAATTGCTTACCAAGCTCATCTAGTTCAGAACGCCGTGGCACGTCTTTATGCCTTGAATGCGTTGAACGCTGCACCACTCGAGGGCATTGAAAACATTCCCGTCGTTCATGAATTCCTAGACGTCTTCCTAGAAGAACTTCCAGGGATTCCCCCTGCTAGAGCTGTCGAATTCATCATCGACTTGAAACCCGGCACCACCCCTATAGCCAAACGTCCCTACAAGATGCCGCCACATGAACTCATTGATCTTAAGGAGGAAATCGACAAATCACTTATCAAAGGTTTCATTCGCCCAAGTTGCTCTCCTTGGGGAGCACCTTCTCTCTTTGTTAAGAAGAAGGATGGGACAAACCGATTAGTCCAAGACTACCGTCCTATAAACCAAGCTACCATTCAGAATAAATATCCTCTTCCTCGGATCAATGATCTTTATGATCAACTGGCTGGCTCATCAGTGTTCTCCAAACTCGACTTGAGGTTGGGTTACCACCAGATCCGTGTTCGTGAAGAGGATATTCCAAAAACCGCCTTCGTGACTCGGTATGGATCATACGAGTACACCGTCATGTCATTCGGCTTAACGAATGCTCCCGCCACCTTCTCTCGTCTGATGAACTATATATTCATGGATTACCTCGACAAGTTCGTCGTGGTTTATCTAGATGATATCCTTGTATTTTCCAAGAACGAGGAAGAACATGCTGAACATCTTCGTCTTGTGCTGGAAAAGCTTCGAGAGCACCAACTGTATGCTAAGTATTCCAAGTGTGAATTCTGGCTCCCCGAAGTAACCTATCTTGGGCATGTCATCTCCAAGGATGGTATTGCTGTCAACCCTGAACGAGTTCAGGCTATTCTCGATTGGACTCCTTCGAAGAATGTCAAGCAAGTCCGAAGTTTTCTCGGTCTCGCCAGCTATTGCCGTCGATTCGTCGAGAACTTCTCCAAGATTGCCAGGCCTCTGACTACTCTGTTGCATAAGGGTGTCAAGTTCGACTGGACAGACAAGTGTCAGGAAAGTTTCCAGGCGATCAAAGACAAGTTGACTTCTGCCCAGTGCTTGCTCCACCTGATACTAAGAAGGACTTTGTCATTTACTGCGACGCTTCCCGTCAAGGATTAGGCTGTGTCCTAATGCAAGAGCGCAGAGTGATTGCTTATGCCTCTCGTCAACTGCACCCTCACGAAGAAAACTACCTAGTTCACGACCTCGAGCTTGCTGCTGTCATTCATGCACTGAAGTAGTGGCGACATTACCTTCTCGGTAATCGTTGCGAAATCTTCACCGACCACCAAAGTCTGAAGTATCTGTTTACTCAGCCAGATCTGAACCTCCGTTAGCAGAGATGGATGGAGACTGTTGTAGACTTTGACGTGGGTATATCCTATACCCCCGGCAAGGCTAATGTAATGGCTGATGCCTTGAGCCGCAAGTCTTACTGCAATCACCTCCAGGTTCACAAAGTTCAGCCCTCGCTTGTCGAAGAATTTAGAAAGCTGAACCTTCATATTGTTCCTCCTGGAGCACTCGCCCCCCTCCCCCAGAGTTTCAGAAGATGAATCTTCGTGTTGTTACTAAGGGTTCTCTAAATACCCTGGCTGTCGTACCAGATCTCGTAGCTGGTATAAAGACTATTCAAGGTTATGACTCTAAAGTCCAAAAGATTAAACGTCATCTAGCAGAAGGAAAGCCCTCCTTCTTCTCTATCGCCAATGATGGCGCCTTGTACTTCAAAGGCCGCCTAGTGGTACCATGTTCAAGGAAAAACCTGGATCAGACTAAAGAGGTTATGAAAGAAGCTCATGATACGCCTTTGTCTATTCATCCTGGTAGTACAAAGATGTACCAAGACATCCGCCAAAGATTCTGGTGGTCTAATATGAAGCAGGACATTGCTCGTTATGTTGCGGAGTGTGACGTTTGCCGCCGTGTCAAAGCAGAGCATCAAAGGCCTACTGGAACTCTGCAACCTATCTCTATTCTTGAATGGAAATGGGACCATGTTGAAATGGACTTCGTCACTGGATTTCCCAAATCGCAGAAAGGTAATGATGCTATTCTTGCCGTCATTGACCGGCTTTCTAAAGTTGCGCATTTTCTGGCGGTCAAAGAGACAATCACTGCTAGTCAGCTTGCTACTCTCTACATGTCCAGAATTGTTTCACTTCACGGTATTCCACTGGTTATCAGTTCAGACCGTGGCAGCTTATTCACTTCAAGATTTTGGGCAAGTTTCCAAGAAGCTATGGGAACTCATCTGTCGTTCAGTACTGCGTTTCATCCTCAGTCGCAAGGACAAGTTGAACGTGTCAACCAAGTTCTCGAAGACATGCTTCGAGCTTGTGTAATTTCCTTCGGCAAGAAATGGGAGGAATCTCTTCCATATGCCGAGTTCTCTTATAATAATAGCTATCAAGCTAGTCTGAAGATGTCCCCCTTTGAAGTGCTATATGGACGAAAGTGTCGGACCCCTCTGAACTGGTCAGAAACTGGGGAACGTCCACTCTTCGGTCCGGATATTATCCAACAGGCCAAAGAACAAGTTCGCATTATTCGCGAGAATCTCAAGACTGCTCAGTGACGTTAGAAAAGTCAGTATGACCGTCATCACCAAGACATGGTCTATCAACCTGGCGAAAAGGCTTATCTTCGAGTTACACCAATGAAGGGTGCTCACCGCTTCGGGATCAAGGGCAAGCTAGCTCCTCGCTATATTGGCCCATTCACTATTCTCGAAAGGCGTGGAAAAGTGGCATATCAACTGGAACTTCCGCCGAACCTTTCCCAGGTTCACGACGTGTTCCACGTGTCACAACTCCGCCGTTGCTTCAAGGATCCAATCCGAGTAGTGGATCATGAAGTGCTCGAATTGCAGCAGGACCTCTCCTATAAAGAGCATCCGGTCCGCATTCTCGACCAAGCTGAACGCCGCACACGTCAGAAGGCGATTAAGTTCCTCAAAGTCCAGTGGTCGAATCACTCTGAAGACGAAGCCGCTTGGGAACGCGGGGACCGCCCGCGTGATGAATACCCCGCACTGTTTCCTTCTACATCCTAAATCTCGGGACGAGATTTCTTGTAGTGGAGGAGATTTGTAACGCCCGGGTAATTAAGCTACAGTAATCCCACGCTAATGGTGCCACGTTACCTACGTTACTGTTGCTAATCAATCGTTAGATCAAAACTGGTCCAAAATTCAAATTCAAAATTTAAAATAAAGTTAAATTATAAAAGTTTTTAAAAGTTGAAACAAAATGTTCGGTGGTTGCCGAATATTACGAGGGTAATTATAGTGCAGCAAACATATTTTTAAAAAATGCCTAAATGATTTAAAATGGAATAAAATAGAAAAGTAAATAAGTAAAAGTAAAGAAAATACAAAACAGAAAACAAATAAAAAAAGAAGAAAGAGAAACCCCCCTGCCCCCTAGGCCTCGGCCCAGTAGGCCGGCCCATTCGGCCGCACACCCAGGCCACCAGGAGGCCCAACCCGCCTCCATTATCCCCCCACGACTGACACTCCCCCACTCCCCACTCGCGCTCCCCCACCCCTCGCTCTGGATCTGGATCGGGGAGAGGCCCGACCCCGTCGCCCCCGGATCCCGTCGGCCGGAACACCGCCTCGCCGCCCTCCTCCTCGACGGACCTCCTCGCCGGACGGCCTACCCTGCTCTCGTCCATCCCCGTCTTCCGCCCCGAGCAACGCTGCCCCGAACCCTACCCTACCCTGTGAGCTCCCCCTTTTCCTCTCCCGGTCACTGCGCGCCGGCGCCGTCCCGTGCCCGTGCACGCACTCGCGTGGCCGCGCGCGCGCCCGTGCGTCGCAGCCACCGCGCCTCCCCGTGCTAGCCCTGCCCGCACCATGCTCACGCGCCCCTGCCACGCCCCGCGCTCGCCGTCGCCGTGGCTCTGCGGCCCAACCCCGATGCTGCCCTGCTCAGCCCGACTGCGGCCGCTGGTGCTTCTTGCGCATGCTCGCCGGAGCGCCCCCGCCGGCCATCGCGACCCCCTGCCTTTCTCGCGCGCCTGCGCACACGGCCGCGCACACACGCGCATGCCACGCCGGCCCGGACCTCCCTTGCTCCGGCTACTGCTGCTGCCTCCGCTGCCGGTGCCCCTCGCCTTCGTCGCCCCGACCGCCGCCGCTCCCTGCACCGCCACCTACTGCCGCCGCCCCCCGTGCACTGCGTCGCGCCCGCCGGCGAGCACGACGCCTGGCGCCGGCGCCGTGGCGACTCCCAGGCGCGCCCGTTTGGGCGAGTGCCCGCATCGCCGCATGCCCGCACCCGCTAGCCCCAATGGGCCACTGACCACTGGGCCAGTGCCCCCTGGGCCAATGACAGAGGGCCCCCCAGAACGTATCTTTTTTAGAAAAAAAGAAAAGGAAAATAAAAATAAAAATAAATAAATAATTAATTAATTAACTTAATTAATTTTGATTAATTAAACTAATCAAATAATTAAACTAATTAAACATCAGTTATCTAATTAACCTGGTTAGTTAATTAGCTAATTAATTAGTATGACATTGGGGCCCACCCCCTAATTAATACTAATTAGGTTAATTAAATTGTTTAATTAAAATGTGTCACTGACCAGTGGGACCCACTGGTCAGGTTGACCAGTCAACTCTGTTGACTGCTGACGTCTGCATGACATCATGCTGATGTCATAAATCCAAATTTCGAATTAATTTAAATAATTAATTAAATTCCAGAAAATTAATAAAATCTTTAGAAAATCATATCTTCTAATCCGTAACCCGGATTAAAATATTTTCAACATGAAAGTTGCTCAGAACAACGAGACGAATCCGGATACGCAACCCGTTCGTCCGCCACACATCCCTAGCATACCGAACACGCAACTTTCCCCCTCCGGTTCATGTGTCCGAAAACGCGAAACACCGGGGATAATTTCCCGGATGTTTCCCCCCTTCACCGGTACCACCTCGTACCGCGTTAGGGCACACCTAGCTTTACGCTTTGCCATGTCATGCATCGTCATGCATTTGTTTGCATTATATTTATTGTTTCTCCCCCCTCTTCTCTCGCTAGACACCGAGACCGACGCCGCTACTACCCAGTACGACTACGGTGTTGACGACCCCTCTCTCTTGCCAGAGCAACCAGGCAAGCCCCCCCTTGATCACCAGATATCGCCTACTCTACTCTCTACTGCTTGCATTAGAGTAGTGTAACATGTTACTGCTTTCCGTTAATCCTATCCTGATGCATAGCCTGTCCTTGCTACTACTGTTGTTACCTTTACCTGCAATCCTAATGCTTAGTATAGGATGCTAGTTTATCATCAGTGGCCCTTCATTCTTGTCCGTCTTCCATGCTATACTATCGGGCCGTGATCACTCGGGAGGTGATCATGGGTATATACTATATACCTTATACATGATACATGTGATGACTAAAAGACGGGTCGGCTCGTAGGAGTACCCGCGAGTGGATCTTTGTGGCGAAGCGACAGGGCAGGTTGAGACCACCTAGGAGAGAGGTGGGCCTGGCCCTGTTCGGTGTTTGCGGAGACTTAACACGCTTAACAAGATCTTGGTATTTGATTTGAGTCTGGCTACTAGCCTATACGCACTAACCATCTACGCGGGGACAGTTATGGGCACTCGACGTCGTGGTATCAGCCGAAGCCTTCGTGACGTCAGCGACTGAGCGGCGCGCACCGGATTGGAACGTAAGCCTGCTATTGTATTAAGGGGGCTAGTTCTGCTTCTGGCCGCCCTCGCAACATGCAGGTGTGCAATGGGCGATGGGACCAGACCCCTGCGCCGTAGGGTTTAGACCGGCGTGCTGACCTCTCTGTTGTGCCTAGGTAGGGCTGCGACGTGTTGATCTTCCGAGGCCGGGCATGACCCAGGAAAGTGTGTCCGGCCGAATGGGATCGAGCGTGTTGGATTATGTGGTGCACCCCTGCAGGGAAGTTAATCTATTCGAATAGCCGTGATCTTCGGTAACAGGACGACTTGGAGTTGTACCTTGACCTTATGACAACTAGAACCGGATACTTAATAAAACACACCCTTTCAAGTGCCAGATACAACCGGTGATCGCTCTCTCACAGGGCAATGAGGGGAGGATCATCGGTTAGGATTATGCTATGCGATGTTACTTGGTGAACTTACCATCTACTCTCTTCTACATGCTGCAAGATGGAGTTGGCCAGAAGCGTAGTCTTCGACAGGATTAGCTATCCCCCTCTTATTCTGGCATTCTGCAGTCCAGTCCACCGATATGGCCCTTTACACATTTACCCATGCATATGTAGTGTAGCTCCTTGCTTGCGAGTACTTTGGATGAGTACTCACAGTTGCTTTCTCCCTCTTTTCCCCCTTTCCCTTCTACCTGGTTGTCGCAACCAGATGTTGGAGCCCAGGAGCCAGATGCCACCGTCGACGACTACTACTACTACTCGGGAGGTGCCTACTACTACGTGCAGCCCGCTGACGGCGACCAGGAGTAGTTAGGAGGATCCCAGGCAGGAGGCCTGCGCCTCTTTCGATCTGTATCCCAGTTTGTGCTAGCCTTCTTAAGGCAAACTTGTTTAACTTATGTCTGTACTCAGATATTGTTGCTTCGGCTGACTCGTCTATGATCAAGCTCTTGTATTCGAGCCCTCGAGGCCCCTGGCTTGTAATATGATGCTTGTATGACTTATTTTTATTTGTAGAGTTGTGTTGTGATATCTTCCCGTGAGTCCCTGATCTTGATCGTACACGTTTGCGTGTATGATTAGTGTACGATTGAATTGGGGGCGTCACATTTATTATGCAGAGCAAGTATGTGAAGAGAAGATTTCTCTTACTGACCCGGATTTGGAGTTCTCCAGGAGCGTTTGCGGATATGCCGCGTAGTGTTGCCGATGCTGCGGATTTTTTCCGAGCCGAAGAGGGAAGCTTGATGGAGAAGCTATTCTGGTCGCAATACCTTGCGTCAGAACATCCGATGCCCTTTAGCGACCAGCTAAAACAGCTGGTGGAACTGCATAGGGTGGCCGAACTAGCCATGAAGGATTTAATAATGCGACTATGGCCTGCCGAAGTCAGACCCAGCAGCTACTTCAGGCTCGTGAAGCGGCTGGTCAATGCCTGCCCCCGGCTTGACGTCATCAAGCGGTCGGTCTACATTGAAGGTGCGCGGATGGCCTTCGCCCGGGTCAAGATACAGTGGGCGAAGATGGACGCCGTCAAGCTCGCGACTGAGGGACCGCCCGCTGGCAAGGAGCACCACACGCCGGAGCGGTATTTTGATGATGTCCTCAAGGGATCCCGCATTATAGAGGGTCAGTGCTCAAAAGATATCTTTGAATGAGTACCTTCATGTTATCCCACCCTGTATGATGAAAACAAGTAATAATGTGTAATATAATGCTTGATGTTTATTTTGGAATTTTACCTCCTGTGCGGTCGTTTTTATTAAATCTGAGAGTTGGCCAGTCGTCCGCTTCAGCCCCCACGTAGGTAGTACATGGGTGTTCGGGATGGAAACTAAACACTCTTGATCCAAGAGATTGGTCCTTGACGGAGGTGTTTAGCACAACGAACCAAGTAATCGGACTATGTGGCTTTATCACCCTCACTTAGCCATAGGAGTTTGACAATAGAAACGTAGGCACAACCCCTAGTATTTGTTAGTCGGACTAGGATGTTGTAGACACCTGATCGGGTGAAGGCCGATCCATCGCATAATGCGGAAAAATCGCAAGAGATTTTAACCTCCGAAGAGGTGACCGGCTCACGCCGCATCATGACAGTCAGTTTTCGGCTTTCTCTACTGAGGTGCTCATCCGGATAATCCAGGACACAATCGTAGTAGTTCTGCCTTTACTACCCTAGCCGATAGAGCGGAACGTTGATATGTATCCAATGTATCTACAATTTTTGATTGCTCCATGCTATTATATTATCTATTTTGGATGTCAATTGGCCTTTATTTTACACTTTTATATCATTTTTGGGACTAACCTACTAACCGGAGGCCCAACCCAAATTGCTGTTTTTTTGCCTATTTTAGGGCTTCGCCAAAAAGGAATATCAAACAGAGTCCAAACGGAATGAAACCTCCGGGAACGTGATTTTCTCAACAAACGTGATTCAGGAGACTTGGAGTGGGCGTCAAGAAACAAACGAGGAAGCCACGAGGCAGGGGGGCGCGCCTACCCCATAGGCGCGCCCTCCACCCTCGTGGGCCCCTCGTTGCTCCACCGACGTACTTCTTCCTCCTATATATATCCACGTACCCCCAAACATCCAGGAGCACCACGAAAACCAAATTCCACCACCACAACCTTCTGTACCCGAGAGATCCCATCTCGGGGCCTTTTCTGGAGCTCCGCCGGAGGGGGCATTGATCACGGAGGGCCTCTACATCAACTCCATGGCCTCTCCGGTGATGTGTGAGTAGTTTACTTCAGACCTATGGGTCCATAGTTATTAGCTAGATGGCTTATTCTCTCTCTTTGGATCTCAATAAAAAGTTCTCCTCGATCTTCTTGGAGATCTATTCGATGTAATCTTCTTTTGCGGTGTTTTTGTCGAGATCCGATGAATTGTGGGTTTATGATAAAGTTTATCTATGAACAATATTTGAATCTCCTTTGAATTCTTTTATGTATGATTTGTTTATCTTTGCAAGTCTCTTCGAATTATCAGTTTGGTTTGGCCTACTAGATTGATCTTTCTTGCAATGGGAGAAGTGCTTAGCTTTGGGTTCAATCTTACGGTGCTCGATCCCAGTGACAGAAAGGGAAACGACACATACTGTATTGTTGCCATCGAGGATAAAAATATGGGGTTTATATCATATTGCATGAGTTTGTCCCTCTACATCATGTCATCTTCCTTAAAGCATTACTCTGTTCTTATGAACTTAATGCTCTAGATGCATGCTAGATAGCGGTCGATGTGTGGAGTAATAGTAGTAGATGCATAATCGTTTCGGTCTACTTTTCACGGACGTGATGCCTATATACATGATCATACCTAGATATTCTCATAACTATGCTCAATTCTATCAATTGCTCGACAGTAATTCGTTTACCCACCATAATACTTATGCTCTTGAGAGAAGCCACTAATGAAACCTATGGCCCCCGGGTCTATCTTCTATCATATTAATCTTCCAACACTTAGTTATTTCTATTGCCGTTTATTTTACTTTGCATCTTTATTTCTCTTTATCATAAAAACACAAAAAATATTATCTTATCATATCTATCAGATGTCACTCTTGTAAGTGACCGTGAAGGGATGGACAACCCCTTTATCGCGTTGGTTGCGAGGTTCTTATTTGTTTGTGTAGGTGCGTGGGACTCGAGCATGATCTCCTACTGGATTGATACCTTGGTTCTCAAAAACTGAGGGAAATACTTACGCTACTTTGCTGCATCACCCTTTCCTCTTCAATCGAAAACCAACGCAGTGCTCAAGAGGTAGCAAGAAGGATTTCTGGCGCCATTGCCGGGGAGATTCTCGCCAAGTCAAGTCAAGATTTGACTCCCGACAACGAGGGATTTCTGGCGCCGTTGCCAAGTCAAGACATACCAAGTACCCATCACAAACTCTTATCCCTCGCATTACATTATTTGCCATTTGCCTCTCGTTTTCCTCTCCCCCACTTCACCCTTGCCGTTTTATTCGCCCTCTCTTTTTCCATTCGCCTCCCTTTTTTCCCATTTCCTATTTGCTTGTGTGTTGATTGCTTGCTTGTCACGATGACTCTACCTAGATTTGGTGATCTTCACCTTAAAAGGTTAGAAGAGATCGAAAGCAACATCAGGAGTTTTATGACTTTATAATTTGAGCATAATAATTTCTTTAGGAACGAGCTTAAGGAACAAAAAAGCTTTATGGGTTATATGAATAAAGACCTTGATGATATGTCTAAGGAATTTTATGGTTTGAAATCTCAGATTGCTCATCTCGAAAAATTAATTGCTGAAGTTTCGGATAAGCAGGCCACCTTAGTTAATAAGATGGTCGCTAAGCCGGATTTTTTTTATGAAAATAAAGATGAAGATATAAAAGTTATTGATGTGTCTCCTATGAAATCTTTGTTTTGCATTATGAATCTTGATAATGATGGGACTGAAGATGAGCCACCTTTACCTAGAAGGCGTCCCAAAAATTCGGAGTTTTTAGATCTTGATGCAAAAATTGGTAAAAGTGGGATTGAATAGGTTAAAACTTTAAATAGCAATGAACCCACTATCTTGGATTACAAGGAATTTAATTATGATAATTGCTCTTTGATAGATTGCATTTCCTTGTTGCAATCCGTGCTAAATTCTCCTCATGCTTATAGTCAAAATAAAGCGTTTACTAAACATATCGTTGATGCTTTGTTGCAGTCTTATGAAGAAAAACTTATGTTGGAAGTTTCTATCCCTAGCAAACTTTATGATGAGTGGGAACCTACAATAAAAATTAAAATTAAAGATCATGAGTACTATGCTTTGTGTGATTTGGGTGCCAGTGTTTCCACGATTCCAAAAACTTTGTGTGATTTGCTAGGTTTCCGTGATTTTGATGGTTGTTCTTTAAACTTGCACCTTGCGGATTCCACTATTATGAAACCTGTAGGAAGAATTAATGATGTTCTTATTGTTGAAAATAGGAACTATGTGCCCGTAGATTTCATTGTTCTTGATATAGATTGCAATCCTTCATGTCCTATTATTCTTGGTAGACCTTTCCTTAGAATGATTGGTGCAATTATTGATATGAAGGAAGGGAATATTAAATTCCAATTTCCATTAAGGAAAGGCATGGAACACTTCCCTAGAAAGAAAGTTAAATTACCATATGAATCTATTATGAGAGCCACTTATGGATTGCCTACCAAAGATGGCAATACCTAGATCTATCTTCGCTTTTATGCCTAGCTAGGGGCGTTAAACAATAGCGCTTGTTGGGAGGCAACCCAATTTTATTTTTATTCCTTGATTTTTGCTCCTGTTTAGTAATAAATAATTTATCTAGCCTCTGTTTTGGTTGTGTTTTTTGTGTTTAATTAGTGTTTATGCCAAGTAGAACCGTTGGAAAGACCTGGGGAAAGTCTTTTTGGTCTTGCTGTAAAAAACAGAAACTTTAGCGCTCACGAGAATTGCTGCCATTTTTATTTCGAAGGTTATATTTAGTTAATTATTTTTTCATATGTTTAATATATAAATTCCTCACGTCCAGAAATTTATTTTTGAATTTTTGGGGTTCCATAAGTTTGCATTAGCTACATATTACTACAGACTGTTCTGTTTTTGACAGATTCTGTTTTTCGTGTGTTGTTTGCTTATTTTGATGAATCTATGGCTAGTAAAAGAGTTTATAAACCATAGAGAAGTTGTAATACATTATGTTTAACACCAATATAAATAAATAATGAGTTCATTACAGTATCTTGAAGTGGTGTTTTGTTTTCTTTCGCTAACGGAGCTCATGAGATTTTCTATTTGAGTTTTGTGTTGTGAAGTTTTCAAGTTTTGGGTAAAGATTTGATGGATTATGGAAAAAAGAGTGGAAAGAGCCTAAGCTTGGGGATGAACATGGCACACCAAGGTAAAATTCAAGGACACCAAAAATCCTAAGCTTGGGGATGCCCCGGAAGGCATCCCCTCTCTCGTCTTCGTCTATCGGTAACTTTACTTGGAGCTATATTTTTATTCAGCACATGATATGTGTTTTGCTTGGAGCGTCTTGTATGATTTGAGTCTTTGCTTTTTAGTTTACCACAATCATCCTTGCTGTACACACCTTTTGAGAGAGACTCACATGATTTGAAATTTATTAGAATACTCTATGTGCTTCACTTATATCTTTTGAGCTATATAGTTTTTGCTCTAGTGCTTCCCTTATATCTTTTAGAGCACGGTGGTGGATTTGTTTTATAGAAACTATTGTTCTCTCATGCTTCACTTATATCATTTTGAGAGTCCTTTAGAACAACATGGAAATTTTCTTTTAGGAATAATATAAAAACTTTCATAGAAGTGCATTGAATACTATGAGAAGTTTGATACTTGATAATTGTTTTGAGATATGGAGATGGTGATATTAGAGTCATGCTAGTTGAGTAGTTGTGAATTTGAGAAATACTTGTGTTGAAGTTTGTGATTCCCGTAGCATGCACGTATGGTGAACCGTTATATGATGAAGTCGGAGCATGATTTATTTATTGATTGTCTTCCTTATGAGTGGCGGCCGGGGACGAGCGATGGTCTTTTCCTACCAATCTATCCCCTAGGAGCATGCGCGTAATACTTTGTTTTGATAACTAATAGATTTTTGCAATAAGTATGTGAGTTCTTTTCGACTAATGTTGCGTCCATGGATTATACGCACTCTCACCCTTCCACCATTGCTAGCCTCTGTAGTATCGCGCAACTTTCGCCGGTACCATAAACCCACCATATACCTTCCTCAAAACAGCCACCATACCTACCTATTATGGCATTTCCATAGCCATTCCGAGATATATTGCCATGCAACTTTCCACCGTTCTGTTATTATGACACGCTTCATCATTGTCATATTGCTTGCATGATCATGTAGTTGACATCGTATTTGTGGCAAAGCCACCATTCATAATTCTTCATACATGCCACTCATGCATCATTGCACATCCCGGTACATCGCCGGAGGCATTCACATAGAGTCATATTTTGTTCTAAATTTGAGTTGTAAGTAAATAAAGTGTGATGATCATCATTATTAGGGCATTGTACCAAGTGAGGAAATGATGATGGAGACTATGATTCCCCCACAAGTCGGGATGAGACTCTGGACGAAAAAAGGAAAAGAGGCCAAAAAAAAGAAAGAATGCCCAAATAAAAAGATGAGAGAAAAACAGAGAAGGGACAATGCTACTATCCTTTTTCCACACTTGTGCTTCAAGTAGCACCATGACCTTCATGATAGAGAGTCTCCTATGATATCACTTTCATATACTAGTGGGAATTTTTCATTATAGAACTTGGCTTGTATATTCCAGTGATGGGCTTCCTCAAAATGCCCTAGGTCTTCGTGAGCAAGCAAGTTGGATGCACACCCACTTAGTTTCTTTTGTTGAGCTTTCATATACTTATAGCTCTAGTACATCCGTTGCATGGCAATCCCTACTCACTCACATTGATATCTATTGATGGGCATCTCCATAGCCCGTTGATACGCCTAGTTGATGTGAGACTATCTTCTCCTTTTTGTCTTCTCCACAACCACCATTCTATTCCACACATATAGTGCTATATCCATGGCTCACACTCATATATTGCGTGAAGATTGAAAATGTTTGAGAACATCAAAAGTATGAAACAATTGCTTGGCTTGTCATCGGGGTTGTGCATGATTTAAATATTTTGTGTGGTGAAGATAGAGCATAGCCAGACTATATGATTTTGTAGGGATAACTTTCTTTGGCCATGTTATTTTGAGAAGACATGATTGCTTAGTTAGTATGCTTGAAGTATTATTATTTTTATGTCAATATTAAACTTTTATCTTGAATCTTTAGGATCTGAACATTCATGCCACAATAAAGAAAAATTACATTGAGAAATATGTTAGAAAGCATCCCACATCAAAAATTCTTCTTTTATCATTTACCTACTCGAGGACGAGCAGGAATTAAGCTTGGGGATGCTTGATACGTCTCCAACATATCTATAATTTGTGATTGCTCCATGCTATTATATTATCTGTTTTAGATGTCAATTGGGCTTTATTTTACACTTTTATATCATTTTTGGGACTAACCTACTAAACGGAGGCCCAACAGAAATTGCTGTTTTTTGCCTATTTTAGGGTTTCGCCGAAAAGGAATATCAAACAGAGTCCAAACGGAATGAAACCTTCGAGAACGTGTTTTTCTCAACAAACGTGATTCGGGAGACTTGGAGTGGGCGTCAAGAAACAAACGAGGAAGCCACGAGGCAGGGGGGCGCGCCTACCCCCTGGGCGCGCCCCCCACCCTCATGGGCCCCTCGTTGCTCCACTAACGTACTTCTTCCTCCTATATATATCCACGTACCCCCAAACATCCAGGAGCACCACGAAAACCTAATTCCACCGCCGCAACCTTCTGTACCCGAGTGATCCCATCTTGGGGCCTTTTCCGGAGCTCCGCCTGAGGGGGCATTGATCATGGAGGGCCTCTACATCAACTCCATGGCCTCTCCGGTGATGTGTGAGTAGTGTACTTCATACCTACGGGTCCATACTTATTAGCTAGATGGCTTCTTCTCTCTCTTTGGATCTCAATACAAAGTTCTCCTCGATCTTCTTGGAGATCTATTCGATGTAATCTTCTTTTGTGGTGTGTTTGTCGAGATCCGATGAATTGTGGGTTTATGATCAAGTTTATCTATGAACAATATTTGAATCTCCTCTGAATTCTTTTATGTATGATTGGTTTATCTTTGCAAGTCTCTTCGAATTATCAGTTTGGTTTGGCCTACTAGATTGATCTTTGTTGCAATGGGAGAAGTGCTTAGCTTTGGGTTCAATCTTGCGGTGCTCGATCCCAGTGACAGGAAGGGAAACGACACGTATTGTATTGTTTCCATCGAGGATAAAAAGATGGGGTTTATATCATATTGCATGAGTTTATCCCTCTACATAATGTCATCTTCCTTAAAGCATTACTCTGTTCTTATGAACTTAATACTCTAGATGCATGCTGGACAGCGGTCGATGTGTGGAGTAATAGTAGTCGATGCAGAATCGTTTCGGTCTACTTGTCACGGACGTGATGCCTATATACATGATCATACCTGGATATTCTCATAACTATGCTCAATTCTATCAATTGCTCGACAATAATTCGTTTACCCACCATAATACTTATGCTCTTGAGAGAAGCCACTAGTGAAACCTATGGCCCCCGGGTCTATCTTCCATCATATTAATCTTCCAACACTTAGTTATTTCTATTGCCGTTTATTTTACCTTGCATCTTTATTTCTCTTTATCATAAAAATACCAAAAATATTATCTTATCATATCTATCAGATCTCACTGTCGTAAGTGACCGTGAAGGGATTGACAACCCCTTTATCGCGTTGGTTGCGAGGTTCTTATTTGTTTGTGTAGGTGCGTGGGACTCGAGCATGATCTCCTACTGGAATGATACCTTGGTTCTCAAAAACCGAGGGAAATACTTACGCTACTTTGATCATCACCCTTTCCTCTTCAAGGGAAAACCAACGCAGTGCTCAAGAGGTAGAAAACGTAAGGTAGTAAGCACTGAAGCCGGGCAACCCAACTATTGACCAAAGACATGATTCTGAGCCAATGCATATAATGCTAAATTCGGGGGCCGAACTATACTATAAAAGTGTTTGGACTTGTTGCCATAGTATGGGGTGCAATAAAGCCCCTGGCAAATTACGGCGTACCAAAGTGTACGGGTGCAAATAAGAATAGCGATATAAAAATGAAGTAGTAAGCTAATGCCACATAAATTGGGCCGCAAACTGTTTCCATTATAATTTTGATTCATACGTCAAAGCGTATTTGTACAGATAGTGCGATAAGCAACAGTGGCTATTTAACATGCCAAGACCAAGGGGGAGCTGCGCACGGGTCCTGAAAACAGGTATAATGATCGCTAAGAAGGACATCTAGAGATTCCCCCATACGTCTATGCTACTTGTCACCTTGGTGTATCTGTCCTTCGAAAGGACCGATTTATCAGGCCGTCGAGAGGGGCCTGTGAAAAGAAACCTGAAAAAAGGATAAAAAGAAAAGTAAAAGTATGTGTGTCCCGGGAAGGTCGAGCCGTATTGTGGACCACAGTATGGTTGTGCCTCCGTCTCTACCCATGGTATGTTAAGTGCGTAGTTATGTACGCGTGGTACGTATGCCGCTGCTACCTCTTGAGCACTGCGTTGGTTTTCCCTTGAAGAGGAAATGGTGATGCAGCAAAGCAGCGTAAGTATTTCCTTCAGTTTTTGAGAACCAAGGTATCAATCCAGTAGGAGACCACGCGCGAGTGACCTCGTACCTACACAAACAAATAAGAACCTCGAAACCAATGTGATAAAGGGGTTGTCAATCCCTTCACAGCCACTTGCAAGAGTGAGATCTGATAGAGATAATGATAATAAGATAAATATTTTTGGTATTTTTATGATATAGATTGAAAGTAAAGATTGCAAAATAAAATAGATTGGAAACTTATATGATAGAGAATAGACCCGGGGGCCATAGGTTTCACTAGTGGCTTCTCTCAAGATAGCATAAGTATTACGGTGGGTGGACAAATTACTGTCGAGCAATTGATAGAAAAGCGAATAATTATGAGAATATCTAGGTATGATCATGTATATAGGCATCACGTCCGTGACAACTAGACCGCCTCTCGCCTGCATCTACTACTATTACTCCACACATCGACCGCTATCCAGCATGCATCTAGAGTATTAAGTTGATAAGAACAGAGTAACGCCTTAAGTAATATGGCATGATGTAGAGCGATAAACTCATGCAATATGATATAAACCCCATCTTTTTATCCTCGATGGCAACAATACAATACATGTCGTTTCCCTTTCTATCACTGGGATCGAGCACCGCAAGATTGAACCCAAAGCTAAGCACTTCTCCCATTGCAAGAAAGATCAATCTAGTAGGCCAAACCAAACTGATAATTCGAAGAGACTTGCAAAGATAAACCAATCATACATAAAAGAATTCAGAGAAGATTCAAATATTGTTCATAGATAATCTTGATCATAAACCCACAATTCATCAGATCTCGACAAACACACCGCAAAAAGAGTTACATCGAATAGATCTCCAAGAGAATCGAGGAGAACTTTGTATTGAGATCCAAAGAGAGAGAAGAAGCCATCTAGCTACTATCTATGGACCCGAAGGTCTGAGGTAAACTACTCACACATCATCGGAGGGGCCATGGAGTTGATATAGAGGACCTCCGTGATCAATGCCCTCTCCGGCGGAGCTCCGGAAAAGGCCCCAAGATGGGATCTCTTGGGTACAGAAGGTTGCGGCGGTGGAAATAGGGTTTCGTGGTGCACCTAGATGTTTGCAGGGTATATGAATATATATAGGAGGAAGAAGTAGGTCGGTGGAGCAACGAGGGGCCCACGAGGGTGGAGGGCGTGCTCCCCTGCCTCGTGGCCTCCTCGATTGTTTCTTGACGTCCACTCCAAGTCCCCTAGATCACGTTTGTTCCGAAAATCACGCTCCCAAAGGTTTCATTCCGTTTGGACTCCGTTTGATATTCCTTTTTTGCGGAACACTGAAATAGGCAAAAACAACAATTTGGGCTGGGCCTCCGGTTAATAGGTTAGTCCCAAAAATAATATGAAGTGTAAAATAAAGCCCATTGTCATTCAAAACAGATAATATAATAGCATGGAATAATCAAAAATTATACTTACTCCGTTCCAAATTACTCGTCGTAAAAAATGGATGTATCTAGAACTAAAATACATCTAGATACATCCATACCCGCGACAAGTAATTCGGAACGGAGGGAGTAGATACGTTGGAGACGTATCAAGCATCCCCAAGCTTAATTCCTGCTCGTCCTCGAGTAGGTAAATGATAAAAATAGAATTTTTGATGTGGAATGCTTTCTAGAATATTCTTCAATGTATTTTTCTCTATTGTGGCATGAATGTTCAGATCCGAAAGATTCAAGATAAAAGTTTATTGTTGACATAAAAATAATAATACTCCAAGTATGCTAATCAAGCAACTATGTCTTATCAAAATACCATAGCCAAAGAAAACTTATCCCTACAAAGTCATATAGTTTGGCCATGCTTCATTTCCGTCACATAAAATGCTCTCATCATGCACAACCCCGATGACAAGCCAAGCAATTGTTTCATACTTATCCTTTTTCAAACTCTTTCAACTTTTACGCAATATATGAGTGTGAGCCATGGACATAGCACTATGGGTGGAATAGAATATGATGATTGAGGTTGTGTGAGAAGACAAAAAAGGAGAAAGTCTCACATTGACGCGGCTAATCAATGGGCTATGGAGATGCCCACCGATTGATGTCAATGCAAGGAGTAGGGATTGCCATGCAATGGATGCACTAGAGCTATAAATATATGAAAGCTCATCAAAGAAACTAAGTGGGTGTGCATCCAACTCGCTTGCTCACGAAGACCTAGGGCATTTGAGGAGGCCCATCATTGGAATATACAAGCCAAGTTCTATAATGAAAAATTCCCACTAGTATATGAAAGTGACAAAATAAGAGACTCTCTATCATGAAGGTCATGGTGCTACTTTGAAGCACAAGTGTGGAAAAAGGATAGTAATATTGTCCCTTCTCTCTTTTTCTCTCATTTTTTATTTGGGCCTTTTTTTTCTTTTGGCCTCTTTTTTTTTAATTTTTTTTCATCCGGAGTCTCATCCCGACTTGTGGGGAATCATAGTCTCCATCATCCTTTCCTCACATGGGACAATGCTCTAATGATGATCATCACACTTTTATTTTCTTACAACTCAAAAATTACAACTCGATACTTAGAACAAAATATGACTCTATTTGAATGCCTCCGACGGTGTACCGGGATTGGGATGAATCAAGAGTGACATGTATGAAAAAATTATGAATGGTGGCTTTGCCACAAATACGATGTCAACTACATGATCATGCAAAGCAATATGACAATGATGATGCGTGTCATAATAAATGGAACGGTGGAAAGTTGCATGGCAATATATCTCGGAATGGCTATGGAAATGCCATAATAGGTTGGTATGGTGGCTGTTTTGAGGAAGATATAAGGAGGCTTACGTGTGATAGAGCGTATCATATCACGGGGTTTGGATGCACCGGCGAAGTTTGCACCAACTCTCAAGGTGAGAAAGGGCAATGCATGGTACCGAAGAGGCTAGCAATGATGGAAGGGTGAGAGTGCGTATAATCCATGGACTCAACATTAGTCATAAAGAACTCACATACTTATTGCAAAAATCTACAAGTCATCAAAACAAAGCACTACGCGCATGCTCCTAGGGGGATAGATTGGTAGGAAAAGACCATCGCTCGTCCCCGACCGCCACTCATAAGGAAAGCAATCAAAGAACACCCCATGCTTCAAATTTGTCACATAACGTTTACCATACGTGCATGCTACGAGACTTGCCAACTTCAACATAAGTATTCATCAATTTCACAATTACTCAACTAGCACACCTCTAATATTACCACCTTTATATCTCAAAACCATCTATCAAGCATCCAACTTCTCTTAGCATTTAAAATTTATAACCAAAGTGAATTACCATGCTGTTCTAAAGGACTCTCAAAATGATATAAGTGAAGCATGAGAGATCAATTATTTCTATAAAATAGAACCACCGCCGTGCTCTAAAAGATATAAGCGAAGCACTAGAGCAAAAATTATCCAACTCAAAAGATATAAGTGAAGCACATAGAGTATTCTGATAAATTCCAATTCATGTGTGTCTCTCCCAAAAGGTGTGTACAACAAGGATTATTGTGGTAAACTAAAAAGCAAAGACTCAAATCATACAATACGCTCCAAGCAAAACACATATCATGTGACGAATAAAAATATAGCTCCAAGTAAAGTTACCGATGGACGAAGACGAAAGAGGGGATGCCTTCCGGGGCATCCCCAAGCTTAGGCTTTTGGTTGTCCTTGGATTTTACCTTGGGGTGCCTTGAGCATCCCCAAGCTTAGGCTCTTGCCACTCCTTGTTCCATACTCTATCAAATCTTTACCCAAAACATGAAAACTTCACAACACAAAACTTAAAAGAAAATCTCCGTGAGCTCCGTTAGTAAAAGAAAACAAACCACCACTTCAAGGTACTGTAATGAATTCATTCTTTATTTATATTGGTGTTAAATCTACTGTATTCCAACTTTTCTATGGTTCATAAACTCTATTACTAGCCATAGATTCATCAAAATAAGCAAACAACACACGAAAAACAGAATTGAAACACAAAGAGAGCATCATGAAACATGTGACAAACACATCTAAGTCTAACATACTTCCTATGCATAGGCATCTTATAGGCAAACAAATTATCAAGGCAAGCAAAAACTAGCATATGCAAGGAAGCGGAAAGAAACAATAGCAATCTCAATATAACGAAAGGTAATTTAGTAACATGAAAATTTCCACAACCATATTTTCCTATCTCATAATAATTACATGTAGGATCATAAGCAAATTCAACAATATAGCTATCACAAAACATATTCTTAACATGATCCACATGTATGCAAAGTTGACACTCTTCCAAAATAGTGGGATTAAAATTAACTAAAGTCATGACCTCTCCAAACCCACTTTTATCAAAAATTTCATAAGATTGAACATGCTCCAAATATGTGGGATCTAAAGTTGACACTCTTCCAAACCCACTTTCAATAATATTGCAAACACTATTATCAATCTCATATTCATCATGGGGCTTAAATAAATTTTCAAGATCAAAAGAAGAATCACCCCAATCATGATCATTGCAACAAATAGTAGTCATAGCAAAACTAGCATCCCCAAGCTTGAGGTTTTGCATATCATTAACACAATTGACATTAAGAGAATTTGTAATAACATCATTGCAATCATGCTTTTCATTGAAGGAACTATCAAGTATGGGTGCAATAGCAACGATCTCATGTTTAACATAAGGAACTATAGCAAATTCATCTTCATAAATATTGGCATCACGGCCACAAGAATAGCAAGCATCATGTTCATCAAGGGATATTTCAATCAAATCATCGGAATCATAATTATCTATAGATTCATGCATATCATTATTTTCTTCTGAAGCAACGGTCATTCTTTCAATAAATTCTTTGACATAGACATTATGAGCATAGTTTTCATAGCAATATTTAAGTATGTCAAAATTTTCAGATTCGTAGAGAGTAATATCATACTTTTCAATCAAAGAAGCAACTTCATAAGCACCCTTAAAAGCAACAAATTCTTCAATTTGTTCGATATCGTAGTAACTATAAACACCCTTTGCATAAGAAGATAAGATTTCATTATCATTAAACTCACATAGGTAGGGGAGGTGTTTTTAGGGTTCTTAGAGCAACAAGTAAGATCACAAATTTCACAAAGATTCCAAGCATAACGTAGCGATCTGTTTATTTGATCCCATAGGAGTCTCCCTTTTTCAGACAAATGGTGATGCACAAAATGAGCATGCTCATCTAAAGATTTCCCATCAACTAGGCTTGTTGGGGTTTCAGCACGAGCGCATAAGGATCGAAGATGATCCAAGTAGAACACTTTAAGTGGATCCATATCAATAGATTTTTAGCAAGCAAAGATGCAAGCAAAAATAAGGCACATGGAAACACAAAGAAAGATACATACGGGAAGAAGGCGAACAGAAAAAGGGCGAATAAAACGGCAAGGGTGAAGTGGGGGAGAGGAAAATGAGAGGCAAATGGCAAATAATGTAATGCAAAGGGTAAGAGTTGTGATGGGTACTTGGTATGTCTTGACTTGGCATAGATCTCCCCGGCAACGGCGCCAGAAATCCTTCTTGCTACCTCTTGAGCATTGCGTTGGTTTTCCCTTAAAGAGGAAAGGGTGATGCAACAAAGCAGCGTAAGTATTTCCCTCAGTTTTTGAGAACCAAGGTATCAATCTAGTAGGAGACCACGCGCGAGTTACCTCGTACCTACACAAACAAATAAGAACCTCGAAACCAACGTGATAAAGGGGTTGTCAATCCCTTCACGGCCACTTGCAAGAGTGAGATCTGATAGATATAATGATAATAAGATAAATATTTTTGGTATTTTTATGATATAGATTGAAAGTAGAGATTGCAAAATAAAATAGATTGGAAACTTATATGATGGAGAATAGACCCCGGGGCCATAGGTTTCACTAGTGGCTTATCTCAAGATAGCATAAGTATTACAGTGGGTGAACAAATTACCGTCGAGCAATTGATAGAAAAGCAAATAATTATGAGAATATCTAGGTATGATCATGTATATAGGCATCACGTCCGGGACAAGTAGACCGACTCCTGCCTGCATCTACTACTATTACTCCACACATCGACCGCTATCCAGCATGCATGTAGAGTATTAAGTTCATAAGAACAGAGTAACGCCTTAAGCAAGATGACATGATGTAGAGGGATAAACTCATGCAATATGATATAAACCCCATCTTTTTATCCTCGATGGCAACAATACAATATGTGTCGTTTCCCTTTCTGTCACTGGGACCGAGCACCGCAAGATTGAACCCAAAGCTAAGCACTTCTCCCATTGCAAGAAAGATCAATCTAGTAGGCCAAACCAAACTGATAATTCGAATAGACTTGCAAAGATAACCAATCATACATAAAAGAATTCAGAGAAGATTCAAATATTGTTCATAGATAATCTTGATCATAAACCCACAAAATTCATCGGATCTCGACAAACATACCGCAAAAAGAGTTACATCGAATAGATCTCCAAGAGAATCGAGGAGAACTTTGTATTGAGATCCAAAGAGAGAGAAGAAGCCATCTAGCTACTAGCTATGGACCCGAAGGTCTGAGGTAAACTACTCACACATCATCGGAGGGGCCATGGAGTTGATGTAGAGGCCCTCCGTGATCAATGCCCTCTCCGACAGAGCTCCGAAAAAGGCCCCAAGATGGGATCTGTTGGGTACAGAAGGTTGCGGTGGTGGAAATAGGGTTTCTTGGTGCTCCTAGATGTTTGCGGGGTATGTGAATATATATATATAGGAGGAAGAAGTAGGTTAGTGGAGCAATGAGGGGCCCACGAGGGTGGAGGGCGCACCAAGGGGGGTAGGCGCGCCCCCCAGCCTCGTGGCCTCCTCGATTGTTTCTTGACGTCCACTCCATGTCCCCTGGATCACGTTTGTTCCAAAAATCATGCTCCCGAAGGTTTCATTCCGTTTGGACTCCGTTTGATATTCCTTTTCTGCAAAACACTGAAATAGGCAAAAAAAACAACAATTTGGGCTGGGCCTCCGGTTAATAGGTTAGTCCCAAAAATAATATAGAAGTGTAAAATAAAGCCCATTATCATCCAAAACAGATAATATAATAGCATGAAACAATCAAAAATTATAGATACGTTGGAGACGTATCAGCCGCCACTTGGTCGAGGCTGAGACGGAGGTCAAATTGCTACTCTAACTCCTGAAGAGCCGGACTGTCATGCTGCGGAGTAGTTCAGACTCGTTTGACAGTGTTCGGGAGCTTGGTCGCTGAATTAAAGTTCTGCCTTAAAAGGCCGCTCTGTACTTCCGCTGCCAGGGCCGCGGTGTGTTCCTCGGTACGGAGGGAGCGCTCCGTGTTTCCATTGACTATTATGACACCGCGTGGTCCGGGCATCTTGAGCTTGAGATAAGCATAGTGTGGCACCGCATTGAATCGAGCAAACACGGTTCGTCCGAGCAGTGCGTGATAGCCGCTGCGAAAAGGGACGACATCGAAGATTAACTCTTCACTTCGGAAGTTGTCCGGAGATCCGAAGAAGACCTCCAATGTGATTGAGCCCGATGAAAGCACAAGTGCTCCTTGGGTGATTTTGGTAATTAATGTCAACATATCTCTTGTTGGACTAATGTTCTCATCTAATATGTTTTAGATAAGTTCAACAATGGAGTGGCGTGGACTAGAGGATGTGGAACCCCTTCAAGATGATGAAGGCAAATGATTGGCACAAGCTCAAGCTCAGGACTCTACATATTTCTATTTTAGTGATCCAAGATCACATTGAGTCCATAGGAAAGCCAATACTATTAAAAGGGGTTGAGGTGTTGCTTAATGGCTTGCTTGCTCAAAGTGCTTAGTGATATGCTCCAAAGCCCTCAACCACTTTCTCACATCCACATATGTTCCAAACCAAAAGTCAAACTCAGCCCCACCGAAATTTCCTATCCCGCGCCACCGAGTTCACTTGACATAGCCACTGCGAGAAACCCTAGTCAATTCGGTCACACCGATGGGATCTCGGTCTCACCGAGATGGGCTTGCCAACTCTCTGTTGCCTATTGCAGTAATTTTGGTCTCACAGAAATATGCAATCGGTCTCACCGAGTTTGCTTGGCCAACTCTCTGTTTTGCTTATTACCCAAATCGGTCCCACCGAGTTTGTGTAATCGGTCCAACCGAGATGAGGCTTTACCCTAACCCTAGCACATCGGTCCTACTGAGTTGATAATATCGGTCCCACTGAAAATCCTAATGGTCAGATTATGAACTGAATCGGTCTGACCGAGTTTTCTGATTCGGTCCCACCGAGTTCGGTGATTTGTGTGTAACATTTAGATTTTGTGTGGAGGCTATATATACCCCTCCACCCACTGTTCACTCGTTGAGAGAGCCATCAGAACATGCCTACACTTCCAACATACATTTTCTGAGAGAGAACCACCAACACTTGTGTTGAGGTCAAGATATTCCATTACAACCACATAAATCTTGATCTCTAGCCTTCCCCAAGTTGCTTTCCACTCAAACACTCTTTCCACCAAATCCAATCCCATGAGAGAGAGCTGAGTGTTGGGGATACTATCATTTGAAGCACAAGAGCAAGGAGTTCATCATCAACACACCATCTATTACCTTTTGGAGAGTGGTGTCTCCTAGATTGGTTAGGTGTCACTTGGGAGCCTCCGTCAAGATTGTGGAGTGAACCAAGGAGTTTGTACGGGCAAGGAGATCGCCTACTTCGTGAAGATCTACCCTAGTGAGGCAAGTCCTTCGTGGGCGATGGCCATGGTGGGATAACAAGGTTGCTTCTTCATGGACCCTTCGTGGGTGGAGCCCTCCGTGTCGCGCAACTGTTACCCTTCGTGGGTTGAAGTCTCCATCAACGTGGATGTACGATAGCACCACCTATCGGAACCACGCCAAAAATCTCCATGTCTCCAATTGCGTTTGCACACTCAAATCCCATCCCTTTTCATTCTTGCAACTTGCATGATTTATTTTCCGCTGCTCATATACTCTTTTCATGCTTGCTGAATATGTATTGTGAATGTTTAAACTTGTGCTAAAACTCCACTTCAACTTAAAGAAATTAAAAACTACAACTTTTCTTACGAACTGTCTATTCACCCCCCTCTAGACACCTCTTCTCGACCCTTTCAATTGGTATTAGAGCTTTGGTCTCCATTGCTTTGGTTTAAACACCTTTGGAGTAAGATGGATGAGTCTAAATTGCGGAGTCTTAGACATAGAGTGCCTATACTTGATGGAGAGTACTTACATGAGTGAAAAAAATGAGATGCTTGAGATTTTCAATGAATATCATTTGAACAAGTACATCACTAGCCCTTGTGCACCTCATGTTGATCCTTTGCATCCTACCATTGATGAGTCTATTGACATGATCCGTAATCTTAGAACTGTCAATTTAATCACTAGAGGTTTGCCTAGAAACTTGCTTGCTAGCTTGCCTGCTCTTGATTGTGCCTACACCATATGGAGATTCCTTGAGGAACGATTTCCAAACTATTCCTTGAAAAACTTAGATGAGATTCCTCATAAGTCTATTGCCTTGAGTAAGATGAGTTCCAATGATCCCAAATTTGGTGATTGTTTATTTGAGCTTACTAATCTTATGAGTGCCAAAGGAGATGTTGGAATCATTAGCAATATCATTTCCGAAGTCATTAGAATTCATAGAGATGAACATTGTTACGGTCATACTTCTAATGAATCACTCTCTCTAGGAATTGATCCACCACATGATGATGTTGAACATGGATACTATGATGAGGATGATGATAGTGACTATGATCTTGATGATGCAATGAGACACTTTGGTCTTATGGCTGATCTATGCGGCTACATGGCTGGAGGAAAGGAATGAGTTCTTGATAGTGGGTGTATCGATCATATGACCAGAGACAAAGATATGTTTCGTGAGCTTGCTGAAAACGACGACCCTTGAAAGTATGTCACCTTTGGTGATAACTCAAAGGGTAAGGTGGTTGGCCTTGGTAAGGTGGCCATCTCACATGATAGCTCCATACAAAATGTTATGCCCGTTGAATCTCTTGGCTACAATTTAATTTCCGTATCTAGACTCGCTGAGTTTGGTTTCAGTGTCCTATTTACTGAAGTAGATTGCCAAGTGTTTCGTAGAGATAATCATAAAATGGTCTTTACCGGTACACGTAGTGTAACACCCACGATGTGGCTATATCTCCCACCTGTCGGAGCACGACTTAGAGGCATAACCGCATGGTAGGCATGTCGCAAGAGGGGTAATCTTTACACATCCCATGTACTGAATAAGAAAGAGATAAAGAGTTGGCTTACAATCACCACTTCACACAATACATAAATATAGCATACATCATCCAGAATACAATCAAGGTCCGATTACAGAACCAACATAAATAAAGACAACCCCAAATGCTAGATCCCTGATCGCCCCAACTGGGCTCCTCTACTGATCATCCGAAAAATACACATAGTAACGACCCGAATCCTCGTCGAACTCGCACTTGAGTTCGGTAGCGTCCCCTGCACTAGCATCATCGGCACCTGCATCTGTTTGGAAGTAATCTGTGAGTCACGGGGACTCAGCAATCTCACACCCTCGCGATCAAGACTATTTAAGCTAATGGGTAGGAAGGGGTAGTGAGGTGGAGCTGCAGCAAGCACTAGCATATATGGTGGCCAACTTATGCAAAAGAGAGCGAGAAGAGAAGCAAAGCACGGTCGAGAAGCTAAAATGATCAAGAAGTGATCCTGAAAAACTACTTACGTTCAAGCATAACACGAGACTGTGTTCTCTTCCCCGGACTCCACCGAAAAGAGACCATCACGGCTACACACTCGGTTGATTCATTTTAATTAAATTAAGTGTGAAGTTCTCTACAACCGGACATTAACAAATTCCCATCTGCCCATAGCCGCGAGCATGACTTTTGAAAGTTCAAAACCATGTAGGGGTGTCCCAACTTAGCCCATCACAAGCTCTCACGGTCAACGAAGGATATTCCTTCTCCCGAAACGACCTGATCAGACTCGGAATCCTGGTTACAATACATTTCGACAATGGTAAAACAAGACCAGCAAAGCCGCCCGAATGTGCCGACAAATCTCGATAGGAGCTGCACATATCTCGTTCTCAGGGCACACCGGATTGTCCAAGATTCCGGTAGGCCAACCCAGAGTTGCCCCTGGTGGCCATCGGCTGCTGACAGGTTGGACCAACACTCAGAGGAGCACTGGCCCGGGGGTTTAAAATAAAGACGACCCTTGAGTCTGCGGAACCCAAGGGAAAAAGGCTTAGGTGGCAAATGGTAAAACCAAGGTTGGGCCTTGCTGGAGGAGTTTTATTCAAGGTGAACTGTCAAGGGGTTCCCATAACACCCAACCGCATAAGGAACACAAAATCAAGGAACATAACACCGGTATGACGGAAACTAGGGCGGCAAGAGTGGAACAAAACACCAGGCATAAGGCCGAGCCTTCCACCCTTTACCAAGTATATAGATGCATTAAAGTAAACAAGATATAATAATGATATCCCAACAAATTATCCATGTTCCAACAAGGAACAAACTCCAATTTCACCCGCAACTAGTAACGCTATAAGAGGGGCTGAGCAAAGCGGTAACATAGCCAAACAATGGTTTGCTAGGAAAGGTGGGTTAGAGGCTTGACATGGCAATATGGGAGGCATGATATAGCAAGTGGTAGGTATCACGACAAAGCAATAGAGCGAACAACTAGCAAGCAAAGATAGAAGTGATTTCGAGGGTATGGTCATCTTGCCTGCAAAGTTCTCCGAGTTGACGAAAGCTTGATCCTCGTAAGCGTACCCAATGGGTTCCTCGATCACATACTCGTCTCCCGGCTCTACCCATGACAAGCACACAAGCAAAAGACCAACAATCAATCACGGTGCAATGCGCAAGCAACATGATGCGAAACATGACATGATATGCAATGCATATGCGTGCTTCGGAAGGGAAAGAATGAACCAGGAATCAACTTGGCAAACCAAGTGTGCCGCTGGAAAGATGAGATGATTTCGGTCGAAATCGATATAAAGATCACCGGAATCGGATGCATGGTTTGCAAATGGCAAACAAAACAATAATGGCACAATTCTGCGATTAACAACACAATGCTATCTAGAGTGCAACAAGAAACTAAGCTACTGCACCCCAACATAGCAACAAAGCACATGGCAGTGATCTACTCAAGATGCTTGACAAAATATGAACACTGAACTACGGCTAAATCACACAAGAGAAGGTTCAAACAAGCATGGCAAAAGTGCAAAAGATATCAGCATCACAGACTTAGTGAAAAAACTAACATGCCAAGAATTAACATTAGGAAGCCATGTTTAGAGCAAGCAAACAACATGCTACAGGAACAGATCATAGCAAACAAAGGCATAGCACAAACGTCCCTTACTGACCAAGAGCCAAAAAGGCACAAAAGATATTATGGCACCCATGTAAACATAGCAAGTTTCGTTAACAGATTCAGACTTAGCAGAAAACTGAGCATGGCAAAAGCAGAATTACGAAGACATCTTTGCGAGCTCGGATTACTCATCACAAATCCTTGCATGACAAACTAATCATACTACCAGCAAGAAGACATGATCATGAAGCTAACCAAAGCAAGAACAAGCTCATAGCATGCTTGGATCAACTACAACAACCATGGCAAAATTGATTAACATGTAAACAATCTGCCAGGAACATTTTATAGCAAAAGTAGAGCAAGATTAAGTCATGCTAGGGTACTCCATAATTTCAAAAAGGGGTATGGATGGATAGAGCACAACCATATGTCCAAATCATACTTACTGAAGCAACTCAAATAAAGCATGGAACTTACTGTAGCAACATGGTTACATGGCATAAAAATAACAGTAGAGCAATGACTTAGTGAAATCCTAAGTCCCTGAAATCAGCAATATCACGAGGGCTACTTTGCATGCTTGTGCTAGTCACCACAAAGATCACAAAAATACATGGCATACACCCCTGTAAAGATGGCATGGCATATATCAAAACACATGTAGAGCTCATGCCCATATGCAGCACACAACAAATGTAGCAAAAATGACAAATCCTCATACACTGCTAAGAACCAGCATCTAACATTTTATAGCACTCTTGCATAATCAACATGGACTCAAACAAGCATGTCACAATGGAACAAAATGAAGAGCACATCATGATGAACATTTTGATATATCATGCATGCAAAACGGATCTACGGATGAGGAATTATGGCATGTTGAACATGGCTTAAAAATGTGAGCAGGGAAAAAGACTTGGTGGAAATTCACCTCCTAGTCAACAGATCTAGGGTTCGCGCGAAGATCGAGGATGGCCAGGGATCCCACCGGAGAGGAAGAGGCGCGGTGGCTGGAGCTGTAGATGGTGGTCGCCGGAGCCCGTCGGAGGAGGCGCGACAAGGCGACGAGGAGGGGGTGCGGCGCCGGCCGGGCACAGCGGCGGCGGACGACCGCGGGCGGCGGGGAGGCGCGGCTCGACGTCGGCCGGCGACCGAGGCAGCGGAGGCGCGCCGGAGCACGGCGGCGGACGCTTGCGGCGCTAGACGGCAGGAGGTAGCGGCACACGGCGGCGGGAGGCGCGGGGACGCGCTCGGGCGGCGGCGGCGGCGCGCGGGCCGACTGCGGGCCGGGCAGGTCGGACGGCGGAGGCGGTGGCCCTGTCACATGGCGCGACGCTAGTGGCTACGGGTGGCGGCGCGGGCGTGTCCGGCGGCGGAGAGGACGAAAATCTTAGGGTTTCATCCGAGATTTGGACGGGGAGGACATATTTATACCTACAAGGAGGTGGGAGTGTCCAAATGGGGTGTAGTTTTCGACCACGCGATCGTGATCCGGCAGCGAAGGACATGGGAGAGGTTTGGATGGGTTATTGGGCCGTTTTGGAGGGGTGTTGGGCTGCAACACACACGAGGCCTTTACGGTTCCCCGGTTAATCGTTGGAGTATCAAACGGACTCCAAATGGCACGAAATTTGACAGGCGGTCTACTGGTGGTGTACCAAGGCCGCTTGGAAAATCTCGGTCCATTCCGAGAATGTTTAACACCCTCTCATGAAAGGAGGCAAAAGGGGACGCCGGCGCACGTAGGAGTGTCGGATTGCAAAACGGACAACGAGGAAAATGCTCGGATGCATGAGACGAACACGTATGCAAATGAGATGCACATGATGACATGATATGAACTGCATGACAAGGACAAAATGCAAAACAAAGACAAAACCCAACCACGAGGGAATCTCATAACTTAGAGCCGAAAATGGCAAGAGTCGGAGTACAAATATGGTAAGTTATCCGGGGCGTTACACGTAGAGGTGATCTCTACATCAAGATGAACCTCATGTGGAAACCTCAAGATGAAGAAAACGAGGAAGTACACCAAGATGAACCTCATCGACCTCCTTCTCCACCAAGACAAGAGAACAACAACGCCAATAATGGAGAAGGCCAAGAAGAAGGACAAGATGACGAAGAAGATGTTCCATCCGACCCAAGCAAAAGCTTTCACGAGTTCAAGCAAGAGTCTCAAGAGACCATCCCGTTGAACAAATCTTCAATGATATTCAAACCGGGAGAACCACTCGCTCTAAAACTCGCTTGGCTAACTTTTGTGAACATTATTCATTCATCTCTAGCATTGAACCTATGAAGGTTGAAGAAGCATTGGAAGATCCGGATTGGATAAACGCCATGCATGAAGAGCTACACAACTTAGGGAGAAATCAAGTGTGGACATTGGTCGAGAAGCCTGACAACAACCACAACATCATTGGTAGCAAATGGGTGTTTCGCAACAAGCAAGATGAAGATGGTCAAGTTGTCCGCAACAAAGCTCGTCTCGTCGCCCAAGACTACACTCAAGTCGAAGGTATGGACTACGGTGAGACATATGCCCCCGTTTCTAGACTTGAGTCCATCTGCATCTTACTTGCCTATGCTAATCACCATGATATCGCTTTATACCAAATGGACATTAAAAGTGCTTTTCTAAATGGTGAAATTGAGGAGGAAGTTTATGTTAAACAACCTCCCGGCTTTGTCAATCCTAAGAAACCTGATCACGTTTACAAACTTCACAAAGCTCTTTATGGTCTTAAACAAGCTCCTAGAGCGTGGTATAAATGCTTGACCAAGTTCCTTATTGAGAAGGGCTTTGAGATTGGAAAGATAGATTCTACTCTTTTCACTAAAGGGTTAATGGTGAATTATTTGTATGCCAAATTTATGTTGATGATATCATATTTGGTTTGACTAACCCTCATTTTAGTGAAAAGTTTGGGAAGCTAATGTCGAAGAAGTTTGAGATGTCTATGATGAGTGAACTCAAGTTCTTTCTTGGTTTGCAAATCAAGCAAACTAAGGATGGCACCTTTGTTTCTCAAACAAATTACGCCAAGGACTTATTCAAGAAGTTCAACATGCAAGAAAGCAAAGGTATGAAAACTCCCATGCCAACTAGTGGACATCTTGATTTGACTAAGGACGACAAATCGGTTGACCAAAAGGTTTACCGCTCTATGATTGGATCATTGTTATATCTATGTGCCTCCCGTCCCGATATTATGCTAAGTGTGTGCATGTGTGCGCGATATCAAGCGGCCCCCAAAGAATGTCATCTTAAGGCTGTGAAAAGGACAGTGAGATACTTAATACATACACCAAATTTTGGCATTTGGTATCCTAAGAGGCCCTCTTTTGATCTTGTTGGCTATTCCGATTCGGACTATGCCAGATACAAGGTTGATAGAAAGTCCACTTCGGGTACTTGTCAACTTCTTGGTAGATCTCTCATGTCTTGGTCCTCCAAGAAACAAAACTCGGTATCCTTATTCACCGTCGAAGCGGAATACATTGCCGCCGGTTCATGTTGTGCTCAATTACTTTGGATGACCCAAACTCCTAAAGATTATGGGATCAATATGAAACATGTTCCATTGCTTTGTGACAATGAGAGTGCTATTAAGATTTCTCACAATCTCGTGCAACATTCTCGAACTAAGCATATTGAAGTTCGTCATCATTTCATTCGAGATCATGTTGCTAAAGGGGGCATTGATCTTAAACATGTTCGTACCAATAAGCAATTGGCGGATATATTCACCAAACCGCTTGATGAGAAAGTCTTTTGCCGTTTGAGAGGTGAATTGAACATCATTGATGCTTCAAACTTGGAGTAGGAACTCCATTTGGATACATGCAAGGCATGATCCTATGACTAATCCTTGATACTTCTCTTATGATGATGATCATATGTCTTGGATATTCTTGCACTCTTGCATGATATCTAACCCTTGTAGGTACTTGGATGAATCTAAACCTATGAGATTGCAACTCCCTTACAACTTGAGCAATCTCTACATCACCAAGTCTCTACACAATGGTGGTTGAAGACAAGGAAGCTTGGAACCCTTCAACATATCCTTTGACAAATTCTATATATCAAATTTCATTTGGTATCAAATTTCATTATTGTCATTTTGGATACACAAGTGCTCTTCCTTGCAAAACTAACCCACATAGGTAGATGAACTCACTTCCAAGTGGTGCTCCCAACTCTTGATGAGCTACATCAACCTCGAGCAACCCACACAAGTTCAACTACATGACTAAGATCAACACCACCACCCAAGGTATCTCATTCCATCTTAGAGAAGCTTTAACTCAAGTCATAGGTCAAAGCAACTCAACAAGATGTGAATACATCAAATGCTTAAACGAAGAATGGTAACCCCATTTTGAGCTTAAACGACGAATATTACTTATGATCAAGTGTTCTCACTTGACTCCTTAGTCAATATACTCTAACATAGGTGACTTTGTCACCCCCAATTCTAGATGAAGTTCTCTAGTGTTTCCTTGAGTTTTTGCATTTGTCCTTTGCATATTTATTCCCTTTCCTTTATCAAAAAAAGCTCATCTAGATTTTCTTTTATCTGTTTAGTTCTACATTTTCTGCGTCCAATTCATTGCAAATCTTTCAGCCAATTCCTTGCAAATCCTTGAGAGATCTTATTCACCTATTGAGCTGAGGTGACAAGTGTTCTCTCTGTGTTGAACTCGGTCATACTGATCTGTTGCTTTCGGTCATGCCGAACCAATTCAGTACCACCGAAGACTACAACTCGGTATCACCGATTTCACTGCAGAGAAGACAATTTGCCATATGTTCCAGTAGTTTATTCCAGCTCCACTCAATGATTCTTGTCCTCTACCAGCATCACATTCTATATGCTGCTTTGCTTTGTGACTCAAGGACCAAACCTTTTGAATCACACTCCAGAAGGTCCCTTCTTGGAAATTTATGTCAAAGGGGGAGAGACATCACATCAAAGCTTACTCTCTTCAAAGGGGGAGAGAGAGAAAAAGGGAGAGAGAGGTAATCACATCAAAGGAAGTACACCGTTTCACACACCAAGATGTGGAAACCCGGTAACTGGGATCACCCCACCATCTTTTGCACGCTCCCGCCACACTTTCTTTTGCACCGATGTCTCAATGAGTTGTCAGAACTGGAACGTTGCCGTGACACCGTTTCGTTATCGTCACCGTGGCACCCCTTTCGTTTCCGCCATGATGACAAATGCTTCATAATGTTCATGTCAACATTTTCATAAAATTGCATAAAACTTGCACATGTCATCCGCATCATGATAACAACATCAAGAATGTTTAAAATTGTTGTTTGCATTAAATTGCTAAATGCATATGGGGATTTACCGAAATTGTTGCTTGTTATTTCCGGCCTCATTTAAACTTGACTAACCGTGTAGTTTTCATATGAGTCACCCCTTGCAATGTGTAACAACATTTAATATTGTTGAGTACATAACCAAGAGCGAACTAAATAAAAGGATGGGGTGTTTTGTGAATATGCATCTCGTTGCATATTGAGCTCCACTTAACTTGTAGTTTTGTTTGTGCACTTTGACATGCCATGCCTCATTAAACCGGACATGCATCATACTTGGTTGTGCATCATGCCATGTTTATGCGATGGTTGTTTACTATGTTGTTTGCTTCTTTCCGGTGTTTCTTCTTTGAGTTAGTTCCGATAACGTCACGTTTGTGAGGATTCGTTCGACTACGTCCGTTTGTCTTCTTCATGGACTCGTTCTTCTTCCTTGCGGGATCTCAGGCAAGATGACCATACCCTCGAAATCACTTCTATCTTTGCTTGCTAGTTGCTCGCTCTATTGCTATGCCGTGATACCTACCACTTGCTATATCATGCCTCCCATATTACCATGTCTAGCCTCTAACCCACCTTTCCTAGCAAACCATTGTTTGGCTATGTTACCGCTTTGCTCAGCCCCTCTTATAGCGTTGCTAGATGCAGGTGAAGATGGAGTTTGTTCCATGTTGGAACATGGATATTTGTTGGGATATCACAATATCTCTTATTTTAATTAATGCATCTATATACTTGGTAAAGGGTGGAAGGCTCGACCTTATGCCTGGTGTTTTGTTCCACTCTTGCCGCCCTAGTTTCCGTCATACCGGTGTTATGTTCCTTGATTTTGCGTTCCTTACGCGGTTGGGTTATAATGGTTACCGACATGTGGAAACCCGGTAACCGGGATCACCCCACCATCTTTTGCACGCTCCCACCACACTTTCTTTTGCACCGATGTCTCAATGAGTTGTCGGAACCGGAACGTTGCCGTGACACCGTTTCGTTATCGTCGCCGTGGCACCCCTTTCTTTTCCGCACGATGACAAATGCTTCATAATTTTCATGTCAACATTTTCATAAAATTGCATAAAACTTGCACATGTCATCCGCATCATGATAACAACATCAAGAATGTTTAAAATTGTTGTTTGCATTAAATTGCTAAATGCATATGGGGATTTACCGGAATTGTTGCTTGTTATTTCCGGCCTCATTTAAACTTGATTAACCATGTATTTTTCATATGATTCACCCCTTGCAATGTGTAACAACATTTAATATTGTTGAGTACATAACCAAGAGCGAACTAAATAAAAGGATGGGGTGTTTTGTCAATATGCATCTCATTGCATATTGAGCTCCACTTAACTTGTAGTTTTGTTTGTGCACTTTGACATGCCATGCCTCATTAAATCGGACATGCATCATACTTGGTTGTGCATCATGCCATGTTTATGCGATGGTTGTTTACTATGTTGTTTGCTTCTTTCCGGTGTTGCTTCTTCGGGTTAGTTCCGATAACGTCGCGTTTGTGAGGATTCGTTCGACTACGTCCATTTGTCTTCTTCATGGACTCGTTCTTCTTCCTTGCGGGATCTCAGGCAAGATGACCATACCCTCGAAATCACTTCTATTTTTGCTTGCTAGTTGCTCGCTCTATTGCTATGCCGCGATACCTACCACTTGCTATATCATGCCTCCCATATTGCCATGTCAAGCCTCTAACCCACCTTTCCTAGCAAACCATTGTTTGGCAATGTTACTGCTTTGCTGAGCCCCTCTTATAGCGTTGCTAGATGCAGGTGAAGATGGAGTTTGTTCCATGTTGGAACATGGATATTTGTTGGGATATCACAATATCTCTTATTTTAGTTAATGCATCTATATACTTGGTAAAGGGTGGAAGGCTCGACCTTATGCCTGGTGTTTTGTTCCACTCTTGCCGCCCTAGTTTCCGTCATACCGGTGTTATGTTCCTTGATTTTGCGTTCCTTATGCGGTTGGGTTATAATGGGAACCCCTTGACAGTTCGCCTTGAATAAAACTCCTCCAGCAAGGCCCAACCTTGGTTTTACCATTTGCCACCTAAGCCTTTTTCCCTTGGGTTCTACTGACTCAAGGGTCATCTTTATTTTAAACCCCCCGGGCCAGTGCTCCTCTGAGTGTTGGTCCAACCTGTCAGCAATCGGTGACCACCAGGGGCAACTCAGGGTTGGCCTACCGGAATCTTGGACAATCCGGTGTGCCCCGAGAACGAGATGTGTGCAGCTCCTATCGGGATTTGTCGGCACATTCGGGCGGCTTTACTGGTCTTGTTTTACCATTGTCGAAATGTCTTGTATCCGGGATTCCTAGTCTGATCGGGTCTTCCTGGGAGAAGGAATAGACCATGAGAGCTTGTGATGGGCTAAGTTAGGACACCCCTGCAGGGTTTTGAACTTTCGAAAGCCGTGCCCGTGGTTATGGGCAGATGGGAATTTGTTAATGTCGGGTTGTAGAGAACTTGACACTTAACTTAATTAAAATGCATCAACCACGTGTGTAGCCGTGATGGTCTCTTTCCGGCGGAGTCCAGGAAGTGAACACGGTTTCGTGTTATGCTTGAACGTAAGTAGTTTCAGGATCACTTCTTGATCATTTTAGCTTCTCGACCATGCTTTGCTTCTCTTCTCGCTCTCATTTGTGTAAGTTAGCCACCATATATGCTAGTGCTTGCTGCAGCTCCACCTCACTACCTTTTCCTACCCATAAGCTTAAATAGTCTTGATCTCGCGGGTGTGAGATTGCTAAGTCCTTGTGGCTCACAGATACTTCCAAACAGTTGCAGGCGCCGATGATACCAGTGCAGGTGACGCAACCCAGCTCACGTGGGAGCTCGATGAAGATCGTGTTCGTTGTGTTGTTTTGTTTCCAGTTGATTAGTAGTGGAGCCCAGTCGGGGCGATCGCGACCTAGCATTAGGGGTTGTCTTCTTTTATTTTGGTTCCGTAGTCGGACCTTGATTGTATTCTGGATGATGTAATGCTATATTTATGTATTGTGTGAAGTGGTGATTGTAAGCCAACTCTTTATCTCTTTCTTATTCAGTACATGGGATGTGTAAAGATTACCCCTCTTGCGACATGCCTACTATGCGGTTATGCCTCTAAGTTGTTCTCCGACACATGGGAGATATAGCCGCATCGTGGGTGTTACAAGTTGGTATCAGAGCCTTCCCCGACTTAGGAGCCCCCTGCTTGATCAAATCGTTGGCGTTGTTGAGTCTAGAAAAATGTTTTGAGTCTTATAGGATTATATATCGGAGAGTAGGATTCTTTTTACTCCTCAGTCCCTTCGTCGCTCTGGTGAGGCCTCCTGACGTAGAGTTTTGACTCTTCTCTTCTCAAATTTCACAAAATGTTTTTTAGGATCACGCGGGTATCTTGGAATCGTTCCGATGGTTTTGTGACGAGAACATTGTTCTTGGTTCCTCCTGACATTTAGGGGTTGTGGCAGTGTCCCGGGGAGTTGAGCTCCGAGGTGTTGTCGTCATAATTTTATCGTTGCTGTTCTGGAATACCTGAGTTCGCCGACATCGAAAATCTCTTTTATGCAGTTGTTGGTGAGATAACCTCGACGCCACCCAGTACTGGGGCGGGAGTTCGGGAGTATTCCATAACTCGTATAACGGATGCTTTTCGAAGGTTGAGGTAAATGATTTTCGAAGGTTTCTTGGTTATGTGTTGAAGGATGGATACACCTGGATGTAGGATTTGTTAGTTTTGGGTGAGATATTACGCTTTCCCTGTGTCCCCAACACCTGATTGCATAATCAGAAAGTTTCGGGATTTTATAAGTGGGAACTCAAGTAGCTCTTAGGATATCTTTCCGGCAGATGCATGATATGAGATTGGGGTTTGACGTCTAGTGGTCCGCCTATCCATGGTTGGTTTTACAGTGGTCTCGTTGTGTCTTAAAGAGTCCTTGGCTATGCTGACTCGGGGATGCTTCTTATGTCATGTGCACTGCCTTGTACATGATGGTGCTGTACGATCGAGCCCGTGTGGGCCCCACCACGAAAACTTCGGACGAAATCTCTATCATATGTTTGTTCCGGCTTATTTTGCAAGCCAATCCTTTGTTTTGTTTTGATTGTGGTATTCAAGTTGCTTCAATGTCAAGTGTTGATTCCATACCTTTCCTAAGTGGTGTTCTCATATTTCTACGGGAATACTAATCTTTCTTGATCATCGAGGTTTTCATGTTAATCCTTTTCAACCGGCATGTTTTCTCTTCAAGTGGATCCGATTGTTTCTACACTCGCGAGATCAATTCTCAGTTCTTTGCAACGGTGTTTGTTTCATCCGTCCTAAGTTGCTTTTGTTTTCCCGCCCACCCACCCTTTTTCCCTCAAGGACTCGGATATCTTAATCAAGTATCCATTTTATTCATGTAAAGTCTCTCCATTCTTTTCTTTCAATGTTCTTACCCGGTGATTCTCATGAAGATTCTAATGGAGCTTCAAGTTCATCATTCTTCGTTCTTTTATCTTCTCTGATGGATTCTATTCAAGCTTCGGTGTTGAGCTTATTCCTTTCATTTGTCCAATGTTTTCTCATGCTGGTGCACCTAATAATCATTCACTTCTCGCTATTCAATTGTTCCGGAGTGCTGAAGACATCTCAGAAGATTTGTATTTTCATTCCTAACCCGTTCAAGATATCTCGAGGTTGTTATCTCATTCAAGCCATTTAATTCAACTGGTGCAATCTCTCTTTTCAAGCAATCTTCTCAACGATGTTTCTTTTGAGTGGGCCCTAACCCAAGGGTTTTCCCCAGGATCTTACCTGATCTTCTTATTTTCCCAAAGCTATCCTCAAATTTCTTTTCGAAGTTTGACGTAAGAATGAGTTATCATCAGTCTAATGCCTTTCTCCAAGATCTGTCAAATTCTTATCACCGTTGGCTCAACCTTTAAATTCGTCATCCCGGAGTATCTCAACAATTCAAAGTGGTGTCTCTCATCGCCATTCTCAACATTTGAAGACCAAAGAAGAGTTTTTCCTCCAAATCTTGCCCGTTTTCTCAGAGATCGTAGTTCAAGCTTGATGCCATCCTCTCATATTTGTTTTCGATTGTGAGAATTATTTTCACCCATCCGGAGCAATTCAGGAGTCTTTTCAGTTTGATTCTCCGAAGGCCATCATTTTGGGTTTATTCATTCTCAGCTTTCAGCTATCGTTCTCCAGATCTTACCGGTGCTCGACCAAATATCCTCTAATCAGTTCATGATCTCTTCATTTACTTGTATCAGAATCCCCTAAAGTATCTCCATTCGTCTTCCAATTCTTCCCGGTGAATTATGCTTTTGCTACGTTCTTTTTCAATTCTTACGGTGGTTCATTCAAGAGTTCCCTTCCTTGGTTATCATATCAATTCATACGTTCTTTCCAAATCCTACCAGTGGTTCGTTGAAGACCTTCCCAAGTTTGCGCAATATCTATCTTAATCCTGTCTACGAGAATAAGTAGTAGGCCAAATCCATGCTTGTCATCAATCTAAATTGGTGAAGGATACGCATAACGTAATTCTTATTATTGTTTCATCCAAGTGATCTAGTTTCTTCTCCCGGAGTTGTTCATCATATCACATTCTTGGTCCGAGATGCTTCATCTTTTCTTTTCCGGAGTGCCAAGTTTTCTGCATTATCACCACGAAGATCCATCTAAATCATTACAAGGCTTCACCTTGTGTTCTCAACTTCTCTTTCCTTTCGATTGATCATTCTTTTATTACCGGAGTTCTCACGAAGACTCAACATGGTGGTTTGTTAAGGGTTTCTTTCACTCTTCAATTGTCCTCTGGATTTTTTCTCTCGAAGTTATGATCCGCCAAGCTTTACTCTAAAATGAACGTGGTGCTCAACACATGTTTTTTTGAGGAGTTCAAGTATTCTTCTTCCTGCATCCCAAAGTGCAATTCTTTCTTATCTCGTCTTTTGGGGTGGCGTTATGTCATTGTTGACAATTTCCCTTAGTGTTTCATGATTCACAAGTTGTCCAGAATAACATATTTTAAACCCATCATTTTCAATTCGTTCTTGAGATCCTTTGCAACCAATCAATCTCTTCATTGGAGTTATCTTGGGTTATATTTCACCTAAAGCCTTCCCTAAGGATTGTTGCTATTTATGGTGTTTATAAATGACCCAAGTTCTTCTTTTATCCTCCCTGTGAAATAGTTTCTCGTCTCCTTGTTCATATCATTCCAAATCCATTGTTTCCGTTAGTGGCAAAATTTCACCTCAAGTTTTTTTCGAGATGTTTTCCATAATCCCACAACAAGCTTACTCTTTTCATTGTTGGTTTTTCCAACAACTCCGTTCGACCCTTCTCCTAAAGATGCTTTTTCAAGCTCATTTGAGGTAGAAGATGTTGTTTTCTCCTCTGTTCTTTTGATTCCATTCTTACATTTGTTCTGGAGGCAGTGTGTTGTTGATTTCATCAAGTATCCTCTCATTTTGTCAAGATCATATTCTATGCCTTCCTTTTCCAACCGGAGTGTTATCGTAATTGATCCTTACCGTTCCTTGTACATTTCATTGCTACCGGAGTGCTTGCATGTACTTCTTGTCCATTGCAACCCTCTTATTATGCCTTGCAACCTACAAGGTTCTCGTAATGTTCCTTGTTACTCTTTCTAGCGGAGTGTTTTCTACGTCGATCATCTCCGTTATATTATTTTCTCAAAATGGTTTAACCTCTCAAGGTTCTTTGGTTTCACTCGTTTGTCAAAGAAGCAACTTAGCTTTACCTCTTCTCTTCCTCTTCCGTTTCCCTCCGGTGCCATCCTAGATCTCGGGACGAGATCCTCTCGTAGTGGTGGAGTGTTGTGACACCCCAAGACCGGAGCTTCAGATGCCTTCCAGGGTTTCCGAGATTCGTTGTGTGATTTGTTTTGTCTGTTGCATTCATCTTTGCATTTGTGCATTGTAGCATGTCATTATGCCATCATGTCATTTTTTTAACTCAACTAAATAAATGGCATGGATCTTTGATCCATTTAAATTGAGGGAACTCACATGGTGATTTCTCTATATAACATATCCTCCCAATATATTAGGGAGCTATAAGAAATATTCTAACACACTTGTAAATAATCACATGCCGTTTTCCCGCTTCAAGTTTGGTCCTCAAACTTTGCCCATATTTTCTTTCATCGCTTTCCCGATCTCCACAAAAATTCCAAACATTTTTGGACTCTCCAAAAATGTTTTTCTAATTCAAACTTATTTGAATCACATTCAAATGTGTTTGAATGCAATCCTTCCAAGCGGTGCCAAATGCATTTTCTCGGAATGAACTCATTTTTATGAGTCCGTGAAATTTAACCGCATGCCCAAATTCTTTCTCTAACCCCTCCTTTTCCTTTTTCTCCTCTCTTTGCTTTCTGTTAAAGGGAATTGAGAGAGAGAGAGAGAGCAGAGCCCAGCTGGCTGGCCCATCTACAGCCCAGGCCGGACCAAAGATCCCTGGGCCAGTAGGACCCGCGGTAACCCTAGACACCAGGGAGCCCGGCTCCCTTCTCCCTCGATCCCTTCCCCTCGCGCCGCTAGAAACCCCGACGCCCGACCCCCTTCTCCATCGATCCCCTTTCCCTCTCTTCGGTCTCCCTCCAGCGTCCCTCAGCCTCCCTCCTCCTTCGATCCAGGGAACCTGGCCAGAGCCCCGTCGGCCTCCTCGCCGCCATCGCGCCCCTTTCCATCAGCAGCCGCGCCCTCGTCCCGTCCCTCTGCTTCCTCCTCGTCGCCTGCATTCGCCACCAGCCACCGCGGAATCAGGCCGCTGCCATGCCATCTCGTCTCCTCCTCACCCATGCGCCTGCACCGGTGAACTCCGCCTCCAGCCATGTTGGCAAGCAAGCTGCTACCGTCCGCCTCGTCACGCCTACGTCCTCGTCGCTGCGCCATGCCCCTTCACCGTCGACGACCTGCCTCCTCGCCCTCGCTGCTTGCCCGCGGGTCACGCGGCCTGATGCCGGCGACCAGCGCCGCCGTGGCCGTCCCCTCGCCTTCCTCCTCTACGCCTCCTGCCCGCCGGCAGGGCCTCGTCCCTACCTCCGGCGCGCCAAGTTCGTCGTCATCCTCGCCCCGCGTGCTCACCACCGCACCGCTGCCTCGCTACAGCTGCTGCTTCATCGTCTCTGTTTTGCTGCCAAGTACGTGCTTCACCACCGAACCAGGATGCCAAGTTCCGCTCCGTACGTGTAAGACTACACCCGGTGATGCGACAAGCCCCGACAACATGTACATCTACCTCGTCAAGACCGGACCGACAAGTACCCCAACGTCATGTGTACAACGACCGTCGCCGTAGACCCGGGTAGCAAAAATGTCAAGTATCTATGACCGAAGAACGCCATGTACCTCTCCGAAAAATGAACATGTACCACTACGTCCGGAGGCATTGGATCCGTCAAGCCCAACAATGGCTGTGCACAACTATCGGCTACCCCAAACGACTACGAAACGTGAACCTCTACTTCCCCTCCAAAACGTGTCCCACTACCGCCGCCCGAACGTCTACGAAACATATACCACGACCATCGCTGAAGACCCCGTGGATGTCAAGTTACGTGTCGTGACCCCGAACATCTACGGACATGAATCACTACTTCTCTCGACGACCCGTGAACGACTACTTCCTCTATGAACCGATTTGCTTCGAAACGAACGCTTCGAAGGTATAACCCCGAGACGACCGCCCGTGCACGAACGAATGCATGTGTGATGTATGAGATGCTTGTGCTTGCACCATGCTCGAATTGTCGGTGCACGTTGCCCCTCTTTTGCCTTGTCACCGACATGTGGAAACCCGGTAACCGGGATCACCCCACCATCTTTTGCACACTCCCGCCACACTTTCTTTTGCACCGATGTCTCAATGAGTTGTCGGAACCGGAACGTTGCCGTGACACCGTTTCATTATCGTCGCCGTGGCACCCCTTTTGTTTCCGCCACGATGACAAATGCTTCATAATGTTCATGTCAACATTTTCATAAAATTGCATAAAACTTGCACATGTCATCCGCATCATGATAACAACATCAAGAATGTTTAAAATTGTTGTTTGCATTAAATTGCTAAATGCATATGGGGATTTACCGGAATTGTTGCTTGTTATTTCCGGCCTCATTTAAACTTGACTAACCGTGTAGTTTACATATGATTCACCCCTTGCAATGTGTAACAACATTTAATATTGTTGAGTACATAACCAAGAGCGAACTAAATAAAAGGATGGTGTGTTTTGTCAATATGCATCTCGTTGCATATTGAGCTCCACTTAACTTGTAGTTTTGTTTGTGCACTTTGACATGCCATGCCTCATAAAACTGGACATGCATCATAGTTGGTTGTGCATCATGCCATGTTTATGTGATGGTTGTGTATTATGTTGTTTGCTTCTTTCCGGTGTTGCTTCTTCGGGTTAGTTCTGATAACGTCGCGTTTGTGAGGATTTGTTCGACTACGTCCGTTTGTCTTCTTCATGGACTCGTTCTTCTTCCTTGCGGGATCTCAGGCAAGATGACCATACCCTCAAAATCACTTCTATCTTTGCTTGCTAGTTGCTCGCTCTATTGCTATGCCGCGATACCTACCACTTGCTATATCATGCCTCCCATATTGCCATGTCAAGCCTCTAACCCACCTTTCCTAGCAAACCATTGTTTGGCTATGTTACCACTTTGCTCAGACCCTCTTATAGTGTTGCTAGATGCAGGTGAAGATGGAGTTTGTTCCATGTTGGAACATGGATATTTGTTGGGATATCACAATATCTCTTATTTTAATTAATGCATCTATATACTTGGTAAAGGGTGGAAGGCTCGGCCTTATGCCTGGTGTTTTGTTCCACTCTTGCCACCCTAGTTTCCGTCATACTGGTGTTATGTTCCTTGATTTTGCGTTCCTTACGCGGTTGGGTTATAATGGGAACCCCTTGATAGTTCGCCTTGAATAAAACTCCTCCAGCAAGGCCCAACCTTGGTTTTACCATTTGCCACCTAAGCCTTTTTCCCTTGGATTCTGCAGACTCAAGGGTCATCTTTATTTTAAACCCCCCGGGCCAGTGCTCCTCTGAGTGTTGGTCCAACCTGTCAGCAGCCGGTGACCACCAGGGGCAACTCTGGGTTGGCCTACCAGAATCTTGGACAATCCGGTGTGCCCTGAGAATGAGATATGTGCAGCTCCTATCGGGATTTGTCGACACATTCGGGCGGCTTTGCTGGTCTTGTTTTACCATTGTCGAAATGTCTTATAACCGGGATTCCGAGTCTGATCGGGTCTTCCTGGGAGAAGGAATATCCTTCGTTGACCGTGAGAGCTTGTGATGGGCTAAGTTGGGACACCCCTGCAGGGTTTTGAACTTTCGAAAGCCGTACCCGCAGTTATGGGCAGATGCGAATTTGTTAATGTCCGGTTGTAGAGAACTTGACACTTAACTTAATTAAAATGCATCAACCGCGTGTGTAGCCGTGATGGTCTCTTTCTGGCGGTGTCCGGGAAGTGAACACGGTTTCGTGTCATGCTTGAACGTAAGTAGTTTCAGGATCACTTCTTGATCATTTTATCCTCTCGACCGTGCTTTGCTTCTCTTCTCGCTCTCATTTGCGTAAGTTAGCCACCATATATGCTACTGCTTGCTGCAGCTCCACCTCATTTCCTTTTCCTACCCATAAGCTTAAATAGTCTTGATCTCACGGGTGTGAGATTGCTGAGTCCTCGTGGCTCACAGATACTTCCAAACAGTTGCAGGTGCCGATGATACCAGTGGAGGTGACGCAACCCAGCTCACGTGGGAGCTCGATGATGATCGTGTTCGTTGTGTTGTTTCGTTTCCAGTTGATCAGTAGTGGAGCCCAGTCAGGGCGATCAGGACCTAGCATTAGGGGTTGTCTTCTTTTATTTTGGTTCCATAGTCGGACCTTGATTGTATTCTGGATGATGTAACGCTATATTTATGTATTGTGTGAAGTGGCGATTGTAAGCCAACTCTTTATCTCTTTCTTATTCAGTACATGGGATGTGTAAAGATTACCCCTCTTGCGACATGCCTACTATGCGGTTATGCCTCTAAGTCGTGCTCCGACACATGGGAGATATAGCCGCATCGTGGGTGTTACATTACATGTCTTTCCAAAGCTTTACTGGTTATTCTCTATATCGTTATCTAAAGCTTTGATGTATGTTGTCATCAATTACCAAAAAGGGGGAGATTGATAGCACAAGTGCTCCCTGGGTGATCTTGGTAATTAATGGCAACATATCTCTTGTTGGACTAATGTTCTCATCTAGTATGTTTCAGATAAGTTCAACAATGGAGTGGCGTGGACTAGAGGATGTGGAACCCCTTCAAGATGATGAAGGCAAATGATTGGCACAAGCTCAAGCTCAGGACTCTACATATTTCTATTTTAGTGATCCAAGATCACATTGAGTCCATAGGAAAGCCAATACTATTAAAAGGGGTTGAGGTGTTGCTTAATGGCTTGCTTGCTCAAAGTGCTTAGTGATATGCTCCAAAGCCCTCAACCACTTTCTCACATCCACATATGTTCCAAACAAAAGTCAAACTCAGCCCCACCGAAATTTCCTATCCCGCGCCACCGAGTTCACTTGACATAGCCACTGCCAGAATCCCTAGTCAATTCGGTCACACTGATGGGATCTCGGTCTCATCGAGATGGGCTTGCCAACTCTTTGTTGCCTATTGCAGTAATTTCGGTCTCATCGAAATATGCAATCGGTCTCACCGAGTTTGCTTGGCCAACTCTCTGTTTTGTTTATTACCCAAATCAGTCCCACCGAGTTTGTGTAATCGGTCCAACCGAGATGAGGCTTTACCCTAACCCTAGCACATCGGTCCTACCGAGTTGATAATATCGATCGGTCCCACCGAAAATCCCAACAGTCACATTATGAACTGAAACGGTCTGACCGAGTTTTCTAATTCGGTCCCACCGAGTTCGGTGATTTGTGTATAATGGTTAGATTTTGTGTGGAGGCTATATATACCCTCCACCCACTCTTCATTCGTTGAGAGAGCCATCAGAACATGCCTACACTTCCAACATACATTTTCTGAGAGAGAACCACCTACACTTGTGTTGAGGTCAAGATATTCCATTCCAACCACATAAATCTTGATCTCTAGCCTTCCCCAAGTTGCTTTCCACTCAAACCCTCTTTCCACCAAATCCAATCCTATGAGAGAGAGCTGAGTGTTGGGGAGACTATCATTTGAAGCACAAGAGCAAGGAGTTCATCGTCAACACACCATCTATTACCTTTTCGAGAGTGGTGTCTCCTAGATTGGTTAGGTGTCACTTGGGAGGCTCTGTCAAGATTGTGGAGTTGAACCAAGGAGTTTGTACGGGCAAGGAGATTGCCTACTTTGTGAAGATCTACCCTAGTGAGGCAAGTCCTTCGTGGGCGATGGCCATGGTGGGATAGACAAGGTTGCTTCTTCGTGGACTCTTCATGGGTGGATCCCTCTGTGCACTCGCGCAATCGTTACCCTTCATGGGTTGAAGTCTCCATCAACGTGGATGTACGATAGACCACCTATCGGAACCACGCCAAAAATCTCCGTGTCTCCAATTGCATTTGCACACTCAAATCACATCCCTTTACATTCTTGCAACTTGCATGATTTATTTTCCGTTGCTCATATTATCTTGTCATGCTTGCTTGATATGTATTGTGAATGTTTAAACTTGTGCTAAAACTCCAATTCAACTTAAAGAAATTAAAAACTGCAACTTTTCTTACGAAGTGTCTATTCACCCCCCTCTCGACACCTCTTATCGATCCTTTCACCCGAGCAACGGGCCTCTACACCTGGTATAACTCCTTTAAAGGTAGTTTTGGTGGGCTTGATCCTTGATGGATCGCCACCCATTTTGCGCATTGTATCTTGATAAAGTAGGTTGAGGTTGCTGCCACCGTCCATGCGGACTCATGTGAGGTGGAATCCATCAATTATTGGGTCGAGAACCAGTGCGGCTGAACTGCCATGGCGGATACTGGTAGGATGGTCCCTGCGATCAAAAGTGATCGGGCATGACGACCATGGGTTGAATTTTGGGGCGACTGGCTCTATCGTATAGATGTCTCTGAGCGCGCGCTTACGCTCCCTCTTAGGGATATGGGTAGCATATATCATGTTCACCGTTTTGTCCTGAGGGGGAAACTTCTTCTGTCCCCCTGTATTCGGTGGACGGGGCTCCTTGTCGTCATTCTCGCTTTGCGACCCCTTCTCCTTGTCTTCAGCATTTAACTTGCTGGCCTGTTTGAAGACCCAGTAGCTCCGGTGGGTATGATTGGATGGTTTATCAGGGGTGCCATGGATCTAATATGGACGATCGAGTATGCGGTCCACGGTGGAAGGGCCCTGGTTATTCCTTTTATATGGCTTTTTCCGCTGACCGGACTTGGAGCCACTGAATCCGGCGTTGACCGCCGTGTCATCACTATTTTCACCATTGTTTCGATGCTTGTGCTGTTGCGTCGAGGCTTGTCATTTCTATTTCTGGCTTTCGAGGTGCCAGGTTCGCTTGCATTGTTATTGCCGCGGGCTAGCCCGCTATCTTCGCCCGTGCAAAAGTGGGTCATGAGTGCCGTGAGGGCCGCCATGGACTTCGGCTTTTCTTGGCCGAGGTGTCGGGCGAGCCATTCATCATGGATGCTGTGCTTGAAGGCCGCTAGGGCTTCGGCATCTGGACAGTCGATGATTTTGTTCTTTTTAGTTAAGAACCTACTCCAGAATTTCCTTGCTGACTCTCTGGGCTGTTGGACTATGTGACTTAAGTCATCGGCATCCGGAGGTCTGACGTATGTGCCTTGGAAGTTGTCGCGGAAGGCGTCTTCCAGGTCTTCCCAGCTGCCAATAGAGTTTTTAGGAAGGCTGTTCAGCTAGTGCCGGGCGGGCCCCTTGAGTTTTAGGGGGAGGTATTTGATGACATGAAGATCATCGCCACGGGCCATATGAATATGGAGAATAAAGTCTTCAATCCATACCGCAAGATCTGTGGTTCCGTCATATGATTCGATATTCATGGGTTTGAACCCTTTTGGAAATTCATGTTCCATTACTTCATCAGTGAAGCAGAGGGGGTGTGCAGCGCCTCTATATCGGGCCAGATCGTGACGTAGTTCAGATGGAGTCCGTCTGCGGCTTTCGGCCTGGACGTGATTATGATTGCCATGTTCGGCTTGATAGCCATCGTCCCGCGCCGGGGCACGCCCCCGTGATCCGTAGATCGATCTGGCCGGGCCTGCTTTATTCTTCAGGTCCTGCCACAGGTGATACATGTATCCCTAAGCTGTTTTATCTCTTCCTTTACGGCGAGGTAGGACGGACCGGTGTTCGGCTTGAGTTGCCATTTTGTCCAGGCCACGTGGTGGTTGATCAGCCGCATTACGCACTGATGGTATGGGCTCAAGTGCCTCGTCATCAAATTGAGGTAGCAGTTTACGCTTCGGGTAACTTTTGGTTGGGTGCTCGAGGCCGTATTCCTCTGCTGCCAGGACATCAGTCCATCTATCATTGAGCAGATCTTGATCAGCTTGAAGCAACTGCTTCTTTTTCAGGCTTCTTGCAGTGGCTATTAGCCGTTGCTTAAAGCGCTCCTGCTCGAGAGGTTCCTCAGGCACAATAAAGTCTTCGTCGCCGAGGCTCACCTCATCCTCGGAGGGTGGAAGGTAGTTACTGTCCTCCGAGTCTTCATTTGCAGCCTGTTCATCAGGGCTAACTTTCCCATCCTCCCAATCGTCTTATTCAGAATTTTGCTCGACGGGGTTTTCTTGGTCTTCGGCATCATCCGGAGTGTTGTTGTGTTGTTGTCTCTTGTGCCGGTATTGCTGTCTTTGTTGCGGCGTGATTTAGAGCGGCGCCGTCGGCGTTTTTGTTGTATCTCGGGAGGTTTATCCCCTACTGGATTTTTCTCATTATCGCTGTCACCCTCCTTGGGTGTATCCACCATGTACATATCATACGAAGAGGTGTCCGTCCAGCGTCTGGTAAACGGCGGGTTTTCGGCTTGCTCCTCTCCGGCATTATCGTCCATACCGTTGATGTCTTCAGAGCCGTAATCGAGCATGTCAGTTAAGTCCTCAACTGTGGGGATGAAGTGGGTGGTGGGTGGGATGTAAAATTCCCAGCTCTCAGCCCCTAGTCCGGGCTGGGCATAGTTCGGACGTTGCTCCTCCGTAATCACGAGGGATCACATCAAGTCCAGAGCCTCGCTTAAAGGTGAGGTTTGCTGAGGGAGAAAAGAATCCGTGGAGTATGGCGGGAAGGGAATTCCTCGGCCGAGCTCGCATGGTGCTGACTCCGAGAGTTCGGAGCCGGCGTCCGGGGAAGAGTCCGGCTTGGTGATGGTTGCCGGTGACACCGCTTCCTCCGGCTCTCCCGTACTGGGCCTAGGGGCAACAGATAGTCTGGCGGGTTTAGAAATCCCGTTTTTGATACTGGCGAGGTGCTCCGGATCTAAGGCCAGAGCGGAGGTTGGGCTCATGAATCCTTGGAAGACCAAGTATCCTCAGATGTCAGCGACATAATCCAGGTTTCCAAAACTAATCTGGTGACCTGGGGCGTAGCTGTCGATCTGCTCCAGATGGCCAAGCGAGTTGGCCCGTAGTGCGAAGCCGCCAAATACGAAGATCTGGCCGGGGAGAAAAACCTCCCCTAGGGCAGCATCATTGTAGATGATGGATGGAGCCATCGAACCTTCTGACGGCGACACAGTGGAACTCTCAATGAGAGCACCAATGTCGGTTTCAAAACCGGCGGATCTCGGGTAGGGGGTCCCGAACTGTGCGTCTAAGGTTGATGGTAACAGGAGACAAGGGACACAAAGTTTTACCCAGGTTCGGGCCCTTTTGATGGAGGTAATACCCTACGTCCTGCTTGATTGATATTGATGAGTATGGGGGTTACAAGAGTTGATCTACCACGAGATCGTAATAGCTAAACCCTAGATGTCTAGCCTGTCAGATTGTGATTGCCTCAACGAACTAAACCCTCCAGTTTATATAGACACCGGAGGGGCCTAGGATTGTACAAAGTCGGTTACATAGAAAGGAAATAGCACATCTAGCCGCCTAGCTTGCCTTCCACGCAAAGGAGAGTCCTATCTAGACACGGGAGGAAGTCTTCTATCTTGTATCTTCATAGCCCATTAGTCCGGCCCATGTCACATAGGTCAGACGCCCGAGGACCCCTTAATCCAGGATGCCCTCACCCCTCTCCGTTGGAAGGAAGGGGGCGAATTCTACTAGGAGTGGAGTCCTAGTAGGACTCCACCGCTTGGCGCGCCCCTCCTAGGCTGGCCACCTCCTCCCCTCCCCTTTATATACGGGGCGGGGGCACCCCAAAGGCACAACAGATGTTCTCCTAGCCATGTGCGGTGCCCCCCTCCATAGTTTACTCCTCCGGTCATAGCATCGTAGTGCTTAGGCGAAGCCCTGCGCGGATCACATCACCATCACTGTCACCATGCCGTCGTGCTGTTGGTGTCGGCGTTCTGGGAACGGGGGTCCCCAGACTTGCCTGCCTGCGGCCTGCGGCGTGGCTCAAAGGGGGCCCAGCACGGCCCGTCTTCATCAACACAGACCCAAGACCCTCGCGAGGGGCCAAGCCTCGCGGGGCGGACGACACGGAGCTTCCTCAGTGTGACGCCCGGATAATTAGGCTACAGTAATCCCACGTTAATGATGCCACGTCACCTCGATTACTGTGGCTAAACTCGCGTTAGTTCGAAACTGATTCAAATTCAAAGTCAAAATCAAGCAAACAATAAAAGTTTTCAAACATCAAAACTAAAATGTTCATCATGTGGCAAATGATCCCTAACTAGATTTTGTGGTGGAACAAACCTTTTACAAAGTGTTTAAGTGCCCTAAACTAATTAAAAACAGTGGCTAAACTAATAATTTAATTGCTTTTGAAAAATAAAAATACATTATACTAATTTATTTTGGGTCCAAACTAGGTTTGGCAGTGGCCTATTTTGATGATACTAAGTTAGGTGCTAACCGGGTATTTTAAAGAAACTAAAATAATTAGGAGCTAAAAGAAAACAGAAAAGAAAAATAGAAAAAAAGAAAAGAAAAGGTCAAACAAAAAAAAAACAGAACCCCCCCCCACTGGGCCACGGCCCAGCTGGCCTCTGGAACCACTAGGCCGGTCCAGTCGGCCCAGCCGCCGCCCGACCTAACCCTAGACGACCGACGCCCCCACTCCCCTCGTTCCCCACTCTCCCCCACTCGTCCCACCCCCCTCGCGCCTCCATCGCCCCTCCCCGATCTGGATCGGGGGAGATGGCGCCTCGGCCGCGCCACCTCGCGCCCTGACGCCGGAGCCCGTCCCCGGTGACACCCCGACGCCCCACCTCGCCGCGCGTTGGACTGCCTCGCCCCTCCTCCTCCCTCGCTCGTCGCCCGGAGCCCGCGTCGACCGCGCCAAGCCTCCTCCTCGCCGGAGATGGACGGATCCAGGAGGCCCCGTCGCGGATCCGGCCTCCCCTCGCCTTGCTCCGCCATTCGTCCCCGTCGACCTCCCCGACCTCCACCGAGCCCGTTGCCTCGTCCCTACTCCGCCCCGTGAGCTTCCCCCTCTCCTCCCCTGTCTTCCACGCACACGCTGCCGCGCACCGCGACTCCCGCCCGCTGCCATCGACCGCAGCGCTGCTGCCGCTGCCCCCTCACGGCCTCGCCCCGGCGCGCGCCTCCTCCCCTGCTGCTGCAGCTGCTTGCCCGCGCCGTCGCCTGGGCCGTGCCGCCACTGCCACCGCCGCGCCGCGCCGCGCGTCCCCTGCAGCGCCCCCCCGCCATCGTTGTTGCTTCGCTGCGCCGACCGCCCCTCCTCGCCGGCCCCGCTGCTCGCCCGCCTGGCCGCCGCGCTCGGCCTTGCTCCGCTGCTCTGCTCCTCCGCCGCCCGCGCCATCGCCCCGCCTCGCCTCGCGCCACAGCCGCTCGCCGTCCCAGCCCCGCTCCGGTCGCCGTCGCGGCCCCTGGCCGCCGGCGCTCGTGCCCAAACGCCCCGGGGCTCCGCTCGGTTGCAGCCCCGTTTGGCCCGCGCCCGTTAGCCCCTGGTGGCTCGGATGAGCCACTGACTAGGGGGCCCCACGCCCAAAATGAAAAAAAAATTATTAAAAAATATATATATAATAAAAATAAAAATAATTAATTAATTAATCAAGGAATTAATTCAGTTAATTAATTATAATTAGATTAACCTAATCACTAATTAACCTAATTAACTGTTAGTTAATTAAAGCAGAGTATGACGAACGGGACCCACCTGTCAGGTTGACCTGGTCAACTGCTGACGTCATGATGACGTCAGCAGACACTATTCTGGATAATGTTGATTAAATTAAATAAATAAATCCTAAAAATGATTTAAATCCTTTTAAAATTTATATAAAATAAACCGTAGCTCGGATGGAAAAACTTTGTACATGAAAGTTGCTCAGAACGACGAGACGAATTTGAATACGCAACCCGTTTATCCGCCACGCATCCCTAGCATAGCGAACACGCAACTTTCCCCCTCTGTTTCATCTGTCCGAAAACGCGAAACACCGGGGATATTTTCCCGGATGTTATCCCCTTCACCGGTATCACCTAATACCGCGTTAGGGCACCCCTAGCACCGTTACTTGTCTTGTCATGCATCGTTATGCATCTGTTTGCATTATATTCATTGTTTCTTCCCCCCTCTTCTTCCGCTAGACACTGAGACCGACGCCGCTGATACCCAGTACGACTACGGTGTTGACGACCCCTCTCTCTTGCCAGAGCAACCAGGCAAGCCCCCCCCTTTGATCACCAGATATCGCCTACTCTTCTCTATACTGCTTGCATTAGAGTAGTGTAGCATGTTACTGCTTCCCGTTAATCCTATACTGATTCATAGCCTGTCCTTGCTACTACTGTTGTTACCTTTACCTGCAATCCTAATGCTTAGCATAGGATGCTAGTATTTTCATCAGTGGCCCTACATCCTTGTCCGTCTGCCATGCTATACTATCGGGCCGTGATCACTCGGGAGTTGATCACGGGTATATACTATATGCTTTATACATGATACATGTGGTGACTAAAGACGGGTCGGCTTGTGGAGCACCCGCGAGTGATTCACGGATTGGGGGCTGAAAGGACCTTTGTCCCAACGGCCCTCTGTGTGGATCTTTGAGGCGGAGCGACAGGGCAGGTTCCGACCACCTAGGAGAGAGGTGGGCCTGGCCCTGGTCGGCGTTCGCGGATACTTAACACGCTTAACGAGATCTGGGTATTTGATCTGAGTCTGGCCATTTGGGTCTATACGCACTAACCATCTACGCGGGAGTAGTTATGGGTATCCCAGCGTCGTGGTATCAGCCGAAGCCTTTGTGACGTCAGCGACTGAGTGACGCGCGCTGGATTGGACTGGAAGGCCACTAGGCTAGGTCTGCTTTCGGCCGCGTTCGCAACGTGCAGGTGTGCTAAGGGCGATGGGCCCAGACCCCTGGGCGCTTAGGTTTAGACCGGCGTGCTGACCTCTCTGTTGTCTAGGTGGGCTGCGACGTGTTGATCTTCCGAGGCCGGGCATGACCCAGAGAAAGTGTGTCCGGCCAGTGGGATCGAGCGTGTTGGGTATGTGGTGCACCCCTGCAGGGAAGTTAATCTATTCGAATAGCCGTGATCTTCGGTAACAGGACGACTTGGAGTTGTACCTTGACCTTATGACAACTAGAACCGGATACTTAATAAAACACACCCTTCCAAGTGCCAGATACAACCGGTGGTCGCTCTCTCACAGGGCGACGAGGGGAGGATCATCGGTTAGGATTATGCTATGCGATGCTACTTGGAGGACTTCAGTCTACTCTCTTCTACGTGCTGCAAGACGGAGGCTGCCAGAAGCGTAGTCTTCGATAGGACTAGCTATCCCCCTCTTATTCCAGCATTCTGCAGTCCAGTCCACATATGATACCCTTACTCCGTTTGATACCCATGCATATGTAGTGTAGCTTCTTGCTTGCGAGTACTTTGGATGAGTACTCACGGTTGCTTTCTCCTTCTTTTCCCTCTATCCCTTCTACCTGGTTGTCGCAACCAGATGTTGGAGCCCAGGAGCCAGACGCCACCGTCGACGACGACCCCTACACCGGAGGTGCCTACTACTACGTGATGCCCGCTGACGACGACCAGGAGTAGTTAGGAGGATCCCAGGCAGGAGGCCTGCGCCTCTTTCGATCCGTATCCCAGTTTGTGCTAGCCTTCTTAAGGCAACCTTGTTTAACTTATGTCTGTACTCAGATATTGTTGCTTCCGCTGACTCGTCTATGATCGAGCTCTTGTATTCGAGCCCCCGAGGCCCCTGGCTTGTAATATGATGCTTGTATGACTTTTTTTTATTTGTAGAGTTGTGTTGTGATATCTTCCCGTGAGTCCCTGATCTTGATCGTACACGTTTGCGTGTATGATTAGTGTACGATTGAATCGGGGGCGTCACACTCAGGCACGGCCTCATCAGGCTGGCTCGCGAGGAGGCGGAGAGATCAAGGCGGGGTACCTCACGAGGTGCCCGTGACGCAAGCCATGACGACCAAGGGTGCCAGGCGAGCGCCAGCCCGCGTAGTGTCCTCCTTTCCTCTTTGGTGCAAAGGGAGCAAGCACATGCGAGAGCATCAAGCAAAGGCACCCGTTTCGGTGTAACGAGACCAAGACCAGTCCAACGGCAGGGAGGAAGTCATTGTGGAGCCCAAGCCAGCGCCACCACCAGAGCCTTTGGCAGGCGAGGACCAACTTTAGTCAGGATAAGTGTACCAGATGTTCCCCTTCAAAATGGCCAATTATTGGCGCCCTTCCCGCTCAATATTTGGGAAGAGGCCCAGGGCCTTTGCCTATAAATAGGACTAGCCACCCCTAGGGTAGAGGGGATCGAGAATCAGCCAACCTAGAAACAAGCTGGGATCGGATCGCAATCGAGAAGAGAGAGAGAGAAGGGTGACTGAACTCCTCCTAGTAGTTCATCCCCTCAGCCAAGAACAGACCCTCGCGAGGTTGTTCTTCCTTGTATTGCTCATCATCATCAGCCCAAGAGGCAATCCACCACACCACACACTGGAGTAGGGTATTACACCACAACGGTGGCCCGAACCAGTATAAACCCTGTGTCTCTTGTGCTGTTCTTTCCATAGCTTAGATCTTAGCGAGGCGGAGGGGTGCAGGTAGGTAGAAGGCGAAATCTCCACGCGCACCCCAGTGTTCGAACCTCAAGGGTCTGCCGGAACCCGAAATCTGACATTTGGCGCGCCAGGTAGGGGTGCGCCGGAATTCGTCTTCCACCACCCCGTTCTCCTCCGACCATCGCGTCCATGTCTGACGCTCGTCGGGCCCGCGCCGAGCGCCGGGCCGCTCTCGCCTCCCGCGTCGCCCAGACGGCTCCTGTTGGCGGGCGTCCTCGCCGTTCCCCGTCACCCGCCGTCAACGCCGCCACCGGCCCGCCGGGGGACGAGCAGCAAGCGTCGTCTCAGCATCCGTCCGTGCGGCAAGACGGCCTCACCGCTACTCCCTCGCTCACCCCAGCTGGTTCTTCGTCTCGCGCGCTCCGCGCACCCATGGAGGCTCGAGCTGCGCTCATCGCGGCAAACGAGCTCCTGCGCTACCGTCCCGTCGACGATGTCTACGAAGAATGGCTCGACCGCGTCGCCGAGCTCGTCCGCGCCGCAGGGGGCTCTCCTGCGCCGTCTGTTCCGCTGCACCGCACCCCGCCCTGCGCGGGCGACGAAGCTTCGGGGGCACCCTGGCCGCCTCCTCCTCAAGAAGGCGCCATGGCTCCAAGGCGCGTGGCCCCTGGGCGGAACCCGCTCCGTCAGGTGCCTGCGCGGCAAGAGCAGAGCTGCCAAGAAGTCCCTCGCCCGCAAGAAGCTGCCCGGGCGCTCCCTGCTCCAGCACGTCGCGACCATGCTCCTGCTCCCGCACGTCAAGACCCCGCGCTGCTCCCAGCTGCAGCGCGTGGGGACATGCAAGACCAAGCTCTCCGTCACCCAAGGCCTCCCATGGCCACATCAGGCTGTCGTGCCTTCACCACCGAGCTACGCAGCGTCGCATGGCCCGGCAAGTTCAAGCCAGACCTGCCTTCTCGTTACGACGGCACGGCCGACCCTGCGGAGTTCCTCCAGCTCTATGAGCTGGGCATCGAAGCTGCCAACGGAGACGAGAAGTTCATGGCGAACTGGTTTCCCATGGCGCTCAAGGACGGGGCCCGCACCTGGCTCCTGAACCTGGCTCCAGGCACGATCTCCTCCTAGAACGAGATGCACACCCTCTTCATCGCCAACTTCCAAGGTACTCGCGACCGGCCACCCGCCGTGAGCGACATGCGCCGCATCAAGCAACAACCCGGAGAGACCCTGCAGAAGTACATCCAGCGCTTCAACAACGCACGCCTCAAGATTCCCAAGGTGACCGAGGAGGCCATCATCTCAGCCTTCTCCGATGGCGTGCGCGATGTCAAGATGAAGGAGGAGCTGGCGATGCATGAAGACCTGTGCACTTCCTTGGAGTTGTTCAACTTGGCAACCAAGTGTGCCAGGGCTGAGGAAGGGCGTCTTTCCCTCCTCGAGCTGCCTGCCGCAGACCCAGAAGAGAAGAAGCCCAAGGCCAAGGATGTGAAGCGCAAGGGGGCTGCCGTGCTCGTGGCAGAACCAGACACCAAGCGGGGCAGAGATCAGCCCGAATCTTCCAAGGGCAGTCGGTACTGTGTGTACCACGACCTCCACACCCACAACACCAACGAATGTCAGGAGCTCCGAGCCGTGTGAGAAGGAAGGATCGTCCGTCGCCCCGACCGCAGTGACCGGGGCTACGGTCGAGGAGGAGGAAGGAACGCATGACGCTGGGAAGACCGCTGCCCGCGGCAAGGGTGGCGCGATCGACCTCGCGAGGATCGCTGGCAAGACCCGCCTCGCGAGGGAGACTGGAGGGATCAGCCTCGCGAGGATCGCCCGCAAGGCAACGCAGGCCTCCCTCCGCTGCCGCTGCAGCCAAGGACAAACGAGGACCGCCATCAGGACGAGGGGGCTGGGGGCTTCCAGGAGCCGCGCGTGGTCGCCTGCATCTTGGGCGGGGCTCAAGCCCCAGCCTCTCAACGCATATTCAAGCAGTTCGCCCACGAAGTGAATGCAGTCCTCCCCAAACTCGAAGCCACGCGCCCTCTCAGGTGGTCGGCGTGCGCCATCATGTTCAGCTTAGCAGATCAGCTCAAGTGTGCGGCCACAGCCGGAGTCCTCCCGATGCTTTGTTCCCCAATCATCAGCAACGTGGTGGTCACCAGGACCCTCATCGATGGCGGGGCAAGGCTCAACGTCCTGTCCGTGGAAACATTCAACAATCTCCTAGTGCCCTACAACCAACTTCAGCCAACCAAGCCTTTCTCCAAAGTCACCGACGGCTCCACGGTCCCGATTGGGCAGGTCCGCCTCCCTGTCACCTTCGGGGCATGCGACAACTACCGCATCGAGCTCATCGACTTCGACGTCGCTCACATTCGCCTGCCGTATAACGCCATCCTTGGGTACCCAGCGCTGGCCAAGTTCATGGCCGTAACTCACCACAGCTGCAACGTCCTCAAGATGCCAGGAAGTGGCGGAGTCATCACGGTGCCCTGTGAAGAGAAGGACGCGGTGTGTTCCCTGGAACGAGCCTTTCAGGCCGCATCACTGGAAGACCCGGATCGCGGAAGCAGGAGGCTTCCCAAGACCGCCCCCAAGAAGAAGAAGACATCGTCTGGCCCGGCCCCTCAGGAGGCAGGCCCCTCAGGGCCCGCGCCTGCGCAGGGGGAACCTCCTTCCATCGCATAGGAAAGCGCGCCCGGCGCCCTCCTCAGGCAGGGCTCGGGGGCTCTCCCCTGGAGGGCCACCGACCTGGCTAAGGTCATGAGGGAGGCGCTTGGGCACCACATGGAGGCGTGTTTCGAAGCACGTTTCCCTCAAGAAGGAGTAAGGCAAGGAGAGCCAGACCCTCAGGAGTTCGTCAGCAAGGCCATTCAGGAGCTACAGGAGTCAAGAGTCATGAAGGGCGGCCGCTGCCTACCAGCTGTGGCTCCCCATCCAGGCAAGGATGGTGGGCTGCGCGTCTGCATCGACATACCAGGGCTCAATCGAGTCGCCTCTCTGGAGCGCCTCTGGCCCTCGCGAGTGGGGCGCTGCGAAGGTCCACCCCACAGCTACGTTCGCATGCCTTACGGCTTACCGAACGTGGCTGCCACGTACCAGCGCCTCATGAGGGGTATCATGGAGGCTCAAGAGGCCAGGCGTTCCGCAGCCCTGGCGGAGATGGAGATGGTCCGCGAGGAGCCACCAGCGTCTCCGGAGCCTCCCGAGGCCCCTGGGCCTGGGGGCTTGTGAGGATCGGCTTCCGCAGCCCACCGAGTCTGCTACACCAACACTCCTTCGTCCTCAACATCATCAGGTGACATCTTTCAAGTCTCATTTCCAGCTGGGAGCGCCCCCAGGGCTGCATTACTCCCAGGCCACGTGGGTCCGTCCCTGCGGCATGTATCCCTTTTATTTCATGTTGTTAGCTTACTTTGTTGGGGGCACCCCATGGGCTGCATCATCCCCAAGTTGCTCGGGCCAGACCCAGCGGCATGTATCCCTTTTGCGTTTATTTCCGGTTATGCATTCGACCCACCATGCTTGATTATTTGATGCCTGTCCACGGCACCTCTTCTTCTCCATGCCGACCACTTGCACGTTAAAGGGGGGTACCTGAGCATCGCGACTCAGGGCTCTTACTGGCTCTCCAGCCCTCACCCTCTGGCCTTGTCCACGGCATCGCAACCTGGCATACCAGCGACGGCTGAGACCAGCTCGAGGGCCGGGACCCGAGGACGTAGAGTGCCGGCATCTAACCAAATTTGCAGGGGCACATCACAAGATAAGGCCTAGTGCCAGGCGCAACCCGCCTAGAGGTAGGGCCCCGTGAGTCCCGCGCTGGCTCATGGGTGCCCAGATACACCTCGCCAGGCCCTACCGTGCCAGCCACGTGTCAGGGCGGGGCTGTACACGCCCCGGGGGCTCCTCCCGTACTGGAGCCCCCTCCCACGTACCAGTGGAAGCACCATGCTCTGCGCTGGCTGACGACACTGCCGAGGAGCGGCTATGCCTGTATACATACGGAAGCGCTATGCTCCGCGCTGGTGATAAACAACTGAGGGCGGCCCCCGGGCCGCATCAACCTCAGGGAGCCCAGAGCTCAGTGTCTAGCCTCATCGTAACGCCTCCCCTCGGGAGTGCCGCGCGAGGGGGCTGGGCACGGGGGCTGCGCCTGGGTCACGCCCAGACGCACGCCACCCAGCCAGGCCCCCCCGGGCCTGGTTCGTCGCGCGTCTCTCCCCGAGCGGAGCCAAGGTACGAAGGCCGTTTGAGCATCAAGGGGGACCCCTGAGCATCGCGACTCAGGAGCCTAACTGGTCACGTAGCCCCTCACTCCTTAGTTCCGAAAGGCTAACGGCGGTTGAGGTATGCGCGCGGCCGGGCTCTGCAGACGTAGAACGGTAGATCCACCCACATCACACCGCCCTACTTGCTGTTCGTGCACCAAGGGGGACTCCTGAGCATCGCGACTCAGGAGCCTAACTTGTCACGTAGCCCCTCACTCCTTGGTCCCGTCCTGGTTTCCGGTCGGGGCTAACGGCGGCTGAGGTATGCGCGGGGCCGGGCTCTGCCGGCGTAGAACATAAGCAAGTAGGAAGGAAAAGCGTAAATTTCAAGGAATTCAAAAGCAAATATTACAGTCCACACTGTTATCTCAATGCCAAACGCAAGTTTAAACGCCTCCCCGAGGCATGATACATGTGCAGGAATTAAAGGCAGGACAGGAGCCACAACGGAGTCACTTGTCGGCGGTGGAGCAGCGCGGAGTGGGTTCGCCTCATGGAGCAGCGGGGTCGGCAGCGCCTTGCTTCAGCTTGGTGCTGAAGGCCCGGAACTTCCCCAGCAGAGCCTCCGCGCGACCCTTCACGGCCTCGGCAGCGGCAGCGGCACGCTCGCCGCTTACTGGCTCCAGCAGGCTGTCAAGGTCGATGCCGGGATCGCGAAGGTAGATGTGGGTGAGGACCCGCGTCAGCGCTGCAGAAGATAGGACACGCGCCTCGGCCTCGGCCGTGGGGCCAAGGCCAAGGGCGACATCTTCAAGAGCGCGAACCAGGAAGGGAAGCAGCTTGGCAGGGCCGTCCTCGGCACCAGCCAGGGGCTCTCCAGGCCGCTGTCGTAAAGCATCCTCAGCGAGGAGCGAGCCTTCGCCTCCATCTCTGCGAAGGCCACGCGGTCCTCGGCAAGAACCTGGGCCTTGTCGTCCAGCTCGACCTTCCTCGCCCCCAACTCCTGCTCCAGCGCGCCTAGGCGGTCACGGCGCCTCCTGAGCTTGACCTCCGTCTCCTTGACGGCCACCTCGCGAGCCTTCACGCCTTCTTCCTGCTCTTGGCGAAGGCGGGCCTCTTTCGCGAGCTGGTCCCGCAGGCCTTGCAGCTCGTCCTCCAGCGCCTTGCAGCGACCACAGACATCGACCACCTCCCCCAGGGTTGCGTCACGAGCAGCCTTCGCCTCAAGGACGGCCTGCATCTCCTCATCGCAAGCCATCGAGGCCTGGACCAGCGCAGCCCGAATCGAAGCGTCGGAGCGAATCCATCCTGAAGCCAGCTCCAAGCGCCCGGCCACCAAGCGAGGGTCGGCGCCGAGAAGATCCTGCCGCAGCCGGTCCAGCTCAGCAGTAGCATGATCCAGAACGGCAGGAGGAGTCGGAGAGACAGCAGTCGGTGGAGTAGGAGGAGAAGGCGGCAGCACGACCACAGCATCCTGAGGCGGAGTTTGCTGCGCCCCAACGGCTGAAGTGGCGGCAGCAGGCAAAAGCACCTCGGGAGTCACTTGGGCCATGGGAGCTGAGCTCGCCCCAGCCAGCTCAGCCAGGCCTCGCGAGGACGACTGGGCAGGAGAAGCCCATGCGTCGCGGTCACCTTCCTTCGCGGGCAGAGGCGCTGCCACGGATGGAACCTCAGGAGCTCCCTTCGGCTTCTTTGCTGCGGGCGCCAGCCTGTCCAAGAGATGTGGACGTCAAGCCTCAGCAACAGAACAAGAAATAAAAGACAAGAATCAAGCACTTACGGGTCGTCGCCAGTGAGCTCAGGCAGCCTCCGGCCAAATTTGAAGCCTGAAAGCCGGCTGGAAGGGTCAACCTTGGGAAGCTCGGGAGCGGAAGGCGCGTCTGCGGTCCGCCTCGGGGCCGGGGCAGACCCGCGGGAGATCAGCCCGGTCCTGTCCTTCTTCGGGATCGGGGGCAAGCTCCCGCCGTCCTGCTCGTCATCATCCTCGTCGTCATCGCTCTAAGAGAGGCGGAGAGCGCGGGACCTGCGCCGGGGGAGGGGAGCCCTCGACTCTCCGCCACTCGCCTCGGAGTCAGGCCCTTTTTCCCGCTCCCCTCCTTCCTCCTCTTCACTGGAGTCGTCGAAGGACACGTCCACCGATTCCTCGGGAGTTTCCATGGGCACGAGCCCGTCCCCGTTGAAGACGGGCATGGACTCCACTACCTGCTCCCAGTCGTCGCGGAGGAACAAGGGCGTAGGAGCGCCTCCAACCTCGCCACATCGCCCCCGACCAGAGATTGGAGGACTGCAGCCAGATCTTCGTCGGCCAAGGCCGCGGGGCTCGGATGGGGCCTCCACATAGGATGTGAGTACTGCCGAAGCGGAGCCAGCTGGTGCTCCAGGAATTCCCTCAGCAGCGACGCGCCGGTCAGCTTCGCCGCCGCCATGTTGGTCGGCCTCAGATCTGCGTCCATCTTCTCCAACACCAGCTTCGCGCGGGGGTCCGCGAGCTCTGCTCGACCCCAATCGCTGGAGCTCGTGGGTTGCTCCGTGGGCAAGATCAGCCGAGGGTGGATGCGCCCAGCATCTGCCAAGACCCACTTGCTCCTGAAGCCCTCAATCCTTTTCCCAGGGTTCGAAATGGCAATGGCGCCACCATACGCGATGAAGCTCGTGCACGCGGAAGCAGGACCGCGAGAGGTCCGGAGGTAGAAGTAGTGGCGCAGCAAGGCCACTGAGGGCTGCACCCCTGCGTGAGCCTCGCAGTAATAGGCGAAGATTGCCAGGAGAAGGACGGAGTTGGGGTGGAGATGCCGAGCCTGTAGCTTATAATGGCGGAGGACAGAGAAGAAGAACTCGGAGAAGGGAGGCACCAGGCCAGCAGCAATGGCGCTTACAAAGAACGGATAGAAGGTGCTCCCTTGGCCCTCAGGGGTGGCGGAGCCGGCCTTGAACACCTTCGCCCCGTCGATGCCCTGCGCCACCGCCATCCAGCGCAACCGGGCGAGGCTCGCCTCCGACACGTTCGGCGAGTCCAGGGCAGACGAGTACCAAGCTCCGGCCGGGGACTGACGAGGCGCCATGGCTTCCTAGGTCACGCGGTCGGAGTAGATCTGGAAATTTTGGAGGAAGGAAGGAGAGGCGCAAGAAAGGGGATCTGAGCAGCAACCGGAGAAAGCAAAAAAGCAAAGCCTAGGCAGATGCCGCTCCTTTATCAACTCGCGCGGTTGCTGAGGCGCTCACGTCCAATCAACCGCCATGTGGCGCCCAAGGCCGTAGGTTGCTAGGGCCCGCGGCGCTTCGCTCTTGCCCTTTTGCCTCCCTGCACGGCCAAGTCCGGGCACGCCTTGGGCCCGGGGGCTACTGTCGGTGTTCTGGGAATGGGGGTCCCCAGACTTGCCTGCCTGCGGCCTGCGGCGTGGCTCAAAGGGGGCCCAGCACGACCCGTCTTCATCAACATAGACCCAAGACCCTCGCGAGGGGCCAAGCCTCGCGGGGCGGATGACACGGAGCTTCCTCAGGCACGGTCTCATCAGGCTGGCTCGTGAGGAGGCGGAGAGATCAAGGCGGGATACCTGACGAGGTTCCCGTGACGCAAGCCATGACGACCAAGGGTGCCAGGCGGGCGCCAGCCCGCGCAGTGTCCTCCTTTCCTCTTTGGTGCAAAGGGAGCAAGCGCAGGCGAGAGCATCAAGCAAAGGCACCCGTTTTGGTGCAACGAGGCGAAGACCAGTCCAATGGCAGGGAGGAAGTCATTGTGGAGCCCAAGCCAGCGTCACCACCAGAGCCTTTGGCAGGCGAGGACCAACTTTAGTCAGGATAAGTGTACCAGATGTTCCCCTTCAAAATGGCCAATTGTTGGCGCCCTTCCCGCTCAATATTAGGGAAGAGGCCCAGGGCCTTTGCCTATAAATAGGACTAGCCACCCCCAGGGTAGAGGGGATCAAGAATCGGCCAACCAAAAACAAGCTGGGATCCGATCGCAATCGAGAAGAGAGAGAGAGAGAAGGGTGACTGAACTCCTCCTAGCAGTTCATCCCCTCAGCCAAGAACAGACCCTCGCAAGGCTGTTCTTCCTTGTATTGCTCATCATCATCAGCCCAAGAGGCAATCCACCACACCACACACCGGAGTAGGGTATTACACCACAACGGTGGCCCGAACCAGTATAAACCCTGTGTCTCTTGTGCTGTTCTTTCCATAGCTTAGATCTTAGCGAGGCGGAGGGGTGCAGGTAGGTAGAAGGCGAAATCTCCGCGCGCACCCCAGTGTTCGAACCTCAAGGGTCTGCCGGAACCCGAAATCCGACAGTTGGAACTCTCCCTCGACCCTCTACTGGATCAAGAGTTCGAGGGACGTCATCGAGCTGAACGTGTGCTGAACACGGAGGTGACGTACATTCGGTACTTGGATCGGTTGGATCGTGAAGACGTTCGACTACATCAACCGCGTTAACCTAACGCTTCCGCTTTCGATCTATGAGGGTACGTGGACACACTCTCCCCTCTCGTTGCTATGCATCTCCTTGATAGATCTTGCGTGATAGTAGGAATTTTTTGGAAATTGCATGCTACGTTGCCCAATAGTGGCATCCGAGCCAGGTCTATGCGTAGATGATATGCACATGTAGAACACAAAGAGTTGTGGGCGATAATAGTCATACTGCTTACCACCAATGTCTTACTTTGATTCGACGGTATTGTTGGATGAAGCAGCCCTGACCAACATTACATGACCACGTTTATGAGACCGGTTCTACTGACGTGCTTTGCACGCAGGTGGCTGGCGGGTGTCTGTTTCTCCAACTTTAGTTTAATCGAGTTTGACTATGGCTGGTCCTTGTTGAAGGTTAAAACAACACACTTGACAAAAAATCGTTGTGGTTTTGATGCGTAGGTAAGAACGGTTCTTGCTAGAAGCCCGTAGCAGCCACGTAAAACTTGCAACAACAAAGTAGAGGACGTCTAACTTGTTTGTGTAGGGCATGTTGTGATGTGATATGGTCAAGACGTGATGAGATATAAATTGTTGTATGAGATGATCATGTTTTGTATAAGTTATCGGCAACTGGTAGGAGCCTTATGGTTGTCTCTTTATTGTATGAAATGCAATCGCCATGTAATTGCTTTACTTTATCACTAGGCGGTAGCGATAGTCGTAGAAGCAATAGTTGGCGAGACACAACGATGCTGCGATGGAGATCAAGGTGTCAAGCCGGTGACGATGGAGATCATAACGGTGCTTTGGAGATGGAGATCAAAGGCACAAGATGATGATGGCCATATCATGTCACATATTTGGATTGCATGTGATGTTTATCTTTTATGCATCTTATTTTGCTTAGTATGGCGGTAACATTATAAGATGATCCCTCACTAAATTTCAAGGTATAAGTGTTCTCCCTGAGTATGCACCATTGCTACAGTTCGTCGTGCCGAGACACCACGTGATGATCGGGTGTGATAAGCTCTACGTTCACATACAAAGGGTGCAAGCCAGTTTTGCACGTGGGTTAAACTTGACGAGCCTAGCATATGTAGATATGGCCTCGGAACACTGAGACCGAAAGGTCGAACGTGAATCATATAGTAGATATGATTAACAAAGAGATGTTCACCATTGAAAATTACTCCATCTCACATGATGATCAGACATGGTTTAGTTGATATGGATCACATGATCATTTAGATGACTAGAGGGATGTCTATCTAAGTGGGAGTTCTTAAGTAATATGATTAATTGAACTTTAATTTATCATGAACTTAGTCATGATAGTTTTCTTGCATATCTGTGTTGTTGTAGATCAATGGCCCGTGCTACCATTCCCTTGAATTTTAATGCATTCCTAGAGAAAGCTAAGTTGAAAGATGATGGTAGCAACTACATGGACTGGGTCCGTAACTTGAGGATTATCCTCATTGCTGCACAGTAGAATTACGTACTGGAAGCACCGCTAGGTGCAAGACCCACTGCAGGAGCAACTCCGGACGTTAGGAACGTCTGGCAGAGCAAATCCGATGACTACTCGATAGTTCAGTGTGCCATTGTTTACGGCTTAGAATCGGGACTCCAAAGACATTTTGAACGTCATGGAGCATATGAGATGTTCCAGGAGTTGAAGTTAATATTTCAAGCAAATGCCCGAGTTGAGAGATATTCCAACAAGTTCTACAGCTGCAAAATGGAGGAGAATAGTTCTGTCAGTGAACTCATACTCAGAATGTCTGGGTACCATAACCACTTGACTCAGCTGGGAGTTAATCTTCCTGATGATTGTGTCATTGACAGAGTTCTTCAATCACTACCGCCAAGCTATAAAGGCTTCATGATGAACTATAATATGCAAGGGATGGAAAAGACAATTCCCGAGCTCTTCGCGATGCTAAAGGTTGTGGAGGTAGAAATCAAGAAGGAGCATCAAGTGTTGATGGTTAACAAGACCACTAGTGTCAAGAAAAAGGGCAATGGAAAGAAGGGGAACTTCAAGAAGAATAGCAAGCAAGTTTCTGCTCAAGGGAAGAAGCCCAAGTCTGGACCTAAGCCTGAAACTGAGCGCTTCTACTGCAAAGGGACTCGTCACTGGAAGCGGAACTGCCCCAAGTATTTGGATGATAGGAAGGATGGCAAAGTTAAAGGTATATTTGATATACATGTTATTGATGTGTACCTTACTAATACTCGTAGTAGCGTCTGGGTATTTGATACTGGTTCTGTAGCTCATATTTGCAACTCGAAACGGGGGCTATGGATTAAACAAAGATTGGCTAAGGACGAGGTGACGATGCACGTTGGAAATGGTTCCAAGGTTGATGTGATCGTAGTCGGCACGCTACCTCTACATCTACCATCGGGATTAGTTTTAGACCTAAATAATTGTTATTTGGTGCCAACGTTGAGCATGAACATATATCTGGATCATGTTTGATGCGAGATGGTTATTCATTTAAATCAGAGAATAATTGTTGTTCTATTTATATGAGTAATATCTTTTATGGTCATGCACCCTTGATGAGTGGTCTATTTTTGTTGAATCTCGATCGTAGTGATACACATATTCATAATATTGAAGCCAAAAGATGCAACGTTAATAATGATAGTGCAACTTATTTGTGGCATTCCCGTTTAGGTCATATTGGTGTAAAGCGCATGAAGAAACTCCATGCTGATGGGCTTTTGGAATCACTTGATGCTTGCGAACCATGCCGCATGGGCAAGATGACTAACACTCCATTCTTCGGAACAATGGAATGATCCACTGACTTATTGGAAATAATACATACTGATGTATGCAGTCCAATGAGTGTTGAGGCTCGCGGCGGGTATTGTTATTTTCTGACCTTCAGAGATGATTTGAACAGATATGGGTATATCTACTTACTGAAAGATAAGTCTGAAACATTTGAAAAGTTCAAAGAATTTCAGAGTGAAGTGGAAAATCATCATAACAAGAAAATAAAGTTTCTATGATCTGATCGTGGATGTGAATATTTGAGTTATGAGTTTGGTCTTCATTTGAAACAATGTGGAATAGTTTCGCAACTTACGCCACCTGGAACACCACAGCGTAATGGTGTGTCTGAACGTCGTAACCATACTTTATTAGATATGGAGTGATCTATGATGTCTCTTACTGATTAACTGCTATCGTTTTGGGGTTATGCTTTAGAGACAGCTGCATTCACGTTAAATAGGGCACCATCTAAACCCGTTAAGATGACACCATATGAACTATGGTTTAGCAAGAAACCTAAGCTGTTGTTTATTAAAGTTTGGGGCTGCGATGCTTATGTGAAAAAGCTTCAACCTGATAAGCTCGAACCCAAATTGGAGAAATGTGTCTTCATAGGATACCCAACGGAAACTATTGGGTACACCTTCTATCATAGATCCGAAGGCAAGATATTCGTTGCTAAGAATGGATCCTTTCTAGAGAAGGAGTTTCACTCAAAAGAAGTGAGTGGGAGCAAAGTAGAACTTGACGAGGTAATCGTACCTTCTCCCGAATTGGAAAGTAGTTCATCATAGAAATCAGTTCCAGTGATTCCTACACCAATTAGTGAGTCATAACCCACAAGTATAGGGGATCGCAATAGTTTTTGAGGGTAGGGTATTCAACCCAAATTTATTGATTCGACATAATGGGAGCCAAATAATATTCTCAAGTATTAACAGTTGAGTTGTCAATTCAACCGCACCCGAAAGACTTAATATCTGCAACAAAGTATTTAGTAGCAAAGTAATATGATGGTAGCGGTAACGGTGGCAAAAGTAACAATATGGGTTTTGTAGTGATTGTAATAGTAGCAATGGAAAAGTAACTAAGCGAAGATCAATATGTGAAAAGCTCGTAGGCAATGGATCAATGATGGATAATTATGTCGGATGCGATTCCTCATGCAACGGTTATAACATAGGGTGACACAGAACTAGCTCCAGTTCATCAATGTAATGTAGGCATGTATTCCGAATATAGTCATACGTGCTTATGGAAAATAACTTGCATGACATATTTTGTCCTACCCTCCCGTGGCAGTGGGGTCCTATTGGAAACTAAGGGATATTAAGGCCTCCTTTTAATAGAGTACTGGACCAAAGCATTAACACTTAGTGAATACATGAACTCCTCAAACTACGGTCATCACCGGTAAGTATCCCGATTATTGTCACTTCGGGGTTAACGGATCATAACACATAATAGGTGACTATAGACTTGCAAGATAGGATCAAGAACTCACATATATTCATGAAAACATAATAGGTTCAGATCGAAATCATAGCACTCGGGCCCTAGTGACAAGCATTAAGCATAGCAAAGTCATAGCAACATCAATCTCAGAACATAATAGATACTAGGGATCAAACCCTAACAAAACTAACTCAATTACATGATAAATCTCATCCAACCCATCACCATCCAGCAAGCCTACGATGGAATTACTCACGCACGGCGGTGAGCATCATGAAATTGGTGATGGAGGAAGGTTGATGATGACGACGGCGATGTATTCCCCTCTCCGGAGCCCTGAACGCACTCCAGATCAGCCCTCCCGAGAGAGATTAGGGCTTGGGGCGGCTCCGTATCGTAAAACGCGATGAATCCTTCTCTCTAATTTTTTTCTCCTCGAACGTGAATATATAGAGTTGGATTTGAGGTCGGTGGAGCACCAGGGGGCCCACGAGGCAGGGGGCGCGCCCCCACCCTCGTGGACAGGGTGTGGCCCCCCTGGCCTTGATTCTTTCGCCAGTATTTTTATATATTCCAAAAATATTCTCCGTTGATTTTCAGGTCATTCCGAGAACTTTTATTTCTGCACAAAAATAACACCATGGCAATTTGGCTGAAAAAGCGTCAGTCCGGGTTAGTTCCATTCAAATCATGCAAGTTAGAGTCCAAAACAAGGGCAAAAGTGTTTGGAAAAGTAGATACGTTGGAAACGTATCAACTCCCCCAAGCTTAAACCTTTGCTTGTCCTCAAGCAATTCAGTTGACAAACTGAAAGTGATAAAGAAATACTTTTACAAACTCTGTTTGCTCTTGTTCTTGTAAATATGTAAAGCCTACATTCAATTTTTTAGCAAAGATTATGAACTAACCATATTCACAATAACATTTAGGTCTCATGTTTAATCATATCAATGACATAATCAACTAGCAAGCAATAATAATAAATCTCGGATGACAACACTTTCTCAAAACAATCATAATATGATATAACAAATGGTATCTCGCTAGCCCTTTCTGAGACCTCAAAACATAAATGCAGAGCACCTTTGAAGATCTAGGGCTGATTGGAAATTGTAATTCATGGTAAAAGAGATCCAGACAAGTCATACTCAATGGAAACTAATAATAATACATGCAAATGATAGTGGTGCTCTCCAACTGGTGCCTTTTAATAAGAGGGTGATGACTCAACATAAAAGTAAATAGATAGGCCCTTCGCAGAGGGGAAGCAGGGATTTGTAGAGGTACCAGAGCTCGGTTTTGTAATAGAGATGAATAATATTTTGAGCGGTATACTTCCATTGTCAATATAACAACCAAGAGATCTCTATATCTTCCATGCTACACACATTATAGGCGGTTCCCAAGCAGAATGGTAAAGTTTATACTCCCCCACCACCAACAAGCATCAATCCATGGCTTGCCCGAAACAACAGGTGCCTCCAACTAACAACAATCCTGGGGGAGTTTTGTTTGCAATTATTTTGATCTGATTTGAGCATGGACTAGCATCCCGGTGACCAGCCATTTTCTCGTGAGTGAGGAGCAGAGTCCACTCCTCTTGAGAATAACCCACCTAGCATGGAAGATATAGATAGCCCTAGTTGATACATGAGCTATTCGAGCATACAAAACATAATTTCATTTGAAGGTTTAGAGTTTGGCACATACAAATTTACTTGGAACGACATGTAGATACCGCATATAGGAAGGATGGTGGACTCGTATGGAATAACTGTTGGGGTTTATGGAGTTGGATGCACAAGTTGTATTCCCGCTTAGTACAAGTGAAGGCTAGAAAGAGACTGGGAAGCGACCAGCTAGAGAGCGACAATAGTCATGAACATGCATTAAAATTAATCAACACTGAATGCAAGCATGAGTAGGATATAAATCACCATGAACATAGATATCGTGGAGGTTATGTTGATTTTGTTTCAACTTCATGCATGAAAATGTGCCAAGTCAAGCCACTCGAATCGTTCAAAGGAGGATACCACAATATCATACCACATCACAACCATTTTAATAGCATGTTGGCACGCAAGGTAAACCATTATAATCTCCTAGCAAATTAATTAAGCATGGCATGGGCAACTATAATCTCTAATTGTCATTGCAAACATGTTTCATTCATAATAGGCTGAATCGGGAAGGATGAACTAATCATATTTACAAAAACAAGAGAGGTCGAGTTCATACCAGCTTCTCTTATCTCAATCAGTCCATCATATATCGTCATTATTGCCTTTCACTTGCACAACCGAATAGTGTGGATAATAATAATAGTGCACGTGCATTGGACTAAGCTGGAATCTGCAAGCATTCAATACAAGGCAGAAGACAAGGTAATATGGGCTCTTTGTTAGATCAACAATAATGCGTATAAGAGCCACTCAACATTTTCATTATGGTCTTCTCCTCTCGACCCCCAAAGAAAAGAAAATAAACAAAACTATTTACACGGGAAAGCTCCCAACAAGCAAAAGAAGAATGAGAAATCTTTTTGGGTTTTCTTTTTAATTACTACTACTACAGGCATGGAAAGTAAACTAGCTAAAAGCTACAACTAATTTTTTTTGGTTTTTGATAACCCACAAGTATAGGGGATCGCAACAGTTTTCGAGGGTAGAGTATTCAACCCAAATTTATTGATTCGACACAAGGAGAGCCAAAGAATATTCTCAAGTATTAGCAGCTGAGTTTTCAATTCAACCACACCTAAAAACTTAGTATTTGCAGCAAAGTGTTTAGTAGGAAAGTAATATGACAGTAGTGGTAATGGTGGTAAAAGGTAACATTTGCAAAAGTAATATTTTTGGTGTTTTGTAGTGATGATAACAATAGCAACAGAAAAGTAAATAAGCGAAGAACAATATATGGAAAGCTCATAGGCAATGGATCGGTGATGGAGAATTATGCCGGATGCGATCGATCATGTAACAGTCATAACCTAGGGTGACACAGAACTAGCTCCAATTCATCAATGTAATGTAGGCATGTATTCCGAACATAGTCATACGTGCTTATGGAAAAGAACTTGCATGACATCTTTTGTCCTACCCTCTCGTGGCAGCGGGGTCCTATTGGAAACTAAGGGATATTAAGGCCTCGTTTTAATAGAGTACCAGAACAAAGCATTAACACATAGTGAATACATGAACTCCTCAAACTACGGTCATCACCGGGAGTGGTCCCGATTATTGTCACTTCGGGGTTGCCGGATCATAACACATAGTAGGTGACTATAGACTTGCAAGATAGGATCAAGAACTCTCATATATTGATGAAAACAAAATAGGTTCAGATCTGAAATCATGGCACTCAGGCCCTAGTGACAAGCACTAAGCATAGCAAAGTCATAGCAACATCAATCTAAGAACATAGTGGATACTAGGGATCAAACCCTAACAAAACTAACTCGATTATATGATAAATCTCATCCAACCCATCACCGTCCAGCAAGCCTACGATGGAATTACTCACGCACGGCGGTGAGCATCATGAAATTGGTGATGGAGGATGGTTGATGATGATGATGGCGACGGATTCCCCTCTCCAGAGCCCCGAACGGACTCCAGATCAGCCCTCCCGAGAGAGTTTAGGGCTTGGCGGCGGCTCCGTAACGTAAAACATGATGAATCCTTCTCACTGGTTTTTTTTCTCCCCGAAAGTGAATATATGGAGTCAGGGTTGAGGTCAGTGGAGCGTCAGGGGGCCCACGAGGCAGGGGGCGCGCCCCCCACCCTCGTGGACAGGTGGAGGCCCCCCTGATGTGGACCTTCCTTCTAGTATGTTTTATATATTCCAAACTAATTCTACGTTGATTTTCAAGTCATTCTGAGAACTTTTATTTCTGCACAAAAATAACACCATGGCAATTCTGCTGAAAACAGCGTCAGTCCGGGGTAGTTCCTTTCAAATCATGCAAGTTAGAGTCCAAAACAAGGGCAAAAGTGTTTGGAAAAGTAGATACGACGGAGACGTATCAACTCCCCCAAGCTTAAACCTTTGCTTGTCCTCAAGCAATTCGGTTGATAAACTGAAAGTGATAAAGAAAAACTTTTACAAACTCTGTTTGCTCTTGTTGTTGTAAATATGTAAAGCCAGCATTCAAGTTTTCAGCAAAGATTATGAACTAACCATATTCTAAATAACATTTAGGTCTCATGTTTACCCATATCAATGGCATAATCAACTAGCGAGCAATAATAATAAATCTCGGATGACAACACTTTCTCAAGACAATCATGATATGTTATAACAAGATGGTATCTCGCTAGCCCTTTCTGAGACCGCAAAAGATAAACGCATAGCACATTTAAAGATCAAGGACTGACTAGACATTGTAATTTATGGTAAAAGAGATCCAGTCAAGTCATACTCAATGTAAACTAACAGTAATGGATGCAAATGCTAGTGGTGCTCTCCAACTGGTGCTTTTTAATAAGAGGATGATGACTCAACATAAAAGTAAATAGATAGGCCCTTCGCAGAGGGAAGCAGGGATTTGTAGAGGTGCCAGAGCTCGGTTTTGAAATAGATATGAATAATATTTTGAGCGGTATACTTTCATTGTCAACATAACCACCAAGAGATGGCGATATCTTCCATGCTACACACATTATAGGCGGTTCCCAAGCAAAATGGTAAAGTTTATACTCCCCCTCCACCAACAAGCATCAATCCATGGCTTGCTCGAAACAACGAGTGACTCCAACTAACAAGAGTCCTGGGGGAGTTTTGTTTGCAATTATTTTGATTTGATTTGCATAAAGCATGGGATTGGGCATCCCGGTGACCAGCCATTTTCTCGTGAATGAGGAGCGGAGTCCACTCCTCTTGAGAATAACCCGCCTAACATGGAAGATACGGACAGCCCTAGTTGATACATGAGCTTTTCGAGCATGCAAAACAGAATGTTTATTTGAAGGTGTATAGTTTGGCACATAAAAATTTACTTGGAACGGCAGGTAGATACCGTATGTAGGTAGGTATGGTGGAATCATATGGAATAACTTTGGGGTTTATGGAATTGGATGCACAAGCAGTATTCCCGCTTAGTACAAGTGAAGGCTAGCAAAAGACTGGGAAGCGACTAGCTAGAGAGTGACAACAGTCATGAACATGCATTAAAATTAATCAACACCGAATGCAAGCATGAGTAGGATATAATGCACCATGAACATAAATATCATAGAGGCTATGTTGATTTTGTTTCAACTACATGCGTGAACATGTGCCAAGTCAAGCCACTCGAATCGTTCAAAAGAGGATACCACCCTATCATACCATGTCACAACCATTTTAATAGCATGTTGGCACGCAAGGTAAACCATTATAAGCTCCTAGCTAATTAAGCATGGCATAAGAAACTACAATCTCTAATTATCATTGCAAACATGTTTATTCATAATAGGCTAAATCAGGAACGGTGAACTAATCATATTTACAAAAACAAGAGAGGTCGAGTTCATACCAGCTTTTCTCATCTCAATAAGTTCATCATATAATCATCATTATTGCCTTTCACTTGCACGACCGAATAGTGTGGATAATAATAATAGTGCACGTGCATTGGACTAAGCTGGAATCTGCAAGCATTCAATTCAAGAGGGAAGACAAGGTAATATGGGCTCTTTGTTAGATCAACAATAATGCATATAAGAGCCACTTTAACATTTTAATTATGGTCTTCTCCTCTCGACCCCCAAAGAACAAGAAAAGAAATAAAACTATTTACACGGGAAAGCTCCCAACAAGCAAAAGAAGAACGAGAAATATTTTTGGGTTTTCTTTTTAATTATTACTACTACAGCATGAAAAGTAAACTAACTAAAAGCTACAACTATTTTTTTGTTTTTCTTAAGGTTTATTAAACACACAATAAGAAAGCATAAAAAGGAAAATAAACTAGCATGGATGATACAATGAAAAAGTATGAGCACCGACAACTAGCATGAGTGTGTGAACAGGAATGTAATGTCGGTAAGAAATACGTACTCCCTCAAGCTTAGGCTTTTGGCCTAAGTTGGTCTATGGCCACGGCTCGCAAGGTAGATATCCAAAGTAATAGTTGGGGTCATACTGTGATGCAACATATATTGCCTCATGAGCTGCCGCTTGGAGACGGGCCGTCTCTGTCCTCCTCTTATACTCGTCTGCCTCCTCCCTAGTTATAACATATCTCCCTTTTGCCTGAGAGTCAAAGAAAGCAGGAGCAGGGAGAGCGATGTGATAGGTGCGTCGTCTGTCAAAGATTAGTCGGTACTTAAGGAACTGATCATTCCTCTCAACAAACTGATGACGAACCATGGCCTCTAAAAGTGCAACTATCCCTGGGTGGTTTTGGTAATTCCTAACAACATATAACTCATTGAGCTAATGCTACTTAAAGATAAACATTTCAGGAAAGCTCAATGATTGGCATGGCATGGATGAGAAAAGTGGATCCCTCAAAATTCTAAGGACAAAGGATTGGCTCAAGCTCAAGGCTCGGGACTCTACATCTTTTCATTTTAAGTGATCCAAGATCACATTGAGTCCATAGGAAAAGCCAATACTATTAAGAGGGGAGGAGGTGTTGCCTAATGGCTTCCTTGCTCAAAATGCTTAGTGATATGCTCCAAAAGCCCTCAACTACTTTCTCACATCCACATATGTACCAAACCAAAAGTCAAACTCGGCCCCACCGAAACTTTCTATCCGGCGCCACCGAGTTCAGTTGACATAGCCACTGCCAGAAACCCTAGTCTATTCGGTCTCACCGAGATGGGATTGTAATCTCTCTGTTTCCCTTCGTAACCTTTCGGCCAAACCGAGATGAGCAATCGGTCCCACCGAGATTGCAATGCAAACTCTTTGTTCCCCTTTCGTAACGTTTCGGTCCAACCGAGATGATCAAATCGGTCCCACCGAGTTTGCCTGACCAACTCTCTGTTAGTCCATTACCAAAATCGGTCTCACCGAGTTTGTGTAATTGGTCTCACCGAGATTACATTATGCCCTAACCCTAAAAAAATCGGTCCCACCGAGTTGACATGTCGGTCCCACCGAAAATCCTAACGTTCACATTTTGAACTAAATCGGTCTGACCGAGTTTCATGATTCGGTCCCACCGAGTTTGGTGATTTGTGTGTAACGGTTAGATTTTGTGTGGAGGCTATTTATACCCCTCCACCCACTCTTCATTCATGGAGAGAGCCATCAGAACATGCCTACACTTCCAACATACATTTTCTGAGAGAGAACCACCTACACTTGTGTTGAGGTCAAGATATTCCATTCCAACCACATTAATCTTGATCTCTAGCCTTCCCCTAGTTGCTTTACATTCAAATCTTCTTTCTACCAAATCCGAATCCTGTGAGAGAGAGTTTAGTGTTTGGGAGACTATCATTTGAAGCACAAGAGCAAGGAGTTCATCATCAACACACCATTTGTTACCTCTTGGAGAGTGGTGTCTCCCAGATTGGTTAGGTGTCACTTGGGAGCCTCCGTCGAGATTGTGGAGTTGAACCAAGGAGTTTGTAAGGGCAAGGAGATCACCTACTTCGTGAAGATCTACCCGAGTGAGGCAAGTCCTTCGTGGGCGACGGCCATGGTGGGATAGACAAGGTTGCTTCTTCGTGGACCCTTCGTGGGTGGAGCCCTCCATGGACTCGCGCGACCGTTACCCTTCGTGGGTTGAAGTCTCCATCAACATGGATGTACGATAGCACCACCTATCGGAACCACGCCAAAAATCTCCGTGTCTCCAATTGCGTTTGCACACTCCAAACACCTCCCTTTACCTTCATATGCAATTGTTTTACTTTTTGCTGCTATACTCTTAGAATTGCATGTGTTGGTTGATTGCTTGACTTGTGCTAAGTTGCTAAAATCTGCCTAGAACTAAAATTGGGAAAAGGCTAGATTTTTATTTGGCCAAGTAGTCTAATCATCCCCCTCTAGACATACTTTCGATCCTACAGCCTCATAATCAAAATAAACAGGATGCAACTCAATATAATACCCACGTATGGGTATATCAAGAAAATTAGCTAGACGGGTTGCATAAATTCCATCGAAGAAATCTCCATTAAATCTATTATTATGCAACCTATGTGCAACAATGGCTCCGAAATTATAATTTATATGTCCTAATACAGCACTCCTGAGAACACTGAGGCCAGGGACACACATGTGACATGCTTCATCCTTACCATTTATTCACCTACCTATGAAGAGAGCAAAATAATGTATAGCAGGAAAATGGATGCTCCCTATGGTAGCTTGTGTTATGTCTCTCGATTCCCCCACAGTTATACTAGCAATAAAATCTCTAAATTCATATTTGTGAGGTTCATTAGGACTACCCCATTGTGGAAGTTTGCAAGCAGTGTTAAAATCCTCTAAGTCCATAGTATAAGATTTTTCATAAAGATCAAATAGGATAGTTTTAGAGTTGCGTGATGATGAAAATTCAAACCTTCTCACAAAGGAATCAGTGAGATAGTGGTACTGGCGGCACTTATCTGCCTCGAAGCTCTCAAGATCAGCATTACGCACATATGCGTTAAATTATTCCTTGATTCCTGCTCGATCCATAAAGTCCTCTGAAGGCCATTCACAAGCCCGCACTTGAGCTTCCCTCGGTGGTTCTTCGTTGGCATCGCGTATTGCGAGCCTGGGTCCTTGCTTCCTTGAAGGACCACCTTAGTACATTTTCCTAAACATATTTCTTCCTCTGAAAAATTTCTGAAATTTTAGTAACTTCAAAATAAAAGTGAACCAAACTAAACAATATTGATAGCAACTACTCCTACAAGCGCCTAGAGGTAATATCATGCATCAAAACTACTTTTGACCACATAAATTTGACATGCAAGCTCAAGAACAGGGTCACCTAAGCAGCAAAAACATGCAATGAATAAAGCACTAGAACAAAAACTAATTGGACCATTGGAGGAGTCACATACCAAGAACAATCCCCCAAAGCAGTTTTGTGAGAGGTACTTTGAGCAAGGAGATCGAAAATGGCAGCAAAATGAGCTTGGACTCGGGTTTGAGCTGGTTAGTGATGTTTGTGGGAGGAAGAAGGAGTGTGTGGTAGCTAGAATAAGTGGAGGGGAGCCACCGTGTGCCCACGAGGCAGGGGGCGCGCCCTCCACCCTCGTGGCCAGGTGCTTGCTCCCTCTGCTGTGTTCTCAGTGCCAGATATTCTCAAATATTCTAGAAAAAATCATATTTAAATTTCAGGGCATTTGGAGAACTTTTATTTTTGGGGTATTTTTTATTGCGTGGATAATTTAGAAAAAGACAGAATATACAATTTTTGATTTATTTAATACAAATAATAGAAATTAAAAAGAGAGGGTACAGAGAGTTGTGTTTTCTAAATTGATCCATCTCATGCTCATCAAAAGGAATGCACTAACAAGGTTGATCAGGTCTTGTTAACAAACTCATTCCGAATAACATGGAACCGGAATTTTTTTGAATAACACTAGGTTACCACAACGGAGATATGCACATCCCCAACAATAAGAATATCATATTTCTTCTTGACAGTAGGAAGAGGAAATTCAAAACCTCCAAAAATAAACGATGGAATTTTTCCAATAGAGTTTATACTGTGAACTTGAGGTTGTTTCCTCGGAAAGTGTATTGTATGCTCATTGCCATTAACATGAAAAGTGACATTGCCTTTGGTGAAATCAATAACAGCCCCTGCAGTATTCAAAAAGGGTCTTCCAAGAATAATAGACATATTATCGTCCTCGGGAATATCAAGAATAACAAAGTCCGTTAAAATAGTAACGTTTGCAACCACAACAGGCACATCCTCACAAATACCGACAGGTATAACAGTTGATTTATCAGCCATTTGCAAAGTAGGTGTCAACTTATTCAAATCAAGGCTATGATATAAAGAGAGTGGCATAACACTAACCCTGGCTCTAAGATCACATAAAGCAGTTTTAACATAGTTTCTTTTAATGGAGAATGGTATAGTTGGTACTCCGGGATCTCCTAGTTTCTTAGGTATTCCACCTTTAAAAGTATAATTAGCAAGCATGGTGGAAATTTCAGCTTCCAGTATCTTTCTTTTATTTGTAACAATTTCTTTCATATACTTAGCATAAGGATTCATTTTTAGCATATCAGTCAAATGCATACGCAAGAAGATAGGTCTAATCATTTCAGCAAAGCGCTCAAAATCCTCATCACCCTTTTTCTTGGATGGTTTAGGAGGAAAAGGCATGGGTTTCTGAACCCATGGTTCTCTTTCTTTGCCGTGCTTACTAGAAACAAAGTCTCTCTTATCATAACGTTGATTTTTTGATTGTGGGTTATCAAGATCAACAGCAGGTTCAATCTCTACATCATTATCATTACTAGGTTGAGCATCAACATGAACATCATTATTAACATTATCACTAGGTTCATGCTCATTACCAGATTGTGTTTTAGCATCACAAATAGAAATATCATTGGGATTCTCAGGTGTGTCAATAATAGGTTCACTAGAAGCATGCAAAGTCCTATCATTTTTCTTTCTCTTCCTTTTAGAAGGACTAGGTGCATCAATATTATTTCTCTGAGAATCTTGCTTAATTCTCTTAGGATGGCCCTCAGGATACAAGGGTTCCTGAGTCATTTTACCACCTCTAGTCATAACTCTAACAACATTATCATTTTTCTTACTATTCAATTCATTGAGCAAATCATTCTAAGCTTTGATTACTTGAGTGGTAACCATAGAAGCATGTTTACTAATAAGTTTAAGTTCACCTTTAACATTAGCCATATAATCACCCAAGTGTTCAAGCATATCAGCATTGCTTTTTAATTCTCTACCAAAATAAGCATTGAAGTTTTCTTGTTTAACCATAAAGTCATCAAACTCATCCAAGCATGGGTTAGCAAACTTAGTAAATGGGATTTCAGCTTTATCATATCTATAGAGAGAATTTCCCTTTACTACTTGTGTCGGGTTATCAAGACCATGTATTTCTTGAACAGACTGTAAATTAAGACCATGTATTTCTTCAATAGGAGGTAAATTCTTAACATCTTCAGCTTTAATACCTTTTTCCTTCATAGATATCTTTGCCTCTTGCATATCTTTAGGACTGAGAAATAGAATACCCCTCTTCTTCGGAGTTGGCTTAGGAGTTGGTTCAGGAATTGGATCAGGAAGTGTCCAATTATTTTCATTAGTCAACATATTATTCAATAGAATTTCAGCTTCATCTGGTGTTCTTTCCCTGAAAACACAACTAGCACAACTATCCAGGTGGTCTCTGGAAGCATCGGTTAGTCCATTATAAAAGATATCAAGTATTTCATTTTTCTTAAGAGGATGATCAGGCAAAGCATTAAGTAATTGGAGAAGCCTCCCCCAAGCTTGTGGGAGACTCTCTTCTTCAATTTGCACAAAATTATATATTTCCCTTAAAGCAGCTTGTTTCTTATGAGCAGGGAAATATTTAGCAGAGAAGTAATAAATCATATCCTGGGGACTATGCACACAACCAGGATCAAGAGAATTAAACCATATCTTAGCATCACCCTTCAATGAGAACGGAAATAATTTAAGGATACAATAATAGCAAGTTTTCTCATCATTGGTGAATAGGGTGGCTATATCATTTAATTTAGTAAGATGTGCCACAACAGTTTCAGATTCATAACCATAGAAAGGATCGTATTCAACTAAAGTAATTATCTCGGGATCAACAGAGAAATTATAATCCTTATCATTAACAAAGATAGGTGAAGTAGCATAAGTAGGCTCATATTTCATTCTAGCATTCAAAGTTTTCTGTTTCAGCTTAGCTAATAATTTCTTAAGATCACTCCTATCATTGCAAGCAAGAAAATCTCTAGCAGTTTCTTCATCCATAACATAGCCCTCAGGCACAACAGGTAATTCATATCTAGGGGGAGAATCTTCATCATCACTTACATCAATATTATCAGTTTCAATAATTTCATTCTCTCTATCCCTAGCAAGTTGTTCATCAAGAAATTTACCAAGTGGCACAGTAGTATCAAGCATAGAAGTAGTTTCATCATAAGTATCATGCATAGCAGAAGTGGCATCATCAATAACATGCGACATATCAGAATTAATAGCAGAAGCAGGTTTAGGTGTCGCAAGCTTACTCAAAACAGAAGGTGAATCAAGTGCAGAGCTAGATGGCAGTTCCTTACCTCCCCTCGTAGTTGAGGGATAAAATTTTATTTTAGCGTCTTTCAAGTTCTTCATAGACCTATGCTCCCCGGCAATGGCGCCAGAAAATAGTCTTGATTACCCACAAGTATAGGGGATCGCAACAGTTTTCGAGGGTAGAGTATTCAACCCAAATTTATTGATTCGACACAAGGGGAGCCAAAGAATATTCTCAAGTATTAGCAGCTGAGTTGTCAATTCAACCACACCTGGAAACTTAGTATCTGTAGCAAAGTGTTTAGTAGCAAAGTAATATGATAGTAGTGGTAATGGTGGTAAAAGGTAACGGTAGCAAAAGTAATTTTTTTGGTGTTTTGTAGTGATGATAACAATAGCAACGGAAAAGTAAATAAGTGAAGAACAATATATGGAAAGCTCGTAGGCAATGGATCGGTGATGGGGAATTATGCCGGATGCGATCGATCATGTAACAGTCATAACCTAGGGTGACACAGAACTAGCTCCAATTCATCAATGTAATGTAGGCATGTATTCCGAACATACTGATACGTGCTTATGGAAAAGAACTTGCATGACATCTTTTGTCCTACCCTCCCGTGGCAGCGGGGTCCTATTGGAAACTAAGGGATATTAAGGCCTCGTTTTAATAGAGTACAGGAAAAAAGCATTAACACATAGTGAATACATGAACTCCTCAACTACGGTCATCACCGGGAGTGGTCCCGATTATTGTCACTTCGGGGTTGCCGGATCATAACACATAGTAGGTGACTATAGACTTGCAAGATAGGATCAAGAACTCTCATATATTGATGAAAACATAATAGGTTCAGATATGAAATCATGGCACTCGGGCCCTAGTGACAAGCATTGAGCATAGCAAAGTCATAGCAACATCAATCTTAGAACATAGTGGATACTAGGGATCAAACCCTAACAAAACTAACTCGATTACATGATAAATCTCATCCAACCCATCACCGTCCAGCAAGCCTATGATGGAATTACTCACGCACGGCGGTGAGCATCATGAAATTGGTGATGGAGGATGGTTGATGATGACGATGGCGATGGATTCCCCTCTCCGGAGCCCCGAACGGACTCCAGATCAGCCCTCCCGAGAGAGTTTAGGGCTTGGCGGCGGCTCCGTATCATAAAACGCGATGAATCCTTCTCCCTGGTTTTTTCTCCCTAAAAGTGAATATATGGAGTTAGGGTTGAGGTCGGTGGAGCGTCAGGGGGCCCACGAGGCAGGGGGCGCGTCGAGGGGGGTAGGGCGCGCCCCCCACCCTCGTGGACAAGTGGAGGCCCCCCTGACGTGGATCTTCCTTCCAGTATTTTTATATATTCCAAAATAATTCTCCGTTGATTTTCTGGTCATTCCGAGAACTTTTATTTCTGCACAAAAATAACGACATGGCAATTCTGCTGAAAACAGCATCAGTCCGGGTTAGTTCCATTCAAATCATGCAAGTTAGATTTCAAAACAAGGGCAAAAGTGTTTGGAAAAGTAGATACGACAGAAACGTATCAGTTTTCTTAAGGTTTTTCAAACACACAAGAAGAAAGCTTAAAACAGAAAATAAACTAGCATGGATGATACAATGAAAAAGTATGAGCACCGACAACTGGCATGAGTATGTGTGAACATGAATGCAATGTCGGTGAGAAATACGTACTCCCCCAAGCTTAGGCTTTTGGCCTAAGTTGGTCTATGGCCACGGCTGGCCTGGTGGAAATCCAAAGTTGTAGCTGGGGTCGTACTGAGATGCAGCAGCTACTGCTTGACGAGCTGCAGCTTGGAGGCAAGCTGCCTCCGTCCTCCTCTCGTACTCGTTGGCCTCCTCCCTGGTTATAACATATCTCCCTTTTGTCTAGAAGTCAAAGAAAGCAGGAGCAGGGAGAGCAACATGGATAGTGCGACGCCTGTCAAAGATTAGTCGGTACTGGAGGAACTGATCGTTCCTCTCAACAAACTGATGACGAACCATAGCATTATAATCTAAATAAGCAGGAGGCAATTCAATATCATTCTCATGTATGGGTATCTCAAGAAAATTAGCTACACAAGTTGCATAAATTCCACCAAACATGTCTCCAATAGTACTGTTATCATGCAACCTACGTGCAACAATGGCCCCCAAGTTATATTGTTTATCACCTAATACAGCACTCTTGAGAACACTAAGATCTGGAACGCACATGTGACATGCCTCATCCTTACCATTAATGCATCTACCTATAAAGAGAGCAAAATAATGTATGGTAGGAAAATGAATGCTCCCTATGGTAGCTTGTGTTATTTCTCTAGATTCCCCCACAGTGATACTAGCAAGAAATTCTTTAAATTCAGATTTGCGAGGTTCACTAACACTACCCCACTGTGGGAGTTCACAAGCAGTATTAAAACCTTCTAAGTCCATGGTATAAGATTTATCATAAAGATCAAATAGGACACTGTGAGAATTGCGTGATGATGTAAATTTAAACCTTCTCACAAAGGAACCAGTTAGGTGATAATATTGGGGGCACTTATCTGACACGAAGCCCTCAAGTTCAACATTACGCACATGTGCATAAAATTCCTCCTTAATTCCTTCTTGGACCATAAAATCTTCTGACGGCCATTCACAAGGCCGCACTTGAGCTTCTCTTGGTAGTTCATAGTCCGGCTCACGAATCACGGGCCTGGGTCCTTGCTTCTTTGAGGAACTGATACGGCTCCGTCGTATCTACTTTTCCAAACACTTTTGCCCTTGTTTTGTACTCTAACTTGCATTATTTGAATGGAACTAACCCGGACTGACGTTGTTTTCAGAAGAATTGCCATGGTGTTATTTATGTGCAGAAACAAAAGTTCTCGGAATGACTTGAAACTTCACGGAACGTATTTTTGGAAATAATAAAAAATCCTTGCAAAAGATGAAGACCAAGGGTCCCACTCCCTAGCCACGAGTGTGGGGGGCACGCCCCTACCTCGTGGGCCCCCTGGAGCTCCTCCGACCTCAACTCCAACTCTATATATTTTCTTTCGAGGAGAAAAAAGTAGAGGAGAAGGATTCATCGCGTTTTATGATACGGAGCCGCCGCCAAGCCCTAAAACCTCTCGGGAGGGCTGATCTGGAGTCCGTTCGGGGCTCCGGAGAGGTCCGTCGCCATCATCATCATCAACCTTCCTCCATCACCAATTTCATGATCCTCACCGCCGTGCGTGAGTAATTCCATCGTAGGCTTGCTGGACGGTGATGGGTTGGATGAGATTTATCATGTAATCGAGTTAGTTTTGTTAGGGTTTGATCCCTAGTATCCACTATGTTCTGAGATTGATGTTGCTATGACTTTGCTATGCTTAATGCTTGTCACTAGGGCCCGAGTGCCATGATTTCAGATCTGAACCTATTATGTTTTCATCAATATATGAGAGTTCTTGATCCTATCTTGCAAGTCTATAGTCACCTACTATGTGTTATGATCCGGCAACCTCGAAGTGACAATAATCGGGACCACTCCCCGTGATGACCGTAGTTTGAGGAGTTCATGTATTCACGATGTGTTAATGCTTTGGTCCGGTACTCTATTAAAAGGAGGCCTTAATATCCCTTAGTTTCCACTAGGACCCCGCTGCCACAGGAGGGTAGGACAAAAGATGTCAAGCAAGTTCTTTTCCATAAGCACGTATGACTATATTTGGAATACATGCCTACATTACATTGATGAATTGGAGCTAGTTCTGTGTCACCCTAGGTTATGACTGTTGCATGATGAACCGCATCCGGCATAATTCTCTATCACCGATCCATTGCCTACGAGCTTTCCATATATTGTTCTCCACTTATTTACTTTTCCGTTGCTATTGTTATCATCATTACAAAATACCAAAAACACTACTTTTGCTACCGTTACCACTACTATCATATTACTTTGCTACTAAATACTTTGCTATAGATATTAAGTTATCCAGGTGTGGTTGAATTGACAACTCAGCTGCTAATACTTGAGAAAATTCTTTGGCTCCCCTTGTGTCGAATCAATAAATTTGGGTTGAATACTTTACCATCAAAAACTGTTGCGATCCCCTATACTTGTGGGTTATCGAGACTATTTTCTGGCATCGTTGCCGGGGAGCATAGCTCTATTATTTGAGTCTCTTGGGATTTATATCTGCTTATCATTATGAAGAACTTGAGAGATCCAAAAACCAAGATTTATCCCTCAACTACGAGGGGAGGTAAGGAACTTCCATCTAGCTCTGCACTTGATTCACCTTCTGTTTTGAGTAAGCTTGCGACACCTAAACCTGCTTCTGCTATTAATTCTGATATGTCGCATGTTATTGATGATGCCACTTCTGCTATGCATGATACTTATGATGAAACTACTTCTATGCTTGATACTACTGTGCCACTTGCTGAATTTCTTGATGAACAACTTGCTAGGGATAGAGAGAATGAAATTATAATATTGATGAAAGTGATGATGAAGACTCTCCCCCTAATAAATATGAATTGCATGTTGTTCCTGAGGGTTATGTTCTGGATGAAGAATCTGCTAGAGCTATTCTTGCTTGCAATGATAGATATGATCTAAAGAGGTTATTAGCTAAATGGAAGAAGCAGTCTCTTAATGCTAGAATGAAACGTGACCCTGCTTTTGCTACTTCACTTATCTGTGTTACTGATAAGGATTATGAATTCTCTGTTGATCCTGATATAATTTCTTTGGTTGAATCTGATCCTTTTTATGGCTATGAATCTGAAACTGTTGTGGCACATCTTACTAAATTAAATGATATAGCTACCCTGTTCACTAATGATGAAGAACTCGCTACTTTTATATCCTTAAAATATTTCCGTTCTCATTAAAGGGTGATGCTAAGATATGGTTTAATTCTCTTGATCCTGGTTGTGTGCATAGTCCCCAGGATATGATTTATTACTTCTCTGCTAAATATTTCCATGCTCATAAGAAACAAGCTGCCTTAAGGGATATATATAATTTTGTGCAAATTGAAGAAGAGAGTCTCCCACAAGCTTGGGGGAGGCTTCTCCAATTACTTAATGCTTTACCTGATCATCCTCTTAAGAAAAATGAAATACTTGATATCTTTTATAATGGACTAACCGATGCTTACAGAGATTACCTGGATAGTTGTGTTGGTTCTGTTTTCAGGGAAAGAACATCGGATGAAGCTGAAATTCTATTGAATAATATGTTGACTAATGAAAATAATTGGACACTTCCTGAGCCAGCTCTTGAGCCAACTCCTGAGCCTATTCCTAAACCAACTCCGAAGAAAAGAGGTGTTCTATTTCTCAGTCCTGAAGATATGCAAGAGGCAAAGAAACCCATGAAAGAAAAGGGTATTAAAGCTGAAGATGTTAAGAATTTACCTCCTATTGAAGAAATACATGGTCTTAATTTAACGCCTGTCAAAGAAATGCATAATTTTAATCCATCTCCTATTGAAGAAATACATGGTCTTGATAACCCGACATGGGTAGTAAAGGTATATTCTTTCTATAGATATGATAAAGTTGAAATCCCATTTACTAAGTTTGCTAGCCCATGCTTAGATGAGTTTGATAAATTTATGGCTAAGCAAGAAGACTTCAATGCTTATTTTGGTAGAGAATTAAAACGCAGTGTTGATATGCTTGAACACTTGGGTGACTATATGGCTAATGTCAAAGGTGAACTTAAACTTATTAGTAAACATGCTTCTATGGTTACTACTCAAGTAGAAAAAGTACTTCAAGCTCAAAATGATTTGCTCAATGAATTGAATAGTAAGAATAATGATTTTTCTATTAGAGTGGCTACTAGAACTGGTAAAATGACTCAGGAACCTTTGTATCCTGAAGGCCACCCTAAGAGAATTGAGCAAGATTCTCAGAGAAATAATATAGATGCACCTAGTCCTTCTAAAAGGAAGAAAAAGAAAAATGATAGGACTTTGCATGCTTCTAGTGAACCTATTACTGAAACACCTGAGAATCCAAATGATATTTCTATTTCTGATGCTGAAACTCAATCTGGTAATGAACCTGAAACTAGTGATAATGTTAATGATAATGTTCATGATGATGCTCAACTTAGCAATGATAATGATATAGAAATTGAACCTGTTGTTGATCTTGATAACCCACAATCAAAGAATCAACGTTATGATAAGAGAGACTTTGTTGCTAGGAAACATGGTAAAGAAAGAGAACCATGGGTTCAGAAACCCATGCCTTTTCCTCCCAAACCATCCAAGAAAAAGGATGATGAGGATTTTGAGCGCTTTGCTTGAATGATTAGACCTATCTTTTTGCGTATGCGATTAACTGATATGCTTAAAATGAATCCTTATGCTAAGTATATGAAAGAAATTGTCACTAATAAAAGAAAGATACCGGAAGCTGAAATTTCCACCATGCTTGCTAATTATACTTTTAAAGGTGGAATACCTAACAAGTTAGGAGATCCAGGAGTACCCACTATACCTTGCTCCATTAAAAGGAACTATGTTAAAACTACTTTATGTGATCTTGGAGCCGGTGTTAGTGTTATGCCTCTCTCTTTATATCGTAGACTTGATTTGAATAAGTTGACACATACTCAAATATCTTTGCAAATGGCTCATAAATCAACTGCTATACCTGTCGGTATTTGTGAGGATGTGCCTGTTGTGGTTGCAAACATTACTATTTTAACGGACTTTGTTATTCTTGATATTCCCGAGGACAAGAGTATGTCCATTATTCTTGGAAGACCCTTTTTGAATACTGCAGGGTCTGTTATTGATTGCAACAAAGGCAATGTCACTTTTCATGTTAATGGTAATGAGCATACGGTACACTTTCCGAGAAAACAACCTCAAGTTCATGGTATCAATTCTATTGGAAAAATTCCATCGATTATTTTTGGAGGTTTTGAATTTCCTCTACCTACTGTCAAGAAGAAATATGATATTCTTATTGTTGGGGATGTGCATATCCCCGTTGAGGTAACCTAGTGTTATTCGAAAATTCTCTGGTTCCATGTTATTCGGAATGAGTTTGTTAACAAGACTTGATCAACCTTGTTAGTGGATTCCTTTTGATGAGCATGAGATGGATGAAGTTAGAAAACACAACTCTCTGTACCCTCCTTTTACTTTATATTATTTATATTAAATAAAATAAAATTAGTATTTTCTGTCTGTTATCTGAATTATCCGTGCAATATAAAAATACCCCGAAAATAAAAGTTCTCCAAATGCCCTGAAATTTAAATATGATATTTTCTGGAATATTTGAGAATATTTGGCACTGAGAACACAGCAGGGGGGCATCCACCTGGCCATGAGGGTGGAGGGCGCGCCCTACCCCCTGGGCACGCCCCCTGCCTCGTGGGCCCACGGTGGCCCCCCTCCACTTATTCCTGCAGCCACACACTCCTTCCTCCCGCAAACACAATTATCCAGTTCAAACCCGAGTCCAAGCTCAGTTTGCTGCCATTTTCGATCTCCTTGCTCAAAGCACCTCTCACAAAACTGCTTGGGGGATTGTTCCTTGGTATGTGACTCCTCCATTGATCCAATTAGTTTTTGTTCTAGTGCTTTATTCATTGCAAATTTGTGCCACTTAGGTGACCCTGTTCTTGAGCTTGCATGTCAAATTTATATGGTTCCAAGTAGTTTTGATACATGATATAGGCCCTAGGAACTTGTAGGAGTAGTTGATATCAATATTGTTGAGTTTGGTTCACTTTTATTTTGAGTTACTAAAAATTTCAGAAATTTTTCAGAGGAAGAAATATGTTTAGGAAAATATACCAAGGTGGCTCTTCAAGGAAACAATAACCCAGGCTTGCAATGCGTGATGCTAATGATGAGCCACCAAGGGACACTCCAGTGCGGCCCTGTGAATGGCCTTCAGAGGACTTTATGGATCGAGCGGAAATCAAGGAAGAATTTAACGCATATTTGCGTAACGCTGATCTTGTGAGCTTCGAGGAGGAAAAGTGCCGCCAGTACCACTATCTCACTAGTTCCTTTATGAGGAGGTTTGAATTTTCATCTTCACGCAATTCTCCAATTGTCATGTTTGATCTTTATGAAAAATCTTATACGATGGACTTAGAGGATTTTACCACTGCTTGCAAACTTCCACGATGGGGTAGTGTTAGGGAACCTCGCAAATCTGAATTTAGAGATTTTCTTGCTAGTATAATTGTGGGTGAATCTAGAGATATAACACAAGCTACCATAGGGAGCATTCACTTTCTTGCTATACATTATTTTGCTCTCTTCATAGGTATTTGCATTAATGGTAAAGATGAGGCATGTCACATGTGTGCCCCTGACCTCAGTATTCTTAGGAGTGCTGTGTTAGGAGATAAATCTTATACTTTGGGAGCCATTGTTGCACGTAGGTTGCACCTTAATAGATTTAATGGAGATTTCTTTGGTGGAATTTATGCAACCCGCATAGCTAATTTTCTTGGTATAACCATACGTGAAGATGATATTGAGTTGCCCCCTACTTATTTGGATTATGAGGCTATGGTTCGTCATCAGTTTGTTGAGAGGAACGATCAGTTCCTCCAGTACCGACTAATCTTTGACAGACGACGCACCTATCACGTCGCTCTCCCTGCTTCTATTTTCTTTGACTTTCAGGCAAAAAGGAGATATTTTATAACCAGAGAGGAGGCGGAAGAATATAAGAGGAGAGCTGAGATAGCTCGCCTCCAAGCTGCAGCCCATGATGCAATGACTGTTGCATCGCAGTACGACCCCAATTACAACTTTGGATATCTGCCAGGCCAGCCGTGGCCATAGACCAACTTAGGCCAAAAGCCTAAGCTTGGGGGAGTACGTATTTCTCACCGACATTACATTCATGTTCACACACTCATTCCTAGATGTCGGTGCTCATACTTTTTCATTGTATCATCCATGCTAGTTTATTTCCTTTTTATGCTTTCTTCTTGTGTGTTTAATAAACCTTAATAAAAACAAAAAAATAGTTGTAGCATTTAGCTAGTTTTAATTTCCATGCTTGTAGTAGTAATTAAAAAGAAAATCCAAAAAGATTTCATGTTCTTCTTTTTGCTTGTTGGGAGCTTTCCCGTGTAAATAGTTTTATTTCTTTTCTTTTCTTTGGGGGTCGATAGGAGAAGACCATACTTAAATTGTTGAAGTGGCTCTTATATGCATTATTGTTGATCTAACAAAGAGCCCATATTGCCTTGTCTTCTCTTGTTCATTGAATGCTTGCAGATTCCAGCTTAGTCCAATGCACGTGCACTATCATTATTATCCACATCGTTCGGTCGTGCAAGTGAAAGGCAATAATGATGATTATATGATGAACTTATTGAGATGAGAAAAGCTGGTATGAACTCGACCTCTCTTGTTTTTGTAAATATGATTAGTTCATCGTTCCTGATTCATCCTATTATGAATAAACATGTTTGCAATGAAAATTAGATATCATAGTATCTTGTGCCATGCTTAATTAGCTAGGAGCTTATAATGGTTTACCTTGCGTGCCAACATGCTATTAAAATGGTTGTGATGTGGTATGATAGGGTGGTATCCTCCACTGAATGATTTAAGTGACTTGACTTGGCACATGTTCATGCATGTAGTTGAAACAAAATCAACATAGCCTTCACGATATTTATGTTCATGGTGGATTATATCCTACTCATTCTTGCATTCGGTGTTGATTAATTTTAATGCAAGTTCATGACTGTTGTCGCTCTCTAGCTGGTCGCTTCCCAATCTTTTGCTAGCCTTCACTTATACTAAGCAGGAATACTGCTTGTGCTTCCAATTCCATAAACCCCAAAGTTATTCCATATGAGTCCACCATACCTACCTATATACGGTATCTACCTGCCGTTCCAAGTAAATTTGTATGTGCCAAACTCTAAACCTTCAAATAAATATCATGTTTTGTATGCTCGAATAGCTCATGTATCAACTAGGGATGTCCGTATCTTCCATGTTAGGCGGGTTATTCTCAAGAGGAGTGGACTCCGCTCCTCACTCACGAAAAAGTGGCTGGTCACCGGGATGCCCGGTCCCATGCTTTATGCAAACTAAATCAAAATAATTGCAAACAAAACTCCCCCTGGGACTCTTGTTAGTTGGAGGCACTCGCTGTTTCGAGCAAGCCATGGATTGATGCTTGTTGGTGGAGGGGGAGTATAAACTATACCATTATGTTTGGGAACCGCCTATAATGTGTGTAGCATGGAAGATATCGCCATCTCTTGGTTGTTATGTTGACAATGAAAGTATACCGCTCAAAATATTATTCACCTCTATTTCAAAACCGAGCTTTGGCACCTCTACAAATCCCTGCTTCCGTCTACGAACGGCCTATCTATTTACTTTTATGTTAAGTCATCATCCTCTTATTAAAAAGCACCAGTTGGAGAGCACCGCTATCATTTGCATTCATTACTGTTAGTTTACATTGAGTATGACTTGACTGGATCTCTTTTACCATGAATTACAATGTCTAGTCAGTCCTTGATCTTTAAAGGTGCTCTGCATTTATGTTTTGCGGTCTCAGAAAGGGCTAGCGAGATACCATCTTGTTATATCATATTATGATTGTTTTGAGAAAGTGTTGTCATCCGAGATTTATTATTATTGCTCGCTAGTTGATTATGCCATTGATATGAGTAAAAATGAGACCTAAGCATTATTGTGAATATGGTTAGTTTATAATCTTTGCTGAAAACTTGAATGCTGGCTTTACATATTTACAACAACAAGAGCAAACAAAGTTCGTAAAAGTTTTTCTTTATCACTTTCAGTTTGTCAACTGAATTGCTTGAGGACAAGAAAAGGTTTAAGCTTGGGGGAGTTGATACGTCTCCGTCGTATCTACTTTTCCAAACACTTTTGTCCTTGTTTTGGACTCTAACTTGCATGATTTGAATGGAACTAACCCGGACTAACGTTGTTTTTAGCAGAATTGCCATGGTGTTATTTATGTGCAGAAACAAAAGTTCTCAGAATGACCTGAAACTTCACGGAATGTCTTTTCGGAAATAATAAAAAATCCTTGCAAAAGATGAAGACTAGGGGCCCACACCCTAGCCACGAGGGTGGGCGGCGCGCCTGCCCCCCTGGGCGCGCCCCCTACCTCGTGGGCCCCTTGGAGATCCTCCAACCTCAACTCCAACTCTATATATTTGCTTTCGGGGATAAAAAATACAGGAGAAGGATTCATCGCGTTTTACGATACGTAGCCGCCGCCAAGCCCTAAAACCTCTCGGGAGGGCTGATCTGGAGTCCGTTCGGGGCTCCGAGAGGGGAATTCGTCGCCATCGTCATCATCAACCTTCCTCCATCACCAATTTCATGAAGCTCACCGCCGTTTGTGAGTAATTCCATCATAGGCTTGCTGGACGGTGATGGGTTGGATGAGATTTATCATGTAATCGAGTTAGTTTTGTTAGGGTTTGATCCCTAGTGTCCACTATGTTCTGAGATTGATGTTGCTATGACTTTGCTATGCTTAATGCTTCTCACTAGGGCCCGAGTGCCATGATTTCAGATCTGAACCTATCATGTTTTCATCAATATATGAGAGTTCTTGATCCTATCTTGCAAGTCTATAGTCACCTACTATGTGTTATGATCCGGCAACCCCGAAGTGACAATAATCGGGACCACTCCCGGTGATGACCGTAGTTTGAGGAGTTCATGTATTCACTATGTGAAAATGCTTTGGTCCGGTACTCTATTAAAAGGAGGCCTTAATATCCCTTAGTTTCCACTAGGACCCCGCTGCCACGGGAGGGTAGGACAAAAGATGTCATGCAAGTTCTTTTCCATAAGCACGTATGACTATATTCGGAATACATGCCTACATTACATTGATGAATTGGAGCTAGTTATGTGTCACCATAGGTTATGACTGTTGCATGATGAACCGCATCCGGCATAATTCTCTATCACCGATCCATTGCCTACGAGCTTTCCATATATTATTCTTTGCTTATTTACTTTTCCGTTGCTATTGTTATCATCATTACAAAATACCAAAAACACTACTTTTGCTACCGTTACCACTACTATCATATTACTTTGCTACTAAATACTTTGCTGCAGATATTAAGTTATCCCGGTGTGGTTGAATTGACAACTCGGCTGCTAATACTTGAGAATATTCTTTGGCTCCCCTTGTGTCGAATCAATAAATTTGGGTTGAATACTCTACCCTCGAAAACTGTTGCGATCCCCTATACTTGTGGGTTATCAAGACTATTTTCTGGCGCCGTTGCCGGGGAGCATAGCTCTATTCTTTGAGTCACTTGGGATTTATATCTTCTTATCATTATGAAGATCAATATGTGAAAGCTCGTAGGCAATGGATCAGTGATGGATAATTATGTCGGATGCGATTCCTCATGCAATGGTTATAACATAGGGTGACATAGAACTAGCTCCAGTTCATCAATGTAATGTAGGCATGTATTCCGAATATAGTCATACGTGCTTATGGAAAAGAACTTGCATGACATCTTTTATCCTACCCTCCCGTGGCAGCGGGGTCCTATTGGAAACTAAGGGATATTAAGGCCTCCTTTTAATAGAGTACTGGACCAAAGCATTAACACTTAGTGAATATATGAACTCCTCAAACTACGGTCATCACCAGTAAGTATCCCGATTATTGTCACTTCGGGGTTAACGAATCATAGCACATAATAGGTGAGTATAGACTTGCAAGATAGGATCAAGAACTCACATATATTCATGAAAACATAATAGTTTCAGATTTGAAATCATGGCACTCGGGCCCTAGTGACAAGCATTAAGCATAGCAAAGTCATAGCAACATCAATCTCAGAACATAATGGATACTATGGATCAAACCCTAACAAAACTAACTCGGTTACATGATAAATCTCATCCAACCCATCACCGTCCAACAAGCCTACAATGGAATTACTCACGCACGGCGGTGAGCATCATGAAATTGGTGATGGAGGAAGGTTGATGATGACGATGGATTCCCCTCTCCGGATCCCCGAATGGACTCCAGATCAACCCTTCAGAGAGAGATTAGGGCTTGGCGGCGGCGGCGGCTCCGTATCGTAAAACGTGATGAATTCTTCTCTTTGATTTTTTTCTCCCCAAACGTGAATATATAGAGTTGGAGTTGAGGTCGGTGGAGCATCAGGGGTCCCTCGAGACAGGGGGCGCGCCCCAGGGGGTGGGCGCGCCCCCCACCCTCGTGGACAGGGTGTGGGCCCCCTGACATTGATTCTTTTGCCAGTATTTTTATATATTCCAAAAATATTCTCCGTGAAGTTTCATGTCATTCCGAGAACTTTTGTTTCTGCACAAAAATAACACTATGGCAATTCTGCTGAAAACAACGTCTGTCCGGGTTAGTTCCATTCAAATCATGCAAGTTAGAGTCCAAAACAAGGTCAAAAGTGTTTGGAAAAGTAGATATGATGGAGACGTATCAGCTATACATGACATGGCAGTTTCTTATAGCCATCAGCTAGCTATACTATTAACCATGCTCTTAGGCTGATCGTAGTGCAGAGTAACTTAGACTAGTGTCATGCATATGACACTAGTCTAAGTTACTACCTCCATAATGCAAAGTAACATAGTAGTAGTGTCATACTAGTTGGCTTCATTTATTACCTTGTAGACTCATCCTCTCTTAGACAGCACTATGTTACAGTAACATTACTATAAACACATCTCTCCTCATTAAATACATGCCACATAAGCAAACTTGTCTTGGACTGCGCTATGTTACTATCCATGTGGGCTATAAGCCTGCTTACATGGCACTTTTGCCCATGTGGATGAGACAGACGAGAAAAAAGTGAAGGAGTGGTCTCTCATGCAAGAGCCCGCCTCTATGCGTTCTCCTAGGTAAAAGCATTTAATGGGAGGAAAGAGATAGAAGGTTGAAAAATGTTACTCCCTCCTTTCCGGTTTATAGGGCTCAAATTTGAAATCTCATCAACCAAGGCATTTTGTGAGTGGAGGAATGTATCTCGTACTTTACAAAACTACTCAAATTAAACTCATGCATTAATTTGGATTAATTATAGTGCATGCATGCTTGGCCACTAGATGAGTAGGAACATTACATGCATTGGTGTGTTCCTTTTTAATTCTTGCATGCAAAGATTTAATGCGCCTCGAAAACTAAAACTGAGATGGAGATGAACCCTTTAAATTGGAAAAAAAAAAGTTGAAATAAGCCCTATAAACCGGAAAGGAGGGAGTATGAACTTATAGCCAATCTTATAGCCGGCTCTATTGTATGAGTAGTTAATAATGCTAACTTTAGATGACATGGCATGTTCATATAGCCAACAGCTGGCTATATTATTAACCATGCTCTTACTCCCACTATGACCAGCCTTAGTAGGTGACCTTGCGCTTGGCTCTTCGCCTCTTCCGGAAGTCGAATGAACTGCTAGCAATCTGACACGAAATGAATTGTTGCATGTCCACCACTTGTTAGCAAAAGTTTCTCCTCGTGATGCGAGCCACCGCACATGCGTTGGTGAGGGAGAAGGCGTAGTAAGCAAGCTTCTCGTCGTTCTGCAAGTTGCCGCGTGTTGGCAAAAGGATGAACAAAGCTCACGTCAAAAAAGTGGAAGAACATAGATTCTCGACTACCGAGAAGGAGCAAGGAACCTCGTGGTGGAGCGTCTGCACTCATATTATTTTATATTATTCAGTGATATGAAATCAACCAATCATCTCCACAGTAGACCGGAAAAGTATGAAACACGGCAGCCCAGTGTAGTTACATCATACTACATGGCTAACCCATGCTATCACCATATTTCTTGGACTCCGTGCAACACCTAGCTCTAGTAATCTAGCAGTCCGTATTGCTTCTCGCTCCTCGTCTCTCTCAAAGTGCGGTGGGCTGGCATTTTTGCCATCTATTGAGGTCGGTTAACTCATCAGATGTTAGCGACATGCCAAGAGCATTCTAAAAAAATACTATACTCTATTTTTATGCCGAGAAGAGGAAGCGCTTTGACCGACGGACAAAACAAGACAAGCGTGCCGTGCCGTGAGTGGGTCCAGTTTCTCGTTTTGAACTTGTTTGGTGTAGTAGTAACACTTGGTTTTGACTATTGATAACATTTTATATAAGGCCACGTATTCTGTCATGATAACACTACAAAAAACGACACTTCCGTGATGATACGTGTTTGTCACAGTAGGTCACGTATTCTGTCATGCATGTACATCCATGACAAATTTATGACAGAATCAAGATAGTCATACATGTGCTGTTGTAGAAGTGTTCCATGACATTACCAAAATTATCATCGCGGAAGTGTCCACTTCCATGACGATAAATCACGCGTCATGGAAGTGCTTTCGTCAAGGGTGACCAACACATGGCATCCACCGTAATGGGACGCCATTAAGCTATCGGGTCCGGTTTTGGATCCGATAACCCGCTAACAGCCCGGACCAATGAGGATTTCCACGTGTAAAATTCTCATTGGCCGGAGGAAACACGTGTTGGCTCACCGTTGGGACAGATGTCATCCATTCACTAGACATGAGTCGCCTATGATACGTCGACACGTGGCATGGCCCAATAGAGGCCCATTCCGGTGAAAAGGCCAGCCCATTTGACTTGGTCAAAAGGTAATGGGCCAGCCCACGGAAAGCCTGTTAACGGCATGTTCGTATATAGCCCATTTACGGCCCGCTAACTCATGGCCCGTTACGGCCTAACTAAATTAAGCCCAGTAGCTTCATCTGGGCCTTCCAATATGATTCCAGCCCGTTGTAACTTCCGGCCCATGTATGGCCCATGATGTCTTTCGGCCCATACGAGACCATTGTAACTCTTAGCCCATTAACGGCCCGTGGTGAATCTAGCCCGCAATGAATAGTGTACCCCTTTATACCCATTAATGACCCATTATTCCATTGGGTCGTTTCCAACCCATGTTATCTTTCGACCTTCTCAGGGCCCAATTATTCTTGGGCTCATTTCCAGCATTCAGTTACCTACGGACCATCATTGGCCTTTTCTGCCTGTGGGCCAAATTTAGCCCGCGGTTACAATCGGCCTGTTTGCGGCCCGTTACTTCGTTGGGCAGTTTTCATAACATCATCAAATACGGCCGATTAACGATGGCATGTTATTGTCGGCCCATGAATGGACGATTCCAAATCTAGCCCATTTACGACCCATAATGCGGTCTGTTATTGGCCCATGTTTGGCCTATCGATCATACGACATGTAGAAGGCCCATTGATGCTACGGCCCGTAGAAGGCCCATTGATGCTACGACCTGTAGGAGTCCCATTCTTTCTACGGCCCTAAGAAGGCCCAGTGTTTCTACGGCCCGTAGGAGGCCCATGGTAACTACAGTAAATATTTAGCCCATGGTTATTGTGGCCTAGTATTAAAAAATAGGTTATTGCGGCCACTAGCAAACCGCGGAAAAAGAACTGCACTGACTACAAGCAAACAAATAAACAAGACAACAAGGAAATAAATAAGCAAGCAACTTACGCTAGGCTATCACGGCTATTACACATATTACATCCACTGGGCATCAAAGTTCGTCACCAGTGCAAATATAGGGAACAAAGCAGCATATCATATACACTAGTTGTCAAAGTTGGCAACTAGTGCAAATAAACGCCGTAGCAAAACAAGTCCAGAACTGAAACCACTTCAGGAGAGCTCAAGAAACTATATCCTAGGTACCCATAATGCTGGCAAGATGCTTAGAAAGCTTATTAACTTTCTCTTGTTTGGCGCTTAAATCCTCCAGCACTTGCTCTTGCACCAGAAAGTATGCATCTGAATTCTGCAGGGACTTCCTCAGTCCTTCAGCTTCCTATCGCATAACATCTGATCAATGCCTTTCTACTTGAAGTTGAGACTCAAGAAGCCGAACTGATTCAGGCAGCGAGTTCGAAGAGCTGGTGCCAGCGGTAGTAGCCAGTAACTCGAACACTACATCAAGACAGGACTTTGGGGTTGTCTCAGTGTCTTCAATATAGTTTTTATCAGCTTTCTTGGATACCAACAGGGATGTCTCACTATCTTGAACCTTATCTGCATTACTTCCTTTACCATTGCATAATGGGGTACTCTTCTCCCATATTTTATCCGTGTTCTAAAAGATAAACAAACAAACACATCACAGGTTTACAATGTAGCATATGAAACTCATTTTGGTAAACCATTTCAGCAGTAAGGTGGACAGGATAATAGCATGAAACAAACATTTATCTATGTAGTATGGTCAATGTATGGTCTATATCATTCTAGTTTATGTTGCCAAATCAAGATAGATACAGTTTGAATCATATATATTTAAGACAAAGCAACATAGACAGAATATAAGTATGGGAAACTACACAGCAATAACAACACTTGTAATGTGCATGGCATGAGAACATAACTGTTTATTCAATTGAAACTGAAATCAACATAGAGCAAGTTACAACAGCAAACATGTTAAAGCAACAGGTTTAAAACATACCTGTTGCGCCATTGGAGTTTCAATTGCATCCTTTAATTTGAAATTAGTTGGTACGAGTAAATACAGTGATGCAAGAGCAAAGAAGTATGAACCATAGCTACGGAACCTGACCTGAGAACAATTCTTCTTCTGCTTTAAGCGCTGACTTGGGGTTCAGAGTGGTGGTCCTCGTGCTTTGGGCACTGCAGTTTCCTTACTAACTGCTCGTGTTTGGGTGCTCTATGGTGGAGACGGTGTTGTGTCAACTGGAACTGGGTTACTATCTGCTAGGGTTGGGGTTAGAAGGGGTGTAGCTGGTTCTCTGTCCAACTGGGTAGGGGTAGAATCTGCGTGAGTCTGAGTTATGTGTGGTGGGGCTGGTTCTTGGGCAAGTACAACCGTGGTTCTATCTGCATCGACATGTAGCACAATCTTTTCTGAAGACCGTGTTTTTACTCCCACAAATACTGCCATCACCCCCTCTAATTGAAATGGCTGATAAACAAGAAAAGTAATTGAATGTACAGACATTGTAAGATAGACGGGTGCAATGGATAGTAGGGAAGAAAACGTGGCATGAAATAATTCACATTTATGTTGTCTAACCAAACAGAATAGCATGACATAATTTCACATATATGATAGCTAATTAAACAGGATAGCATGACACAATTTCAAATGTATGATGGCTAACTAAACAAGATAGAATTACATAATTCAAAATATGATGACTATGTAAACAGGATGAGATGATATAACTATATTATGTCTTTAGAAAATGGGTTGGCATGCCATAATTTAGATACATGCTGTCTGTGTAAACATCTTGGCATGATATAATTCAAATATATGATTTATATACTAAGCAAGTGAGAAGAGGGCAATCACATATATGATGTGTCAACTAAGGAGATGGCATTCAATATTGTGCATATGATGTAAAAACTAAGCATTGCAATCCAACATATGCATGATATGAGTAATATAACCCTGCCAAGTTTGAGCATACACCTCAGGGGGAGAATAGGACTGGTCATCTACCTCTGAATCCTCCTCTGAAGAGCTATCTATAACCAGCAAGATGTCTGCTTCAGCAGGTAGCATTGTCTGCTCTGAAGACCTTGTTTTCACTCCAGATTTCTCCATCACTAATTCAAATGGATGATGCACAGGAAGAGCAGTTGAATATACAAACATTGTCGACAAATGCAACGAGAAATACAAAAAAAAGGACGGCATGATATAATTAAAATATATGACGCTTGGCTAAACATCATGGCATTGCATATTTCACATATATAATGTCTTGCAACAAGATAGCATTGCATAATTCACATATATAATGTCTTGCAACAAGATGGCATCGCATAATTCACATATATGGTAATTATACACTAAACAGGTGGCATTCACACAAAGCATGTCTAAACTAAGCAAATGACATAGCAATGCAAGATACCATATGCATGATATGAGCAACATAACCCTGCCAAGTTAGAGCATGCACCTCGGGGGGGAATAGGACTGGTCATTTGTCTCTGAATCCTCCTCTGAGGAGCTATCCGTAACCAACAAGACATGTGCTTCGTCAGATAGCATTTCTGCTCTGAATACCTTGTTTCCACTTCAGATTTTTTCCATGACTGTGCCGAATGGCTGATGCACAGGAAGAGTAATTGAATGTACTAAAATTGTTGACAAATTTAACACGTACTAAAAAATGATGGCATGATATAATTCACATATGAGATGACTGGCTAACCAGGGTGGCATTGCAAAATTCACATATATGATGCCTGGAAAAACAAGATGGCATTGCGTGATTCACATATACAATAAAGAAACTAAATAGATGGCATTGACACAAAGCATGTCTTAACTAAGCAGATGACATATTTGATGTATCTAGTAAGCAATGCAAGGCACCATATGCATGATATTACCAACATCAGCATGCCAAGTTAGAGCGAAGACCTTAGGGGGTAAATAGGAGTGGTATTCTCCTTCTGAATCCCCCTCAGAACAGTTATCTTCCTCTTGATTACGATTCGAAATGGGTGGAGGGGGCTGCCTTTGCACCCACCATGGAGCGACGTCTGCATGAAATTTTATTGCCACGCAAGGCTCGTCTCTTTTGCTCTACATGTTCAGTTCCATCGTGTACAATAACTGACATGCATAGGAATAAAACATAGTGATATTATGTAAGGAGTGCATGCACAAATCCAGAGTGATGGTAGCAAACTGTGGATAGACCCAAAACCAATGATAGCAGGCAGATAATAGCTTTAGTTGAAAAATACAGATAATGGCGCCTTTAATGTTTGTTGCACCCAACATGAAACTCATAGTAGACACACGAGATTAACCAGATTGTAGACAGATAGTATTGATTGCTGCTCCAATATGTACCCCACAACCATTTAAAAACTCAAGTTTCAACATTAGTTTGCACCTGACTTGGAGTCTAATAGGTGAACACGATGATAAAGTAGCATGTCATCATATTAAGCGGTGCATAACGTAAGAAGACACGAAAGAGTGTGGCCTCTCTTGCGGACCCGTTGTCAGGACTCCGATTCCAAAGTCACACCGATCTAGCATGTAACACATCACATCACTTTGCGGCCCCACGCGCGGTATTCCCACGGGTGCCACCTTACCTGGCCCAGGACCGTTTGCGCATATTGACTCATGTATATGATAGTGTCGCTAGCATCCATATGACAGAGAACCCGGGCCGACATGACTAGTCATGAACCCAAAGTGGCACTAACTTATGGGGACAGGCATACATGAAACAACATCGAACATGTCAGTCATCAGCGTGTGAATCCGGGCTATAGCAACTGCACTAACAGGACTCCAGGAAATTGGGCTGTAGCAGGCTAGCAGGACTCCAGAAGTCACCACGTGACATTTCCCCGAAGGGACAGACACAGGAACGAAGTGAATCACATGCCGGCCACTCTAAGTGTTCCGGAGCAGTAGTACTGGGCTAGCAGGACTCCGGTAAATCGGGCTGACTACCAAGGCTCAGTGGAAGCACCAGACTACATTTCCCCATAAGAGAGGCTACCAAGGACAAACAACTAGGTTGTCGGATCCCCCACATACCAAGCATTTCAATCATACACACAATATGCTCGATATGTGCAAATACAACATGGCATCACAACAAGACTCTACGACTCAGAGTATTTATTCATTAGGCTCCGAGGAGCCAAGTATTACAAACATGGGTCTCATGACCCAACATACAGAGCATACAAGCAACAAGTACATGCGGAAGCTTAACTTGTCTGAGTATAGACATCTACAAATGAAGAAGGCTGAGAAGCCTGACTATCTACCAGATCCTGCCGGGGGCACAAGATCGTAGCTGAGGTATCAAGCTAAACGTCGAAGTCCACACAGAACTACTAGCGAGACTGACGTCTCTCTGCAAAACATAAATCAAGCAAACATGAGTACAAATGTACCCAGCAAGACTTAAATCAGGACTAACTACATATGCATCAGTATCAACAAGGGGGGTGGTGGAGTTTAACTGCAGCAACCAGCTTTGACTCGGTGGCTATCTTAAACTACGACTGCAAGTAACTCTTTTGAGGTGGCGCACACGAGTCCACATATTCACCATATCAATACACCACTATGGATCCTCTAACGTCTCCCTTCGAGAAGGCCATCCATAGCACTCACGCTTATCTTGCGAGTTTTAGAGTATCCACTTTCACTTGTCTATGAACTATTATAGGCAACCCAGAAGTCCTTTACCGCGGACACGGCTATTCGAATAGATCATTTATAACCCTGCAGGGGTGTACTCCTTCACACACGCTCTCGCCACTTACCACCATGTACACGTCGTGTATCTCGGCAACCTTCAAGCGGAAGCCTGGCGAGGGAGTCGTCCACGACCTGACTAACCACACAAGTCTCTAGTCCAGGTTTATCGCCTATTCGGGTTCCATCCGCGAGGAGATCCGGCCGGAGTTTCGCTCACAGCCCCAAACGATGTGTGCAGGGTTCCCGAGACACCAAACGGGCGCCAAGTACACCGTGCCACGGTGTATCTACCGCATCATAGCCCACCCCTAGGGTCAGCGCTACGCACGGCCGCCAACACATATCCTATAAACACGAGAAACTAGTTGCAACTCCTGGACAGAGGACTAGGGCAGTTAATAAGTCGAGAGGGTTAATTAAGGATCCCAATGAGTGGTAATAGCTGTTCATGGATCACAAACACAGAACTCAGTTCCTGAGAATGGTTTCAATGAGACAACCCACCATGTACTCCTACATGGCCTCTCACCGCTACCTTTACCAAATTGTGTTCAAACACTTAGCTCACACACAGTAGGACATGTTCATCACTATTCCAATTCATCCCCGATGAATCAGGCCTGACTCAACTCTAAGCAGTAGCAGGCATGACAAACAAGCATGAATGAGTAGGCACATGAGGTCTCAAACAACTCCTACTCATGCTAGTGGGTTTCATCTATTTACTGTGGCAATGACAGGTCATGCAGAGGAAAAGGGGTTCAACTACCGCAGCATGTAACAGTTGAATCGTTGTTGTCCTAATGCAGTAAAAGAGAGCAGGAGCGAGAGAGTGGGATTGTATCAGAATGAACAAGGGGGTTTTGCTTGCCTGGCACTTCTGAAGATAGTATAACTCTTCATCGGTGTCATCGAACTCATCGTCGGAACATACGTCTACCGAGGGGGAACAACCACCGGCAAACACAGAAAGGACACAATAAATGCAATGCACAATATGATGCATGATCATGACATGTCGATATGCTGTGATTTGAGCTAATGCAGCTAAGAACAGAAGGGTCTGAGTTGATTTGAACCAAAGGTTCAAATTCAAACTAAGAACTTATAAAGTGCATTATCATGTTTTGATCTAAATAGCAAGGTTAATTTGTTTAAACATGCATGGAAATGCTACAGATGGATAGATTGGATTTTTCTGATCATTTTTCATGTATAACTTATCTTATTTTGAGTTATAGATAATTTTCTATGATTTTTAGAAGTTTAGGACTTTTTCTGAAATTCCTGAATTAGATTTAATCCAGAAATGACTTATTGCATCAGCACTGCGTCATGCCTGCGTTAGCAAGTGAACAACGCTGACCAGGGTCAAACCTGACGTGTGGAGTCCACACGTCAGTGACACAGGACTAATCCCGGTCAAACCCAGCACTGATTGGGGTTTGACCAGTGGTTGGGCCCACTGCCAGTGCCTATCAGGGGTGCTTAGCTGGCGGCGGTTAGCACTAATGACGTCCACGTCGGCATGCTGGAGTTTGGCCGACGACGACCATCGAACGCGGCGGAGGCGCGCCGGAATCGCGCTACGGTTGTCGGCTGAGCATGCGGCTTGCTCCTACGGCGAGCTGGAAGTGTGCCGCATCTAGTGGTGCAGGCGGTTGGGTGCGGGGAGGCCGAAAATGACGGCGAGGAGCTCGGCGGCGGCGACCGGAGCTCGGGTGCGCGTGGGGTTAGCGTTGCGGGGTGCAAGCGGGCAAGGGAGGCGCTAGCGAGGCTCAGCGCGGGGCAGCAAGCTCGGTGGACACGCGTCTGGGACCAAATGGTCACCGGGGCGTTGCCGCCGCCGAGCTCGGGCGGCGGCGCGGTTCGGTCGACAAGGGGACGACAGATGTGGGGCATAAACAAGCTCGGGAAGAGGGGGAACAGATGCAGAATCTCACAGCGGAGACGACGGGATGGTCAGCGGGCTCGGGGACGAGTTAGAGACAACGAACGGGCGCCGGCGATCTTGGGGGCCGAGAGGTTGAAGACGACAGCTTTGATGGCGAAGCAGAGCTCCCGGCGATGTGTGGCTCGACGAGGAGGACGAAGGCGACGAGGCGGATCCCGGGGGCATGTCGGGGAGGCGAGAGGGAGGCGGTGGTTGCGGCTATGGCGAACGGCGGTGACGGGCTCTGTTCGGAAGCGAGCAGAGAAGGGGGACGGGGTCCAGAGAGAGAGGGGAGAGACGCAGGGGTCGAAGGAGGTGTGTGGCGATGCGAGGGAAGGTCCAAGGCAACGTGAGGACAGCCAGGAAGGGTGGAGGTGGCGCGCGGTGGCCGCGCGCGCGTCGGGCACGCGCTGTGCATCCGACTGGCGGGAGGAAGAAGACCTCCCTGCCCCTGGTGGGCTGGGCCGGCCAGACGGGCTGCCAGGTGGGCTGCGCCAGGTAGGCGGCCAGGTAAGCCGTCTGCTCTTTTTTTAATTTTCTTCTGCTTTGTTTTATTTAATTGCCACTGAATTCAAATTCAAACAAATTTGAAAACAGTGCCAAAACTCCCCTGGATAATTTATGTCACTTAAAGGTCTACTCCACATATACATAGAATATCACTGGGCATTTGAAAATATATTCATTATATATTATGAATATAACTCCAAATTCAAATAGAATATTGATTTAAAATCAGAGCCCAAATAATTCCTTAGAAATGTTCCAAAATTTTGGTTTGATTTATAACTCTTGCCAAAATTGTCAGAACTATTTCTAGGGCATTTTGGATTCATTGATTGCAATTTTAGGGTTCTTGCCCCTTTATTAAAATGATTTATGAGGCTTTCACTTGTCCCCATTTCAAATTCATTGAAATTTAAACATGATGCACACATGACTAGCTAGTCTAGGTCATACCAGAACTAGGGATGTGACAACTCACCCCTACTAAACAAGAATCTCGTCCCGAGATTCAAGCGTAGGGTAAGATGAAGGGAAAACGCAAACTAACACAGTCTTCACGATCCAACTGTCCTCGTTGAAGATATTGATTCATTGCATCATATTGAACTTGACATCTTTGCTTTCGAGATCTTCATCCAACATGATGATGACAGAAAGAAACTCTACAGGAATCGATCTTCTCGAAGATCGAGCAACTCAAGATCAACTCATGGAGTGAGATATAAAAAACATCTCTTGAGCTAAGACACGAAACACACATCAGGGGTGATGGAAAGAAGCGGATGACAAGGGTTCAAATTGGTAGACAATAATTCCACACCTAAGAGGGTGGCGAACGGTTGTCAACGTAGCGAGGATTTGAATTGCCATGATTCCATAACGGGGCATCTTAGGGAAGGTGACTCGTAGAGCTATTCCCTTAAGTGTCAAAAAGAATTACTTTTGATACAAAGATCATTGAAACTCTTTATAGGAGCCTAAGGCAATCACAATCGATCTTTTGAAGGAGTTCGAAAGAATGACATGGTCAGACTAGAATGGATGATGTGGACTACCTTGTTGAAGACAACACAATGGATGATTTTGGCTTATCATCTGAAATGTATGGGACCCATGGTAGGACCACTTCTCAAGATGATCCTGAACAACAATTGCTGAGAAGGGTAGTCCATGGGAGATTGACACAAGGCAGTGCAAGCTGGGAACAAAATGCAAATGTCAGGAATGTTCCAACCATCATATATGCTTGAGATTCAGATCTGGTTAGAAACAGGATACTTCAGACTCACATGTCTGAAAAGAAGAGTTTCAACACAAGTCGACGAGATAACGTTGCGAGACTCTCGGGAGATGAACTACGATAGCAAGCTCCAAAACATGAGCAGGTTTTGCTACACACCTGTGAACACACTGTCCTAGACAAGCGTGACCACGTGGCAGTCTTATAATAAAACACTATTGAGTTCAGGTGGGGAACCATAATCGAGGATATTGAGGTCCTTGCATAAGGCATGCTCTTAAGAAGGAACTTCCGAACAAATCAATCAGTGGCTTGGTGTGCTAGGGGATACATATGGATGAAGATGATCAGTCTATCAGACCATAGAATACTTCGCACATGCATGACTGTCTTGGGATGATTCCAGAGGAAGCAAAACAAACTTTCTCGAATTCACGGCGGCAACTTACATCAAATGCACGTGAATCAAAGGAAGTCACTTCTTTCATCCAAACATATACTTCATGAATGGGGCATGAAGAAAATGCTTACACAAGTTTCCAACACTAGCTGGATGTTCAACACAAATCATGGAGGAGACAAAATGCTGCTGATGGGCTCAACAGCAACTCATCGGAATTTCCATATCACTGGACTTCCACCATTATGTGAACAATGTGATAGTGTTGGTCAGACCAAAGGATGTAATGGTGTATGCTCGAGGAGTCAACCACGAGTAAGAAACATTACGAATATCATTGGTACTGATTTGATTTGAGGATAGCCCACACTCAAATCGAAGTTTTGACAAGACAACAGATCCAACAACCGATCACGAGGAACAATCGATGAAGATATCATCTTTCTTCAACTAACATACAAACACAAGGATATCCCTTTGGAATGAACTAAGTTGGGCTAGCTTTTATCTTCCAACTCTCCAAGTTGTTGTTTAGCTTAACCAACTAGTTCAGGGGTATCCAACACGGATTCTTGGATAAAGAGTGGTTTATTGGTAAACCAACTTGATCACGAACTCACCATATCGGTCAGGGGATGACCTGGTGATACTTCCGTGAAGATATCCGGAAAATCACGAACCACCGATATGACTCTAAGCTCGAGAACAATCTTGCTTTTCAGGGCAAGATGGTATGATCGAAAGAGTGAGGGATTGACACAATCCCAACTCATGGATCGAAGAGTGCACCAGAAATAAGGACTAGGTAGCACAATCAATCTTAGGATGATGATTTAATAATCAACACTCTAAGAATGAGAATATTGTCCATTTACTACAAAGCAACGAGTTGCTCGGAGTATTGATTTCACACATCACAATTCACTTGTCGGCATTTCGGTTACAACAGCACGAGACCGAGGAATGAATAATGATGGAGAGAAGTATCACTGCGTCAAGAATTCATGAGAGATGGTGCAATTCTGATGACAATCCTGACATAAAGGGGGTAATACTCCAGGGTAGAACAGAGCAAAAGCTGGATTGGAATTTGATCTGCAGAACACAACTACTTTGACCCAATCCTGGATATGGATGAGGTACTGGAGTTTGTTTCTCCTAGTCATTCTGAAATAGAATGGCTTAACGGACCACAAGAATAATAAGCATCGATAACACGGATGCACAATTACTCCTGACTATCAATTGATAGGCGATGGTCGGAATACAAATGAAGAGGGACAACTCAAGAGGACATATATCTTTCTGAGTTGTGGATGCATAGATTAATATGTCGAACCAGGTTCAATAGGTTTCTTCTAGATAACCCATGCAGAAAGGTAGAACTGGCAGAATCACAATTATGAATGGAGAACTCCTCAAGAGTACTCTGATTGTGATTTTGGTTCAAAGAACTTCTGCCTTAATGGTTCATGGTATTTGGAAGAAAGAAATACCACGGACCTCGAGGACTGTCGCAAGGTTACTAATATCCTAAAGGAACGAGCAAACACTATCAACAGGAGGTAAGTAGGGTGAATCTCGGGTTCAAGAACCCAGGAATAGAATACCTACTACTAAATGGCATCACGGGATGCTTTCGAGAATGGTGGCCAGAATCATCACACCGGAACACAAAACATGGCTAGATTACTAGGTGACTCCCTAAAACACCTAGGGTCATAATAATAGCCCCAACATATATACCGAGGCAATAAAGTACCTCAACGCACCGATTAGTGTGCTAATTCTGACCAAAAAGGACATCAGGAGCGGAAAGAAAGGATTTGCAAATGCATCAGACTATTTAGTAACCTAGGATGACTCGGACAGCATAACGGCTGTAAATGCTCAAAAAGAATTGAGACATCCTAGAAAATGGTGGCATAACCACTCAACAACATCATAATATCAAAGTTCTGAGATGAACTGTCAACACACAGAAGTAGTAGGAACCGAACTCGGGCTTGAATCCATCAATCCTACGAGTCTACGGATTAGTAACACGTGATCCTGATAGAAAGACGAGAAGCCTAGTTCTTAATCCCCGCAGAAAAGAAGAGGTTGACTCAGATCAGAAGGGCATAAGGTAAAGGAGTAAAAAGAGCCTTACGTTCCCTTCCACAATCAATTCCCTTACATAACTAAAGCATTTCTAGACACAACTTCGACCAGTTTGGCTTGGTAATCCTATAGGCAGTCAGGCTCTTATACCAAAGCTGTTAGGACCCCGATTCCAAAGTCACACCGATCTAGCATGTAACACTTAATATCACTTTGCGGCCTCACGCACGGTATTCCCACGGGTGCCACCTTACCTGGCCCGGGACCGTTTGCGCCTTTTGGCTCATGTATCTGATAGTGTCGCTAGCATCCATATGATAAAGAACCCGGGCCGACATGACTAGTCATGAACCCAAAGTAGCACTAACTTATGGGGACAAGCATACATGAAACAACATCGAACATGTCGGTCATCAGCGTGTGAATCCGGGCTATAGCAACTGCGCTAACAGGACTCCGGGAAACCGGGCTGTAGCAGGCTAGCAGGTTGCGGAAGTCACCGCGTGACATTTCCCCGAAGGGACAGACACAGGAACAAAGTGAATCACATGCCAGCCAGTCTAAGTTTTCCGAAGTAGTAGTACTCGGCTAGTAGGACTCTGGTAAACCGGGTTGTAGCAGACTACCAAGGCTCAGTGGAAGCACCAGACTACATTTCCCCATAAGAGAGGCTACCAAGGATAAATAACTAGGTTGTCGGACCCCCCACATACCAAGAATTTCAATCATACACACAATATGCTCGATATGTCCAAATACAACATGGCATCACAACAAGACTCTATGACTCAAAGTATTTATTCATTAGGCTCCGAGGAGCCAAGTATTACAAACATGGGTCTCATGACCCAACATACAGAGCATACAAGCAACAAGCACATGCGGAAGCTTAACTTGTCTGAGTATAGACATCTACAAATGAAGAAGGCTGAGAAGCCTGACTATCTACCAGATCCTGCCGAGGGCACAAGATCGTAGCTGAGGTATCAAGCTAAATGTCCAAGTCCACACGGAACTACTAGCGAGACTGACGTCTCTCTACAAAACATAAATTAAGAAAATGTGAGTACAACTGTACCCAGCAAGACTTACATCAGAACTAACTACATATGCATCGGTATCAACAAGGGGGTGGTGGAGTTTAACTGCAGCAAGCCAGCTTTGACTCGGTGGCTATCTTAAACTACGACTGCAAGTAACTCTTTTGAGGTGGCGCACACGAGTCCACATATTCACCATATCAATACACCACTATGGATCCGCTCTCGTCTCCCTACGAGAAGGCCATCCATAGCACTCACGCTTATCTTGCGAGTTTTAGAGTATCCACTTTCACTTGTCTATGAACTATTATAGGCAACCCAGAAGTCCTTTAGTGCGGACACGGCTATTCGAATAGATCATTTATAACCCTGCAGGGGTGTACTCCTTCACACACGCTCTCGCCACTTACCACCATGTACACGTCGTGTATCTCGGCAACCTTCAAGCGGAAGCCTGGCGAGGGAGTCGGCCACGACCTGACTAACCACACAAGTCTCTAGTCCAGGTTTATCGCCTATTCGGGTTCCATCCGCGAGGAGATCCGGCCGGAGTTTCGCTCATAGCCCCAAACGATGTGTGCAGGGTTCCCGAGACACCAAACGGGCGCCCGGTACACCGTGCCACGGTGTATCTACCGCATCATAGCCCACCCCTAGGGTCAGCACTATGCACGGCCGCCAACACATATCCTATAAACACCAGAAACTAGTTGCAACTCCTGGACAGAGGACTAGGGCAGTTAATAAGTCGAGAGGGTCAATTAAGGATCCCAATGAGTGGTAGTAGTTGTTCATGGATCACAAACACAGAACTCAGTTCCTGAGAATGGTTCCAATGATACAACCCACCATGTACTCCTACATGGCCTCTCACCGCTACCTTTACCAAATCGTGTTCACACATTTAGCGCACACACAGTAGGGCATGTTCATCACTATTCCAATTCATCCCCGATGAATCAGACCTGACTCAACTCTAAGCAGTAGCAGGCATGATAAACAAGCATGAATGAGTAGGCACATGAGGGCTCAAACAACTCCTACTCATGCTAGTGGGTTTCATCTATTTACTGTGGCAATGACAGGTCATGCAGAGGAAAAGGGGTTCAACTACCGCAGCATGTAACAGTTGAATCGTTGTTGTCCTAATGCAGTAAAAGAGAGCAGGAGCGAGAGAGTGGGATTGTATCGGAATGAACAAGGGGGTTTTGCTTGCCTGGCACTTCTGAAGATAGTATAACTCTTCATCGGTGTCATCGAACTCATCATCGGAACATACGTCTACCGAGGGGGAACAACCACCGGCAAACACAGAAAGGACACAATCAATGCAATGCACAATATGATGCATGATCACGACATGTCGATATGCTGTGATTTGAGCTAATGCAGCTAAGAACAGAAGGGTCTGAGTTGATTTGAACCAAAGGTTCAAATTCAAATTCAAACTAAGAACTTATAAAGTGCATTATCATGTTTTGATCTAAACATCAAGGTTAATTTGTTTAAACATGCATGGAAATGCTACAGATGGATAGATTGGATTTTTCTGATCATTTTTCATATATAACTTATCTTATTTGGAGTTATAGATAATTTTCTATGATTTTTAGAAGTTTAGGACTTTTTCTGAAATTCCTGAATTAGATTTAATCCAGAAATGACTTATTGCGTCAGCATTGCATCATGCCTGCGTCAGCAAGTCAACAACGCTGACCAGGGTCAAACCTGACGTGTGGAGTCCACACGTCAGTGACACAGGACTAATCCCGGTCAAACCCAGCACTGACTGGGGTTTGACCAGTGGTTGGGCCCACTGTCAGTGCCTATCAGGGGTTGCTTAGCTGGCGGCGGTTAGCACTAATGACGTCCACGTCGGCATGCCAGAGTTTGGCCGATGACGACCATCGAACGTGGTGGAGGCGCACCGAAATCACGCTACGGTTGTCGGCTGAGCATGCGGCTTGGTCCTACGGCGAGCTGGAAGTGTGTCGCATCCAGTGGTGCAGACAGTTGGGTGCGGGGAGGCCAGAAACGACGGCGAGGAGCTCGGCCGTGGTGGCCGGAGCTCGGGTGCGTGCGAGGTTAGCATTGCAGGGTGCAAGCGGGCAAGGGGAGGCGCTAGCGAGGCTCAGCGCGGGGCAGCAAGCTCGGTGGACACGCGTCTGGGACCAAATGGTCACCGGGGCATTGCCACCGATGAGCTCGGGCGGCGGCGCGGTTCGGTCGACAAGGGGGCGACGGATGTGGGGCGTAAACCAGCTCAGGAAGAGGGGGAACAGACGCAGAATCTCACAGTGGAGACGACGGGATGGTCAGCGGGCTCGGGGACGAGTCGGAGACAACGAACGGGCGCCGGCGATCTCGGCGGCCGAGAGGTTGAAGATGACGGCATTGATGGTGAAGAAGAGCTCCCAGTGATGTGTGGCTCGATGAGGAGGACAAAGGCGATGAGGCGGATCCCTGGGGCATGTCAGGGAGGCGGTGGCTGCGGCTATGGCGAACGGCGGTGACGGGCTCCGTTCGGAAGCGAGCAGAGAAGGGGGACGGGGTCCAGAGAGAGGGGAGAGACGCAGGGGTCGAAGGAGGTGCGTGGCAACGCGGGGGAAGGTCCAAGGCGACGAGAGGACAGCCTGGCAGGGTGGAGGTGGCGCGCGGTGGCCGTGCGCGCATCGGGCACGCGTTGTGCATCCGACTGGCGGGAGGAAGAAGACCTCCCTACCCTTGGTGGGCTAGGCCAGCCAGACGGGCTGCCAGGTGGGCTGCGCCAGGTAGGCGGTCAGGTAAGCCGTCTGTTCTTTTTTTAATTTTCTTCTGCTTTTTTTTATTTAATTGCCACTGAATTCAAATTCAAACAAATTTGAAAACAGTGCCAAAACTCCCGTGGATAATTTATGTCAGTTAAAGGTCTACTCCACATATACATAGAATATCACAGAGCATTTGAAAATATATTCATTATATATTATGAATATAACTCCGAATTCAAATAGAATATTGATTTAAAATCAGATCCAAATAATTCCTTAGAAATGTTCCAAAATTTTGGTTTGATTTATAACTCTTGCCAAAATTGTCAGAACTATTTCTAGGGCATTTTGGATTCATTGATTGCAATTTTAGGGTTCTTGCCCCTTTATTAAAATGATTTATGAGGCTTTGACTTGTCCCCATTTCAAATTCATTGAAATTTAAACATGATGCACACATGACTAGCTAGTCTAGGTCATACCAGAACTAGGGATGTGACACTCGTGTAGTGATCAAGGTCATCTGCTCAGTTGATGATGGTAATGCAGTTGTCCTGGTTGCCGGTGGCGGGGAAGATCTGAGGCGGCGAAAGACGGTCTGGAGAGCAAATCCATGTTGTGGTGAACCCTTCCGTCGTTGGAGTAGCTTAGCTAGGGTGGAACACAGCGCAACAGGAGCAGGAAAAACCACACAAGGTTTTCTTTGACACATATCTGTAACAGAAGTAATTGTGTATGGGCTTGTTTGAATTTGAGGATTCTACAATGCAGGGATAGGAAATAGACAGGAATAGGATAGAAATGCACGTGCAAAACGGAGAATTTAAAAACACAGGATTTATGCCAATCTGGGTGTTTGATTCACAAGAATTGGAAGATAACAGGATGCAAAGAAGCAAGGTGAGATTAAGTCAAACCACAAGAAAATGTATGGTTATAATGCTATTATGCTAATATCTCTTAGTCTTGTGCTTCATGAATAGGAATTTGAAAAGGAGGACAAGTGGAAATTAAAATTCCTACGGTTTTTATTTCAAGGAGACACTAAAGGAACAAATCCTACAGTTTTCCTTTGCTCCATTCCTTTGAACCAAATTCATGAATAGTAGTACCATAGGAAACTTTCCAATTCCTATGTTTTTCCTTCACTTTTCCTTTCAAGCACTGGCGATTCTAGTAGGCAGGCTTGAGCAAGGAAAAGCCTACACTCAAAAAATGTTTTTGTGCTACTTCTATTACTTTGGACCCAGGCCACTGCCCTACTAGCTCAACTCCCAGGCCCATCGACAAATGCACAGCTCAAACGCGCAGAGTTAATAATGATGGCGTTCAAGAGTGTCCATCACTGATAGCTAAGTTGCCTGGTACCTCACTACTTGTCATATAGTAGGAGAAACTAATCGTATTTCACGTTACTGTGTGTGCTTAGTGGACAATATATATAACATGTAGAGTAAAAAACAGATAAACAAGTGTACAACCTCTTTGGCGAAGCCATGTCGATCTCAGCGTGATTGGGTTGGTCGGTGAGGATGATCTGGCTGACTTGGCTGTCGGAGGAGCGGAAGCTCTGAGTCATATATGCATGATGTAGATGTTCATTTAATTCTTATAGTTCATTTCATTCAAAATCATCTAGTTTTTATAAGAAAGCTAATCTATTTTAAGATTCATGGAATTGTGCGTTGTAAGGCATAAAGTAAAAACAAATAATGGCAAATCATGTAGAAAAACATTTGGGCAATTCTGATATGGAAGATTCTAGAACAAAGAAGAAGTGCTTGTGTTTTGAGGTTTGTGCATTATGCTTAAGTTCAACCATGGAGTCTTCTAGATTGTACATGTGGCAAAATCTGGTGGAATCTAGATGATATCCAACGGCCAGTTGTGCTCAAATTTGTCATCTCTGCACCATCGGTTTGGCCTCATCCAACGACCATCTTTCAAAGTTAAAGTTATCCGCACACTATATAAAAAATATAATATATATAGGGGTATAGATATAGATATGTGATGCGAAAGCCACCCACCATCTCCAATTAGAATAGTGTGTCCATGCACGGATGCAATGTGGCCAAATGATGTCTGCCATCGATATCTCAAATACAAATAAGTCTGACCTTGTTCAATGTGTATACAGTACAACATGCTTGTTTCCAAACCACACCATGCATATCTCAGTTATATTCATGCATGCATGGGTTTCAAACATCATGATCTCTTATTCAAGTATTTGAATTCTACTTTACACTGATTATGACATCACCTAGTCTTTTACACCCACACAGTCATCTTCTCTTTATAATTGTACCATTAACTTTCTCTCGTGCATGCATGCACACACAATACCAGTTGGCATTATCCATCGCACACATGCAATCTTTTTCTTCAGGTCGGTCTCCCATGCATGCACACACACACACACACCTCCCCCTCCCCATCATATCGGGCATTCTTTATCTCTCACGTGCATGCACAATGATCGATGTTCCTCTATGTGTGTGTGTATATATAGCTATGTCTTTCACAGTTTTCCACACAAACCGATCAATCTATATATCTAGTGAGGTCTCACCCTCTTTCCCACATCCACATCGATCAATCTATACCTCTATATATAGGATTATATAGCTAATACAGCCACATTAATTATATATCCAATGTCCCCCTCTCATCATCCATGCCTCTGCTTCATCTCTCAGACGCGCTCACAGTAGCGAAGACAGGGGCAGCAAGGGCCCTGCACCCCCTAACATCATTATATATCGAGGCTAATATGAATGTGATCATTAGACAATTGCTGGTAAAATGGTTTAAGTTGATGAATTGGCCCTCCTCGTAAAGGATTAGCAATGCTTGGCCCCCTAGCTCATTTATTTTTCATGGCTCCGCCACTGCGCGCAATAGCGCATGTTCTCGCCCCCTCTCTTCAAATATCAATCTCACACTTGTGCACTCCTTCATAGTCTCCCTCCACTTGGCCCCTCACACCATCTTCTAGCCCCCCACCAGATTTTGCCACATGTACAATCTAGCAGACTCCATGGTTGAACTTAAGCATAATGCACAAACCTCAAAACACAAGTGCTTCTCCTTTGTTCTAGAATGTTCCGTATCATAACTGCCCAAACTTTTTTTCTAGTTGAATTGCCATTATTTGTCTTTACTTTATGCTTTAGAACGCAAAATTCCATGAATCATAAAATAGATTAAGGGCTTCTTTGATTCAAAGGATTCTCAAAGGAATTTTGGAGGATTCTAATCCTTAGGAATTTTTCCTATCTTGGTTGTTTGATTCGTAGGATTGTAAACTGTAGAATTTTTTCCATAGGATTCATTTGCACTAGATTTCATAGGAAACATCCCATCCACTCAAACCACTTTGAAAGAATCCTGCGTTTTTTCTATGCACAATCAAACACTCGTACAATCCTGTAGGATTCAAGACGACATTCCATTCTAATCCCATGTTTTTCCTGTTCCCGTGTGTTGGAAATCCTATGAATCAAAGAGGCCCTAGCTTTTTTATAAAAACTAATTTATTTTGAATGATATGAACTATAAGAATTAAACGAAGGTCTACATCAGGCATATATGACTCAGAGCTTACATGTTATAGTGTGGTATTTATTCATAATTTGGTTGCCAAACCTGATGTGTGCAATGCACGTGTACCTTACTAGTACTTCGAGTACGTGCAAACACGTAAATTAGAATTCCAATGGCACGCTACACAGTGTCTCTCTTACAGTTCATGAAGCTATGTGGCACGTGTGGAGGCATTGTCGCGACCTCCTTGTGTGGATTGATCACAGTGATGTGCTGCTGCTTCCAGAAGAATGTACTCGTCCTCTCTAAGCCACACCGGCGGTACATGCATCAAGCGAAGATGTGCACGCACGCCATGCACGCACTCATTCCGTCGCACGCACAAGCGGGTACACGTGGCGACACATTTTTGTACGAAGATCCACCCCATGTGATAATTTGATGCGTGTAAAGTCCTTCATTTCATTGATGGTCAATTAATACAGCGCATGCAAATTGAGTGGATGTGAGGGCAGAAGAAAGACATTACTACTCCACTGCACGTATGCGAGTAGTTAAATCATGGGGTGCTAGTACTTCCATTGGTCTCCTTCGTATTTTGTGCCAATTTTTGACAATATTTCTAAGTAACATAATATTTATGCATGTCATAAAAAGTGGCACAAAAAAAGGGGGCCAATAAACCAGGACGCAGGCGGCATTATCAATTTTTGCCAGGGCTACTGTTGGTGGCCTTTGTATTTAAATATAGACGAAGTGGAGTAGTACTATCTTTATCTTAGCCTCGTAGGGCTCTCCCAGCGCCTAGGCTCGCCTCCCCGCCTCGCCCACCGGATCCCGCCATGGAGGATCCCGCCATGGATAATTCCTTAGATCCCAGGATCCCGCGGGCTGCCCTCTCGCTGCGGCCCGCAGCACTGCCACCTTTGAGTGAAACCCACATGTATTTTAGAGGGGATCCATTGCTCTGGAATCATAGATCGGTGGCGTCGGAGGACATGCCAGGGCTGCATTTCAGGTGGTGGGCAACAAGGACAAATCGGATCAAGGAAGCGTCGCATCGATTAGAGAGAAGTTCCAAGGAGTTGCGCCTGGCACAGCACCAGGCGGAGGCGCAAGTCGATCTCAGGGGAGAGATGCTGAGGGATGTCAGCATCTGGCAGCATCGCGTTGATTTCGAGCTAGGGCTAATGGCAGAGATCATATTCATGGAGTCGACTACGGAGGAAAGAACGCGCATGCCTGCGCAATGGCATGAGCAGCCGGTGCAACTGTTCAAATGGGCGGTAGGAGAAGCCAAATCCCGGGACCAGTTGCGGCGGCGCCGCTAGGCATGCATTGTAAGTGAGCTGCCCTCCTTCCCCGCCAGTGATGCAGTGACCTAGTCGGTTGCTGATGTAGTGAACTTGCAACACTATGTCGGTTTGCAACCTTGACAATCACTCCTTCTATATGTATTGTTTTCCTGTAAAAAATACTTGGTCGTTTGGAAAAAGATGGTAATTGATTTATCACTAGTTTTAGAATGCTTGGTCATGACAATCAACCGAAGCCACAACCAGAAGTCTCCATCGCGTAAGTACTTTACGGTCGGTCGCACCAACAGATGGTCGGTCGCACCCGCGTCTCACCGAAGGGACACGCATCGGCTTGGTCTGACATGTATGACCACTTACATCACTAACTTGTGCGTCCGCATTTGAGCAGTGTAGTACTCCCTCTATCTTAGTTTACAAGTCTTGCACGTGTACCTAGGTCGTTAATTTGACCAACTTAATAAGAGGCATACGTTACAAAAAATATATCATTACAAACTTCAAATATTCTATTTTTTAATGATATTTTTTTATGTTAAACAATTTATGTTCTACTAAACTCATCGGGAGTACTTGAAATTTATGTTCCACTAAACTCATCGGGAGCCGTTTCGACCCTCGAAACCAAAACCATCAATTAATCTTTACCTTGTTCCCATCACATTCCAAAGTACTAGTGCTACAATTAAGTGCAAGCCTGCTCACACCTATCAGTACGTACCAAACCTGAACGTGTTCCCACTATCCAGGTTTTAGTACTAGTGCTAGTACTTAGGTTATAAAAAGGGGCACTACCTAACCGAAAATTACTCTACCTTGTTCCTCATAAGTCCTCCTTCTTCGTCCATCCTTGTCATGGCCGGTGTGCAGAGCTCTAGGTCGAGAACTACTTGTAACAAGGGAGCGGCAACCAAGGCTGTGGAAAAAAAGAGAGGGCTCGCCACCACGCAGAGACCTCGAAAGATCTCTCACGGGCAGGCGATGGCTCCCAGGAGCGCCCTAGCCACGGAGGCGAACATGCCGATCTGGCGGCGCTGGAGTCATTATCCCTCCATGGCATGCCCGGTCAGCTCAATAAGCGCCTCAATAAGCATAAGGAGTTCGTCCACGGCTTGGTGGAGCTGCTGAAGGAGAGCCTCGACGACATGCCCGCTGAGCTCAATGAGCAGGGGCAGTTGACCACCGGCTTGGTGATGCTGCTGAAGAAGAGCATTGCCTCGGAGAAGAAGGCGACCGGCGAAATCCTGCAACTTCAAGAGGACAAGGTGAAGCTCTGCCACGAGCTCGACCTGCTGAAGGAGGAGAATGCCGGCTGGAAGAAGCTGCATGAGAATAGTAGTTCCTGGATAAATATGATGCAGGCCCTCATCATGGAATAGAAGGAGGAGTTGGCGAAGCTCCGCATCGAGCACCTGGCTGCTGTCAAGGTACGTAATGTGGCTGTGGAACAGATGATGAAGGCTCGCGTCGAGAAATCCCACGTCATGGACACAATGAAGAAGATGGCGGAGGAGACGCGCAAGGAGATGGAGGTCGTGGAGGCGATGAAGAAGCAGTTACGACTCTGCGGCCAGCAACCCTTCATGTAGTGAGAGCAGTGGCCCAGACTTGTGTGTGTGTCTTCCTTTTGGGGGGGTGATAATCTTCCTTCTTCTTTTGCTCCTGTGTTTCTTCTTTTGCTTCGGGTGTTTCGTCGCACGTGTCACGTTCTCTGCGAGGCATGAATAGAACAATGCTAAAAATGAGATGACTAGCAAATTAGATCATTCTTTATCGCCAATGGAACAATGCCTCTTGCTAGTAATATATAATAAGAGTAGAGAGTAGAGATATGGCACTGTGTTGCCGTGTTTCGTCCTCCTTCGTCGTACTCCAGTGGAAAACTTGAGTATACCGCACGGTTCTTTGCTCCTCCTCAGGTCGTCGGCACATTTATACGAGCAGTCAAATCACAAGGCCCCGCCTTCCAACAGTAATGAACCATCAAATCACAAAGGCCCTCGCCTATCTTGAAACCGACCTATCTAGACTGCCCCGCCCTCTAGCCTTTTAAAAATGTATACTTTTGTACAGTAGTAGGGTCGATGGATTGCGCCATGGAGCAAAACTAACAAGATGAAATTAAATAAAAAAGGTGGTACATATAGAGAGCGCTCGTCGCCAAATTATGCATATAGTACTATTAAAAAAGCTAGTACGTGCTTAAATGGGGTGCTAAATTATATTAAAGAAATTAGCATACCTATTTAATTATTGGGTTCTTATTATTTATGCCGCTAGTTTGTGTATCACTACTTAGTTTTGCCATTAGAAGTTACAACTACTCAAAAATGCCATTGATCCATGAGATGCCTGCTCAAAAATGCAATTAGATATCTCAAAAATGCCATCTTTAAGTTAGATGTTTGCTCAAAAATACCATTAGACATTGTGATTTTCACGTCAAACCCGTTGACCATGTTACATGACAAAAATAAGCCGATTCTCGCAATGATAAGTGTGGCGCCACTTGTCACGAGTAACCAAGCGAACAATTTTACAGGAAAATAAGAACGCTATTGGGATCAAGTAGGCCCCACACTTTATCTTACTGTAGTGAGGTAGAGGGAGAGCTGGCATGTTGGTCCATCGGTATTTATGTCATTATAGCAGGGCAAAAGAGATTTGAGTCACAATAATGGTGTCCAGCACAACACACCCGTCAAATAAAAGTAAGCACCCTGAAATTCTTTGACAAAACTAAGCCCCCTGAAATTCTTTGACAACTAAACTGCTGGCTATATGGTGTTGGCCATATATATTGTATGTATATAATGTGAAGAAACGAGTGTTAGTCGTAGTACTAGACCAACTAAAAGATGAACTGTAAGAAATACTAGTATGTACGTACTGAAGAGTTAAAGTAACGAGAAGAAACATAACATAGTTCTGCTGGGGGCTCAGCACAACACACCCATCAAATTAAACTAAGCACACCAGAAATTAAACTAAGCAACTAATCCAGTAGACGCTGCATTAGAACCATCATGAGCAACGACACTGCCACCTTACTCGGAGTCCTCGTCCACGTCCTTGACTTCGTCCTTGTCCCTCTTCCTCTTGGGCGATAGTTCTCTACTTGAACCACACACTTGGCTCTTGCTCTTCATCCAACCCATGTAAATATTGAAACAAAGGTATCCATCCATTGCAGCATAGTGGATGTGGTCTATATCTAGTACATTCCACTTCCATGCACGATGAAACGTGTGCGGAGGTTTCCTCAGTTTACCGTATGAAGGATGAACCATGGCTCCTGCCAGGGTCAGGCATTGAAGGCTGATCACAGGAGGGCACCAGCCCTTCCTTCTGGAGGTCGAAGGGGTTGCCTACAACGAGGATGATCCTACCCAGGATTTCCTTGTCTTTCCTAAAGTCTACAGTAACGAATTTGACTCGGCCGCCCTTGAGGAACTTCTTAAATTCCTCGCACTCAATGTCGGCATGGCATATGTGGTAGTCCAAGCATAAGTCATGCATGCAAACCTGGATCATGGCGGGCTTCTTCTTCTCTGCCTCCTTTAGATTCTTCTCGCTTCCCAGGACTGTGGTGTACTCAACATCTAGCCCAGCGACCCACTCATCATTTGAGATTTCGAACATGCGTTTGAAGCGAGCAAGGCATTCTTTCACCGTTGCGAAAGAACGGGTGTAGATGACATCGAACTCATCGCTGTTGATGGTTCTAACCTTGTACTCACCGCCGATCATGGAGATTTGTGACGCCATGCATGGATTTGGGAGGAGGGTCAGGATTAGTGGAACTACCATAATGTGAAAGGACAGGACGACTAGGAGCGGTTTATCGATTGTAAAAATGCCGAGTGGGGGGCGCATGCGAACGGCAGGGTAGTGGCTTGCCTGGTGGATGAATGGATTCATGCACAGTACTATGAGGGCCCAATTAGATGTCATGTCTACTCGATGCCCAATTAAATGGCTTTCGATGTCATGTCAAGCGTCGGGAAAATTATAGGTGATACGAAGCTTTCCATTCTCCCATGATACGGGCTTCCGAGAGCCCTTGGATATGAGATCGAACGGTTGCATGGTGTGATTCTAGACCTATGGGTGAATATCCTATCCTGGAGGGTTATTCTACAAATTTTCAGCAACTTAGCATGCGACCGTTCGATCTTAGATCCGAGGGCTGCCAGTAGCCCGTATCATGGTCACGCCTACCATGACCGTTGCCTCACTCGCGTGGTCGCGCCCTTGGAGATTTAACACGGTGTGTTAGGCTACCTGATGTTAGCATGCCATACATAGTCATCACTTAGTCACTCATACAACAAGGTTAGCTATAAGGTTGGCTATAAGAGTATTTTTTTGTTTACTTCTCTCTATCTCTTTCTTCATAGTATTTATTGCATTTGCCAAGGAGTGACCTCTTCCAATGAAATGGTGCTTAGATGAGGTATTATGGGCATTGAATGGCTTAGCAACTCAAGCCCCCAATGCATAGGTGCTTAGTTTTTTGTTGCTAAGTTTGCTTCATCTAGGTACATGCGCTTAGCACCGTTTCTTCCTGGGGTAACCAAACTAGTCTCTCTCTTCTTAATTAACTTGCCACATCAGACTTTATGCCTGTGTGGCAGGCTTAGCACCTGTAGGATCAAGTACAATGGTGGGCTATAAGCCCGCTTTACATGGCATTTATGCATATGTGGGGGAAAGAGGCAAGGAAAAAGTGGAGGAGTGGGCTCTCAAGCAAGAGCCAACCTCTACATGGTGGAGCATAGGGAGAGGCACCTGTATGGAGGTGGTCAGGAATAGGGAGACTCACGCCGGTCGTAGCGCCACAGTTAAAATGATAATGGCAAGTCAAATCACCGGGCCCCACCTGTCCAGCAGTAACTCGCTGTCAAATCACACAGCCCTACGTTTGCAGCAGCTTACTCCCTCATCTTCTCGCGTCTCTGTCGAATCGACTAGGCAGAACTGCCCCGCCTACCATGCGGGAAAAGCCCCACCCTCGACTTTTAAATACTAAAGTATACTAATTTTGTATCCATGGATTGCACCATGGAGCAAAGCCTCAAGAAAATGGTGGTACACATTTACAGAGTATAGTATACAGCACGCATGTCGCGTTCGCGTCGCACCCCAGACGGTCGGTCGGTTTGGCACGCCGCTCTCCGAATGGAACGCGCGTCATATTGTGTTTGCACACACATGTGGGACCGCAATTCAGAACTGACCATAGGCATATGCCCCGGCCACGCAAGTCGGGTGAGTTAATAGAAGAGAGAGACGAGTGATAGTACTAGAGAAGTGTTGTACAGACGTTGGTGGAGGCCTCAACATTGGTGCCTGGACGATCCCTGCATGACACGGAAGATCAGTTCATCCATGCATGTGACCAGACTCCAGCAGACACGCCTGGATTGGCTATCGTCTACATATCGTGCAGGATGTGTTGTACAGGGCTGTAGTTCTGGTGAGAAATCTAAAAAAAGGTTTCTTGTCATCTCGCAAAATTAGGTGTCATGTGCTTCGGATCACTGCGAGGGTTAAACAGCGACAACTGAGTTCCTCCAAGGCACTAGTCATGGGGGCCACATGCACGAAGACTACTTGACTGCCATCTATGTCAAGCCGGCTATGTTAATTAGGGCATCTATCGATGGACCCCTTTTCTATGAGTTTATCTTTAATTTGAGCTTTGATCCTTGTCTAGTTTGTCCGTCGGGATTCATGTTGTCTCCTTTGGGCAGTGAGGTTATGGTTTCTTTTCATGTTATAATCCAGTGCTTCAGATCAAAATGAGGACAACTGTGCCTCCGGGGCACGTGCATGAAGATAGTCATTGATGAGGTCAAGCCGGCTCCGGTAGACAAAAGAAAAGTAGTAGTAGTCCACTATATATAGGTAGGAGCATCCGCGCTTGCTTGCTAGTGTTGCTCTCTTCACACTGTCTCGTCCTCTCCAGATCTAAACACGACAGCGGTGGCCACACTCTCTCTCTCTCTGCTCATCGCTAGTCACAGATCCAGCCGGATCCTCTCTGCCGGGGAAGGTGAGAAGGTGCAACCTTCATGTGGTCGTCCTCGGCGATGGCTCTTACCTACTGCCGGCGCATCCCAATCAGCGTGCCTTGCCGTTCTCTCCCAAGAACCGCTGGCTAGGGAGGACCTCCGACCCCTTCTTCCTCGCTGCTGTAGTGTGGGCAGATCCGGCCTCCCGCCGCCCACCTAGCGACATCCCGGCGACCCTCAGGTATAACTTCCTTCGAAACCAGCATTGCTCTACTTCCCGAGCTCCTGACGTCGCCGCATTGTATCTTTTACTATTTCCCTGGCCCCCTCGTAGATACTCCCTCCATTCCAAAATAGATGACCCAACTTTGTATTAACTTTGTACTAAAGTTAGTACAAAGTTGAGTCATCTATTTTGGAACAGAGGGAGTAGGATAGATCAGCTGTTCGAAAGCCACCTAAATTATTACTGTTAAGAGGTAAAACTAGTACATGCACTCTAATCTAGTTCTACTTGGTTCAAACAAGGAAGAAAGGGGTGGGGTGGGGGTGGGGGAAGATTTGTTACCTGAATCTAGGACTTGGTCGAAAGAGGAAATAATGGGGGCGAAAAGTAGCAGAGACTGGCTATCCAACTGGTCTCTAGGTCTAATAGGGAAATAAAGGGAAACACAGTACAAACTCAATATAAACCCGATCTATTGGTTGAAAAAGTAAAGAAAGTGGGGACTGGGGGACAAGTGTTGGAGTAATGGGCCACGGGTAGGCCAACCCGAGCCCCAGAACCTTTCAAGACATCAGGGCAGGCTGCGCCCCTCAAGACCCCAGGACGAAGAGCCGCCTTCTGAGGAGTCCACGGCAAGACGGCCGACTGCCCGCTCACGGCCGAGTCCCAGGGACGACTTCAGGATAAAGCCGACTCCCGACTGGCGACTTCCAGAGAAGCCGGCTTTGGGGAGTTGGCCTGCGACTCCAACAAACCCCATGACCTCATCAAAGGGGACGGGGCAGGGGCGTGGCTACAGCGAAGCCCACCCCCGCCCCTTACCAAGGGCAGGCATGGCCACAGCACGCCGTACCCCGGAAGATCTCCGTGCGGCGTGGCACTGTTGCCATGCCGGCCCTGACATCAGCACCGCAGGGCCGAATCCTGCACCCATGACGGCTTGTCTGTATGGCCTAGAGGCAGCAGGCCCCACCAGTCAGTGAGACCTCAGGAGACGGCAGGAGAACCACCAGTCGGACCCGTCGGGAGTCGGCCCGGGGAAGTCGGCCGAGCCCTCCCCCGGGGCCCACGCGCCATTAATCAAGAAGTGATGGGGAGTGGCGACAGTGATCGCCCGCCGGGCGGCGGGGCTGTTGCCACGACCTCATGATCAAGCCCGCATCATCAGAAGCACGGCTACAGTAATCAGCAGCCAGCAAGACCCGCCCACGGCGGACGTGGCCTGTCGGCTCCGTACCAGGCCAGTCGGCGGGGCCCGCCAGTCGGCGGGCCCCAGCGGTCGGCAGATAAGACGGAGGCTAGAGGCACTGACGGCTGGGCCCGCGTCCAGCCGGATTACCATTGTACCCCTGGGGGTTAGGCCTATATAAACCCCCCAGGGCACCCATGCAAAGGGTTGGAACCCATTAGCTCTAGGCCAGATCATATAGAAGGGAGAGAGCTAGCCTTGCCCTCTCCTACCTCCAAGAAACAGCTCAAGGAGCAACCGTGTAGACACTTTGCCATAGTGATCATGCGGAGACCCCGCAGAGCAGCAGTAGGGGTATTATCTCCTCGGAGAACCCTGAAGCTGGGTAAGATTCGCCGGCGTGCATGTCTTCGCCTCATCCCGTTTCCAGGCACCGGCGACGTTCTACTCGCCCCCACCATGATAAGCCATCCTTTGGCATATGTCGCACCAAACCCCCGACATTTGGCGCCCACCGTGGGGCCTGGTGCACCGCCGTCCGGAGACCTGTTCTGGACAGGAACCCTTTTTCTCCCTGGCAGGCGCAGCCAGCCAGGCACGCCAGACGGAGTTTGCACCGACGCGCTAAGCGGTGTTGAGATCGCCTGCGCGGCCAGCTCCTTGGCCGAACTTGTCGGCGAGGTCCGCCTCTCCGACGAACCTGCGTCCAACGCATTTACGGGCGGCCCCGAGAACCTCCTCGCGGGCCTCCTCGATCAACTCCACGTTTCCGGCGAGCCTACCGTAGACTTGGAGTCCGTAGGCTCCACCAACCCGATGCTGGTCGACTCCGACACCGCGTCGCTCGACGCGTTCCCCACCAATGTGGTGGTCTACGACGAACCTCTCCCTCGCGCGGAGAGCAACGGAAGCACCGTCACCGAGGTGCTAGTCATCAGTCATGACGAGCTCCCCGGCGGAGGAGCGCACGACTCACTCGGCGCGGCGCTGCAAGACCTAACTGCGCCCATTCCGGAAGACGTTGACGCAGAGACGTTGGAGGCGTGCCGCCTTCATCTCGTTGAAGGCGCAAAGAAGCTGGCCAGCATGAGGCGCTTGTCAGAAGCCTACCAGCGGGAGATGGATCGCGCCGTCGGTGGCTCGCCGGCCCCGGCGGGGACCAGCCGCCTTGGCGCGGTCCAGCAGCGCGGCGTAGCCATCGCCAACCTGTTTGGGGCAAGCCGCCCTATGTACGCTACACCAGCGGAGAACATCCGAGCCGCCCAGGCAGCGGCGGATGAGCTGGACAATTTCGAGGGCGAAGAACGCCGCCTCATGATGGAGCGAGTCCAGCGGCTCCTTGACACGGCCGCCGCGCAGAACGAGGCCGGCTGCCGCACGGAGGCACCGCAGCGGCCAAACGATGATCTTCACCGAGATCAAGGCGCGACGTCTCGGACGCCGACTGGCGGCACCCGAGAAAGAAGAGACAAGGAGCCGGCTGTCAGCCACAGTCGGACTCGCATTACCATAGAGCGCAACCGAGACGGCCGCCCGAGAGCAGTGGAACGGCGGGACGACTGTCTGCCGCCCCTCCCCGCAAGGAGAGGTGAGTCTCCCCGCCGCCTGTTGACCATTCGACTCTCGGCGACCGCCTTGGCCGCCGAGAGGGAGTTGGAGAGAATGACGCCCGCCACCGGATCGACCGACTTCACCGATCCTTAGCGCTGGAAGAAGAAGACGAGCTGGGTCCGCCTTGTTTCGGGCCCCGCATTCGGGACGAGCCCTTTCCCAGAGGGTTCACGCTCCCAAGAGACACGCCCAAGTATACCGGCTCCGTGAAGCCGGAAGACTGGCTAGTCGACTACTCCACGGCTATCAGCATAGCAAACGGCAACAAGCATGTCGCCGTAAAGTACGTTCCGCTCATGCTCCAGGGCACGGCCCAGACATGGCTGAACAGCCTAAAGCCCCGCAGCATCAACAGCCAGGTCGACTTCACCGAAGCATTCGTTCGCAACTTCACCAGCACGTACAAGCGTCCTCCCAAGCCTCGTCAGCTCTCCATGTGCGTGCAAGGCCCCGACGAGTCGACTCGCGATTACCTCACGCGTTGGGCCGAGCTTCGGAACTCCTGTGAGGGCGTGCACGAGGTGCAGGCCATCGAGTACTTCACAGCCGAGTGCAGAGAAGGCACCCTCCTCAAGCACAAGCTCCTTTGCAACGAGCCAGAAACCCTCGACGAGCTGCTGATCATAGTGGACAAGTACGCCACGGCCGACTCCTCCATGAAGGCGGAGATTCAAATCAGCACAACTGGCAAAGTAGCTCCTCAAGCTCCAATAACTCTGGCGGCATACGCCAGCCGACGACAACAGCCAGATGAGCAGCCCCCTCCTAAGCGATAGAAAGGCGGCAAGCCAAACTGGTTGCCGGCCTTCTCCTATGAGCAGACCTTGGATGGACCTTGCAAGTTCCATAGCGGCGCGAAGCCATCGAATCACACCACCCGTAAGTGCCACTGGCTCACCAGGATCGCCAAGGGAGAAGGCCTCCTGCCTCCCCCGTCTGCTGGGCAGCCGCCTCCGCCGCCGCCCCAGCAGCCGGCTGTCAGGCCAGTCGGTGCGGTACAAGATGAATACCCTGAAGAGAACGGAGCCTACGTGGTGTTCACCAGTGTGGCTGATGATCGACGCAGCAGGCGGCTGCAGCGACAAGAGGTGAATGCAGTAGCATCGGAGACGCCAGAGTTCATGCACTGGTCCAAGAAGCCCATCAGCTGGAGCAGGGCTGACCACCCAGAAGTGATGCTGAGTCCGGGCTCCTATGCCTTGGTCCTGGACGCCACCTTTGCTACAGACAGACGAGCCGCGCGTTTCTCGCGAGTTCTGATAGACGGAGGCAGCAGCATCAATATCCTATACAAGGACACCATGGAGAAGTTAGGAATCAAGCAAAGACAGCTTCAGAACAGCCGAACTGTGTTCCACGGCATTGTTCCTGGGCTTTCCTGCTCGCCAATCGGCAAGATCCTGATGGACGTCCTCTTTGGGGACAAAGATCACTTCCGTAGAGAGTCTGTTTGGTTTGAGGTGGTGGACCTTGAGAGCCCATACCATGCGCTACTTGGCCGACCCGCCTTGGCCAAGTTCATGGCGGTCCCCCACTACGCCTACCTCAAGATGAAGATGCCCAGTTCCAGGGGAATTCTGACTGTGGCTGGCGACTACCGGAAGTCGTCTGCTTGCGTGGCTGAGAGCAGTCGGCTGGCCGAGTCCCTGGTAATCGCGACCGAGAAGCGGCTCCTTGAGCGAGTTGTGGCGATGGCCGACAAGCAGCCTGAGGTATCGCCCAACCCAAAAGAGTCGGAGGCTGAGGGTTCGTTCAAGCCGGCCAAAGAGACAAAGAAGATACCCTTGGATCCGGAGCACCCAGAGAGGTACGCCGTCATAGGGGCAAACCTCAATAGCAAATAGGAAGGCGAGCTCGTCGATTTCCTCTGTGAGAATCGGGACATCTTCGCATGGTCCCCCAAAGACATGCCAGGTGTACCGACAGAATTCGCCGAGCACAAGTTACATGTCCGATCTGATGCAAAGCCGGTCAGGAAGCCCCTGCGCCGCCTATCAGAAGAGAAGAGAAGAGTTTTCGGAGAAGAGATAGCCCGACTCCTAGCAGCCGGCTTCATTATGGAAGTGTTCTTTCCAGAATGGCTAGCAAATCCGGTCCTGGTACTAAAGAAGAACAGGCAGTGGCGAATGTGTATTGACTACACGAGCCTCAACAAGGCCTGCCCCAAGGACCCGTTTGCTCTACCAAGAATCGATCAGGTGATAGACTCCACAGCCGGATGCGAGCTGTTGAGTTTTTTGGATGCATACTCAGGATATCACCAGATCAAGCTGAACCCGGCTGACAGACTGAAGACCGCCTTCATCATGTCGTTTGGAGCCTTCTGCTACCTCCCCATGACGTTCGGCTTAAGGAATGCCGGCGCCATCTTTCAGCGTTGCATGCAAAAGTGCCTCCTCAAGCAGCTCGGCAGGAACGCCCACGTCTACATGGACGACATGGTGGTGAAGATGGAAAAGCATGGAACACTGCTGGAAGACCTCAAGGACACTTTTGAGAACCTGCGCCGGTTCCATATCAAGCTCAACCCCGAGAAGTGTGTCTTCGGAGTACCGGCCGGCCAGCTCCTAGGCTTCCTGGTCTCTGAACGCGGCATAGAATGAAACCCAGTAAAGATCAAGGCCGTTGAGAGAATGGAGGTACCCAGCCGACTGCTGGATGTGCAGAAGTTCACCGGCTGCTTGGCGTCCATCAGCCGATTCATCAGTCGGCTGGGCGAGAAAGCTCTCCCCTTATACCAACTCATGAAGAAGACCACTTTCTTCGAGTGGAACCATAAGGCAGACGAAGTTTTTCTCCAGTTGAAGAAGATGCTGACTACTCCACCCGTCCTGGCGGCTCCGACCCCCAAGGAACCTATGCTCCTGTACATCGCCGCCACCAGCCGGGTAGTTAGCACGGTCATTGTAGTGGAACGCAAGGAGGAAGGCAAGGCGCTACCTATCCAGAGACCGGTATATTACCTGAGCGAGGTACTGTCAACCTCCAAGCAGAACTACCCCCACTACCAGAAGATGTGCTATGGCGTACACTTTGCTGCCAAGAAATTGAAGCCTTACTTTCAAGAGCATCCAATCACGGTGGTCTGCACGGCCCGCTTGCCGAGATCATTGGTAGCCGAGATGCTTCTGGCTGAGTGGCCAAATGGGCCATAGAGCTGGCTCCTTACACCATCCACTACCAGCCCCGCACCGCTATCAAGTCACAAGCACTGGCCGACTTCCTCGTCGACTGGGCCGAGACCCAGTACCTACCTCCAGCGCCCGACTCCACCCATTGGCGGATGCATTTCGACGGCTCCAAGATGCGCACCGGCTTGGGAGCCGGCGTCGTCCTCACCTCTCCTAAAGGCAACAAGCTCAAATACGCACTACAAATCCATTTTGCCGCCTCCAACAACGTTGCCGAGTATGAGGCGCTCATTCACGGGCTCCGGCTTGCCAAAGAGCTTGGCATCAGCCGGATCTTGTGTTATGGCGACTCGGACTTAGTGGTCCGGCAATCATCTAGCGACTGGGACGCAAAAGATGCAAACATGGCGAGTTACCGTTTCCTCGTACAGCAACTCAGCGGGTATTTCGAAGGGTGCGAGTTCCTCCATGTGCCAAGAAACGACAACGACCAAGAAGATGCCTTGGCACGAATCGGCTCTACCCGCCAAGCAATACCATCTGGCGTCGCCCTTCAATGCCTCCTCAAGCCGTCTGTCAAGCCTTCACCAGAATCAGACTCCATTTTTGTGTCGGCTCCTCCCGAAGACGTCGGATCCGACTCCAGAGCCCCGGCAGTCGGTGCGGGGATTTTGGCGGATGACTCCAAAGCCTCCACAGTCGAACCCGGCCCGGGGACTGCAATGGCGGACTCGAAGACTCCAGAACTCGGCCCAAGGGCAGCGCCAGTCGGCCTGGGGACTTCATTAACCCAGCAAGCGGCTGTTGACTCCAACCCGCCGCCTCCCAGCCCAACCGCCCCGTCCAAGTCGCAGTTCTGGCAGTCGAAGAAATAGCAGCACCCTCATGGGCCCAGCCCATCCTCAAATTCCTGGTGAACAAAGAGCTGCCGACTGATGAGACCTCAGCTCGGCAAATACAATGCCGGGCGGCAGCCTACACCATAGTCAACAGAGAGCTGGTCAGGCGCAGCGTCACTGGTGTCTACCAGCGCTGCGTAGAGCCAGAGCAAGGCCAAGCGATTCTCAAAGACATCCATCAAGGCGAGTGCGGCCACCATGCGGCTTCAAGAGCACTCGTCGCCAAAGCCTTTCGACACGGTTTCTTCTGGCCAACTGCCTTGGAAGAGGCCAAGGAGTTGGTCCAAAAATGCAAAGGGTGCCAAAAGTTCAGCTCCAAGCTGCACCAGCCATCTTCTGCACTCAAGACCATCCCCATTGCCTGGCCTTTCGCAGTTTGGGGTCTAGACATGGTGGGACCATTCAAGACAGCACGAGGTGGCTTAACTCACTTACTTGTCGCAGTGGACAATTTCACCAAGTGGATAGAAGCGAAGCCAATCAAGAAGCTAAACGGTCCAACTGCCGTGACTTTCATCGCCGATATCACAATTCGGTATGGCATACCACACAGCATCATCACTGACAACGGCACAAATTTCGCCAAAGGCGCCTTGGCCCGTTTCTGCGCAACACAGGGCATCCGATTGGACCTAGCGTCTGTCGCCCATCCACAGTCAAACGGCCAGGTGGAGCGAGCAAACGGCCTCATCATGTCCGACATCAAGCCCCGGCTGATCGAGCCTCTGGAGTGCTCGGCTGGCTGTTGGCTCGATGAGCTACCAGCCGTCCTCTGGAGTCTGCGCACGACTCCAAACAAGTCAACCGGCTTCACGCCTTTCTTCCTCGTCTATAGTGCCGAAGCCGTCATCCCAACGGACATAGAGTTCGACTCCCCACGAGTCACCATGTACACTGAGGAGGAAGCAGAAGAAGCACGACAAGACGGCGTCGATCTGCTAGAAGAGGGCCGGCTGTTGGCACTCAGCTGGTCCAGCATCTACCAGCAGAGCCTGCGCCGATCCACAACAGGAAGGTCAGGCCAAGATCTTTCCAAGAATGCGACCTTGTGCTCCGGCTGATCCAGCGAACAGCCGGCCAGCACAAGCTGTCGGCGCCTTGGGAAGGCCCTTTCATCATCAGCAAAGTACTGGGCAACGACTCCTACTACCTGATTGACGCTCAGAAGCCCCGAGCACGCAAGAGGGACGACTCCGGCAAGGAGACAGAGCGGCCGTGGAATGCAAATCTCCTCCGAAGATTTTACAATTGATGCAGTATGTACCACGCTACCTTTTGTATTAAAGTACCAAGACTTCGGGCCCCCCGAGACGAGCTCGAGGACTGCCCTCTTTTGTCTGTATGATAAAAATTATGCCTACAAGTATGTTACTCTTTGTCATGTCGCTTGGCACCGGGCTCGATAAGTCGGCCCGGGGACTTGCCGCCTTGCACTATGAAATGCTTCCTACAGCCGGACAAGTAGTGTGTAACACCTACACCGTCTTCTGTCAGAAGCCGCAGCTCGTAGAGCGACTATATGGTGGGCAGAGGTAAGGTAGAATGGGCGTTCGCATGAAAAATGGTTAAGGACTCAAAGCATAAAACATAGCTCAAGACGGCTTCCAGCCTTTTTTCGCAAACCGACTCTCGAATAGTCGGATTGCCGCCTTCTATTCAACTTGCTCAAAAAACTCTTAAAAACGGCTAAGTACTTGCTTTCCCAAAGTAGCCAAGCACTTGATCCAGCGACAGTCCGCAGAGTGGCTGTCCGGTTGGCAAGGCAGGCAACTAAGAGAAAGCGGCAAAGGAAAAAAGCCAAAAGAGCAACGAGCAAGAAAAGATAGAACTCGGATAAATATATTTACATAACATAGGCCCTTGGCCGAATCTTCGAGCAGAAGTTCAAAATACATCCCGCGGGTGGAATTGTGCGAATTAACAAGTTCTTCAAAGACTACTGAAGCAGACAAAACAAAGATACAGCGGCATCTTAGGAAGCAGCAGACGGATTCGGAGGGTCGGAGGAGGCGCCAGCGTCAGGCGTCGGGGCGGCCGGCTGGGTAGTCTCGGCTTGATCACCTCTGGCGGTAGTCGACTCGGTCGCACGCGGCTCATTGCTGGAGGCGCGGTCGAGCTGAGGCTGGTCGTCTGCTCCGTCTTCTGGTGCCTCCGCCTCGCCTCCGTCCTCCGCCTCGCCCTCTTCCTCGATGTTGGAGCCAATCACCTCCTCGGAGTCCTCGCCGTAGTCTGGGTTCATCCCAAACCACTCCGGCGGTACCTCCTCGCCGTCTTCAGACCGCTCGGGGACGAAGATGCTGGTGTCGGTGTACTCGGCGATCGCCGCAGCACGCTTGACGAGGGCGTCTTCCGCAGCTGCCAGCTCCGGCTGGGCCTCCGACCGAAGCGTGGCCAGCCGGTCTAGATCCAGCCCCGGATACCATGCCTTGACGAACTCCAAGGCCCGACGCGCTCCAGCTCGGGCCGAAGAGCCCTTCCAGGCCTCAAGACGACTAGCCGTGGCCTCTAGCCAGTCGGCCGTCAGGCTGGGGGTGCGCGGAGCCTACATGTCTGGCCACAGGGCGGCAATCGCCTGGGCACCAACACGCTGAAGCCGGCGCAGCATCCGGTGAGCCGGCCGAAGGCGAGACTCAATGCTCAGGATGTGCTCGTCAAGAGTTCAGGGGGCGTCGGCGGCAATCTCTGCGCCCTCCACCCTCCGACCTTCACGGTCAGCCTCGATGGCTTGGATGGCAGCCTGCGAGTGCCCAGGAAAGAAGTCTGCAAAGACAAGAAGAAACAAAGAAGCAAGTCAAAAACCAGGAGTCGGCACGACTTAAATCGACAGCTCGAAGAAAGAAAGTAAAAAGAAACTCACCATCAACGATGTCTTCAATCTCATGGAAGCCGGAGGCCAGCATCGCCTCCTTGTCAGACCAGGAGGAGCGCTCGCTTGCGAACTCGGCCAGGAGGGCGGTTTCCGTCTCCTCCGCCTCCCTCTGCGTCTTCACAAGCAGCTCCTTCTGCTCTGCCAATTGAGTGGCCAGCAGGTCGCGCTCCGTGGCGAGCTTGCTGCACTCCTCCTCTTTGGCGCGCAAAGCGGAGTTGGCGTCACTCAGCTGCTGTTGAAGAGCAGCGTTGGCCCCTGAAAAGAAGGAAGAAAGAAGGCGTCAAGTCATTAGTAAAGAAGGTCGCCGGGGAGATCCGGCCCGACTGCTCAACAGTCGGCCCGAATCTTGGGGACTACAGCCCGCGGGTGCGCCAACGCGCCCCCGCAAAGAAGGAAAAAGACTTACTCTGGCTCTCCGACAAATCGGCAGTCCGCTTGCCCAGCTCTTCAATGTTACGGTTGAAGGCAGTGACGCGAAGGTTGTGGTAATCCTGTGTCAAGCATTTCAGACAAAAAGTCAATACCCAGAGTTCATCAATTAGAGTTCCGGGCCGCCTGCTCAGCAGCCAGCCCGAAACTCGGGGACTACACCCAATGGGTGCGCTGCCGCGCCCCCACAGAGAGGAACAAGAAAACAAAGACCAAAGGAAAAAACATACCCGGACGGCTGCCCGCGACACTAGGAACGCCTTGGTGTAACTCTGGAGAGCGTCGCCCTCAGCACGAAGCTTCACCTGGACGTCCAGGAGCGCCTGGTTCAGCGGCCCTGTGCCGCCTCCCCGCACCCACCCAATGGCTGCGGCGCTCGTTGCTTCGGCGTCTGGGATCGCCGAGCTGGCGGTGTCGGCTTCCAGGGGGCGGGGTGCCGAAGTCGCCTTCTCCAGACGGCGGCGCGTTGGCGAGCCGACTTGGAGGAGTAGCCTCACCACGGCCTCGTCTTCGGTCGGCGGCACCGGAGGGTCCGCCGGCTGCTCGCCCTGCGCACCTTCAGACGGCGGCGGAGGTGGCGGCGGAACGTTCACATCCGGCGTAGAGGGGTCGCCGCCCTCCCTCTCCATGACGGGGTTCTCCCCGCTGGCTTCTCCAGTCTGCCCCGTGAGCTCCGGAGGCGGTGCCGCAGAGTTCAACGGGGTGACGAACACCGCCGATTGGCGGCGTGCGGCTTCCTCAGCCTACCGCTTCGTCGCAGCGGCGGCTTCGGCCTCCGCCAGTTTTTTCTTGGCGGAGGCCTCCGCCCTGTCGGCCTCCGCCTTCTCCAGGCGAACGGCCTCTTCTTCGTTGCGCTTCTCCTGCGCATTCCGCTCTGTCGCCTCCCGGAGGTCAGCAGCGGGGTCAATCCGCCGAGTGGTGGCAGACGTCTCCGCTGACCCCATGATGGAGGCGGCGGTGACCCTCTCAAGAGAGAGGGGAGCCCTGAAGCAAAAGGGGCAAGCAGAGATTCAGACAAAGTCACAAAGAAAGAACAAAGCATTAAGACAGAATACTCACGCGGAGACCAATGGTGGCTTCTTCACTTCCTTACGGAAGCGGATGGCCTTCGCGGCCACCTCGTCCCGCCGGGTCGCCGCAGCCGAACCCTTGGGTTTCTTCGGCCGACTGCCGAACAAGGTCGGCACGGCCCTGCGCTTCTTCCCGCCGCCTGGAGCACCCAGCGCGGCAGAAGAGCCCGCGCCAGGCTGACTGGCTCCTAGCCTATGGCGGGGGGGGGACTTCCCCCTCGGCGTCGTTGTCAGGCCAGTCGGCGAAAGTAGCCGAAGGCCTGAAGTCGCCTGCTGTTCCTCCTCCTCCCTTGGCGTCATCCTCCAGAGCCGCTGCCCCCAGATCAGGGTCGTCGACGTCGCTCTCCGCCCGGTCGGCGAGGAACTCACGGGCCGGCCCTGAAGTGCCGGCTGGTGGGTGGAGGAGGGGATTCTGACCAAAGCCGACTGGTCAAAACAAACTCGGCAAGAAAGAAGACAATCCAAAGAAAGAAAGGAGAGGTAACTCACCACGGGCGGGGGGTTGGCGCGGGAGTACGGCTCCTTACTGAATCGCCAGTCCTCCAGGAGCTTGCTGTCCGAGAGGTAGTTCACCATGAAGGCCACCTCCTCGTGAGGCATTTCCTTGTTGCACATCCGACTCGGGTCGCGGTGCTCGCTCATCTGGCATATCATGTGGGGGTGGCCTTGGAGCGGGAGAACTCGGTGCGCCACGAAGGCGGCCAGCAGGTCTGGACCAGTCAGGCCCTCCGACTGCGTCAGCACTCGGAGTCGCGTGATGGCGCCGGCTCCCGCAGGCGTCAGCGACCTGGCCCGGTACGACCAGTTGGGCAGTCTCCCAGCCGGCAGGCTGGCTTCGAAAGCTGGCAGGTTGACCCAGTCGCCCCTCGCGGAGACGCTCCTAACGTAAAAGTAGGATCTCTACCACATCTTCACCGACTTGATCGGCGAGATGGAGGGGAAGGGATTGTCGGCCCCCGACCTTTGCACGGCGATGAAAGCGTCGCACTGAGCCGGCACGCCCGCGGCCTGGGTGCCGAGCTTGGAGAAGAAGAACTCCCCCCAGAGCTCGAGGGTGGGGAGGACTCCGAGGAAGCCTTCACACAAAGCCACGAAGGCGGACAGCACCACCACTGTGTTGGGGGTGAGGTGGTGCGGCTGAAGGCCGTAGAACTCCAGGAAAGATCGGAAGAAACTGCTCGCCGGCAGCCCCAACCCGCGCAAGCAGTGCGAGTGGAAGATGACCCACTCGCCCTCCTGCGGCGCAGGGGAAATCTCCCCCTTCAGCGCAAGGCGCACCCGCACGTGATCCTCGTCGGGGAGCCGACGAGTCCGGCGAAGGAACTCAATGTGGTCGTCATGGACTTCGGAGCCGTCCCAAGTGCCGGAGTGCACCGGGGGAGGCGCGGCGGCGGAGGAAGAACTCATCGCGAGCTGTCGCCGCGGCGTTCGCCGGAGCTTGGGCGCGCGGCGGAGCGAAGAAGAAGAAGAAGGAGGAGAGAGAGGAGCAATGAGAAGGAGGAGAGCGAGGAGCAGTGAGAAGGAAGAGAACGAGGAGTGGTGGGAAGGAGGGGCACGTGTGCCCCCCTCTTCCCCCTACTTATAGCCCTATGGGCTGCGAAGCCGAGGGGGCAGTCGTGGGGATTTACTGCGCCCACGGCCCCACGACCCCCACGATCCACGATAAGTTACTGCGCGCAGTAACTCCACGGGAATCCCAACCGTCCACCGGGGCCGCGGCGGATCCGCTCGGGCACCAAGGCGCGGTAGTGGCGGGCCCCGTCTGAAGAGGTTGACATCCATTAGCACATTGATAGACAAATATTGAAGCTGAATCCAATGGAATGAAAATTGCAACATATAGTCTTCACATCCGAACAAAATGAACGAATGCATTCCTCTTGAAATGGTCACATATCCATAAATTGAGAAGCCACTTAGAATTTAGGTAGAGAAATAAATCAACAAGGTACGGATCAAGAACGAATAATCGGTAAGAAATCCCAATCTCAAACCAATATCCGTGGAAGAAGAACTAGAGGTACTAGAATTCCCACCTATGAAACTCCCGAACCTTTCCGGTTATGCAATCAGGTGTTGGGGATACAGCGGAAGCATAATATCTCACCCAAATCTAGCAAATCCTACATCCAGCTGTATCCATCCTTCAACACATAACCGAGAAAAACTTTGGAAACCATCTACCTCAACCTTCGAAAAGCATCCGTTATACAAGTTATGGCGATACTCCCGAACTCCTGCCCCAGTACTGGGTGGCGTCGAGGTTATCTCACCAACGAACTGGATAAAAGAGATTTTCGATGTCGGCGTACTAAACTCAGGTATTCCAGAACTGCAACGATAAAATTATGACGACAACACCTCAGAGCTCAACTCCCCGGGACACTTCCACAAAACCCCTGACAGGAGGCACCAAGACAATGTTCTCATCATAAAACCATCGGAACGATTCCAAGATACCCGCGTGATCCTAAAAAAAATTTAGTGAAATTTGAGAAGAGAAGAGTCTAAACCTACGTCAGGATGCCTTACCAGAGCGATGAGGAGACTGGGAAGTAAAAAGAATTCCTAAACTCTCCGATATATAATTCCTAAATGACTCAAAACATTTTTCTAGACACAACTCGGCCGCTAATAACGATCAAGCAATGGGGCTCCTAAGGTCGAGGAAGGCTCTGATTACCAACTTGTCACACCCTCGATGCGACTATATCTCCCACGTGTCGAGGCACGACTTAGAGGCATAATCGCATTGAAGGCATATGTCGCAAGTTAGGCAATCTTTACAACATCCCATGTAATATAGATAATAAAAGGGGAGATAACATAGTTGGCTTACACTCGCCACGTCAATCAAGTACATAAATAACATTACATCATTCAAAACACTCATGGCCCGACTACGGCGCCAAAATAAAAGATAACCCAACATGCGACACGGTCCCGATCACCCCCAACTGGGCACCACTACTGATCATCAGGAAAGGAAACATAGTAACGTTGAGAGTCCTCGTCGAACTCCCACTTGAGCTCAAGCGCGTCACCTGGAGCGGAATCATCAGGCCCTGCATCTGGTGTAATAGTAATCTGTGAGCCACAGGGACTCAGCAATCTCGCACCCTCGCGATCAAGACTATTTAAGCTTATAGGTAAGGCAGGGTAAAAATAAAGGGGGAGCTGCAGCAAGCGACTAGCATATATGGTGGCTATCCTGTTCGCAAAAGAGAGCGAGAAGAGGAAGCAAAGCGCGAGCGAGAAACTAGAGAACAACCTGCGCAAACATTACTCCAACACTGTGTCCACTTCCCGGACTCCACCGAGAAGAGGCCATCACAGTAACTCACACGGTTGATTCATTTTAATTAAATTAAGGTTCAAGTTATCTACAACCGGACATTAACAAATTCCCATCTACCCATAACCGCGGGCACGGCTTTCGAAAGTTCAAATCCCTGCAGGGGAGTCCCAACTTAGCCCATGACAAGCTCTCACGGTCAACGAAGGAATAGACCTCCTCCCGAGACGTTCCGATCAGACTCGGTACCTCGGTTCTTCAAGACACTTCGACAGGTTAAAACAAGACCAGCAACACCGCCCGAATGTGCTGACAAATCCCGATAGGAGCTGCGCATATCTCTTTCTCAGGGCACACTCAGATTGTCCTAGGTACGGGTAGGCCAGCCCAGAGTTGCCCCTGGTGGCCACCGGCAGCTGACAGGTGGACCAACACTCAGAGGAGCACTGGCCCGGGGGGGTTTAAAATAAGATGACCCTCGGGCTCCGGAAACCCAAGGGAAAAGAGGCTAGGTGGAAAATTGTAAAACCAAGATTGGGCATTGCTAGAAAAGCTTTAATCAAGGCGAACTATCAAGGGGTTCCCATTATAACCCAACCGCGTAAGGAACGCAAAATCCGGGAACATAACACCGATATGACGGAAACTAGGGCGGCAAGAGTGGAACAAAACACTAGGCGAGAGGCCGAGCCTTCCACCCTTTACCAAGTATATAGATGCATTAAGATAACAAGATAATATAATGATATCCCAACAAGTAAATAAATGTTCCTACAAGGAACGGCCTCCAATCTTCACCTGCAACTAGCAACGCTATAAGAGGGGCTGAGCAAAGCGGTGACATAGCCAATCAACGGTTTGCTAGGACATGGTGGGTTAGAGGTTTGACATGGCAATTTGGGAGGCTTGAAAGCAAGTGGTAGGCATCGTAGCATTGGCATAGCAAAAGAGCGAGCATCTAGCAAAGCAAAGATAGTAGTGATTTCGAGGGTATGATCATCTTGCCTGCAAAGTGGTCGGAGTTGACTGGATCCTCGAAAGAAAACTCAACGGGCTCCTCGTTAGCAAACTCGTCTCTCGGCTCTACCCAAACAAGAAAAACAAGCAACAAGGACACAATCAACCAAGTGCAAGGATCAAACAATATGATGCAAGGATGGTATGCTATGCGGGATGCGATGCGGGATGCATATGCAAGATTTTACAAGGGATGCATGAACCTGGCCTCAACTTGGAAATCCAAGTGTTCCATTGGAAAGATGAGATGAAATCGCTTGAAAACGATATAAAGAACGCCGGAATCGGAGTTACGGTTTGGAAATGGCAAGCGATTCAAATATGACACCGGTCTGCGATTTACAGCAAGTAGCCATCTAAATGCAAAGAGATGAACAAACTACGGCACCCAAACATGACAACAAAATACATGGCAGGGATGAATTCAAGATGCTTAATAAAAGTCTAGCACTGAGCTACGGCCAAATCATACATTAACAGGTTCAAACAAGCATGGCAAAAATGCATATGGCAAACAGATCTCAGACTTAGTGAAATTAACACTTGTCTAGAATTTCAGATCAGATAGCACTCTTCGGAGCAACAAAACTACATGCTACAGGACCTGAACATGGCAAAGTAAAGTATGGCATGGAGCTACTCAAAGAGATTAACAAAAGTCCCTTGGTGACCTTGAGCCAAAAGGGATCAGAAAATACAATTGCAAGCATGGGAACATGGCAAAAACATAATCAGTTCTCAGACTTAGTGAAAACTGGAGCATGCTGAAAACAGATATCAAGTAGGCATGTTTACGAGCTCGATGCACTCACTACAGAGCAAGTCATGGCAAACTAAGCATACAACCATCAAGAATACACAAAATGCAAGCTAGACATGGCAAGAACAATAGCATAGCATGCACGGATCAACTACAACATCATCGGCAAAATCGCTAACAAGTAGACAATCTGCCCAGATTCACGAAGTAGCAAAAGTAGAGCTCGATTGACTCAAGCTAGGGTGCTCCATAATTGCAAACAAAGACATGGATGGATATAGCACTACAAGATTAACAAAACATCCTTACTGATCATCCTCAAAAGAGGCACGGATCACTAGGAAACAACATAAACATATGGCCATATGAGATAAACAGCTCAAGGACTTAGTGGAATTGCTAAGTCCCTGAAATCAGCATTACCAAGTGCCTCACTTTGCAAGCTTGTGCTATACACCACACACATCACAAAAATACATGGGTTGCACCTCTGGAAAGATGGCAAAACCCTTAACAAAACATATGTAGAGCTCATGGGCATATCATGCACACACTAATCATGGAAAAAATGACAAATATCTAAATGGAGTAGGAGATCTGACAATTATCTCAAGTAGCCCTCTACTAACAGCATTTAGGGCATCAAGATGAACTCAAATGAAAATGATGCAATGGAATTAAATGATGTACTCTCTAAAGCAAACATTTTGATATGTTATATGCCCAAAACGGAGCTATGGATGCGGAGTTATAGCACGATGAAATATGCAAAATGATTAGGGTTTCGGGCAAAAGTCAACCCGAGATATTTTCCCAGATCTGGATCCGGATCAGTGCGGACTTCGAGGACGACCGGAACAGTGCTCGCCGGAGGAGGGAGATGGCCGGAGGAGGGAGAGCTCGCCGGAGGACTTGCCGACCGGGGAGAGGACGGCGAGGCGGCGGTGGAGGGCGGCGTCGGCGGGGGCGGCGGCCACCGGAGCTGCCGGGGTGGCGCGGTCGAGGCGTCGTCGGGCGGTGGTGGCAAGGAGGCGCGGCGGCCGGCGACGAGCTCGGGCGGCGGCGCGAAGGGCGGCGTCGGCGGGGAAGGAGCCGACGCGGGGAGGCGGCGGCCGGGCCCGGGAGAGCCTCCCGCGGGCCGGGCGGGCTGCGGCGGCTGAGGCGGTGGCCGGGCCACGTGGCGGCCTGTGGTTCGCCGCGGGCGGCGGCGGACGTGTCCGGCGGCCGGCGGACCTGTCCGGCCGCGCGGAGAGGGTGGATATATAGGGGTTCCGCGAATTTTGAGGAGGGGTTCTATATATAGGCATAGGAGGAGCTAGGAGAGTCCAAATGAGGTGCGGTTTTCGGCCACGCGATCGTGATCGAACGCTCTAGATGATGGAGAGGGTTTAGGTGGGTTTTGGGCCAACTTGGAGGGGTGTTGGGCTGCAACACACACGAGGCCTTTTCGGTCCCTCGGTTAACCGTTAGAGTATCAAACGAAGTCCAAATGGTACGAAACTTGACAGGCGGTCTACCGGTAGTAAACCAAGGCCGCTTGGCAAGTCTCGGTCCAATCCGGAAATTTTTAATCCCCACACACGAAATAAAGGCTAGAAAAGACCACCGGAGGAGAACAAAGCGCCGGAATGCAAAACGGACAACGGGGAAAATGCTCAAATGCATGAGATGAACACGTATGCAAATGCAATGCACATGATGACATGATATGAGATGCATGACAACGATAACAACACACGGAGACAAAGACCCGAACCCGAGAAAATAAAGTAACTTAAAGCCGGAAACGGCAAGAGTTGGCGTACAAATTGGGTAAGTTACATCTGGGGTGTTACACCCACCCCCGCCCCTTACCAAGGGCAGGCATGGCCACAGCACGCCGTACCCCGGAAGATCTCCGTGCAGCGTGGCACTGTTGCCATGCCGGCCCTGACATCAGCACCACAGGGCCGAATCCTGCACCCACGACGGCTTGTCTGTACGGCCTAGAGGCAGCAGGCCCCACCAATCAGTGAGACCTCAGGAGACGGCAGGAGAACCACCAGTCGGACCCGTCAGGAGTCGGCCCGGGGAAGTCGGCCGAGCCCTCCCCCGGGGCCCACGCGCCATTAATCAAGAAGTGATGGGGAGTGGCGACAGTGATCGCTCGCCGGGCGGCGGGGCTGTTGCCACGACCTCATGATCAAGCCCGCGTCATCAGAAGCACGGCTACAGTAATCAGCAGCCGGCAAGACCCGCCCGCGGCGGACGCGGCCTGTCGGCTCTGTACCAGGCCAGTCGGCGGGGCCCGCCAGTCCGCGGGCCCCAGCGGTCGGCAGAGAAGACGGAGGCCAGAGGCACTGACGGCTGGGCCCGCATCCAGCCGGATTACCATTGTACCCCTGGGGGGTAGGCCTATATAAACCCCCCAGGGCACCCATGCAAAGGGTTGGAACCCATTAGCTCTAGGCCAGATCATATAGAAGGGAGAGAGCTAGCCTTGCCCTCTCCTACCTCCAAGAAACAGCTCAAGGAGCAACCGTGTAGACACTTTGCCATAGTGATCATGCGGAGACCCCGCAAAGCAGCAGTAGGGGTATTATCTCCTCGGAGAGCCCTGAAGCTGGGTAAGATTCGCCGGCGTGCATGTCTTCACCTCATCCCGTTTCCAGGCACCGGCGACGTTCTACTCGCCCCCACCATGATAAGCCATCCTTTGGCATATGTCGCACCAAACCCCCGACAACAAGTCAACAGAGTAAGTCCAGCACTAGATTTACTAGCGTCACACGGTATAAGGTGGCTATACCGAACAAAAATGGGACCAACCCAGATATCATGTTCTGATGTTTGTTGCCCCGAGCCACTCTTATGTAATGTCACTGGTAAAATGTAGCAGTCGGATTACTAAAAGTAAGGACATGTTAAACCAATGTTGCTGGTAAAATGAAGCAATGGCACCATTAAAGTAATGTCGTATTTAACAGTTGTCATAGTTAATCCTAATGCCCACACTAATATCTAGCAATGCCACTGCTTTAGAAATTGCTACTGTCCTTGTAGGATTGCCATTCAGATAAGGAACATGCTTCTTTTCATTTGATGTATGTTTCATCACTTGTTTGTCACCCTCCTTTCCACCTTTTTTGTGCAAATAGAGACATACATTATACGCTTGATCTTAGTTAAACTGGACAAATGATATCCAAATTATAGTTGAACATTCCAGGAGCTTCACAACCAACCTTGATGTTGCTCAATTTTATTGCAACTAATGAAGAAGAAGCTCTGTGGGTTTTGTTTTCTGATGGAAATGGAACCGGGGCTGGAGCCCTTTTCTTAAAAAAAGGAAGAAGCTGCTAGCTCATGGGACGTTGCTTCATTTTAGGTGAACTGCACCAAAAGGTCCCATGAATTGAATCATCCATGTTGGTGACTGGTGTCATCCCTTCTACGATGGCGTTGACTGCAGACATGGTTCCCATCACGAGGTATGTTCCTTTTTAGTCTGACCGTTTGCCAAAGATCATGCATGTTGAGTCTGCTCTTGTGCTACTGTTTTGGCACTGCATGATGAAGCAGTAATGTTATCATTTTGCACCTTAATCTAGTGGCACTATTAATTTGAGGCAATGTTTTGGCACCGCTAGTGGCACTAATTTTTTTATATATCGAAAGGGGGGTTTCCTCCGATTTCATTAAAGAAATCCAACCATAGAGAACAATTATCCGACAACATCTCAGTGTAAACGGACAGTTATGCAACTGCTACTAGAACGGACTGAGTACTAGCAGCAGACAAGTTCGCCACATAATCTAGGCAGGTAGGGGGACGTAGCACTAGCTCGACCAAGTTTGGATTACAACCCAAATGCTACCACAGAAACATCAGAGGGGGAGATAGGGACTGAAAGAGCCAGCTTCAGCATCCCAGTCTAAGCACCCCCGGCCTCCATCCTTGCGACGCACGGTACACCTCGTTTGCCACCTGCTCGACCCTAGTGCCACTGATAAAATGAAGTAATAATACATTTAAAATAGATTGAGTGTCCTCTCTATCATTTCATTTCCAATGTAGATAAATAAAGTGCTTCTCTTTGTTAGTATATGTTTCATCAACTAGTCCCATTGTTAATGTTTAAGCGTTTCTGCAAACTGGGGTGCTTAATTTTAGTTGATCTGCACAAAAATAGAGATTGGAATGTCTCAAGGCCCCTCCTTGTACTACCGCTGTACACTGATGTTCATCACTGGCAGAAGGTGTATCGGGGAGACTTGGGTCGATTTCCAGTATGAGGCGTGCCGTATGAGGCGTCGCAGGGCCCATCTCCTCCTTGCAGCATGGCATACTATGATACTATCACAATATTTTCTTCTATTTATTAGTGTATGTTTCATCAACTAGTGCCACTATAATGTAATCACGCCTTCTCATTATCTGTGCAAACAGGGTTATTCAGCTGCATTTTGGTGGAACTGCACAAATGTACGGATGGAACCGGCATATATGCAGAGTGCGAGGTGCCAAGTAAAAATTACCGACACCAACCTTGCTCCATCTAAGCATTGGCATCCACCACCATCAGTGGGATGTGTGGCGCTCACTATGGACAGATCTTTCTCGGCAGCAAATCCTCTAACCAAATACTAGTAGCTTAGACTTTAAAAAATACTACTAGCTTATATTGACAGTTTTCTAGGGTGTACTCTTTTCTGAAAGAAGCACCAATCTATTTTTCTTTATTTGTACACAGTGTCACAACTTTGACCCAAAGGTCCAGAGCTATTTTAGGGTGATTGGCATAGTACTCGGAGACTGATTATAAGCATGATTTTTATTAGCTGTCACACTGATTGTAAGCATGAGCAGATGGAAGATTAGGTTAGTGCGAAGCTTACCTTAAACCCTACCGACACTGTTGAAACAAGGCGAGCGTCGAGGGAACCATGGAGAACGGCAGGGAAGCGACGTCGCGCCATCCGGCCTCCTCTTGCGATGGGAGAACGAATACTCTTGTGGCTCCGGCTGGCTCTGCACCCTCACGAACAGCACACCGTACTCGATCGATTTATTATCCTCTGGGTGCTCGACCTTCGACCTGTAAGCCCACCACCTCCACCTAACTTTCGCCTCGGGCGAATCTGTCTGCTCCATCGCCCAGAGGAGATACTCGATGAACTCGAAGGACTGGAGCGTGACTGCCGCCGAGGAGTACATCGCCGCCTCATCTCCACCGTCTCGCTCTTTCGCATACATTGCCACATGGCCCTCATTGTCCTCGAAATCTCCCACTCATTGTCAAACCAAGTAAGTATCTCCTTCAACCTAGCTAACTTTGCCTGGCCGCCGCCGGCGATCTGCCTGATTCGCTGTTGCATCCTCTCCATAGATGTCCTTCTGAGTGGTCCGGTGCTAGCTTTGGAAGATGGGAGGAGAGACAATGGTCTTGCAATAGAGAAGAGGGAGAGGCGAGACGGTGGTTTTGGAATGGAGATGATGGAGAGGAGAGGGGTGGTTTTGAAATGGAGAGGAGGGAGAGGCGAGACGGTGGTTTTGGAATGGAGATGATGGAGAGGAGAGGTTTCCCTGCCTTTCGGTCACTGATAGGTGGGCCCCGCGCTTGGTGGGACCCATGTGTCAGTGTCTCAATGGTAAGATGGGCTACGTCAGGGGATCCTCATCCGAGGACAGAGGAGGTGGTTTTGCAATGGAGAAGAGGGAGAGGCGAGATGGTGGTGTTGGAATGGAGATGATGGAGAGGAGAGGAGGTGGTTTTGCAATGGAGAAGAGGGAGAGGAGCATGTGGCAGCGATTTAGGTTCGGACGAGAGGGACGGCGCGCTGTGACTGGATCAAAATCAAATTACCCTTCAATTAAGAAAGCGACCCCACATTAACTAGTCTCCCTTTTATTCTGGGTCATAATTAACCATGATTTTTACAAATAAAATATATGTTATACGTTGCAAAAATAATATAATTTGAAAGTACATTCAGATATGAACCAAACGATACAATTTTTGGTGACATGCATTCACATTTTGCTTGTCAAATACAGTACATGGTCAAACTTTGACCCAAAATACGCAAAACAAAAAAATACTTCCAAGACCAGCGCCGCTCCTCTCCTCTTAAACCACCGCCGCTCCTCTCATGTTCCAATCTAAATCCAGCGCTGCTCCTCTCCTCTTCCATTTCAAACCACCGCCCCTCCTCTCCTGTTCCAATCCAAAACCAGCGTCGTTCCTCTCCTGTTCTAATCCAAAACCAGCGCTGCTCCTCTCCTCTTCCATTCAAAAACCATTGTTGGCGAGTGAAGGTGCTGTGGAGAAGTAGATCGATGGAGGAGTACAACCGATAAGTGAGGATCGCAGACGGCGACCCTGTGAAGCTAGCTAGGATGTTGGAGATACAGTCTTGGTTTGACAACAAGGACCAACTAGCGGTGACAGCGACATCCATGGCCAAATATCTGCAACAGAGCGAAAAGGCAGCGATACTCCCGAAGGGAGTCGCGCGGGAGTACATAGAGCTGCTCCTCTGGGCCATGGAGCAAACAGATTCACCGAATCTGATCGTGAGGGAGCGGTGGTGGGAGTATCGATCCCAGATGGAGCATCCACCAGAGATTGAAGGATCGAGCATCTACAGGGTGCCGTTTGTGAGGGTGTCGTGCCAGAGCGAGCCGGTGGAGTCTTCTTCGACCGAACCCAGCTGCAAGAGGAGAAAAGCAGTTGGCCCGATGATGCTTCCCCGCTATCCTCTCCCTCGCCGTTCACATTGTCTCACGGGAAGACTGTTTTCCACGGAGGAATAGGAGGGGACTTCCCCCCGGCACAATAGTCAGGCAGGTTGTGAATTGTCAGGAGGAGCTTAGGGTTGTCAGTATTTGTAGGTTGTGAATTGTGTTTTGTGTTGTGTATTTTGAGAGTACTTTTAGATATGAATGTCTTTTGAATTTCAGATTTGCAGTATTGAGCATATGAAGTATTTTATGAATTCTATAGATCTATTTTTAGCACTTAAAAAATGTAGTTTCATAGAAGTATAAAAGTGCAGAAAATGTGATTCTCAGAGAAGAAACTGCAAGTTTTAGTTTCAGATAAGAAACTGCAAGTTCAGTTTCAGATAAGAAACTTCAACTTTCAGAGGTAGAGCATTTATATTAACATGGCCTTTTCAAACACGGATAACATCATATTGGAAGTTTTATTCATGGTCGAAAACGGAACTACCAGCTAGTTAATATCATGCTGATCAACATTCATGCATAGCACATCTTTATATGATGCACAGTCAAAAAGATATGCTATTTTCAAAATGCCCACACATGTCGAGTGTGCGAAAAACGGAAAAAACGAGGGACGAAGTTTTGGAAAGTGTTGGACGTGGTGTGCGTAGATGACAATGGGGACCCACATGTCAATAATGGCAGAGGCAAAAAATTGGAGATATTTTCCCTGCATCAGCTTGAATCGAACCCGGGCGGAACAACTGTCGGGTAGTGTCACTTGGCCACTGGCTAGTTCAGTACTTTCGTTACAAATAAGGCACTGCCTTGGGTGGTCCGATCACCTCCTGCGCCTTTATGCGCTCGCCACGGCGCCGCTGTCTGCCGTTGTGAACATGTTGAACAAACGAGAGGAATCTGGAGAGGACTGTACGTGGAGAGGCAAACAGTCGGGACCCACCAGGTCTATGGCCGTACGCAAGCAAGTGCCTCATTGAACAAAACTTCCTCCTAATGATATACTAATATTGGGGCCCATGGGTTTGTCAACATAGTTACATTTTTTAGGTGCTTCAACGTAGGAGATAAATTCACAACGAAGCTGTGGAGCTGGCGGTAGTATCATTTATTATCACTGGGGCAGCAAGTATTTGCTGGGTTTTGGGCTGCCACGTCTAGGCTTTCTTTTTTAACATGCGCAGCCCATGACATGCCGGTTTGTATTTTTTTGAGGGCCATCATGTATCGACCGGGCTATGGACCTCCCATCCAAGGTTTTTTTTTCTTGAAATATCAACAGCCCAATTCATCTATTCTTTTGAAGAAAACGCAAAGGTCTGTTCTATTTTTCTATATAAGAATAGGAACGTCTGGTCTAACTTTTGTTTCCCTTCTAACTATATTATATATATATTTAAATTATTTTATATGTTATTATATATTATTGTTATTGTCATCATATATTTAACATATACTTACATATGTAAGAAAACAATATCCCACATCTTATTAACTTATAAAAATAATTTCTTAACAATAAAATACTGGATTTTTTAGCAACGAAAATCCTGGTGATTGTGTACAAAAGCTTGGTAAGATTTAAGGATCAATGTAATAATAAATCACTTATTATTTAAATATATTTATAACAAAATGCTCAGCCCCTGTGTATTTATTGATAACATTGTTGCGCCCAACCCAACATTATAATTAGAATCAACCCAGCAAAATCATGTATTTCGGGAAAGTGCAAATGGCCTATAATTTTTTAGGAGAAAAATAAATGGGCCGCATGGACGCTACATTACTTGTTCACCCAGCCCAGCAAATGGACTATAATTCTAAAAAAATCAAATTGACTGTTAATTTTGAAAAAATGGGTTGAATATGTGCCACATTTTTGGAGGCTGAAATGTGAGTCCATAGGTCGAGGGCAATGCAAGTCATTGTCAACTTAGTTAACAAATGATTCTGACATCGTTAGCCATTGGATTTACATCCAACGACCGGCATCCATCTTCAATCTCTCGTCTTCTTTCTCCAGCGCCGCCGGGACCACCTGCTCCCGCCTCCTGCTGCTAGCAGCTCTTCTTAGCATGCTTCGCTGTGAAGCGCTACCCCAACATTGGCCAGGCCATCCCTCCACCCCTCCACACCTCCTGTTCTTCGACTGCCGAACCACACCGCACTAGAACCAGTTAAGCCTCATACACCTCTCCGTCTGCGACTCTACTCCCGCGTCTTCCCATCTCCGGCTCGTTGTTGTCCGACGCCTCGCCGTCGTCCACCACCTTGGATGCGCTCGGCGCAGAGTAGTCAACGTGGTCAACGAACGACATCCATCGGAAGTAGACTGTACGTGGAGAGGCTGACAGCTGGGTCCACGGCCGCACGTAAGGAAATGCCTCTTTATTACACGCAAAATAATGATTCCTCCACCTGACAGCTGGGACCCATCGGAAGGGCCTCTGTATTTTGCGAAAAACGTTCCCCCCGCTAACAGGTCGGACCCACCAGCTATATCTTCGCACGCAAGGAAGTGCCTCCTTATTACACACACAAAAAAATACCCCCTGCTAGCTCGGACCCATCATAGTGTGAGGTTGACTTCTGGGCCTACTAAGTTGACGGGGACGGAGGGCTTTGTCAACTTAGTCAATATGAACGATTCTAGCTTCAGTGACCGTATGATGTCCATCCAACGATGGTAGTGCTTCTTCAACCTCTCGTCTTGTTGCTCCAGCCGCCCAAACCAGCACCGGTCGTGCCACGTGCTCCTGCTTCCCGTGGCGGGCTATGATGCCGCAGAGGCCTCACCGCCCCCTACTACTCCCACCGCTGGCCAGGCCCTGCGGTGACGGCAGCCTCATACTACAGCCGAACCAGTGAACCCTCGTACTCCTCTCCGCATGGGCATCCAATGCCGCTCTTTCCCGGCTCTGCGTCGTCCCCTTCCTAGGCCTCGCCGTCGTCCACCGCCCTAGTGCTCTCGTCGTGGCGTGGTCAACGTGGTCAAGGAACGACTTCCATCGGAAGAGTATTGTACGTGGAGAGGTTGACAGTTGGGTCCACGGCCGCAGCAAGGTAGTGCTTCCTTATTTCGCGGAAAATAATGATTCCTCCACCTGACAGCAAGGACCCACCAGACGGGCCATCGTATTTCGTAAAAAAAACATTTCCCCCTGACTGCTGGGACCCACCAGCTACATCTTCGCATGCAAGGAAGTGCGTCCATATTATGGGCAAAAAAATGATTCGCCCCTGACTGCTGGGACCCACCAGCTACATCTTCGCACGCAAGGAAGTGCCTGACAATCGGGACCCACCCGGTCGAAGCGTATGTAGCGTTGTCATTCTGGTCGCGAACGTGTACGTACATACTGGTCGATGTAGAGGCACACATGTGTGGTAGTAGAGGCACGCTAGTAGAGGCGCACACGTAGCATGTACACATACGTACAACGGCCAGGGTGCAAGAAAGTAAATACGGCCACATTCATACATACGGGCGGGGTCCCGAACGCCTACTCACGCATACATACGACCAGGGCTCGTGTACATGGTTGTGGCTGGGTCAGAACGGAGAAACTGCATCATCGTCGTGTTCATGGGGAGGCAACGGAATGCGTCGTGTTCATCGGGAGGCAATGGAACGCGTGTTGTTCATCAGGAGCCAACGGGCTTGGATGGAACAGGCGATGGAAATGAGGCCTGGCATACCACAGAACGGAGGAAACGGCCTTGTGTTCGACCGGCCATGGTGGAAACGGGATCCTGTTCATCGGGAGAGGTCTGGCATACCGCAAAACGGAGGAAACGGACCTCCTACGGTCGAAACGGGGTCATGTTGATCGGGAGGGGTGTGGCATACCGCAAAATGGAGGAAACGGACTTGTGTTGGAGCGCTACGGTCGAAATGGGGGTCCTGTTCATCGGGAGGGGTGTGGTGTACCACAAAATGGGACTCCACGGGATACTGTGCATCTCCACCGTCGACCTCCTTCAGCCTCCACGGGCAACTGTTCATCCATCGTCGACCTCCTCCAGCCTCCACATGCGACTGTTCATCCACGGACTCCTGTTCATCCAGCCTCCACCGGCTACTGTTCAACCAACCCTCTCCACGGGGTCCTGTTCAACCACCCCTCCACGGGGTACTGTTCATCCAGCCGTCCACTGTCTACTGTTCAACCATCTCTCCACCGGCTAATATTCAACCAGCCCTCCACGGGGTCCTGTTCATCCAGCCCTCCAGTTCCCAGTTCAAACCGAAGAAATTCATACGGGCTCTGATGGACCTCATGCCTCACTTCTGTCTATACCAAAAGAAGTTCCAACCACTAGTGCCAAAGAAATGGAGGCCAAGACTGATGTTGATGAAATTGCTACTGAAATACCTTAGTATGTGGCTCCAGAGGTTGTGTGCCAAGAGGTTGTGAAGCCATCCACTTTAAATCTTCAGCCAAAGCCACAAAATCCTCATACAAAGAAGCAGAAATTCAAAGCTGATGATTTCTTTGTTAAGCATCATTTCTTCACGGATTCTAATCCCTATGACTCCGCAAGACTTCGACGCAAGCGCTTCTGGATAGCCAGCCAAATGAACTTTCACTGCTATTCGATAAGGACAAGGTTTTTGAACATCGTCAAATTCCTCATGTGGACATGGAATCGCTTCCTTGCTTCCAACCTGTCCTCACTGTTCTTCATGATGCTGGGCTATTGAACTTCTGCGCTGACATTTGCGACTGAAATGAAGAACTCATTCTTCAATTCTATGCCACATTGCACCTCACCGGAAATGTTGAAGATGTGAATTCCTGGGTGCTAGACTGGATGACTAAGAATACTCATTATAAAGCACCGACCTCTCAATTGCTTCATGTCGTTCCAGTCAGTCCTCCTGCTGAAGGCGCGAGGCTTGTCTATGAAGAACCTGAACTCTCCAATCACTTGATGCAAGTGCTGATGAAGCCACTGAAGCCTGGCCAAGATCGAAGGGCCACATGCCTCGTCAAGGAATTACTCTATGTGCCAAGGGTTGTTTATCTCATCCTGACCAAAACCATCAGTCCAATCAAGGGCCACAACTCTGATGAGGAAGAGGTTGTTGGCATCATGAAGAATTTGATGTTCAATAGCATACATGGTATTCCTATCAACTACCATGATTTCTTCGTGAGGACTTTGGTCAATGTTGCTCTGTCACCTTTTGAGTTGAAGCCCTATTGTCGGTGTCAAAACCGGCGGATCTCGGGTAGGGGGTCCCGAATTGTGCGTCTAAGGCGGATGGTAACAGGAGGCAGGGGACACGATGTTTTACCCAGGCTCGGGCCCTCTTGATGGAGGTAAAACCCTACGTCCTGCTTGATTATTCTTGATAATATGAGTAGTACAAGAGTTGATCTACCACGAGATCGGAGAGGCTAAACCCTAGAAGCTAGCCTAGGTATGATTGTATGTTGTCCTACGGACTAAAACCCTTCGGTTTATATAGACACCGGAGGAGGCTAGGGTTACACAAGGTCGGTTACAAAGGAGGAGATATCCATATCCATATTGCCTAGCTTGCCTTCCACGCCAAGTAGAGTCCCATCCGGACACAGGACGAAGTCTTCAATCTCATATCTTCATAGTCCAACAGTCCGGCCAAAGGATATAGTCCGGCTGTCCGGAGACCCCCTAATCCAGGACTCCCTCACCTATGCTCCCTGGATCATGAAATTCATTAGATCAAGGTCTTCAATTCATTACTAGGCTGACTATCAAAATCACCTCAGCTACCTACCACCGATTGAATTCCTCAAACAGACTATTTCCTCAGCTGATGACAAGGGCAAGGCTGCTGTCATTGATGAAGGCACTCGTCCATTGGCTGGACAGTTTCGCAAAGATGCATCCATTCCACCAACGATGACTCTGCAACACAAGACTCTGTTGCAAAAGCTTCAAAGCAAAATCCTCAAGCCACTGCTCCGCGTGTGATGACTGATCGTGAGCTTATCCTCAGTCTTCATCAGAAGGTCGATCCCGACCACAAGTGGGTAAAGCGTCAGTTTGATGCAATTCTTTAGAACATGACAGTCACTTAAAATACTGTGAAGAAGAATCACTACTATCTGCATGAAGTCTTTGACCGCACTTGGACTATTCTGTCTAACCTCTATAGTGCTGAAGATCTCAAGGAGATGGAATTTCAACGGGACTTTGACTGGGCACAGCCACCTTCGAAGAAATTCAAGAAGGTCAAAGTTCCTCAGCTCGTTGCCAGTTCATATTCTTCATCGCGCGAGACAGATGAAGCTGAAGACTTGAACGACACTGCGGCAGGCCCTACTCCAAAGGACGACCCCAACAACACTGGCGCTCCTCCATCAACATCATGATGATATTCTTCAAGGGCATTAGTCCTCACTTTTCGTCCCTTTTGGTCATTTGATGACAAAGGGGGAGAAATTTGAGTTAGTCTTCAAGCGGGTCTCTTATATATGGGCTATTTTTGTGTTAAGTTACAACTCTCGCTCTTCTGAAGTGTTTGTTGATCGAGTTGTAAACTTAAGTCCTATGATGGTCTAATATGTTTGCTCTGTCTTTTGCATGCTATTTCCTCAAGTACCTTAATGCACGCATGCTGAATTTTATCACACACCATATTTCATCATGCATTTCAAATTCTTCATATCATATGTTAAATGTGTGTCTGAATTACAAGATATAGGGGGAGATCTCCATGATTCTACTCAACAATGTGCATTTGCTATTCAAAGAAAATTCCTCAAATATGCACATCTTCAAGGGGAGTTCTTCTATATCTTGCAATCAAATTCCTCAATATCATTATTTACACTTCATATGTTTATCCACGTTGAAGACTTAACATATTGGTCATCAATCACCAAAAAGGGGGAGATTGTAAGTGCATCTAGTGCCCCTTAGTGATTTTGATGTATTGAAGATTTATAGGTTAAGGGACTAATGTGTTTGTGAGTGTACACAGGTTCTATAAGTCTATGAGGAGTTTGATATTTACGTTGAAAGTCGACCTCTCAAAATGAATGTCTCCAGTTGAAGACTTTAGTTTTCATGAAGACTTTGAAAGTTAGGAAATTGGTGTGACCTTGAAGACTTAATATTCATGCAAGGATTATGAAGCGTGAAGACTTTTGTTTTTGTAGTTTCATTTTCTCTTTCTTGAGTCATAGAAAACACCGTACTGTTAACGGGGGTTAAGGTAAAACTAATAAAAAGTTTCCAAGTGATGCTCATCTCAAAATCCTACACCTACCCAATCCTTTCGAGTGAAGCCATTCGAAATCTCATACAGTTCGGCTAAATTTCTTCAGTGACAGAGACGAAGATCTTCTGGTCTCTGAGGAATTTTTTCTAACTGAGGGGTTAGGAATTTGCCAGTGCGGATTGCCTACAAGTGAGGAACATGATAGCCCTAACGAATTTGATACTCAAATTTCCGACCATTGATGTGCTATGCGCGAGCTGTCCCAAAATATCTACCCACCTAACGGTCATATCATTGGAGGGCATTTATGTCTTCTCATGTCGGGCTGCTCCCTAGGCTATAAATAGCCGCCCCCTACAACCACTGATTGGTTGGTTGCTCCGATAGAAACTGACACTTGTCATTGGGAGCATCCCATCCTTCAAGGACTTTGAGCGAAAATCATCGGTGAGGAAAAACCCAAACCTAAACACCTACAAACCCAAAGTGATTGAGCACCACTGAAGAGATTGTTCCTGTGTGGAACCGACGCTTGTTACCTTTGAGGACTGTGCATCCTCCAAACGGTTAGGCGTCACGGTTTAGAGCATCCAAGAAGAAATTGTGGATCGCCGAGTGACCGAGTCTGTAAAGGTTTGGAAGTCACCTGTAGAATTACCACGAATGGTTGGGCGAGGTCTGTGTGACCTTAGCTCAAGGAGAATACAGTGAGGATTGCGTGTCTGGGACTGTGTGTCCTCGGGTTTAAATACCTAACCGCTCCAACCAGATGTATGACTGTCACAGAAGTTGGAAACTAGTCTACCAAATCATCGTCTTCACCAAGCTACTGGTTCTATTTCCTCAACCCTTTCATTTCCTTATTCATGTGTTGATGAAATTGATCATTGTTGTTTGAAGACTTTGATTGAAGACTTTCTCAATTTCCTCAATCCTAATTCTTCAGTCACTTTGTCTTCCGCTTTCTTATCCTGTTCACACGCTACCTGTGCTCTGCGTATGTTTAATTTCATCATGATGCCTATGCTACTGCTCTGTTATGCATGCACGTGAGTACTTATTCCGCTCCTGGTAGTTCGTGACTTAGGAAATTCCTCAAGTTGAATTTCCTCAGTGACGAATTTGTAAAAGTCGCCTATTCACCCTCCTCTAGTCGATATAACACACATTCAACTAGCGTAACCACTACACAAATCTACAGGATCTGGTAAAAGTAAGCTTTCTCCTTATTTTATTGTTTCTTTCACCTTTTTCTTTTTTCTTTTTTCCGTCTTCCTTTTTTCTTTTTCGTTTTCAGTTTTTTATTTTTCTTTTCATCCTCGTTCGTTGATTTTGTTTGCAAATACGTGAACTTTTCTTTTAGTTCGGTGATTTTTTTAAAAATTCGATGAACCTCTTTCAAATCGATGAACTTATTTTTAAATTTTTGAACTTTTTTTCCAAATTGATGAACTTTTTTTTCAAAATCGATGATCTTAGTTGAAAATTGATGAACTTTTTTTGAAATCAATGATTTTTTTCAATTTTGATGAGCTTTTTCTCAAATCCCATGAACTTTTTTCGCATTTGATGAACTTTTCTTTCAAATTCGATTAGTTTTTTTTCAAAATCGATGAACTTCTTTCACATTTTGTGAACTTTTTTCAAAATTAGTAAACTTTTTTTGGTGAACTTTTTTTCTATATTGATGAACCTTTTTCGAATTCCATGAACATTTTTTTCAAAAATGAACTTTTATCCATACTAGTGAATTCTTTTAGTACAAATCTATGATATCCTTTTTCAAACTTACGTTTTGTTTTTTTGAAATGATTTATATGTGTCTAGAATTTATGTGTTGTAATAGAAGAAGTATTAAGTAGGTTTGGTTTTGGATTGTAGACGGCAAAGCGGTCCTATTGCAGTGGTTGTTTTGTCGTTTCCTTCGGCCGAATACGATACGCTGGCGCACGGGTTCGAATCATGTTTTCCGCAATTACTTTTCTATCGCCTCTGCTTTTCTAACGCTCCCAGATGTGAACGTTGTAGACGAGGTTAAAGTGACAGTTCGGCCATGGTGTCAATACTTCATCGATGCTGAGATGGTTTGGGAGGGCAAAACCTGTAGATTCACTGGTTTCTACGGGGAGTCTAGGATGGAGCTGCGAAAGAAATCATGGGATGCTATTCGGTATTTGTGTGCACAAGATGATCTCCCTTGGGTCTGTGCGGGGGATTACAATGAAGCGCTATTTCACACTGATCAAAAAGGAGGCAACTTGAGGTGTTTCAACCAAATGGAGGAGTTCAGGGACTGTCTCGTGGAGTGTGGACTGTCTGACCTGGGCTTCTCGGGCTACCAGTATACATGGGATAACAAGAGGGATGGGGAAGAAAACATCCAGGTACGGTTGGACAGAGCTACGTGCAATGAGAAATTTTTAGATCTCTTCCCGGAAACACTAGTTGAACATATCATGATGAGGAGTCTGATCATCAAGCACTACTGGTGCGTGCGCTGGAGACAGCTCCGAGGGCACGCCAAACGGGAGGAAGGCCGTTCCGGTTTGAGGAGGCATGGACGAAGCATGAATGGTATGATAAAATGGTGGCTGATGCATGGGAGGCGAACAAGTCGGGAGACCGGTCTCTAATGGCAGTATGGAAGCGGTTTAGCTTGCTCACGGGCAGTATGCAGAAGTGGGCTCGCAAGGTCTTTGGTTCGATTCGGAGGAAAATAGCAAGGCTAAAAGGACAGCTTGTTGATGCTAAAGCTAAGGCAGGATCGCCCGGACACTCACTGGAGGTCCGTGGAATTGAGGAGCGACTACGGGAGGTGTACGAACAGGAGGAAATCATGTACAGACAGCGGTCACGTATAGATTGGCTACAAGCGGGAGATATGAACACTAAATATTTCCAAAGTAGAGCCTCCCATCGGAAGAGAAAGAATACGGTTAGAGTGCTACGTAGGGAAGATGGGACGTGGTGTGTGGTGGACGAGGAGATGCGCGAGTTGGCGGCGTCATTTTATGAGAAGCTTTTCAAGTCAGATGGATCATCCAGGGCTAATACCTTGCTGCAAAACATAGCTCATGTTATTAGTGAGGACATGAACGCGAAGCTGACTGCACCCATTATTGATGATGAGATTAAGCAGGCTCTTTTCCAAATGGGACCCACTAAAGCTCCGGGGCCGGATGGGCTACCGGCATTATTCTACCAAAGGCACTGGTCGTTGGTTGGCAAGGAGGTGTGCGAAGCGGTTCGGGATTTCTTGCACGGGGCCGCGACACCGGAGGATTTTAATGCAACAATTATTGTCATGATACCAAAAATTAGCTCACCGGAGCTACTTTCTCAATTCAGGCCAATTAGCCTCTGTAATGTGCTTTATAAAGTGGCCACGAAGGTTCTAGCTAATAGGTTTAAGGTGTTGCTCCCAGTGTTGATCTCTGAAGAACAGAGTGCCTTTGTGCCAGGGCGATTAATTACAGATAATGTGCTGGTGGCCTACGAATGTGTGCATGCGATAAGGACCAGGAAGAGGAAGAAGAGCTTGTGTGCTGTCAAGCTGGATATGATGAAGGCATATGATAGAGTGGAATGGGTTTTTCTTGAGAATATGCTGGTACGATATGGTTTTGGTCCTACCTGGATAGCTATGATTATGCGATGTGTCACCACGGCGAGCTTCTCCGTTAAGCTTAATGGAGGTTGCTCTAGAAGTTTTCTTCCGTCTCGCGGGTTGAGACAAGGTGATCCGCTATCTCCGTACCTTTTCCTATTTTGTGTGGAAGGATTCTCAGCCCTTCTTAAAAAGGCGCAGAATGATGGTCTGATCAGAGGTGTAGCGTTTGGGGGCACTGGCCCCCATGTCACGCACCTTTTATTTGCGGATGATAGTATTGTCTTTTTGGAGGGATCAAGGGAGAACATGGAGGCTCTCAAGGAGATCCTGGTAACTTATGAGAGAGCTTCAGGGCAGAAAGTTAATCTGGATAAATCTTCTATTTTTTCGAGAAAGGGTGCCAGGAAGGGTTAAAAGCTGAGGTGAAACAAGTCCTAGGGGTCCACTCAGAGGCCCTTAGTGAGAAGTATCTTGGACTACCGACACTGGTTGGCAGATCCAAGGAGGGGACGTTTAAGTACATCACAGAAAGTGCAAAAGGAGAAGTGACAGGTATGAAGGGGCAAGGCTTGTCTAAAGCAGCTAGAGAGGTGCTGGTTAAGTCTGGACTCCAAGCCACGTCTACTTTCACCATGAGTTATTTTCACCTCACTAACAAAATGTGCCGGAACCTGACTTCGATCTCTTCAAAATTTTGGTGGGGTGCAATGAATGGCGAAAGGAAAGTGCATTGGATTTCTTGGGAGAAAATGTGTGCACCAAAGAGAGATGGAGGACTGGGTTTCTGCGACCCGGTGGCGTTCAACCAAGCACTCTTGGCAAAACAAGCTTGGAGGTTGCTCACGGCTCCGGAGTCTTTGGTGGCTAGGGTCCTCAAGGCTAGATACTATAATGATAACACAATTTTTACTGCCACTTGTCCTTCCAATGCTTCCTATACTTTTAGAAGTGTGTTATTCGGGAGAGATTTGCTGCGGAATGGCCTTGTTTGGAGGATAGGTGATGGCTCAAAGGTTATGATCCACCATGACAATTGGATCCCTAGGAAAGGGGAGATGAAGCCGCTTGGACAGGTCTATATCCATGGCATGACCAGAGTTGCGGACCTATTGGATGAATCAGGCTCGTCATGGGATAATAATAGAGTGGATGCTATGTTTACGCCATCGGATGCGCGTGATATAAAACAAATAGCCATTGGAGGGCCGAACACGGAGGACTACTTAGCATGTAATCATACAAAAAATGGTGTGTTCAATGTGAGGTCTGCGTACCACTTGTGCATGGCGATGAGGAGAGTGAGGACTGGACAGCCAGAACCCTCAACTACGGTCAACAAACACAAGGGCTACCTCGCTCTTTGGGACACCAATGCGCCAGCTAAGGCAAAGATTCATGTTTGGAGGATGATAAGGAATGGACTGGCAGTGGGTGCAGAGTTATATCGTCGTCGAATCAAACCGGGGTTTTTTGTGTTGCTTGCGGGAGAGAAGAAACAATCCATCATCGCTTTTTGGCCTGTCAACATTCTTTCCAGTTCTGGCAGATGCTGCGTTCGGAAAAGGGCGTCTTGGTGGCTACCCCACCGATCCCGATGGACTCCCAGAGCGCTTTGTCTCGCTGGCTACTGAGCTGGTTCTCGGGGGCATTCGACGACGAGAAGGAAGCCATGATACATGCGGTCTATGGTCTTTGGTTGGCTCGGAACGAGGCAAGAGATGGTAGAAGAATCGCTCCCCCACATGAAATTGTAGAATCTGTTTGGGCTTACATGCAGGAATGGAAGAGCACACATGAGCCTAAGGTGCGCCAGGACAAAGCTACCATCATGGAGAAATGGACACTGCCTGAACTGGGATGGATCAAAGTCAATTCTGATGGAGCAGTAGCGAAACATGGGAACAGGGGGGTGGAGGTGTGGTGCTGCGAGATCATCAGGGGGCGTTCATTGCAGCGGCATGTAGCGTCTTTCCCCACCAAGTTGACCCAGAAACGGTGAAGATATTGGCATGCAGAGATGCGCTCAAGCTGGCGGTGGACAGAGGAGCTGACAAAGTGCATGTGGAGCTGGATAGTCTTGCGGTGGTGCAAATGCTTAAGGACCCGAAGCAAAACATGGCTGTTGTTGGTCCGTGGATTCAAGAATTAAAGATGGTGCTGCAATCTTTTGATAGTTTCAGGGTCGAGTGGATTAGCAGGTCCGCAAATGTTGCCGCGCATCAGTTAGCTAAAGTAGGTGTCGGTGATAGTCTTTGTAAGGTTTGGATTGGGGTTCCCCCAGACTTTATTCTTGATGTAATTTCGGATGACATTCCGAGCTATGGTTAAATAAAGCGGCAACGTTAATCTCAAAAAAAAGGCAAGCGTATGATGTCATGGCAGCAAACGATATATGGCCGTAGCGAAAATGTTATGACTCTACTATAAAAAATAGGGTCGGTTTGGGCCTTCTTTTTATGGAGGAAGGCCTCGGCCTTTGAGTGGCACGAGCCTTGTTTCTAGGAACGACAGTCCACTTCCACATTATGTACCAAAAATATTTTGAAATATGCAGGCGGCATGTAGTGGGCCGGCCCAGTCAACCTGCTGGAAGAAAGCACGAACGAAAAATTTAACATGTTAATTGGGGCGATGTGGGAATCCATCCCCGCATGCCAAAGTATACAGCTTCATGCCTTCACCAATAGACCAGGCGAAGCTTTGTAGATTAGTATTAGGAAATAATCCTATGTGTCCCTTCTTTTAGTACAGACATTAACATATAGTAGTATTATATACCCTATATAAATTATTCAATAAAGCAAAGGGAAATCTAAAAAAGAATTCACAAACTAAAAGAAGTTCATCAATTTGAAAAGGAGTTCATCAAAATTGAAAAAAGTTCATCAGATTTGAAAAAAGTTCATCGATATTCACAAACAGTTCATCGGATTTAAAAAAGTTCATCGATATTCAACAAAAGGTTCATCCAAAATGAAAAAAGTTCATCGATATTCAAAAAAAAGTTCATCCAAAAATGGAAAAAGTTATCGATTTGAGAAAAAGAGTTCATCGAATTTTTGAAAAAGTTCATCGAAAAATGAAAAAAAATCATCAAATTCAATGAAAAGGTTTACGAACTAAAAACTGCGCATTTAAGAAAAAAATAAAACAGAAAGTAAAAAACTAGAAAAAAGAAAAAGAAAAACACACTCACAAACGAATATAAAAAAAACACGAAGATAGAGTGCGCAAGTTGGTCAGTGGCCTGGTAGTTGTCGCGTGTTCTTTTGAGCAGGAGGTCGTGGGTTAGATTTGGTGGCAGTGCTTTTTATTTTTTGAATTAAAACACGTGAAGAAAAACTTTTCGATCGGCCGGCCCAGCGCGCGATGTGGTGTGCGCTGCAGCCGCCCGTTAACAAAATGCACATTAACAGGCGCCCGAAGCGCCAAATAGGATTTGCCCTCCTCCATATGTTTCGCTAGCAAGAGAGCACTCACGTGCCCGCTCGCGTGGGCTGGCCCCATAGCTGCTCCCACACTGCTCGGTTGAACCGTTGACTAGTTGACCATTGACTTTTAAGAACCATGAAAATTGAAACAAATATGAATTTAAAGAAAGTTCATGGATTCTAAAAAATTCACAGGTTTGACAAAAGTTCGCAAATTTGAAAAAGGTTGTGATTTTGAAAATGTTCATGGATTTGAAAAGATCATAAATTTGAAATATTCTCAGGTTGGAATTTTTTCACTAATTCAATAAAACACTGCATATTTTAAAAAAGATCACTGATTATTTAAAAAAGTTCAAATTTTGTTGAAACGATGTTTACCAGTTTGGAAAAGGATGCGGGTCTAAAAAATGCACATGAACCTAAAAATCAAAATTGAAAATTTATTCTAATTTTTAAAAAGTCCAAGAATTTCAAAGAAGAAGAAAAACCCGAAGAAACCACCAATAAAAACCAGTTTTTTAAAAAAATACCAATAAAAAAGAAGATGGAACCTTCTATAAAGTTTCCAAAACTAATGGGGATATATTGGGCCAGTAGCCTACTTATGTCCTAGCGAACGAGGGTGTGTGCGCATTCTATGTGTAACGCTTTATTTGGGTCTATAAGCGCCAGATATGAAGTGGCTTGAAATCAGTAATGACCACATGGGTTGGGTCGGCTGTTAAAAGGCCTAGCACGGCATGGCCCGTGTCGGCCTTCTTATAAAAGGGTCGTGTAGGCTCAAAGGCCTGACCTCGGAGACCGGCGCGACGCGCGGAGTATAAATGTCGTCTAGCACGACATGATTGCGGCCCGGCCAGCGTTATTCCGGGACTTCTTTTAAGAAAGAAAAAAAATCAAAAACATTAAAAAAAATTACAAGAACATCTTAAAAATTAGAAAATTACAAGAAGTATAAAGGATCGGGTCAGTATTGACCATAACTATATCCTGGCATACCGACCTTGTTTCGTGGTGGGCCGGAGGCTGCCCCAATCCTTTTATTCACGTACCGTGCCTGGCCAGGTCAAGGCTGAAAATCCTTGCCCGAGTGCTCTCCCGTGAGCACGACCCATATGGACAGGTTTACTGGAAATCACTAGTTTCACCATTCGGTCGAAGGAGGAGTGACCACCCGAACCACATAGAAGGGAGCTCCTAACTGGCGCTTTAAGCGCCGCCGAACCAAACCGGAGCTCACGCGCTCGCTAGTGTGGGCCGGCCCACAACTGCGTAGTGCAGCGAAAAAAATGAATTTACTGCACGACAAAAACCTAGCGAACGAGGGTGTGTGCGCATTCTATGTGTAACGCTTTATTTGGGTCTATAAGCGCCAGATATGAAGTGGCTTGAAATCAGTAATGACCACATGGGTTGGGTCGGCTGTTAAAAGGCCTAGCACGGCATGGCCCGTGTCGGCCTTCTTATAAAAGGGTCGTGTAGGCTCAAAGGCCTGACCTCGGAGACCGGCGCGACGCGCGGAGTATAAATGTCGTCTAGCACGACATGATTGCGGCCCGGCCAGCGTTATTCCGGGACTTCTTTTAAGAAAGAAAAAAAATCAAAAACATTAAAAAAAATTACAAGAACATCTTAAAAATTAGAAAATTACAAGAAGTATAAAGGATCGGGTCAGTATTGACCATAACTATATCCTGGCATACCGACCTTGTTTCGTGGTGGGCCGGAGGCTGCCCCAATCCTTTTATTCACGTACCGTGCCTGGCCAGGTCAAGGCTGAAAATCCTTGCCCGAGTGCTCTCCCGTGAGCACGACCCATATGGACAGGTTTACTGGAAATCACTAGTTTCACCATTCGGTCGAAGGAGGAGTGACCACCCGAACCACATAGAAGGGAGCTCCTAACTGGCGCTTTAAGCGCCGCCGAACCAAACCGGAGCTCACGCGCTCGCTAGTGTGGGCCGGCCCACAACTGCGTAGTGCAGCGAAAAAAATGAATTTACTGCACGACAAAAACCGCAAGAAGTCGATCCCGCAAGGATTCGAACTTGCATTGTTTACCTCGAATGGAGGATGCCTAACAACTAGAGCTGCCAGGCACTTGTGAAATGTTCTAGCATGAACTATTTAAGAATAATTGTACCCGCGCTTTTTATTGCACATACAAATTAGAAAATTGTTGTTTTCTTTCAAAAAAAATCACAAATTAGAAAGAAATCACGACCTAGAAAAAAACATTGATTTGGAAAAGTTTAGATTTTCCAAAGAAGTTCACATATTCAAAAAAAACATCGGTTTTAAAAAAAGTTCACAACTTCGGGAAAAGGTTCATTGATTTTTTAAACAAAATCACAATTTTGAGAAAAGTTTACATTTTGGTAAAAAAGCTCACATTTTTGATTAAAAAAAGATCATCAATTTTGTAAAAAGTGTTCATCAATTTAAAAAAAATCATGGATTTTGAAAAAAAGTTTATTAGTTTTTTAAAAACTTCATTGACTTTGATTTTTTTATGGATTTTGAAAAAGTTCATCGATTTATTAGAAAAGTTTATCGAATTTGAAAAGATATTGAATTTATTTCTGTAAAATAGTTCATCGAAATTGAAAAAATTTCATTGATTTCGAAAAAAATAAAAAAATTGAAAAGTTCACTGACTTTCGAAAAAAGAAGTTCACGCATTTTTTGAGGAAAGGTACAGAGAAAAAAGAAAAGAGGAAAGAGGAAAGAAAAAGGAAAGAAGAAAAGAAGACAAGAAGTAACAACAATGTAATATATCATATAAGTTGGAGGCGGCTGGTTGGTTGGTGCAGTTACGCTCAACAAAAGAAGTCCCGTGTTCGAATCCTGTAGAAAACAGATAAGGAAATGGGTCGGCCCAGCGGGGAGAGGGGTGTGCGCCTTCTACAGGTTGACCTTTATGGGGCGCTTAAGGCGCCGTTTAGGTAATGCCCACGTAAAACCCGTCTCGGCCTGTGGTACCCAGTGACCGTCACCATGCCTTGACGGCAATGAATCAAGATTCGATTTTTCATTTAATGGTTTTTTTATCATTTATGCTATTGGTTGTGTCCCACTATTCAGTTTTGCTATTAGGAATTTCAACCGCTCAAAAATGCTTGACAGCAATGAATCAAGATTTGATTTTTCGTTTAATGGTCTTTTTATTATTTATGCTATCGGTTGTGTCCCACTATTCAGTTTTGCTATTAGGAATTTCAACCGCTCAAAAATGCTTGGCGCCGTTTAGGTAATGCCCACGTAGAACCCGTCTCGGCCTGTGGTACCCAGTGACCGTCACCACGCCTTGACGGCAATGAATCAAGATTCGATTTTTCGTTTAATTGTTTTTTATCATTTATGCTATCGGTTGTGTTCCACTATTCAGTTTTGCTATTAGGAATCTCAACCGCTCAAAAATGCTTGACGGCAATGAATCAAGATTCGATTTTTCGTTTAATGTTTTTTTATCATTTATGCTATCGGTTGTGTCCCACTATTCAGTTTTGCTATTAAGAATTTCAACCGCTCAAAAATGCTTGACGGCAATGAATCAAGATTCGATTTTTCGTTTAATGGTTTTTTTATCATTTATGCTATCGGTTGTGTCCCACTATTCAGTTTTGCTATTAGGAATTCCAACCGCTCAAAAATGCTTGACGGCAATGAATCAAGATTCGATTTTTCGTTTAATGGTTTTTTTTATCATTTATGCTATCGGTTGTGTCCCACTATTCAGTATTGCTATTAGGAATTTCAACCGCTCAAAAATGCCATCGCTTTGTTAGACACATGCTCAAAAATGTCACTGGACATCATTATTGTGACTCAAATCTCTTTTGTCATGTTATAATGACATAAATACCTATGGACCAACATGTCAGCTCTTCCTCTATCTCACTACAATAAAATGTGGGGCCTACTTGATCCCAACAATGTTCTTATTTTCCTGTAAAATTATTTGTTTGTTTACTCCTGACAAGCGGGGCCACACTTATCATTGTGAGATAGAGAAAATCGACATATGGGTCTAGACTTATTTTTGTCATATAACATGCTTAACGGGTTTGACGTGAAAATAACAACGTCTAATGATATTTTTGAGCAAGCATCTAACGAAATGATGGCATTTTTGAAATATCTAATGACATTCTTGAGCAAGCATCTTACGGATCGATGACATTTTTAAATAGTTGTAATTTCTAATGACAAAACTGAGTAGTGAAACATAACTAGTGACATAAATAATAAAAACCCTTCGAGTTAGCACCGTTGTGCGCACAAACCATCTCCTTTGTCCTAGAACGGAAGCGGCGCACGATGCAACAACTAGTAATAAATATGATGTAAAGTAAGCAAACCCAAAGCGGCAGAAACGGCAAGCGATCAACGATTCCTCCCTTCGCTCTCGTGCCGGCGGTGGAAGTCTGGTTCGGCAGGAGCCGGAGAATGTGTCGAGAACGTGCGTGCGTGGCGCTAGTCCAAAACGAACGGACAAGGGTTGAAAGTTGAGGCGTATAATTGAGGGCACGAAGGACGATACGGGTAAAAAGACATCCCCTCCAACAGTAACACAGAGGCCAAGTTGACGCTGGGTGTCGATGCGTGCCTTCGAAAGTTCCCCGTCATTCACACTCAACAGGCACCGCTTCTGCTTGTAGAGTCGTCGCAGGCGGGACACTTTAGCCGCCTGCCGAATCATTTCACCTACAATCAGTAACTTTCCTTGCTAGCATTAGTAAAGAATTAAGGGCGAGGTGCAGACCGCTTTCAGCACTCAGATAGCAACGCACGGTTGTAATGTTAGCCTACGTGTAGCATGTGACAGCCAACCAAGTAGTACTATATAAGAATGATTACCACGTCCAATATTGGGAAATGCGCCTGGGTCTACTACTGGGTCTCATTTTTTATCTTAACTTTGAAATCAGACAACTTATGAGAGCCGCGTCTTGTAGAACGGTCTACGGAGTTTTTAAAAAACAAATCCAAATGTATTCGACAGTTAAACAAATAAAAGATATACAAATACATACATGTCTTCTATGTATTTGTAAAGTTTAATCCAATAATATGATTATTTCCATGCTACCCAACAAAAGAAAAAAATCCATTTTTATCTATGTATTTATTTTCTTTGTGTACATCACATATTAACATATATATATATTTCATGAAAAATGTGTATGTATATACTACACATATAGGCCTATGTGTATACGAAAATTGCAAGTTGTGCACGGGGAACATGGTGCCAGTTTCAAAAAAACTATTTTCTACAGCACAAAAAAAGTTAATTTTTTTTGTAAACACACACGCACACGTATATTATGTATATGCAAAATTTCGCAACATTTTACTTTCACACATGACGTACAAAGAAAAGACAAATATGTATTATTAAATGGCCCTCTTTTTTGTTTGGTACGCAATTTTTTTCTGTACAACTTACAAATTTCTTTTTTTTTCAAAACAAACTTTTATGGATCCATAGTGAACACATACAAGTTTCCACATATGTTTTTTCCAAGTTTTCTAGAACTTCTAAATATTTTTATTTTATTTTTTCAAAATAAAGGGCAGCATTTCACGTTTAGAGCCGAACAGATTTTTATCCCTCGCCCTACTCAAAGCGGTTTGACCGGCATGCGGAAAAACGTAAGGGGGGGGGGGGGTGCATGTACAATTGAAGAGTAACATTTTTCTAATATGAAGACTAAATAATACATATTTTGTACACCGTAAGGGGGCATGTACCAAAAAGAAAAATGGAATGCCGAGTAACATTTTTCTAATATGAAGACTTACAAAATAAGTGAGAAAAGAAGTAAATATTCTTTTTGCCTGAGTCCATTGAATTCAATCCGTAAAAGGATTGGATTTTGGGAAAGATTTTAAGAAAAGACAATATATGTACGGATCAAGGGGGGTATGTATAATTGAAGAAACTAAATCCTAGATAAGTTACTGCAACCATTGAATTGCAAGAAAGAACACATAGAATTATGAAACATCTTTAAAATTTGACATATTGTTGGGTTGCATGAGTGATCCTAGACTTCTAACGTAAATAGATTTCATTTTCTTATTTCATACAGTTTTCAGTCTAATTTCTGTCTTCACTCAATTTGGCGTGATTTTTAGAATAGTAATTTTGAATACTTCATTTTTCAGTTGATTTTTTATTTAATAAATGAGCCTCCATGTTATCCATGAAACCATTTTGAGTCAGGTGAGCGATCATATAGGTAAAGTTCAGAAGATGATCTCAACTTTGTCTGCTTTGAGTAGAGCCTAGAGGGGCCTAAATTAGATTAAGCCGCATTTTGCCATCAAGCTTGTAACTATTAATATCATTTTCTTGTTGGAGAACACAACTTGGCTTCATTACATGCAGTAACTTCTTCGAGGAAATAATGTAGCTGTATAGCAATAACTGTCCCTTTCGGCCAAAAATTTGTCCATGAGAATGAAACCGACACGGTTTTGTGTTCACTGTCAAAGGGTGCCGTAAAGAGCTCTCCGTATCTATCCCCCACTCATACAAGTCAAAGATTAACACTTGGCTCACTAAACCGAAACGACCCGAAGTCTCAGAAGGCATATTTTATACAGATCCTGTCATCTCCACACGAGGCAATATCTACTGTATATGCGAGCGATATGTGTGAATCCGCCACTGTCATTCGGTCAAAAATGAAATGATGGCTCGCTGTCGACTAGTAGCAGATTATAGCGGAGCGTCGACCACGATGCTTGTCGACCGATATTTGGAAGCTTGACACCGGGCGGGAACAGCGCTACCGACGTCTTGTGACCCCTCCACCCCCGGGGGTTTTACTGGCTTCGCCTCTGCCTTGTGTTGCCAGGATCTTCTTCATTAATTAACTTATTAATTAGTGGCATGGCACCCTTCCACGGTCGACTACACCCTCCATTGCTCATTGTACGGCCAGCTCCCTGACAAGTAGCCATCCGGCTCATCTTAGTCGCAGCTGACAGAGACACGCAACCGCCTGACATAAGAATGCCACATGAGAAAATCGGACTATAACAGACGCCGGCCCTACATCAACAGTGATTGACGTGCACACTGTTTTATTTGGGATAACGAAATGCATCAGGCCGACGCTAGCAGCGGCAGATCGCTTCTCCCACCATGCGCATTTGTCTATTTCCATTCTACTCCCTCCGTTATTAAATATTTTTCTTTCTCGACATTTCAATAAGTGACTATATATGAAGCAAAATGAGTGAATCTACACTTTAAAATATGTATGTATACATTCATATGTAGTAATCCATTTGAAACCTCTAAGAAGACAAATATTTAGAAACAAAGGAAGTACTTCCCTCGGGCGTCGCTAGATACATCTGTTTGAGCGTCAACCGATTCCGGACGCGAAATTCGTTCACGCGATCGAGTTTTTGAGCGAAACGATCTGAACATGCATGTAGCTAGAATATCGCTGTCTCGCTGTAATAGCTCACAGCCACAGGGTAGCCATAGACGATAGACCAAGCGTTACCTCCTTGAGTAGCCCGGGGAGTTGCATGCTACGGCTCTCGGTCGACCGGTGAGGAGAGGACGCGTCCAAGAAAGAAGCGCCGTCGCCGTCGTCGAACAAGAAGGCGCGGAGGGGGTCGATCGGCTTGCCGACCACGGGTAACGGCGAATGCCCAATCAATCAATCAATCAAGGGCGCGGCGGTAGCTGTTCACAGCATACGCAGTACTGCCAACCATCGTGAGGAGACCTCGCCGGCCGTACGTACAAGATGGCGATGCGAAAGTGACAAGAAAAATACACTCCGTACATACAAAGAGTGCATTCGTTTTCAGTGTCTATAAAGGAAGACCCATGCGTGTGCGTGCGTGCGTGCGTGCGTACGCGGCGCGCGCACGCACACCGAAGGCATACACTGCCCTGCGTGTGTGTGCATACAAGTGCCAGCGATAAAAACCGATTTTCTTAAAAGCTTTCCCTATAAACCATTTTTACTTGCTCGCAACATTTACCGATCGATTGCAGACAAAGCTACAAATCCAAGGCTATGGATCCATTAGGATTAGGGTATGTCGGCACGCAGAGAGATTGCAGCTAGCCCCACAGCAACAGTGAATACGTACGCCGACAAATAAAACAGCGACTACATGCGCATAGCATATTTACCGTTTACGTCATTACGTGGAAATGGAGTCGCTTCTTGTCACGGAGAGTTACTTGCAGAGATTGTTTCTTCTCAAGAACGTGGAAAATCTGAACCTTTTAACTCTGCGGAGCACAACACGTTTGTTTATTTTAATTTTTGATTTTGAAGCGAAGGCCACGACCCCGTTTACGAACTTGGAGCATTCCTACATTTCCACTTCAAGAGATCTGTGTGCATGTAGCAGATCGCTGTACCTAATAGCTGGACTGAATCATCACAGAGGGAAGAGCCAAATTAAGAAAGGCAAAATATTCAGCTGCAACACGTGGAACAGTCCTCTGCTACAGAAAGTTATCTTGTCGCGAGCAAGCAAATATTCCAGCAATAATAGGCCTACAGCATGTTTGGTGTCCAATCAACGCGCCCTGGATAAGCATCGAACGCCGCAAGCACTGACACTGTGGTAGTTTACCATACTAGTACTAAAAATACTGCTGAGCGCGTTGTGAGAAGAAGAAGCAATCACGTACTGACGCGGGAGTACTGAGCGCGTGCTACACGCGGCTGCCATTGATCTTTTTGCTGCTTCGAAACCAACTCCTTTCAAACGCCCGTCAATCGCCGGTCAGAAAAAAATCATATGGCTTCTCAAACCGACCTCATACGTCAAAATTGAACGGCACCCTTCGTATCTGGCTTAAATATAGGATGGATATAGAATGTCTTGGGCGTGACCGGATGCTTCGGTCACATCGGATCCGGTCCACGCTGGCTCTCTCTACCCACATATATTCCTCTTCATTCGTTCCATGGATCAAAACCTAGCCACTCTATTCCACCCCACTCCGCCACCCATGCTCCCGTCCGGTGCTCTCCGGTCTTCTCCAGCATGGCGGACAGCGGATCCGAATCGTACACCTCCAAATCCGTTGACCCCGAACTCATCCTACACGGCCCCGAAGACGAGATGACAGTTCGGTTTGCGTTCCGCTGCTCTTGGGAGGAGGCTGCTCGACGGCAGCGCCTGGACTCCTTCCGTCGGGAATCCATTATGTCCACCTAAATGGCGCATGGCCCCGCCACAGGTGTGCCGCCATTGCCTCACCGAAGGCGGTGCGGTCTGTCTGGCGTCCGAACGTCAAGCCGGACATGCAACCCCTTCATTGGCGCGCCGAGGCGGAGATGAACGCATGGGTGTCGTCCAACGTAAATAGGGTACGGTGTGACTGCCGTGCTAGGCAGCAGGTGCGGGAGACGGTGGCAGCCCTCGCGGCGATGGACGTTGGCGAGGCGGAATCGCATTCTCCGGCGCCCCGTATGGTGCACAAATCCTGACGCCGCACCCGCATCATGGTGGACGTCGCCGGCTCCTCCCAGGACGGATCAATCATCGATCTCACGTCCACCGACACCGTGAAGATTTCGGGCTCGGTCGAGGAAGAGTATGGCATGAGAGATGGGGGAGCCTCGAATCCCGTCAGCCGGTGTGTGTGTCCCATGTCCTACTCTACCTCGTTGGTGCCCGAAGCAATACTTCGAGGGGTGTAGCGGGCCGCCGGACATGGACACAGTGGAGTAGGACGAGCTTCTCTTATATTAGGTTTTACGTTGCATGCAATAATATGGCTTCGAGGTTTCTAACTGAGGTATCCGATCGTGGAAGAGATTATTGAGGACTGACCGGTCACTATCCGCGGACGCGTTCGCTGGCGTTTGAGGAGTCGGATTTTGTGTATCTGGCGCCTGGAACCAGGCCGCTCGGCGCTGCACCGCCGGATCGAAGATGAGGTGAAGACGGTCGAAGCTCTCCCACGTCTGTGTGCCGGCGCTGTGAAATCGTGCGCGGCGGCGGCGCGCCTGCTCCTTGCGCCATTCCAGCATTGAAGGGTGAAAGGAGGAGCTCCGGCCTCCTCATCGTGGCCATGTTTGCATGGCGGTCCACTGCCACGGCCGGCCTCCCCCACCCCTTCCCCCCCTAGGCCACTCGGACCGGCACCCACCGACGACATCTTCGGCAGCTTCCAGCGGGAAACCGCATCGCAAATTGCAGCTGGAGTTCGTTCGATTTCTTGCCGGAGGAGAAGAATTGCGGTGGAGGCGGACAAGGGAAAAGGCGGACGGGAACCTTAGAACATCCCAAAGCCGGCATATATACTGGAATCACAGGCGGTTTACGGGCCTCCCGTAAAGGTTTTACAGGCTGGGTCGTTCTTACCGGACCTGATTGGGCCGTTTTTTTTACCGTCCCAAAAAGCCATCGGAAAAATGCGCCCCAATAAGATATTTGGGATGTGCTAGAGATGCTCTTATGTGGAAATAGAGCCGCTTCTTGCTAGCTAGCAGCACGGAGAATTACTTGCAGAGACTGTTTCTTCTCAGAACGTGGGAAATCTTAACTTTTCTTTTTCTGCATAGCACAACACGTTTATTTATTTTTATTTCTGATTTTGAAGCGAGGCCACAACCGCATTTACGAGCTAGGTGCAATGAGACGATTCCAATCCATGAGATCTATGTGCATGCAGCAGATTGTTGTAACTTTAAGACTACCCATAATGGAAGTAATATAGATGGTAACATCACACTTATCTAGGTAAAATAGATGATGTGACATGTAACATAGCTAGTACTGTAACATCACACATATTAAGAAAAGATGAGTATACAACCTAATAAATAAAGTGATGCATAACACAATACATAATGTTACTATCCACTGTGGAGGTAGTAACATAGACTCGTAACATGTGCATGTTACTACTCTAAGTTACTCTTCATTATGACTAGTCTAATGGCTGGATTGAATCATCACAGGGAAGAGCTAAATTAAGAAATACAAATATTCAACTGAAACACGTGGAACATTCTCTGCTACAGAAAGTTATCTTGTCGCGAGCAAGCAGATATTCCTCCAATACTCCCGGCCGGGCACGGCCTACAGCAGGTTTGGTGCCCAATCACGCGTCCTAGTTAAGCATCGCCGCAAGCACCTCGCAGCTCGCACCGTGGCAGTTTATACCCTACTAAAGAAAATACCGTGGTAATCACGTTGTGAGAAGAACACATGCCGTTTCACCATGAGGCTTTGAAACATAGTCATCGCAAAATATAGGCTCATGCACATGGATACCACCATTTGGCGTCTTCATGAGTTGCTTTTTGATTGGTGAGATAAGAGAATTAACATGACAAATCCTAACAGAAGAGCTATTGCCTCCCTCATCATGTTAGTGTCTTCGACAATATGGAACGAGTGGAATGCTAAAATCTTCAGGCATAAGAGCACGCCGCCCTGGATCCTCCTCAAAATAGTTATCGATGAGGCTAGACTTTGGGTTACTGCCGGTGCTAAGAAACTAGAAAAAATTTATATGAAGCAAGTAATTGCCATATCGCGTGGAGTGGGATCCTGTAACTGACTGTTCATTTAATAAATGATGCAAATCTTTTCGTGAAGAAGCAATCATGTAATGACGGGAAGGCCTGCTGTGAGAAGAAGCAATCACATAATGACGCGGGAGTAGTGAGCGCGTGTTACACGCGGCTCCCGTTGATCTTTTTTGCTGCTTCAAAACTTAGAGCACAGCCGGGAAAAATTTGATTTAAACGCATACCTCAAATCGGTCTCAAACGCTTGAGCTAACCGGTAACCCTCATATTCAGCTCAAATACAGGACGGATAAAGGATGACCCCGATGTGACCGGATGCGTCTGTCACGTCGGATCCGGCCCACGCTGGCCCACCCAACTCATATATATCCGTTCTCATCTGCCTCCCGGGCCAAACTCTAGCCACTCCACTCTGCCACTCAAGCTCCCATCCGGCGATCTCCAGCATGGCGGACAATGGATCCCAGGGGCGGCGCCAGGGGTCTTCTTAGGTATTCGGTTGAATACCCAAGATTTTGACAAACCATTGAAATTTTATATAAACAAGCGATTTTTTTTGCAAAACAGTGATGATTTGGGCAAAATGAATACCCTCCTCCAAAATGAATACTCACCCTCTAGAACCTGGCGCCGCCACTGATGGATCCGAGTCCAACACCTTCAGATCCATTGACCCCAAACTAATCACACGCGGCCTCGAGGAGGAGATGACAGTCCGGCTTGCGCTCCGCCGCTCCCGGGAGGAGGCCGCCTGACGGCAGCGCTCAGACTCCTTCCGTTAGGGATCCACTGCGTCCGTCCAAATGGCTCATGGATCCGCTGCAATGTGTGTCGCCACTGCCACACTGGAGGCGATGTGTCCGTCTGGCATCCGAACACGATGGCGGGCGTGCAACCCATTCAGTGGTGCGTCGAGGCGGAGCTGAACGCATGGGCATCGTCTGACGGAAATATGACGCGGCATGCCCGTCGTGCGCGGCGGCAGACGCGGGAGACGGAGGCAGCCCTCATGGCGGTGGACGTTGGCATGGCGGAATCGCATTCTCCGGCGCACCGCCGTATTGCACCCCTATCTGGACGTTGCACCCGCGTCATGGTGGACGTCGCCGGTTCCTCTCAGGACGGATCCATCATCGATCTCACGTTCACCGGCACTGTGAAGGTGCTTCGACAAGGAAGAGTAGAGCATTGGAGAAGGTGGTGCGTGTCCTATGTCCTACTCTACCTCGCAGGCGATCGAAGCAACACTTTGAGGAGCGTAGTTTTGGCCGTCGGACGTGGGCACGACGGAGTCAGACGAGCTCAGCTTAGATTAGGTTTTACTTGCTTTTAATAGTATGAATTCAAGATTTTAAATTGAGATATCCCATGGTGAAAGAGATTATTTGAGGGTCAGATTTGGTGTATCCGGCTGATGCTCTCGTGGATCTGGACCGACCTCCGACCGGCTGGCTACATGCCCGCCCCGTCCGCCCGTGCCTCGCGGTGACCCACCGGCGCGTGCCGCCGACACCACGACAGCGAGCGAGTTGCCACTTGGTACGGGTGCTGTGTACTCACCTGCAAGTGCATGTATGTATGCAAGTCGCGCGCGGGGGCAATCGATGGGGGTGAAACCTGTAGAGAGCAGCTGGAGCGCGCGAGCAGTGCCTCTGTACTACTTACCTCAGTAGCCAGTACTCCTAGCTGCAAGTGGCGCGTGAAGTAGATCAATCGCGGTGTATCCCACGGACTGTAGTAGTGATGGTGGAAAAACGTATCAGCGTCGCGTGTTCTCCACTCCCGGAATTCATCGATCGCTTGCTCCGGCCAGGAGCCTGCGGTTGAAATGTGCCTCGGATGACAAGCGGGCGATCGACCTCGTATGGTGGAGGTGAAAACTAGTGTAACTACTAATGACAAGTTTAGGCCATTGTTTTCTCAAAAGCAGCCAATAAAAACAACCAACTTGCACTTCTCCACTCGAGCAACCAGACCCAGCCGGCCATGTGGCAGCACCAACGTTTCCACAGATTTCTCACGCCCAAAGCGAGATTTCCCTCCATCACAGAAGCTACCTGAGAAAGTCCTAAATAAACATTTAAAAATAAACAAGGAAAATATAGGAGGAGTACTAGCACTTCCCTATCAGATGATGTCCAATTGTCTGGTTATATCATCCAATAATGCCCCAGGAAAAATCTCTCTTCATATCTGAATTCGTGGCCTTTTGTCTCACCCTGCAAACTTTAAACTTTCAGGCTTTTCAGCGCTCGAATAGCCCCAGCGCTACGGCCTCGCACTATAAATATGACCCCCCCTGGCCTCTGCTTCTGCACAGACATCGATCCTTCTCTACTTGTTCTTCTTCCCATCGCCGGCCTCTGTGCCCCAGTGTGAGAGCAATGGTAGTTCTCGGGGGAAGAGTTGCATGGGCATGCTCGGTGCTGCTGCTGTTGCAGCTCGCCGGGGCGTCGCATGTCGTCTACGAGACCCACCTCCTGGAGGCGGAGGCGGCGGCGGCCGACGTGCCGCCTTCGATTCTTGACCCCGAGCTGAGCACGGGGTACCACTTCCGGCCGATAAAGAACTGGATCAACGGTACATGCCCACTGACCCATCTCTCCTGCTCGAGCTAGAGCGAAGCTTAGAGCTAGCTAGGCAGACCTCCTTCTTTTGCATGGCTAAAGAAACCAACGGTGTGTAGTAGCACTAGCACGTCCTTGCTCTTCGGACAACTGAACTTCAAAACCATGCATGGCCGGCGGAGGGTGGGTGGTCAGTTTCTTGGGCCATACAAGAAACTTTCGTAATCGTGTCCATTTATGTTTTGTTACTAAATTTAGCTAGGTCATACGGTGCTCAGTTTGTGTAGTACCACTATACTGCTTTACAAGAAGCAAGAACATCCATGCTTTAGGACTAGCTCTCAGTGAACTGACTACGGTCACGGGGCTCCTCCGGTGTCCAGTGAGCTAGAGCTGCTTTAGCTAGCTTGCACTTGTGTGGCCTGAGCAGTATCCTACTCCTAATACCGTGGATTAGTTTAATAACGATGCATATATTTTATTTTATTTGCAAAGGTTTATAACTGGCTCTAACTTGAGGGTTTTTTTTTATCATCATCATGTTGGTGGTTGCCGGATGCCACGCCAGATCCCAACGGTACGTCGTCCTTCTCCCGCGCTTGTTTTAATATCCTGTCACGCGTCTCTGTCGCGTCTTCAATTTGATGCTATCTGCTACAAGAATCCGTGTTCTGCAACTTGCAACCCCGTTGAACAGCAACGCCTTTTCGTCCTGATTATACGATACTAGCTAAACAACACATATACAGGCATGCATGCATGCATGCTGCATGGCTCGTGAACTCGCAGCCCCATACACAAACCATTAACGAATGAAAATAATTGGCTCGCCATTAACCTTCACTGAGATAATCTCTTCATGGGAATGTGAACTGGACTTGTGATTTGGTGAAATTTGGTGCATGCAGCGCCCATGTTCTACAAGGGGTGGTACCATTTCTTCTACCAGTACAACCCCAAGGGGGCGGTGTGGGGCAACATCGTGTGGGCGCACTCGGTGTCGCGCGACCTCATCAACTGGGTGGCGCTGGAGACGGCCATCCAGCCCAGCATCAAGTCCGACAAGTACGGCTGCTGGTCGGGCTCGGCCACCATCCTGCGCGACGGCACGCCGGCGATCATGTACACGGGCATCGACCGCGGCGACATCAACTACGAGGTACAGAACATCGCCTTCCCCAAGAACAAGTCGGACCCGCTGCTCCGCGAGTGGGTCAAGCCCAAGAGCAACCCGATCATCGTGCCGGAGGGCGGCATCAACGCCACCCAATTCCGGGACCCGACCACCGCGTGGTACGCCGACGGCCACTGGCGGCTGCTCATCGGCGCCCTCTCTGGCGCGTCCCGCGGCGTGGCGTACGTGTACCGGAGCCGCGACTTCATGCGGTGGACGCGGGTGAGGAAGCCGCTGCACTCGGCTCCCACGGGGATGTGGGAGTGCCCGGACCTGTACCCGGTCACGGTGGACGGCCGGCAGAACGGGCTCGACACCTCCGTCACGTCCAGCCCCAAGGTGAAGCACGTGCTGAAGAACAGCCTCGACCTGCGCCGCTACGACTACTACACCGTCGGCACCTACGACCGGAAGACGGAGCGGTACGTGCCGGACAACCCCGCCGGCGACGAGCACCACCTGCGGTACGACTACGGCAACTTCTACGCCTCCAAGACGTTCTACGACCCCGTCAAGCGCCGCCGCATCCTCTGGGGCTGGGCCAACGAGTCCGACACCGCCGTCGACGACGTCGCCAAGGGATGGGCCGGAATCCAGGTAGCTGCCTAATCATATCATATGCTGGTGTACGTAGTAACCAAAAAACTTTCATGTGCACCATGCATGCATGGTCTCAGTTATTATCCGTGTGATATTTTCAGGCGATTCCGAGGAAGGTTTGGCTGGACCCGAGTGGGAGGCAGCTGATGCAGTGGCCCGTGGAGGAGCTTGAGGCGCTGAGGGCGAAAAAGCCGGTGAGTCTCAAGGACCGGGTGGTGAAGCGGGGAGAGCACGTCGAGGTCACCGGGCTACGAAGCTCACAGGTGAGCGTGCGTGCCTTTCTGAGTTAGTTCGTGTGCAATCAAGGTGACATTTTCTAGTCTAGGACCAAAAGGCGATCGAGATCACTATGTACGTACTGCCTTGCCTTGAGTGGCGCCGGCCCTGCAGAATATATTGCCCAGCCAGTAGTATGTGTTATCCTGGACCGCGCTATCTTATCCGGCGCGCTTCTCATCCGAGTTGTGTCCAGTGTGCAGTGCCCACTCTCTTGTGCCTTTTCTACTCCGTAGATTTCACTACACCTGTCCTGCACTTTAACCTCAGCTCGGCGTCATGCGTTCTGTTCCGGTCCATTACAGCTTAGAAAACTAGACTCGTCGTCACGCGCACATTGGCATTGGCCTTGCACGCACACCTCCAATCTAGCTAGGCTCCAACTGAACTGGTGCAACCTAACAATAGATCGTTTTAATTTGACCAACATAATGTCTGTTCCCTTTTGTAAGCGTGTGGTGATGAGTTCATGGTTAATTACCGGACTAACTTGTTTCATCAGGCTGACGTCGAGGTGAGCTTTGAGGTGCCGAGCCTGGAGGGAGCGGAGGCGCTGGACCCGGCGCTAGCCAACGACGCCCAGAAGCTGTGCAGCGTGAGGGGTGCCGACGTGGAAGGCGGCGTGGGCCCCTTCGGTCTGTGGGTGCTCGCCTCGTCCAAGCTGGAGGAGAAGACGGCGGTCTTCTTCCGGGTGTTCAAGGCCGCGCGCAACATCAACAGCACCAAGCCGGTGGTCCTCATGTGCTCCGACCCCACCACGTAATGACATCTCCTGATCCTCATTTCTCCCTTAAATTCATTATTTCTCACGCATGTGACATGCACACATTAGCTAGCGTTGATTTAATGTTGGGCTTCTTTGCTCGGTGCAGGTCATCTTTGAACCCGAACCTCTACAAGCCGACGTTCGCAGGCTTTGTTGATACTGACATAGCGAAGGGCAAGATATCTCTGAGGAGCCTGGTACGATATTGGCTACCATATGTTCCTCATCTCGTACATACAATATATAAGTTAACAAATGGATCATTCGTACTGATTTTGTTTGCCCATACTTTCTCTGTCTAGATCGATCGGTCCGTCATCGAGAGCTTCGGGGCAGGAGGCAGGACCTGCATCCTCTCCCGGGTTTATCCAACGCTCGCCCTAGGCAAGAACGCTCACCTTCATGTTTTCAATAACGGCAAGGCGGACATCAAGGTGTCACAGCTCACGGCGTGGGAGATGAAGAAGCCAGCGCTCATGAACGGTGCTTAGAATTTAGGGTGGATATCTACACGCAGGCTTCCTATACATGTGCCTGAATTTGGCTCACGTTCTGTTAAATTGGTCTCTGGTGAAACATGATTGGTCTGTGAGGGTACGTATGTAGCTAGGTTTGTACGTAGTATAAGTGCACTACGAAGGGATCATTTTGCCCGTAGGAACAATAAAAGTTCTATGCATATTCTGTCGTGCGCATGGGTGGAAAGTATATATATTATCGGGCGAGTTTTAGCTTCCAAGGTTGCACTCTCTCTATCTAGCCATTATATCACTAAAGGAAAGGTTCATTTTTGTGAATATGACCATCGCCGGGTTTACATCTGGTCTCTAAACCCTACAACCTGACAAGCTTCACCCATGACGTTTACATTATTTAATTCATTTTTTTTCAAAAATCAGCCACTTAGAAGTGTAGATCACTCCTGTAAAAATTACATTACCTAAAATTAAAATCTTAATAACAATAAGCAAAATGAAACTACAAATTTATTAAGTGAGATTAAGATTAGGATGTTCGACCTTGTTTTCTAAGGCTTTCAGACTCCCGAAGTGGGGGTATCATAGCAAGTAGTAGCATCAATGTATCATGCATGCTAAGTTGCTAACTTGGCAATTTGGTTGAGGTGCAATGCCATTAAATGAAGAGCATATTAAGCGATGTGTCACTGTGCGCCATGCAAAACAATAAATGTGTTCATCTAAATACTAACATAGATACTATGCACTGCAAAAGTAGTACTAGTGTGTGATATACTCCACCAGAAGTAGCCTTAGAAAAAGGACCCAAATGCAAAGACTTGACAGCAAAATAAGTAGACAATTAATAGCGATTAATTTTAGACATATTTTGTCCACGAGCCACTTTAAAGATACAACCAATGCCACTGCTATATGTCAGTTGGGCCAATTGGATTGGGGGTCGGGGCGGGGGCGGGGAGCCTCTCACGCCGATTAGACCTAAGTAATGACTTGGACCGCCTCATCATCGCAACCAAGGGGCTGCCAAAACCTTTCTTTCTGAGATTTGATAATACGTGCTATTGGATTGATACCAACCTACTACAAAAAGTGGTGTGCGTGCATTGAAGGACTATGGATGTCAACGAGGGAGTGATGGATGAATACAAGATTGCATGGTTTAGCAAATTCATTGGTTTTGGAGAATTGTGGTATTGTATTTCACTAAAATGTACTAGGCGAACGTATATGAAGAGACCAATTAGCAAGCAATATGGATATAGTGAAATGCTACTAGCTTCATGTAAACAAAGATATGCTACACCATCACTAAAATCATTTTCATACCCCCTTAAATATCGCAAAGAAAGATGAATGGGCGTAGCTCAGTTTGTTAGGTTACTTGTGCTCAAACAAACCCATCCGAGTTCGAGTTTTAGACTTGACATGGGTGCTCGTAGTTTCCTCCTGAATTTATTCCAAACTTTCCGACGGTGTTTGTTCAGTGAAATACGAACATCCCGTTGATTACATGGGGCCTCTGGTGACTTTGCCAATTTGAAGATTTGTCTGCTTAGTCTCTCATAAATGATCATATGGGTATGGTATGTGTGTAAGCACTCATAGGGATGAGTCTGTGTGCGTGTGTGTATGTTTCGCAAAAAATAATATCAAAAGAATACAACATGAACATGATAAACATTGTGCTGACAAAAAAGTCATCCTCCATATGTCAATCATTTGCCCTTCCAATTGCTAAGCGTTTGTCTCGAACTGGTCTTCTATCCCTTCCACTAACGCGAGCGCCTACTCCTCGTCCTCATCCGCGTCCTTCATGGTAATATTTGCCATGGCCATGGGGTCGCCATCCTCCTCATCTGCCTCCTCCATGGTGATCTCTATCATGGCCATAGGCTCGCCCTCCTCCTCCTCCAGAGAGCTCGTGGATTGGCCCTAATGCATGCCTGGCATCGGGCCTCCATGCCGCAGACCTTTGTGCGATTTGGTTGCAACGCCATGGCAAACAGTGAACGATGGACGAGGATGCGAAGGGGTGAGAAGGGATGGTTGAACAGCGGCTCGGACGGTAGGAGAAGAGTTTGGAGGGGTAGGGTTTTGGGGTGTAGCGGGCCGGTTTAAATAGCTGGGGTAGGCGGAGCGGCAGATTGAATGTGAGTACCAGCCGGAGTAGGCTTCTCGGTTGTTATGCCGGTGTGAATGTCGGGTGGGTGGACGGCCGACTCTCAGCCGTCATGTCCGCTCTGACTGGCATGAATGCCGCGTGGAGAGAGGGTTCTAGAACGAGCGGGCGCGACGAGAAAGGATCTTTTGGGTGGGGCTGCCTTGTCGGAGTCCGACATGGTGGACATTCAAACTCTCCAAACCTTTTAGTTTGGTGTTGGTTTTGCGGGATTTTGGACGTCCGGACCAGTCCGAACAAGTTTGATGACCACTGTTGGATAACTAAAGTGTCTACACGATCCGATCAGGACATTTGCATGAGGTTTGGTGATCCGCGCTAAAGCAAAAAACTATATGTTCTACTCCCTCCAATGTGTACTGTTGCAAGATAAATGTAAACTTGTCGCAACTGATTGTAGGTGCTTTTGTTTCGGTACACTTTAAACTAAAACCATGATAAGAATTATGAAAAAGGGGAATATTTTTGAACGAAAATAGCTACTCCCTCCGATCTATATTACTTATCTTTGGTTTAGTACAAAGTTGCAAAGGGGTGTGCCAAAACAAAAGCTACATATTATTTCTTGAACGAAATAGTTATATATTATCGTCACACATGTCTGGACAAGACAATAAGTGGCAGCAGGCATCAAAGATGAAGCTCTCCGTCTGCCCGTGCTACGTAGCTGTCCAGCACTGTCCACTGAACTTGATCCTCTCCATTGTTCAGCAACGTGAGGTACAACTGAAGGAAACTGGCCATATTCCAGCAACGGCGAGCAGTTGAGAAGAGTCCGGAGACAGCGTCCGATCAGAGGCCACTCCGTGAGTGCAGTGCCAGCAAAACAGCGACGTTTGAGAATCATGTCGAATCACGAAAACCTATCCATTGATGTGCTCTACTCACGTTCACGCAAGAGGGCTTGTAAAAACGTAGACGACGTTCTAATCTAGGCTGGTCCCGTCGCTACCACTCTAGCTTGACGCCATGTATGGATACACTGCAGCGGACACGGCGCCCTCACCAATCATCTCTACGGCCAGCGGCGCACGCGCACGTTCTGGTACTCCACCTCCTCTTTCGCCTTCGGCCGGTAGCCGCCCCCGCACCGTACGTCCCGGCGGCAACGTGGAGCGGCCAGCCTCGATGCGTGCATGCGTGGATGATCAACGAATGACGGGCGGCAATGGCGTGGAGAAACAGTGCGCGGCCGTGAGAAGTGCTGCTTCCGTTGGGTCACATGCACGCGTTGCCGGCCGGGAAAGGTCCGTCCGCCCTGGAGCAATGGAGGATCGCATGCAGATGCAGGACGAGTGGACGGACGCACACCGGAGCCGAGCAAGTGACGGGCACGCATGAGTCACGGTCTATGAAGCGGCCACTGACGCCGACAGGGCTCCGGTGGCGGTGCGCGCGTGGCCCAGTGGCTCTCGCGATCGTCCCAGATCCGCCTTTCGGGAGGCCGATCGCGGAGACGAGCGGCTTGTGGCTTGCTGGCAACGGCGATAATGTGGGATTCCAGATCAAATCAAAGGTGACGCCAGTTGTGCCTGCCCAATGTGGCCTCTTGCAGTTGCAGCCCTCGACGATGTGACGTGGAAGGCAATGATATATTTCCGAGGGACGTGTATGGGGGTTCGGTAAGGTGATGGAGAGTTTCTTTCTTGGTGAGGTAGTAGGAGTAGTGGCGATCCGCGATGCGAGTACATGTGGGTGGATACTGGATAGAGCCGGAGATCGCCATGAGCTCCTGAGGCTGCACTTTTCCGTTGCCTGATTCAGATAGGTAGATATATATATGCCCACTGGTGGTACTCGAACCTGCCGGCCCTGCAGCTAGAGTGGCCAAGTGGCCATACATCGGCCGTGAGTGAGGTACTGAGGTGCCATCCATGTCCATCCTGGGTGGCTGGATTCCTGGCCATATGCCTTCGACGTCCCTGAGGCGAGAGTGACGCCTTGCGCAAAGTTACTTTCGGGCCTTGCAAGTTTGTTCTTACATTGGTCTTTGAACGTTTTAACAGTCTTTTTTCATGGACGTCGATGTTTTGGACCAAACGCCTCTATCAGCACACATCACGTCACGTCACCGCATACATGCATAAATGATGAAGCTGATGATGTCAGCGGATATCGTTTGCGTTATCAGTTTTTAAAATGTTTTATCTCTTAATGAAAATTTTGATTGAAAAACTGTTTTTATCATTAAATCTGTTGCGACGAGATCTTCGAAACTAGATCCCATATCGATATGTTTCGACGACTTTTTTTTGTTAAAAATTGTCATTTTGTTTCACATAAATTGTCATGGTGTTTATACAGAAATTGCCATGATATATTTAAACTATTTTTTCTCCTACGTTTAAAGTAATTTTGACATGTTATAAAGAAAGGAAATTAAGAAACTAAATTTGCCATGGTGTATTACTAAAATTTGCCATGATCCATGGATAATTTTGACATGGTTCATAACTAAAAAGAAATTCGTCATCTATTACTTTAAAAATGCATGGTCAATGACTCAAATTTGCCATGAACCAAAACTAAAATTGCCATGATGAATTACATAAATTTATCATGATACATGCACTAAAATTTGCCATGGTTCATAAAAAATCATGGTCGAAATACTAAAATTGCCATGATCTATAAACTAAAATTGTTGTGATCTACAAACTAAATTTGCTATGATGAATTACTAAAGATTGCCATGATCCATTAATTAAATTTGCCATGGTGAATAACTAAAATTTGCCATGGTCAATTAATAAATTTACGGTGGAAGTAGTTGAAATACAATGGTACCTTTAAATCTAGAAGAAAAAATATAGATAAAACATATCATGGCAACTTTAGTATAAACACTATGGCAATTTTAGTATAACATCATGGCAAGTTTTGGCCAAAAAAAGTCGTTGAAACATATCAATATGAGATCTAGTTTTGAAGATCTCGTCGAGACGGATTTAATGATGAAAACGATTTTTTAATTGGACTCTTTATTGAAGAAATGAAATATTTTTTAGTCCAAAAACCAAAAACATTCCACTGATGTCTTTTGTTTGATGTGGCAAAATGGATGATAATGAAGGCGTTTGGACCATGTTATTTCGTGTCACGTGTGTGGCACTTATTATTTGAGTTTTTCATAGTCAAACAATCTGACATTACAGATTAAGTGTAAAGTTATGAGATGTTAGGTCTTAGGTGGTCGCTTGGAGGGGGAGGAAGGATGGCTCCTTTTCTTCACAGTGATCATGCATCGTGGCTTTAGATCGTTTTTACTTTCATAGTTGTAACCAAAGACATTGTGGTTCTTTTTAATAGAAATATGAGGGGGAGCTCTCTTTTTAAAAAAAAGAGTGTAAAGTTGTGGTAGATTGAAAAAAAGAAGACAAGGAACATTGAAGGTCACAAAGTTACATAAACGTGCTCTCATGCTCTGTCAATCGTTTCACGGTTTTGTTCTGAGCATCCTATAGTGAAATCATACAAAATCATAGCTGTACAAAAAAGGCTAATCTCAAATATAAGACAAAAGCCTCTATTTAAAAGTTTTTTTGGCTCCTAAACCGAAGTAAAAAAATTGAAGCATAAGCTCAAACAAACAGTGCCTAAATAGCCTCCTGAGTGATCCACCATAAGATGTGAAAATATTAGACCAATTAAAGTACTTTGATCGGGGACACATCCACTTAAAGCAGATAACCGAGTCGTTGCTTCAATGTCGAGATACCCAGGAAGAAGACTATATGATCACGGTATGAAAAATAATACTTATGAGAAACCAAAGCACCATTAGCTCTCTAACGTTGGCTACAAACATCATGTCAGAATGGGGATGGAGCCAAGAGAACACTTATTCCACACAAGAGAACCTCCACCGTCAAGACAATGTCGCTAAGGAGACACAAAGCTAACATAGAAAGACTTGAACCACTCTGAAAGCAAATATTTGAGTTGTCCCCACCTACTTAGGACACAGATTCTTGGATGAGCAAGAGAAAAATTCTTTAGCAAGATATAGGTCAAGCAGAGATCCTAGCCAGACACGGACAATGTTAGATCAATAGTTCTATGGTGCCAACTCTATTGGGCCAGGTTCATTTGTTACAAACGAATTCAATTTTTAATCAATCTAGTGAAATTTTTGCCAAGTTCATCTAGTGAAATTTTTGCCATGTTCATTAGGTTCAACTGACCCCACAGATTGCTCCGTCCAACAAAGACGAATCAAATCTATTGAGTATACGGACTAAGCTAGAATGGGCACGATATGAACCCAAGGATATTTGCATCCACTTTTCAAAAAATGCATTTCAAGTACGTTTTAAAATCTCAAAAAAATCAAAAGAAAATTTCATGCATACATGTTCACAAATGTATGTGCGCGCTGCAAAGTTTTATGAAAAAATGTTTTTTTTTAATTTTGTCTCCCTGAAAAAGACAAATTTCAGTGCTTCTAAATAGTGTTTCACGACATAACTTTTTGTCTTTTTTACACATGTCACGAAAAAAGTTATTTTTCTGTAAAAGTTTATGCAAGCACATAGAACATAAACACGTACCCATATTATCTTTTCGGATATTTTTACCATTTAAAAATGTGTTTTCCAAAGTGGGTTCATATGTATCCGGATTCATCCATGCACTTCCCCACGAAGCTAGACCAATTGTCATCTCTATTGAGCTGGGTTCATTTGTTACAAATGAATAGTATTGTTTACAGATTTAGTGAAGAGATTGTTCAATTCATTGTACTCAACTAACTTTACTGCATATAAGGCACCTCCGTCCCCATTAGAGCAGAGAATAATATATTGAGTAAAATTTGTTTCAAACCTTTAACTTGAGGTGCTAGTCTAAGTTGAACCAGCACCCTACGAATGGAATTCAAACGATAGTTCAATAACTTTGTCAGAGTTCCCCTCATGCAAGTAACATCCCATAAGGCCATAATAGTCAGGCACGGGAACACGAAAAACTGCACGTTCAAAAGGACACCTGTGGAGCAGGGAGAAGCACAGCGGTCGTTTGTGAAGATAAATTAGGGTTGAAGAGAGCTAAGGATGTCACTGACGCGAGCGAGTGATTCTCGTGGGTATTGCATGGCCCATGGGAGCCAATTTCATGGATCAAAGTAGACTATCTTATGCGCCACCCATTTAGCAAAGCCACTCAACAAGCCCACAATCAAAATAGCAAGCAAACTGCAGGTTAGTTGACACAGAAGCTACAACAGTGTGTCAAGTTTTTTAGACACATGATTGAAACAAGCAACAACAAGACGCAAAAGTAAATCCATAGCAAACGAAGTGTAATAATAGATGGCAACCACTTGATTCAAAGCCGGGAAAGGGTCATTTTCTAAACATGCAACACAATATCTCTCAAAATCTATAAATCCACAAGATCTGACTTAACATCATA